>NC_066313.1:49406880-50019975 GCF_022539315.1 Serinus canaria | reverse complement strand
TGACAACCTTGCAAACCCTTGGGATGTTACACATTTGCATTACTCTTTCAGAAAGAAAAAGTCTCAGCCTGCATTGGTTCCCTTGGGTCCTTACCCTGGCTGCAGTCCTTCATGTGCTACCCCAGCGCAGGTCCCTTCCATCGGGTGCAGTCCTACAGGAAAAGGCTCCAGTGTGGGTCCCTCACAGGTCCTGCCAGGAAAACTGCTCCAGTGGGTGAGTGTGGGCTCACCTCTTCACAGGACCAGAGGTCCTGCCAGGATTCTGCTCCAGTGCAGGCTTCTCCCAGGGTCACAGCCTCCTTTGGGAACATCCACCTGCCCCCACATGGGTCTTCTCCAGGGTGGATCTCTTGCACCCTGAGGGACCTCCCAGGGCTGTGGAGGGCTGCTGCTTCCCCATGGTCTGCAGCACTGGCTGCAAGAGCATCTCTGATCCAGCACCTGGAGCACCTCCTCCCCTCCTCTTCCCTGACCTTGGTGTCTGCAGGGCTGTGCTTCTCATTCCCTGTCCTGCTGCTGTGGACGGAGGAGTGAGAAGCACTCACTCCACTGTCCATAGCATTCTTCCCCTTCCTAAATACATTCTCACAGAGATGTTACCACTGCCACTGATGGGCTTGGCCTTGGCCAGCAGTGGGTTCATCTTGGGACTGGCTGGCTCTGGCTCTGTTGGGCATGAGGGAAGCTTCTCGCAGCTCCTCACAGAAGCAACCCCAGAGATTTCCCCTCACCCCCAGGAAAATCTTGTCATGCAAACCCACTACAGCCCAAGGCTTAGCTCCCCCAAACTCATTATGCTAGTTCAAAACCTGCATTTCTTACATTGCATCCTAATGGCTCTCCAGTTAAAAGGTCTCAGTCCTGATTAACCAGTTTCTTCTTTTTCTTTTTGATGTCATTGTACCTACCTGCTATGGTCCAAAGCAAATGTTGTTTTCCCCGAAGAATCACATTTTCTAATGGCATAGTTATCATTAATTAAAGCACATTATAACAGAGGGATCAGTCAGTGATTAGTTACATCTTATCTAGTTTTATGAATATGAAGAAAGAAATAGATGTCCAAAATTTTTAGTTATTCATGGGTGTAAAATTAAGAGTAAGCATTTTTTCATTTTAAGGCTGCTTGAGATGGAAAAGTATTTACACATGTATTTTGGATTATCAATATAAGTTATTAGCTTGTGCATGAGAATCAAGAGTGAGTCATAAAGAAACAGGGGAAAAGAGAATTCCTATCAGCCAGACTAAACAGACCTCTCTGCTTCATTAGTACTGCTAGAAGTGTGTCTAATGAAGGAACAAAGCACAAAGGCAGACATTGGAAATATATTCCCAAGCAAGGCATCTAGATATTGCAATTGCCATGTATGGTCTGTTTATATTCATCATAAATGTTAATGCTATGACTGGAAGAGAAGAGGGAAGAAGAGGGTGGGAAAACCAGCAGGACTCCTAACAGTGGCAGACTGTGGAGTAAGTCATTCTTCCTGAAATGGACTACTTATGTTACTGGAGATGAGCCTGTGTCTCATTTTCATTCTCAGACTATGCATTTGCATGGTGTAAATAATAACTACTGCCTTGGAAAAACTTCTCATACTTTATAAAAGGACATCAGAACTGCAGATGAGTATGGTAGGACTGCACATTTCATGTAGCTGGCAGTAACATGAAAAAATACCAAAAGGAAGAGTCATGACCCATGCTGAGTTAATGGTGGGACTCAATGATCTCATCTTCCATGAGTCTGTAATTTGGTTTTTTTGTAGTGCTTTTGGTATGTGGTCAGAAAAGTTAAGAACTGAAAGACCATATATATAAGAAATATTGCCAGGAGTTACTTCCAAAGCAGAGACTGTAGCAGACTTACAGCAGTGAACTGTATAGTAAGCACTGTAGTATGTGGGTGGTGCTACTTCTGCCATTTATAGGCAATAAATGCTATTCACTTTTGGTTAAGAAAGAATATTTAAAATTGCAAAATGGTTGTCATAGTGCAACCAAGAAGCCAACTTTTAGAAATTGTACTACATTGCTTGTTGTTTATAGCTAAAGAATCTAACATTAGACAATTGCTTTTTATGGACAAAATTTCTAGATCTTTTAGCCCGAAGCATATTTAAATATGTGGGAAAAAGATTGCTTGCAATGAGAAAAAGTTTAAAAATTTACACAGCTTTATATGAAAATAATCACATCCATACTGTTCACACAGGTGATACTAAGAACCAGAACAGACCTCCTATTTTTTCCTTAAAAAAAAAAGGAATTATTTTCTAATTGAAATTATTTTCATAAGGGAAATGCTGGCTTATGAAATTGAAACCATCCAAGTAGTCTGAGAGAAGACATTAATTTTGTGTAGAGCTTCATTTCATTAACAATTGTTACAGAAGGCCAGCATTTTTCTTGCGTGGAGTTGCCTCCCAATATCTGTTTATCTCTGAGTGTTTTCGCTTAAGATCCAAAATTGTTTCAAACATTTCATGAGAGCATCTGGTCTGGTCTGTGTGTTTTTTGTTTAATTCATAAAACAATCGAATCACAGAATGGTTTGGTTTGGAAGGAACCTTAAAGGTCATCTAGTTCCAGCCCCACTGCCATGGGACAGGACATCTTCCTATTAGTCCAGGCTGATCTAAGCCTGGCCTTTAAGACATCCAGGGGTGGGGCATCCACCACTTCTCTGAGCAACCTGTTCCAGTGCCTCCACCTCCTAGTGAAGAATTTCTTCAATCTAAACCCAATCTAAACTTACCCTCCTGAAGTTGAAAGTCATTACTTCTTGTCCTGTGGCTATCTGCTCATGTAAAAAATCACTCTCCAGTTTGTTTTTTTTAGCTCTCTTTAAGTACTGGAAGGCTGCAAAAATGTAAACCGTAAGCCTCCTCTTCTCCAGGCTGAACAATCCCGATTCTCTCAGCCTGTCTTCATAGAAGAGAGCTCTGATCATCTTGCCTTTCCAGTGTTCCAGACCTGCTCTAGCAGATCCATGCCTTTCCAATGCCCCAGAGTTGGATGCAGCACTCAGGGTGGGATTTCAGGAGAGTGAAGGGGCAAAACTACCTCCCTCATCCTGCTGGTCATCCCTCTCTTGATACATCCAAGATTATCCCAAAATAGTGAGGCATATGTGAATACCATACAATGTATGCAGTGTTTCAAAGCAAAATACTGTCTTCTAAAGTGGCCACAGTGGGTGGTCTCATATGACCACAAACAATCATAGCTGAACAGAAGCTTCAAACTGCAATAAATAACAGTAGGTATGATAGATAGTAGAGCTCACTTTTTTTTTTTTTAATAGGTAGCACGAGTATTTTTGATCCAGACCAGTATGTTTGTATGCATTTTGGATGTATATATATGAGTAGGTCCAATGGCTTCATCCTAAAAGCTTTCTAATTTGTCAGTGTTGACTTCCATTTGAGTTTTGAATCAGGTCAGGCTGCAGCTTCTTCATAAAGTTCAGCCAGGGCAATATTGGCATATTTTCCACCATCTGGAATGAGAGCGACATCTCTTCTGTATGCAGGTCTTGTCCCAGGTAAAATCAGTTTCACAATCCTAATTCTGTGAGTCACTGGGCAACATGACTCACCCAGTATCCCCCAACGGTATCTTGAGTTCCAGCCTGATGCTTTTCTCACCAGGTAACTGACTAGAAGTACAGCTATTCTGAAATCTTTTGTTCCCCTTCCCAAGAGTCTCTCCCAAGCATGTTATATAAGCATGTTCTCACCAGCACAGGAACAACTGGGGCTGTGATAGTTCTGTGATGTGGAGCTGTTTGCAGGAGTTCTCTTCACTCAGTTTTGCAATATCTGTGGCTTTTTTGCCCTTTGAATGGAGGTGAAGAGGGTATGAGCCATTCTTTGGAAGTAAAACATATTTTTCATTCCTAAACAGGTGCTTGGAAGTTAGTTTATGTACACGGTGATCTCAGGGGCTCCTTTACTTTTAATAGTTCAGGATGAATGTCTTAAGGAGGAGAAAAAAAATAAGATGCTGTAATGTGATCTGTAAGTTCAACAATTCCACAAATTTTTTTTTAGAGAGGCCAAAGTTAGATTCACTGACTACGCATTTATTTCATTTTAATTGCACTCAATGCTTGTATTTCAGATGAAATTAGCTTTTATTTATATTAGAAGTTGCTTTTAAATGGTAGCTTACAAAAATAAGTAATCTTCACATGCATAGAAGAAATCCTTCACTGAATACTATCACTTAGCATTCAAGGATCTGAAAATGTAGCACATTTCTTGACATCTTATACATAATTTTGTACCTAAATTCTGGAATGTATTATTCAGTCTAACTGAGATCCATGTGTAGGGCAGGGTGTGATGGTAGAAGTGAAACAGAAAGTTTGTAAGTAGATGTAGCCAACAAAATGACCTGAATTAATGGTCTCCTTGGAGGTTTGCTTCATGTAAAATGGTACAACTCCAGGCAGGATGGTAAGCCTTCCATAAGCCAAATACATTCAATCTTTTATATGCCCTGTGCATTCACAACATCACTTAGTAGGGCAAAGTCTTCAGAGTACTGTTAAAGCCCATTAAACCTCACTGAGACTTAAGTAAGTGCTGGAGTGCTTGCTGAAGCAAAGATAGTAGTCTAGCTCTTTCTTTAGGACTGTTTTTGTGAAAATACATATCCTATTTATAGTCCTATTGATGTCCCTCCTCTAAATTTAATTTTTCACAGGTGCCATTCAAGACAAAAATAAAAACCAAAACCCATTGGCCCTACTTATAGCAGCTATGTGCAAGCAAATGAAGAGATGGCAGAGAAGAACAAAGTAAGAGTGTTTTCTGCAGTGTCCCCAGCAATGCTTCAGTTCCACTGTCCCTTGGCATTTCTCCCCAAAGTCTCATGATTGCACTGATGATTCTCCCCACAAGATTCCACTGAGGTCACTCAGGCCAGAGATCTCCTGCTTGTGTGTGAATCTCAGGAAGACAGCTGGCATCTATGTGTCATTCTTACCTCAGGGATACAGGCAATAGAAGGCTCTGGCTCTTTGTGCCATGCTCCTGTTCAAAACCTGTCCTTCACTTTGACAGACATAGTTTAGATAAAATAGGAAACACACAAACACTCTGGCAAACATTAGGCTTACTGGCCTGAGAAAGGATGTAGTTTTCTTTTTTTCCTTTTTGGGAGAAGTGGAGGAAGGAATGTTTCCCTGCTGGGAGGGGGTTTCCTTTTGTTGCTTTCTCCAGTTAGTGTTTTTAGCAGCTGAGGAAATCATGCTTGGTAGTAAAGTCTCCTAGGGTGCCATTTGGCTTTTATGGATGAAATTCTAATTAGGGTAGGATCAAATGTTGTTGTCATAGCTGCATAATTACTTTTTGAGGAGTCCTAGGGAGGTCCATGGTTGAAGAGCATTTCATGGCTTGTTCAGTCTCTCACTGTTTCCCTGCATCATGATCCAGCTATCTAAAACTCAGCTCCTTCACTACAGATCATTTGCAGAATTTGTCTCTGGACAGTGCTGTGGCTGTTTGCTAAATTGTCTTGTGGTCATGGAAAGTTGAAGAGATCCAAGCCTGACTGAGTACAATGAGTAAAAGCTTTTAGCATCTGAGTTGGTAGTTGGTAATCTTCCATGTTCCTTTATCAGGAAACAAAACAGTGCTGGTCCATCATGGAAGGTATTCCAGACTGACATTGTCTCCCAAGCACATCTGCTCCTCTCTGCAGCTCACACAGCCATGAGAGCCGTTTTACCCTGTCCACCACAGTTAGTGTCTCCCCTCTGAGCCAGCCCGGAATGGTTTCCAAGTTCATTCTGACACATCAGCACAGACATAATGCAAATTTGTAAAATCATCTTCCATCTAAAATCCCAGAGAGCTGGATGTTTATTCTAAGCAGAGGTCTTAAATATGCAATTTTAAAGTCTTCCATTTCTTCTGGTAAGTCTGGAGAATTCTGCTTTTACGTTCTCTTTCTGAAGCTGCTTTGGCACTGTCTGGACTACATAATCTTTAGTGATAGCTGTCGAATTGCTGTTTCTTGTAAGATGATGATGTGTTTGGCAAATTTCATCTAGTGTGGCTGGTGCAGTCTTGTAATAAAATAAAATTTGGTCTTTACAATAGGAGAAAGATATCTTCCCAGGTAATAGTTACTTTCCTTTGTTGTTGCTGCTAGTATTAAATTGTTTTTCCTGTCACTGCATGCCCAAGTGGGTCTGTAGGTCTTAAATGCAAGCAATACAGCAAAATAGCCTCATCAATATCTTGTAGGCTTCGAGGGTGAAGGGAGCCAAAAGGGCCATGATTCTTTGTGGAGATGTGATTTGTGAGATTCCACAGGGGGAGGGAGGAAGAGAAGAGAAGGACAGGGCCCTTTCATGGTGTAACAAGCAATTCTCAGAGCTGCTGCTGGGCAGCTCCGTGACTTGACAGATTTCCTTGTCCTCCCTTCTCCCACATAGCAAACCCATGGGGGACTCTTCATCTCAATGGCGACCAACACTTTCAGTCAAGCAAAAGCTAACCTTCCCTTTCACATTTGCACTAAGACAGACAGCAGAGACAGGACTTCAGTCTCACTCCCTAAACCATCAGCTGCCTTGGTGCCACAGTGCAAGTCAATAAAAATTCAGCCCCAGACTTCACGTGTAAAAGAGAGATAATCCCTCAGTCAGGGAACAATTTCAGGTGAGATTTGCTGTCAGCAATGTGCCTCTCTGGGGAGGGTGTGATGTCCCACTGGCTCTGCTGCAGCAGTGACACAGTGCCATGCACTTGAAGACAGACCTGAAATTAAGCATGTTTGTTGTTTCTATTTACAACTGTTTTCTAAGATTTCTCACAGGAGCTGTGAAATCCAGAATTGTACTTGCTAAAAAACAAAGTACTATGATTCTTTCATTATTTACCACGTTTTCATTAATAGTAACAGCAGACTGTAGAACCTTGCTGAATTTATATCTTGCAGTGACTGTACTTTGAAGTCATGCTGTCACATTACTTCAGTGTGTTTATGAGTGTCACTGCCATATATCACTAACAGGAAAGTAATTTCCTGTCAATCAAGAAAATAAGAACGAAATTAAAATTAATGCTACAGGTTTTCCCTTTCAAGCATCTAGTTTGTGCCTTTTCTAATGTCACTTATTAGAGCAAAATGTTTCCAATAAGTATTGATCAATTAAAAATATTAGAATCTGACCTTTATTTGAACTGCAATATTGGAGCAAATTAGGAAAAAAAAGGAAAACATAGCAAGTTTTATTCAATATTTCTTGATTTGCTCTTCATTCTCTTCACTGTGATTAATCCTTGATATGTAATATAAAACTGTGTCATTCCTAATTAACTTTTACTGTTAGATAAGGATTGACTGTAACATTCTTCACTGTGAGAAAAAAACTTATTTTGCTGGCATGTTCTGTGAAAATACTTTTGAATTTACTGAGACTCTGTATTATTCCTGCTTTCATTTAGCTGATTTGTAATTTTCATTGTTCTGCTGCCTCGGCTATCCTTCGGGCAATGAAAACCAAAGTACAACTGAGGTAAATTTTTACCAAGCAAACCAAAACCACACAACCAAACAAAAAGTAGTCTTCACACCCAGCTGTTAGCAAAAACTGTGAAAACGTTGTTCTCAGTTCAATATGCTTGTCAATTTGTGGTGTGGGGAATGTTTAGAGGCATTTGCACAATGCCCTTAATAACACAGTTTAACATTTGGTAAGCCCTGCAGTGTTCAGGTAGTTAGACTAGATGATTGTTGGAGATCTCTTTCAACTGAAATATTCCTGTTCTGTTCTGTTCTGTTCTGTTCTATTCTATTCTATTCTATTCTATTCTATTCTATTCTATTCTATTCTATTCTATTCTATTCCTATCCCAGTGGTAGCGTCTCTTTGCCCAAAAGATAGAGAAAAGATATCCAAAGATAGAGAAAATAATACATAAATCTTATGGCTGTCTTAACCTCAGTACAAGGTTGAATGCAGCTGAAGCATATTTTTTTACCCACCTCTGTAGACAAGAAAGAGGACACCAAGGAAGATCAAAACCTCATTTGTATTGTAGAGGTCAAGATACCCAGGGAGGACAAGTCATGCAATGGCTTGCATGTGTAGAACTACTGGGCAAGCAGAAATGCAGCTGGACACAAGCCATGTCTGGCCAAACCTGGGCAGTGTGGTCCCCAGTTCTGCCTGGAGCCCAGGACTTAGGAGCAGGTTGCAAATGGTTTCACTCCAGCCTCTCAGCATGTGTGAGTGGGATAGTCCACTATAGTTTAGTGAGTAAACTCCTAAAAAGGGCTGAACCAACATTTCTTGTGCCATGGAGATCATTTAGTGATGCTGCTGTGGTGTCTTTTGCAGTGTATCTGGGTTCTTGCTAATTCTGTCTTCTGTGTGAGGGTCTTTACATCAGCAAAACAGCTACTGAGGAAATGAATCAGTGTTGCATGGTTTGGCTCTTGGTTTACTTCAGGCTTCAATTAAACATGGACATGTGGGACTTAAAAAAAAAATTCTGGTTCCATTAAGGTGCAGTGAACCTTGCCTGAGGGTGCTTTATGCAGATCACCTTAATCTTTTAGAGTTGCCATTTGCATATTTCATATAAAGAACCCTGAATCTCTATGTGGCATTTCTCTGACTTTATCAAAAAAATATGAAGTTCTTCCTTGGAAGAGCTAGTGAGGAAATACGTGAGGGAGAAGAATTTCTTTTAATATAATTTGGTATCTGTGGAAATTAATGACTATGTCAGTGATTTTAGTGAAATCACATACACTGTATTTGTAACTTTATGTTCTGATCCAAAATCTATTTACTGTCTCTATTCTTATATTTTATAACATAATTAAAATTGATTTTTGTCTTTAAATATTTAATCCATAACAGAAATGTCATCACTTTGCGTTATATATATATATATATGTGTGTGTATATATATATATATGTGTGTGTGTGTGTGTGTGTGTGTGTGTGTATATATATATAAATATATAAATATATTGATAGTTATTCAAATATAAATACAAAAGTATAAATACTCCAGTAGGAATGCAGACCTGTTGTATAATAGGAGCATGTTCAGTGATCACATTTTTTCACAATTTATTCTGTGTCCATGTATTTGAGATTGTGTGCTCAGAACGGAAGAGTTAAAAAAGTTTACCTCACTGCATCTGAAAACTGAAGTAAAAAAGAAGTCAACATAATTAATTCTGCTAATGAGATTCTTAAGTTTTCATTCAGTTTAAATAAAAGTCAGTTAAACCAAGAGATAGTAAAACTAAACCAGTATAAAATTGCATTATGCATTTAGCAGAAAAAATGATATCAGATTTTTTTTTGGTTGATAGCTTCAGGGGAAGATTATTGTCCCAGAATGCTGAAATAATAATTTCGTTATCTTTGGAACAATGTCTCAGAAAGTTTTAGTTATTTGATTTTTTGTTTCATCTTAAAATTATTTAAATGCACTATTAATGTCAAAATTGTAATTTTTTTTTTTTAATTTTGAATCAATAATTTATTCTCTTCCCACACTTCCATCTCTCAGCATTTTGTCTTCTTGAGTTATATTGAAATAGTCTCATTTGGAACACAGTTCAAATTCAAAACTTTGAAATCTGTTGTAAAATGGCATTTTGATCCTTTGCAAAGCCTCAGTTTGTCATTATATAATGACCCACCACTAAAAGACTTTGTTAGTATTTCACAATGCAGATTTCATCCTTTCTTTTTTTGTCACCACATTGTTTAATAGTCTTTATCTAGTAGGAGACGATTAGCACATTCATTAGTTGTTTGAATTGTTTATGTGATGACAGATTTTTAATGTAGTTTGAGTTATGAGTTATTGACATAAAACATGTTAAGTATGGAAGTCTGCAAGGAAGAGATGGGCCAAGTAATACTCAGACTAACCAGCTATTTCAAGTACTACGTTTTTCAGGCTGGCTTTCTGGGCAGCTGGAGCAAAGCTGCCACCTCTGGCACAGTCTTTCCATGTTATTAAATTTTCTTGCAAAATTACTCTGTGATAAACAATAGAAAAGATAAACAGAGTAGTGAGAGTCAAACTGAATGCAAATTGCTCTAATTTTGCATGAGTTTTCAAGGAAATGGAATACCCAGGGCTCTGTGCCTCTGAGTGGAAGGTTTTCTGTACTGAGAGGAGGAGAGAAAGTTCGTACCCAGGCAGCAGTCTGTTCACGTTAGCTTTATTTTCTCGAACATTTCCTTGGGTTTATTCTGTGCTGGGCAAGACAGCAGAGATTAGCTAGTACAATTTATCTGTTATACACTCCCTTGTCTCTTGGAGAGGTTAAATTAAATAGCTCCTGCAGCTCTGTCTGCAGCAGTATTCAGTGCCTGGAGCTACACCAAGGTGGAACAAGTAGCTGCACTGGGAGATGTAAGAACAAATTATCTAATGAAACTTTAACTTTGAAATAATATGAAGAATCATAGAATCACAGAATATTCTGAGTTGGAAGTGTCCCACTGGGATCATCAAAGTCCAGATTCTGGCCCTGCACAGGACCATCCCCAAGCATTCTGTGCCCTCATACGCCCAGGAGCCCTGTCCAAATGCTTCTTAAGTCTGTCAGGCTGGTGCAGTGACCACTTCCCTAGACAGCCTGTTCCCATGCCCAGCCACCCTCTGGGTGAAAGACCTTTTTCTAATATACAACCTAAACCTCTCCTGACACAACTTCAGGCCATTCCCTTGAATTCTGTCACCACAGAGAAAAGATCAGTGCCTGCCTCCCCTCTTCCCCTCACGAGGAAGCTGTAACTGCAGTGATGTGTCCCTTCAGTCTCCTCCAGGCTGAACAGACCAGGTGACCTCAGACACTCCTCATTCAGCTTCCCCTCAAGGCCTTTCAGCGTCTTCAAGGCTCAGGAAGGAAAAAGAGAGAAAAAAAGTGCCAAGAAAGAAGTTTATTTTTATTGGCAGATTTGACAACACCGTGTCTCAACTATGGTCTCCGCAAGCTGGAATTGTGTCGATAGTCATCCTTTATTTCCACAATTTCTTTTCAAGCTCAGCTGGATCCTGCTCTACACCATGAGGAGCTACATATCCATATCACATGGAGGTCATGTTTGATTCAATAACAGCAAATAAATCCAGCAGCAAACATAGGTCTGACCAAAGCACAGAGGAAAGAAGAGGATGTGTGTCCATGCACTGTTCACATGACATCTACATATACTGCCTAGGATCCCTGGGAAAGAGCTTGACAGCTGTGTGCTGGCATTCCCAGCACCCAGCGTGAGGATAATAGGTGCTTCCTGACATTAATGAAGGACCCAATCCACTCTTAGCTTACCAACACAACTTCAGTGTCTTCATTCAGAAAGGCTACCAGGAGTGCTATTTATTTTAGATCATAATTGCTGTTTCTCTTCTTTCATACAAAGAAAATCAGCAAAGCAGAGATTATTGCTCCAATTTAAATTAGATATTTCCACACCATCGAGCTTTCAGGTTATTGTTTCCCCAGTAACTTTACCAATCTCTGCTTCTCTTCTGCTGAAGTAAAAGTGATATATAAGTACTGGAGCATCTGGAGATTACGTACAATGTGCAGTCAGTAAGTAAATGTCACTGATTCATTAAAAAACCCCACAACAATCTCAAATAAAGAGACAAGAATTTTGGCATCATCCAGAGAAGGAAGAAAAGCTTTAATTAATTGCAAGCCTTCAGTCATTCCGCACATTCCACATTCTTGCTTAGCCTTGGAGAGATGTCTTTCAAATATTTTCCTCAAATACTTAGGTCATTTAGCTGGATGAGAGAGGCCATACTCACCACTAAACCCAATATACTGTTAAAAATGCTATGGCAACAGACAAGAGCTTTTGTTGGTATAGATTACATCATTGGGGGGGGGATACTGGAATTATTTTGGAGAGTCCCCTGATGGATGAGACTTGGCCCACATGACATTCTTCATGAAGCATATTTTGTCCAGAGTGCAATATTCTGAAGGGAATTGGTGGTGGTTCTGGTGCCTTCCTCCTAAACCACTGTATTCTGCCTTCCTAGTAGTGAAGGCTTTCTTTCTCCATGCTCTCTCCAGCCTGCAGTGGATTTTTCTGCCAGATTTCTGCAGCTGGTTTTCCTGGGTGCTGACATCTGAACTTCCCAAGCTATTGCAGTAGATCACATCAATCCCCTCTCTGAAGGTCTGGATCATTCTCTGACCCCTTGCAGTCCTGAATTAGTGACATCTTCCCACATGAGCACATTTCTTTTGTCTCAGTCTGGTCTCATCCTTATTGTTGATCAATTATGCCAACCCATTTCTGGCTATCTTGTAATGTAAACTAGCTGTTCAGTAGAATTGCATCATAAAATCAATGGTGGTGTTGTCCTTCTTTAATAGAGGTAGATGCTTCTCACAATGAATTGGCTGTCTGTGGAAGAGCTTTCTGTGCTTAAAACCAAACAGGAAATATGCAGTGGACTAAGTACTAAGCAGCTGTTTTCACAGCTTATTGTCAAGAATACATGGCACGTGGTTGATCATGATCTTTTTTTGGATCCCCAAGGGAGAAGCTGTGATATATTAGAGTTGTTGAGGTTCTATTACACGCTACAAGGTTAGCTGTTTCTAAACATTTATTTTTGTAGTTTCCTATGTGTTCTTACTGTCTCTTTAAGGCAGTGGTGTGGGAATGAAATGTTTAGTGCTGAAGGATCAGATCCAAAAATAGAAAAGAAATAGTTCTGAACATAAGCAACAATCTGAAGTACAAAGCCTAATGATAAATATAATTGTTAAAAATAGGAAATGGTGGTAGAAATACTAGTGAGGTATTTGTTTCTCGTAAAAACTTATTTCTTCTGTCTCCAGTAGGAAAGGTGTCCGGGACAAGCTGTATGAAATAATGTGAAATTAAAGGTTGTAAATTAGAGTTTGCCTCTACCAGGTTTTAAAAGCTGTAGTGCACACTCGATTGCAGCAAAAAGTCTGGAGATTTCTGTTTTCTGGCTGCTCTCATGGCCAAATTATTTGCAAAAATAAAAGCAAAATTTGCAGAACCTGACATCTGGAATTTGTTCTTTCTAAGCCAGGCCAGCTGAAAACCCTATTAATAAAAGTATGGGGTTTTAAAATCTAATTAATTATCTAAGAGTTCTGTGGTGGTGGAAGGTGGCTCTTCCTAAATAATGTGGAAGAATACTTGTGATGATGTTTCATCCCCTGTGCCCTCTTTCTGGAGGGGTCGCATGTGGGGCAGACATTGATGTTTCAGTTTACAAGGCAAAGGGTTGTGGAATGTTTTGAGTCTTGATTTAGGCCCAGGAACAAACCCTGCGGCTGCTTGGGAAGAATATTCTAAGCTGAGAAGCAAAACATTCCACAGTCCTTAACCAACTCAAAACATCGACATCTGACCTTCACAGTGGCATGAATGAAAGATTTAAAATCCAAGAATTGTACCCTTTTAGATCTGAGTTTTCCAATGTGCCTGACATTGTCATATGGTGATGCTGTAATTTTAAGTTACATGTTGTACCAAGGACATTATGTTCATCTAACAAGAAAGGGAAAAATAAGTTTCCAGAGTCATAACGTAAATGGCTTTTCGAAAGGGTTTTCACTCAAAGTTTTTAACATAAATTCATTTCATAAAAGATGAAGATAAAAAAAAAAATTCTTGAAGAAACTATATTATAGTCTCACAAAACTGATAAAATGTGTCAAGCATCAGAGTACCTGCTTTAAAAGTTGAATTTGACTAAGACCTATTTTATTTAAGTTTTAATTTACAAATAATTTATCAAATGTAAAAACTGGGCATGCCACACTTTTTATTTTACAAATATAATTGTTGAAGTTTTTATAAAGGTTAATATGAATTCCATTGTACAAGACAACTCTAAATCTATAAATATGTGTACTACAGATCTAAATTGCCATCTATCCAAACACCATTTAATACATGTTTAAACTGTCTCTTTCTGCCTTTCATAACTTATGTGCCCCACATGGAAAGAATTTGTAGACTAAATCCATTTTCTGGATGACATACTGAAAGTCTTTCTAATCCATTTACGCACGTCTAAATCCAAACAAATCAGCATCAGCCTCCCTTGTAGCCCACAAGGTCTCCAGGAGGAATTAATCTGATCCTAAAGAAAGTATCTAAGATGTACATATGAGGAATCTCATATGTGAAGCCTGCTTCACTACACTGACTGTAAAGGAGGACTCCCCTTAGTTAATCAACTAAATTTAACTAAGACTGCTGTGGACAACTAAATTTAGACAACTAAACTTATGTGGGAGGAATTCCTCCACAACAGTTTACATGCCAGTTAGAAATGATGATCTCACTGGCGTGGGCAAAGATGAAGCTGACTGTTTGTCTTGGTGCAAGGGAAGACATACTATCAGGACATGGGAAGCCTTCACAATTGTCCGATTTTAAGTCTGTCTTGAGAAGCTATTGGCCCTAGTCATTTTAATATGTTTCTCATGCATTTCACTTTCAAACTTACTGATCCTCATTGCACTGTCATCATTTCATTATTAGATTTTTTTCTTTGCCTGTGTCCTCTCACTCTGGTTGAAATATGTTAACCAATAAATTGCTTATGTTTTTAAATTTGGTGGCCCTGCGTACACCTGAGTGTGAATTAATGGCCAGAGAGCAGGAAGAATACAGAAAAAAGTCTCAGCTTTTTTCCAGGTATGTTTCTAGCAGAGTGTGTACAGGGCACTTGTAATTCCATTTGCTTTTCCTTACATCTCCTATTACATTCCAAAGGATCTTGTACAACAGCCACTATGGTTGCTTTGTGGTTCAGGTGTTGTCTTCTAGGTATTCCAACAAAATCAATTCTATAAGTAAGGAAGTATGTTTTATTTGTTGGCTAGACCATGGCAGAAGTTATAATTCAGAACATCTTATTTTAGCAACTTTTTTTTTATTATTTATAAGATTGGGGTGGATGAGTTGGAACTATTTACCAGTTGTCTGACAAAAGCTTAGAACTTTGTACTTGGCAACTGATTTGTTTGAGATAGAGAGTGATGGTGTTATGGGCATGGTAATTATTTGTAGTGCATTAACTTGTTGCAACTTGACAGCCTTTTCCCTTTAATTTCATATTGAAAGTGTGATGAAATAGTCCTTGAAGTTTGATTATTCTGCAAAAGTCCAACTATTTAAAAAAGTCATAACTGGATTCACTTTGAAGGTTGTTTAAGCAGAAAGAAATATCTCAGATCCCCTTTATCTGACATCTTTGTCTCTATTCTCCACCTGCATTTTGTAAAATATGCTAGTAGAAAATCCAAGTCTTATGAATGTATTTTCAGAGGAAATATCCATGATGAAGGTGTGTTTGGTCCAAATGATCCTTGCAATTTAGCATATTCCTATGTCTCCTGAAGCAAAGATTTGAGAATAACAAAGCTCTCACTCATGTGAGGAACTTTTTTTAGATTTCTTTATTAATAATCAGAAATCATCTCAAAATAGAGTGTAGCTCTATTTAGGCATTTTTGGGTGGTGTGGGGAGAACATTGTCTTTAGAATATACAAGGAATTTTTATTCACACTCAGCATAGTGGTAAAAATTAAGCATATTTGCTTCTAGAAAGGCCTCATGGTAATTAATTAAAGAACTCTCACAATTTCCTAGATGATAGAGTTGTTTCTGACTTGCAGATGATCATAAGCAATTGGAAATCCCTCAATTATTGTTCCTAGGAGTGTTCTCCTCTTA
Organism: Serinus canaria; assembly: GCF_022539315.1. Taxonomy (NCBI): domain Eukaryota; kingdom Metazoa; phylum Chordata; class Aves; order Passeriformes; family Fringillidae; genus Serinus; species Serinus canaria. The sequence goes on along the minus strand of NC_066313.1, from coordinate 50,004,220 downwards.
TATTTATAAGCATAAAATCATTTTGTTTTGTCCTGTTATATGAAGCAATATTTCACTATCAAGGTTGACTTGTAGAATTTCTGAAGAATAGTTAAAAAGCCCATAGTATTCTACACTCATTGGTCCATCATACATAACTGTTACAAAATTAGAAAAGCAGCCACAGAGGTTTATTTTCAATGAAGAAGGGAAAAAAAAAAAAAAAAAGAAGCAGCTGGAGACAAATCACTCTTGACTTGTTGAGGTCAGTACAAAATATGGATAGAGTTTAAGACCTGAAATTTTTAATGTCTGTAGCAGCATCCAAAATAGAATGATTTTTCTTATTTTAAGTATCATATTCTGCTTACTTTATCTGTACTATAGAATACATAGAAAGCATAAGTCTAAATTCCTTTTAATGAATGTTAAAAATTAACATTATGTACTGGCAGAACAATATTTTGCTGTGGCAAATGATAATTAAAAAGTCAATAGGGTAAAAATTACTTTGCAATTTTCAGTTCATATTCTCAGTTTGTAGACCATGTAATAAATTTGAGCATATTCTCATTACAGTTCTCTGTTATGATTCTAATTTTGTCTTTGGTGAAAGGCCCATCTTATATCTTGTGCCTTTATTTCTAGCCAGTCCTGAATGCAGTACTGAGCACTGGCTCTTTCAGGCAAGTGCTCTAAGCAATAGTCTTTGTCATCATGCTCTTGTCCCTTCTCCCTATTGTATTCAAATTTGAATTTCTTTTTCAATGGAAAAATTCAGAAAGAATACTGAAAACTATTGTGTTTCAGAATAACATTGGGATTAGAATATATGTCTGTAGACAATCTCAGAATGCTTTGTTCCAGATTTGACCAAGTTCTCTGAACACTGAACCCTTCTATGAACATCAAGAATAACATGTCTCTCTGGTTTGAAAGCAATGATCCAAGGTAATTTTCCTAAAAAATGGATTTTAATATTTTTACTTTCAAGAGAAAGACTGAGTGTCTTACTTGAAGAACAGTTTCCTCTAGATCTGTGAAGGAGTGGGGGGGCTGGCTTGGGGGCAACAGTCTTTTCACAAAGAAGTGGAGTTTAAGTCATAGAATCATAGAACAGTTTGGGTTGGGAGGGACTCAACACAGAGAGAACTTAATCATGCACTAAAGATCATGCTGTCACGTAGGTAACTGAACCCTTCCCTTGATTATGTTAGGTGCATCTTCAAAAAAAACAATGTACCATCCACCAGGACACTTGGAAATAACTGCAATTCTGTCAAATACCAGTGGGATAGGGGGAGATTTCCTTGGTATTTAATGAGCAGAGCAATTTATGACAGCAAAAAAGTTTCTAAACTGAAAACAAGAGATTGAATTATTGTAGATGCATCTACGTTAGTCTAGTATCATAACATCAAAGTACCCTCTTAAGTGATTTTTCCCTCCTCCTTTTCCCCATCCTACCAAGCTTTGTCTGGCACTGCAGAGAGACCTGGAGTCTGTGGACTGGATTTCCCTACATGATCCAAAGACAGATCATTGACTCCAGGTGTGTTCCTGCCACACTCCAGCTGCTAGTGCTCAGCTTGCTGGACCAGGATAGAGCTCATCTGAGGTACATCACCTGAAGCACAGGGCTCTCAGCAAAGAGCTCTGTTCCTACTGCACTGTGATATTTGCTGAGGCAGATGCAGTCTTATCTGTTCCTATAGGAATGACAGCATGGAAAAATAATGCTCAAGCTCCAGTGTGCTGTCATGACCCACTCAGGTTTTGCACACGCTTTTGAGGAGCACAAAGCAAGTCCCAGAAAGCAGACTAGTGCCTTCCTTATGCCTTGGTTCTGTCACATGCAGATCTGTGTGGTAGCAGGTGGTTTTCTGAATATAGCTGTGACAGCAGGGCTCATGTCACACAGGCACAGGTACACCTGCTCCTGCTTCCTCTTTGGTGGTTGCTCTTGATCAGCCTTGCTTTGCACAGTTAAAAGCAATGTGGCAGAAATTACTTATTTTAGCAGTCACTCATCTGCTCTCATCAAATCAGACTGGACTTGTAGAAGTAGAGCTGGTCACCAGCCAATTCAGTTCCTCACTTCTACCTTCTCACCTGACACAAATTGAAGCTTTGCAGATAGACTACTTACAGTGTTCTCAAGAAACCTGGCTTAATTTCCTTTATACTTCCTATTTTTGTTTAGTCTGGTTTGGGTTTGGTGGGGCAGGATTTTTTTGGGGGAAAGGGGGTTTGGTTTACTGGATTTTTTGGAGGAGAGGTGTGGATAAAATAAGTTGATTGAAGAACATGAAGGAAAAGGTTAGGATAGAGACTTGCTTCATGGATGAGACATGATGTTGAAGCCATCTGATGCTGTCACCCCTGAAAATGTGACAGAAGAAGTTGTTACTGCAGTAGAAAGCTTTGCCCGCTGTCCCATAGCAAAAGGCAAATATGTAGCCAGTTCACCCCATCTTTCCAGTTGATAGATGTCATAGATGAAAACAACTTAAATGAGTGCTTCTCAATAAGCAGGCTGTTAGGAAAACTTACTTAAATAGGTCAGGGTTGAGTATAATTAGAAGTAATGGGGTGTGAGATAGCAAAGTGAAATACCAGCAAAATATCTGGAAAGCATTTTGAATCGTGAAGTGTGTTGGACTGTGAAACATTCTCCCCTAGTGCTGAAATACGTGCATATGTGTCCATCATTTATATTCTGTGCTGTTTTGCCTTTCTAATGTGATATGATAATCATGTATCCATGAAAATTATTGGGAAATCTTGGCAACCCTGATTTAACCCTAGCAATATATATCTCTAGTGGGGCAAGTAGTGAGCCAAATATCATAGATTGGAAATAAGCAGATGGCAGCCCAGAAGGGCTCTGACGTTTGCTCAAATGTGGAGTAACAGGGTATCAAGCTGTGGGATGATAACACCTGGTTGCCTGTTAGCACTTTGTGTCAAGGCAAAACTTTGATTGTCCCAAAAATGGAGCAGTGCCTGCAACAGCCTCATCTGTGCCAAATGATGGCTGCTAATGCTTTATATCTTCATTTTCTCTTCAGATATTGATTTAATGGGAGACATTCTTGATTTTTCTATTAGTAGCAAAAAGCTCATGGCAAACTCCACTCAGGCAATGAGGTGAAGCTGCACAGACATCTCCCATCCATTGCTGGATGTTGCTATCAGCCTTGAATTCTCAGTTTTTTCTGACCCTCTGACACCATGGGAAGAAGAAACATGCTTCTTTCTGTCTCTCTGCCCCTGTGCATGGCTTTTTTGTAGACTGCACACTCAGGGAGCAGTTTGACATCAACCCCCTTGTACTGCAGCTGCCTTAAAGCAGATGGTCTGCATTCTCCCTTCCCCAGCAGACATCTAAATTCAGTGTGCTCCTGGGCTGCTCCTGGTACATAGCCTGGCAGATGATAGCTGCCCTAGAGGCAGCCCTTTCCCTGCCTGCCATGGCTTTCACCTGACCCAGATCATATCTGTAACCTCAATGCATCATGTTGTGACCCTACAGACAATATTCAGGCAACTCAATTCTGCTCACCATATGGGATTTGTATTCAGGTCCCCACGGGGTGTTCATGCAGGTGTCCATGAGTGTGCTGGGTGAGAAAACAGTCTGTGACCTGTTGGAGCTGACTGGCGTGTCGATCCCTAAGGCGAGTCGTAGCACTTTGCAAGTGCTGCTGCTTTTACTGACTGAAGCTGTGATAGGGTAGGGTAAAAGGGATGTGTCTAGTGACATCTGATTTGGCAGCTTTCTGGGATTCTGCCTGTGGACAAAGGAGGATATTCTCTATTTGGTCAGTTCCCAAGGATGTCTCAGGCATGTAGGATATCTTAAAGGTCATTCTCTGTTTAGAAAACGAATCCCATCCTGGTTATCCACTGGCAACAGAGGGAGTTTGAGGACTTATTTCAAATGCCAATATCTACATTTAGACATTTATCGTAGGTGTCTTAACCCTGAATTGAATGCCACCCACAGTTTTACTCTCCCAAAAGAAGTAGTCTAAGGACATGATATTGCCTAAAGCAAAAACTTGCCAAAAACTTGCCAGTAAATGATTGTCAAATATATACAGCACTTTGACACAGCTCTCATCCAAACAGTTGGTTGCTTTTCAGAAATAAATGAGAGTATAGTTTTAGAGTCCACTGCCACTGGGTGTAATGCTAAATTCTGTGTTATTTACCATATTCCAATGGACACATTCTGTTCTGTGATCCACTGCCCATCTTTTGTTTTTATGTTACAGTTTTTTTTCTAGCCAGGTCCATAAGTTATTAAGCCAAAATGCTAAAACTGGTGGACATTTTTCACTCTTATGGTATCTGTAAAATGCAGGATCCAGATACTCTTGTTCAGTCAAACTGAGTAATTGTTTCTGAGAAGAAGAGTTTTATTAACAGCTGGGATTTCTACCTTGAGGTTGACCTTAAGTTTTGAGACAATTAGCTTGATTAAGTTCTCACTGATATGCCACTGTGCAATGAGCTTTGGAGCTACTCTGTAAAGGCAATGTCTAAATTATACTACCTTTGAATTAGTCCCATTTGTCTTAGTATTTAAGCAAATGAGTGTGATTAGTCTAGAAACAGTTCTACCTCTGGAAAACAAATAGCTTGTTTTACCATGAGAATTGTTGCTGTGAACAATATTAAAACTTCAGTCAGCTTCTCCTTACACAACCAACATTAAGTGAGCACTCAAGCACATTATGTACCAATGGCAATTTAATTTTCCTTCTTTTTCCAAGCAGTGAGTGTAGAGAACTGAGGGACCCATTTTTCAGTAGCATTCTATCCCTGATATCTGACAGTCTGAAGTTTTTTCTGCTGTAAGAAAAAAATCACTTTGAATATTTTGATTCTTAATCATTCCTAAAAGGACTCTTCTTTTTAGTCACAGAAATTAATTTTAAATTGAATTATTTTCAGTTGTTTGTCTGACTTTTCTCCTCAGAGCACTAGTAAAATAGTATCTAGTATCAACTCTTTTCATGATGGATGGTATTATGTTAATAGTTCCTGATTATTTGTTAAGGGTTATTGCATGTCTGAAGCTGTAACTCCCAATGGAAAGAATGCCATAATTTTAGATTTCCTTGAATAGCAACTGCTGGTGTTTGTAGTGCCCAGAACATCAGGGCACTAACTCAGTGAGCAGTGTCCAGCACAGCTGGCTGTGGGTGGCCTGGCAGGTGTTTTGAGCCCTGGGAAGCAGCAGAGTCCACAGGGACTGACCAGTGGGGTCTCTGCTGAGGCATCACTTCAGTGGCAGGGAAGCAGTGGCTGGAGGGGATATTGCTCCAAGTGTGTTTGGCTGTTTTTTCAGCAAAGATGCTACTGTCAGGCCAGAATACCCTGTTGCTTATTTAGTAAATACATCTCCTGTGCATGGAATTTCTAAGAGTCATCGTTAGTTTCCAGCATTGTTTTTGATTCCATGCATCTGCTAGAGTATCTTCTATAAGTAATTTTAGACTGAAAATTAGTATTTTAAAAAGTGTATTTTGCAATGATACTCTAGTAGTTGCATGGAGCCAATAAAATAATTACTTTCAAACCGGAGCATCAACATTGGTTACTAGAAGTACATGGCCTTGTAACTAGCAGCTGGTTTTATCTTTGGGTTATGCTCAGCTTTGGATATACTCTCATCTTTGGAAGAAAAAACAGAATTGCAAATGGAAGCTCCATCACTAGCAGCCGAGTTTGAAAGAAGTTCCTCTGCTCAGTGTGTAACTGCAGTGTCAGCATGCTGGGGATCGCAGAGAGTGTAGGATACACCTGCACAATGAGGAAAAATGTGAACAGCTTCCACATCTCTATTTGAACCTCAACTTCTTTTTGTAGCTTGGGGTCCGTTTCATCTCTCAGAAAACCAGTTTCAAGGAAAAGTAGGTATTACTTCCCTTGCCAGTTATCATGAATTGTACATATATACCCCTAGAATATCTGTGAGCTTCTTTAATATCTCAGGACATTTAATGAGATTTCTAGTGGCTAGCAGTGGTTTGATATGTTGTTATGTAGTACAGCATCTGAAAGGGAACATGTGCCACAATTCATGGTGCACCCCTTATGTGCCAGTATTTGTGTTCTTACTAAGAAGGGTATTAGAGTAAGAAATAAATTTCCTGCAAAGGGAAACCTTTCCAAAATAAATTTGTCTCATAATCCGCATTATTGCAGGCATAAGTGGCATTATTGCTGTATCTGGCTTACAATAGTGACAGGCCCCTGCATATCAGGAGATTTCCTGATATTTCTAATCAGGGTAGAGTCTGTCGTCCTTTGTACATTTGTATTCATTTGGTTTTGACCAAAAGCAATTTCTTATTTTCAGGTTTTTTCTTTTCAAAATGAACTTTCTGAACATCTTTTGGTTTAGAGAATTCTTCAAATGCACGTGGTCAGGCCTAGATTCATACCCAGCTGTGTCAGTCAAAAGTAAAAAATGGAGATTTGATTGAATTGTTTGCAGCAGGATTTTCCTTCTCTTTTTCTGCTAGCTCTAGAAGGAGACCAAGATAAATACATTCCAAGTTAGAAACCTTAGTAGGCTGTCTAAATTTAGGTAGTTTGCATTGAGGTATGGCACTACTGGATGTGGTTAATATGTTAAATGTTTACCTCTTATGTTCACTAGTAAGAGGCAGGGGTGGGTGTCATTCAACTCACTTGGAAAAAAGAACAAACAGTAAAAACTCCTCTTTTTAGCACTTGATAATTGCCTTTGTTTTGCCTTATTAGCAAATATGAGGAAGGAAGGAAGGAAGGAAGGAAGGAAGGAAGGAAGGAAGGAAGGAGGAAGGAAGGAAGGAAGGAAGGAAGGAAGGAAGGAAGGAAGGAAGGAAGGAAGGAAGGAGGAAGGAAGGAAGGAAGGAAGGAAGGAAGGAAGGAAGGAAGGAAGGAAGGAAGGAAGGAAGGAAGGAAGGAAGGAAGGAAGGAAGGAAGGAAGGAAGGAAGGAAGGAAGGAAGGAAGGAAGGAAGGAAGGAAGGAAGGAAGGAAGGAAGGAAGGAAGGAAGGAAGGAAATGCTCGTACTTATATTCCACCTATCTTACAAAATAAAGTGGTGGTGTGTATATTTAGAACAAAGTTTTCAAAAACAAAGTTCATGATGTTCACAGGGAATATTTGACATCCTTTACTACAAGGGGTCATGGAGTCAAAGACTTACTGACTACTAACAAACAGAAGCAGAGACCTGTGTGATACATCGAAGCAGAGAAAACTGATTAAAGCTCAAGCTCTGGGGAGGAAGATGATTACTGGGAGAAGTTCTTATATATATACATCATTTCAGAATTAGGTTCATGCATTATGAGCTTTCTTTTGCTTTGCCCTTGAGACCAGTTATTCCACTATTGTGGGAAGCAGAGTATAAAAGGTTATTGTAATCTAGCTAAAAGTGCAAATTACATGAGCATTTAAAGAATAATTTTAAAAAATAAGTTTTTTTTCCTTTTACCAGAATTTTTTTGACTGAAAACAGCTGAGGAAAAAAAGAACATGGGTTATCAGGAGATTAAAGTTTGATGATTATCATGTAGTCTTGAACAAGGTGATTGTAGGTCTGGAACTTAATCAAGAAAAAATGTCTAAGCATGAGATAGAGAATTATTGAAATCACACAAGGCAGGAAAGCGTGTCTTGGAATAACAAGTACACTTTGGTCACTCAGGAAAAGTGGTGTGGCAGAGGAGTAGTGCAAACACAGGAGTCTGAAGGTTCAGTTCAGCTGACTACTTGGAGACATCTATTTCTAGTTAAATGCCTGAGGGTACCAGGGTTTGGGGTGGGACATAAGAGCTAGAGGGGACCTGTGCCTTTTCAGGAGAGCAACTGCAGACAGATATGGCATCCTGGGGTGTTTCAGGTGGCATCAATGTGCAAGGAATAGGCTGGAGTTGTAAAGGAGACATCTTTATGCAGCCTGGCCAAATGAAGTATAAAGAGGGATAGCTTTTTCTCCAACTGTGCTGGAAGAAAGATAATCCTGTCAGCAGTCCTTAACAGCTGAACATTATTTAGGACTGAGGCAGTTGTCATGCTGGAGGAATGAGTGTCTGTCCACCACCCCTCACAGAAGCAGTGGTCAAGCAGGGGGATCCCAGCTACTTCTGGTCTTTACAGAGATTGTTGGTGAAAGTTGCCTGTGTGAGAGGCTGGATTTGGTGGCTCAGGAAGCCTTTTCCAGTTCAGGTTTTTCAGGACCATGAAGCTATGCTGATTTTCTCTCAACCTGCCTTATGTCAGAGTTCAGATGAGGTATTTATAATAATCCTTATGTTTGTGAATCTCTCATAACATCTGAGCTTCTTGATAGTTAAAATTTCGTTTCAAAGGGTTTCTGATAATCAGCTATCATTTTCCTGAAATATTAATGTTACTTGCCGTTCTCTCCAGCTTTTATTTGGTTGTCTTGCCAAGGAGGTATTCCTACAATGAGAATCCAAGTTAGGCTGGCTTGTGTTTAGATGAATTTGTACACTCTGGCTTAAGATGAAAAAAGCATAACACAAGTGCTTCAAAGTGAAGTTGTTTACTCACTATTTCCAGACATAAATCTGGATGATTATTTTTTAAAGTAGATGAGTAAAAACCTTGGCTAAGAGTGCAGAATTAATCTTCTGCCAGTTGAAAATATTGACAAGATGCATTTTTCACAGTGAAAGTTTTCTGTATCAATTATTTCCTATTTTCTTATCAGTCAAATGTATTTTTTTCTGTGAATAAGATTCTGAAATTATTATATGCCTGGGAGCAGATTCATTATTGAGGAAAAGAGACATGATACAATCCTTCAGAAAGCAGTTCACAAGGAAGTGTTGAGGAGATAGATTTGTTGTTCAGATTTTGAAGTGATCTATTTTTAAAGTCTTTGTGTTGTAATGCAGCAATGTACCTTCTTCTGACATTCTCCCACACAAGAATACACAAACTTCCTGAAGGGTGCTCAAAGTATTTGAGCTATTACCAGTCTCACATAATTGCTGCTGGGTCACAGATCTATAGAGCACTGTAATAGACATGTTTTTGTCAGCCAGGGAATCCAGATGACAGCTTTCTGGTGCCGTCACTCCCCAGTAGTGAGAATTCTCTTATGGTTGCTATTTATATTTTTCACTCTTGTTCTAATTTAGCCAGAGACTTTTAATCCTGAATTGTTATTTGGGCATATGCGTAAGTGACAATTTGGCCATGCAAGCAAATTTCTGGAAAGAAGTGTTATTCTGGATTTTAAAAGTCTTATATAATACCTTGTCAAGGTATTCATTAGGGCATGTTCTGTGCTATACATTTAAAGGTCCTGAGTGACACGACACTGTCATTTTATGACTTCTGGCAAATAGGGCTTGTCACTTTGAAGTCTTTATTGCTACAAGGGCAGGAAGGGGTTAGTCATCACAATAGTGTACAACTTCTTGAGGAAAAAAAATACCATTATTTTTGTCAGGCTTTGGTCCAGATAGTAAATAGGTTTCAGTTTTAGACAAGTTAACCAACCAAATTATTCATTTGACTGATTTAAATAAAATTCTTTCATTAGGGTTTATAATAGGTGATCATCTTCTTATAGACTTGTATAAATACATTTTGTGTTGTCTAACTAACTAAATTGTGGAACATTCTTTGCTATTGAGTTTAAATGTTTTGCTTTGATGTCAGTTTGATTTCAATTTAATTGAATATTTTAATTGTTTTTACTTGAGTTTTTGGATTACTATGGTAGGTGAGCTTAGATAATAAATTTTCCTGATTTTATTTTCATGAAATCTTTTAGTAAAATTATTAAAATACCCCAACTCAAGTGTCTCTAAGCAGTGTGAGGGCAGAACCACTAAGGATGTGGGTGGAAATAGATCAATAAATTCCAAAACTTGAACAGTTTTCCCTAACTAGCCTTTATTTATTTTGGGGTTTTTTAATGTTCAGTCTCTTTCAAGGCTCCCCACAAAATACCCTACCACTCTGAGGGCAGCAGCTAGTACTAAAATGCTTATGTGAGGATATATGTATGAACACAAATCTCTTCCCAGCTGGCTCTCTATTGGTCCTAAATAAATGAAAAGTGTTTTAACTTATCCTCTGGCTGGCTTAGCTTGTACATCTGAAAATGGACCCACAGAGGAGTGTTTTTATTAGCAAGTCTTTCCTAAAAGTATTTGGGCAGTCTGCCCAAACTCTTCTTTTTCTGGCCAAGTGTATGCTGGCTTGTACTTCATCATAGGAAGCATGGGAAGACATGTGGTTCTGTGTGAAAACATACCCTAAAACTTAGCAAAGTCACTGCTACTTGTAGCATAATTCCCCCAAAAAATGATCCTGTCCTGTATTTCCCAACCTGATCGGCATCCTCTCTCCTTTCCTCCTCAAGTGAACTTAGTCAGACCCTTTCTGCCCAACCCTTTTCTCAACAGATTGTGTACAGGTTTCTTCTCCCATCCTCCTCTCATTTGGAGAAAGACCACCCACCCTTTCCATGAGCAGGGACAGCCCAGTCCCTGTGTCCCCTGAGAAACGTTGCCGTGCTGTGTGGCTGCTGCAGGATCACATCCACAGAGCATTAGGTCAGTGCTACTGTTGGAAATGCTGGAAGGCAGCCTTCTGTGTAGCCAGATGACACTGAAGTACTTTTATCTTGAAAACTGTTTTGGAGAGCTCCTTCAATCCTTCAGTTTACCCAGGAGGATAACACCAGCCAAGGAGACAGGAAGGTCGACTCAACTGGATGTTGCAGTCACTCATTAAGATCATTATCTGTGTTATTGCCTTCCCTGTCCTTCCCACCCTGAACTGGCTGCCTGCTGCATGTAGGCTGGACTTGCATCTTTCATGCTCCATCATTTCAAAGAGCAAGTTCATGTCAGTCCGTGGAAAGCAGTCTTACTCTCCTTTGCTCTGGTAGCAGGTTTAAACACGTCACTATTTCCCTCTGGGCAAGAACAAATAGTTCAAGCTTCAAGGTCATTCCCACGGATTCCTGAGGACATTTGCATACTGCTACCCATCAGCAAGAGGTAACCATGCATCCTGTATTTTTCTGAAGACTGCCTTTTTCTAGTTTAAATAAACTGGGAAGATGACAATAATTTAATATTGTCATCTAATGAAATTTCTGTGACCTAATGATGGCCTTTTTTTTCTCATGGGTGATCTGTCACATTTTTGCCCACAGGGTAAATGAAATTAAGCTCGGTTTTAGGTGTATTTGAAGAACTGAGTTCTTGAATATCTCTTATTTTAAAAAATAGGCAGATTTGCAATACTGTATGCTTGACCCCAAATCATCCTACCCCTCTAAGATCTGGTAATAATTTCTAATGTCTCTCAATGGTGATTTACTTATAATTTGATATTTCTCAAACTCTAGTCTGATAGTAGTCTTGTAGACTTTAAAGGTCACTGTTATAGGAATCTATCATTCTCAACTAAGATTTGGTGTAATATCAGCCCTAGAAGGTAAAAGTTTCCTCCCATTTGGCATTAAGTAAACTTACACACCATCTTTATGCTATATGTGAAGCACCATGCTGTAAACATGCTTTAAACCACCCAAACAATGCTATGAAATTTCATCCTGTCTTCTACAAAAAAACCATCAAAGTAAGTAATCTGGGTCACCTCATCAAAGGTGTACACATTCAGTGTCTCAGACTCTCCTAGGTCTTGGTCTGTTAGGCGCTGATCTAAAATTCTGGTGGCATTTGATCCACCACATAACCATTGTACCTGGGACCCTAAAAAGTGTTCTTTGCAGCTGATGTCCTGCCTTCCTGACTGTGAAGCCAGAACACCTGTAAGCAGATGACATGGCAGCCTGCTTCCCATCATCCACTACAGCTGCATACTAGGTCATGTTCTTTGTTTTATTGAAATTTTGATTATAGGGCATTTTAAACCAGAGCAAAACCAAGAGGTTTAGCTCTTTTCCTAATTAACAGCCTTATAGGGAACGTGCACCATACTGAGTTATTCAGTTTACGTCCTGCTTGTGTGAATCCCTGTTAAATTTTAAACTTTAAATTGCTACTTTTGCTATTGTTAGCTTTCAAATCTGCAACTGACTGTAGTTATAACAATGAAAAATTGCTTTCAGGTGAGGACTCCACATATTGTATTGTCAGCTATAACAGTTGTAAAATAAACAGTGCTAGAAGGCAGGCACAGTCAGTGAGAGTCCATCACCTGCAGCCAAAGGTGTTCAGGCAGTCCCTGGAATCAACCCAGCTGCTGGTTCAATACAATTACATCTTCCTACACACTTTCCAGGCTCAGTGTTGGAGTTAGCATGGACCCCAAATTATCCCCAGAAGACAGTTCTCATTCAGCTATCCTGTTTTGGGGTGAAGTATGTTTAACAGTAAGGACACAGCCTATGCAGTTGACCCCAGTGCTAGAGCATGTTAAAGTTGCTGTCTAGGCATTTGGTTATAAGGCAGTATCTGGACTAATGCTGGGTTCAGAAATCAAAGGCTTATCTGCATTTCTTTTGTTCTTGTTGAAATAAAACAGTCTGTTCTGGAGACTGACAGAGAAGGAACTTCATGCTTCATTTGGACTGGGATTTATCAACGCTAGTCTTACTTTCCAAAATTCTCTTTGAGCATCACTTTTACTGTGTAGCATACAGCAGTCTGTGTCAGATTAAAGCTGGTATGTCACAGATCTATTTTAGAAAGAAAAATTTCATACTTTCATGAACCTAGAAAATGTCAGAAACTTTCTTTTGCCATGAAAAGTGCATATAAAATAGTTTCAGAAGATCACAGAGAAATCAGCACGTTATTCACTTGTCATAAATGTTCTGGTTCTGAGCAGGGTGATGCCATAGTTACTTGTGAAGTTTCACCTTTTTTTTTTAATGCAAATAGTCTCAAAAACAAACTCATGAGCAAAATCAGAAGTGTGCTTTTGATGATATAGAAGCTATCTAGGATAATGCTATATTTATCTATCTATATATATTGTAATGCTATTGTAAGTGTAACAATTATACTCTCACACCTGGATTTGGGGTGGGGGGCAGCAAGCAAAGGAAGTGCAAGTCAGGGTCCTCTGGAAAAATAGGGAAGATATGATCATATATGTAAAGGAAGCAAATATGGTTGAATATATGCCAAGGAAATCTGATTGCAGTTTTTCTTGAGCTTTGATGGGGCAATATCTGTGTGCATGTGGTTATAATATGCATGTACGTGTACATATACACAATGATACAGCAGCAGAAAAACAATCCAGTACTTTATTTAGGATTATCAAAATTAATATCATCAGCTTTTTTTAAGACATATGCAATAAATAAATAATGATAGAGTAGAAATGGTAAAGGTTTGCAAAGAAGGTGGAATGTTACCATTCCTCCCTGAAAAACAACAAATGAAAGAAACAGTCCCATCTAATTTGAAATAGTGTTCTGGAGCAGGTGCAAACAAAACTGCCTGTTAAGAAAAAAATGTTTTCTCATAAGAATCACTTTTCTGTCAAAGTATTATGATTTCCTTTTTTTATCTATTTGTTATGCTCAGGTGCTGCTGATATTTCCATGGCACAGCGGAAAGCACCATATAAAGTTATTTTGTCTTCATTTCTTCTCTAAAGTATTTTTATTATGTGGCAGGTATATGGACTCTGTAGAAACTGTAATTACACTTTTCATAAGTTTGTACCGTAACTTTTTTTCTTTCATTCTTCTCCCACTGGCCCTGTGTATTTGACCTCCTGTTTCTTCAGACTTCTTCCTGCAGAGATGTTCAAAGCAATTGGAAACCAATAACAGTTGTTACACAACAGTATCTACCTGTAGATAAAATAAAGTTAACAGGGTTTTTTTGTGAACACCCATGGAACCATTATCTTTGATGTTCATATCACCTTCCAGGACTGCACTGTATCAGCAATCAATCTCTAGTTTCTAATTGCATGTAAACATAGACTTTTCTCATGACAAAACGTTATTTATGGGTAATTATTTTCAAGAATTGGTACAGGCAACGAATTAGTGGGGGACAGCTGTTTAAAAGAATGAAAATGTGTGTTTAATATGTCTCTTCTAAAAGAGACAAACTCAATTTAGATCTCCTTCTCAAGAATCATGAAAAGGTAAACAAAAAAGGTTCCAACAAGTATTTTCCTTATGACTTACAGTGAAGCAGCAAAAGATCTACAGCAGACTTAAAAACAAAGAAACAAGAAATCCCCAAATTATTCTCATTAAATCATGATAGATCCCTTCTGTAGGTGACTGTACTCTTCTTCTACAATAAACATCTCTGATGCTTAGTTACATTGATACAAGTTAATTCATGGTTTTTCGCACAATAAATGTGGAAACACTCTTTTTATTAATATGCTTTCAAGAGAGACAAGCCTTTAGCCCTAACCCCCCAGTTGCAGTCCCTCAGTTTTCTTCAGGGGTCTTGGGGAACTCTGTAAATGGTAAAAAACTGGATAATGTGTGTACATTGTTGTGGGTTAACTTGACATCTGCCTGACAGATATGAAATAGAGCCTGTGTTGATACCTAAGTCTTTGTCAGGCAGCAGCTGGAGTCAGGCAGGACACCCTTCCACATCCATCACCTACCAGCAACTCTACCTGAGTTTGGGAACAGGAGTATGAAACTCAAGTGTCTGTGGCTGTCCATGGAGTATGGCAGTCCACCTTTCTTGGAGATGCCTTTTTGTGAACTATATTTATGTCTGTTTATTTGGAGCTGAACATAACAATTTTCACCTCCTGGAACTGAGCTTTCAGTTTTGAAATAAAAAAATGAAAAGCAAAGTCATATAATATGGTGCATTAAGAACCATAAGTGATATCTGATTAAGAAGTGATATCTGTCCCAGGAGTACAAAACTGTGCAATGGATATGAACTTTATTTTTCATAGAGTGAGATTAACAGAACATAATCCTCTGGGCAACCTCTAGTAGCCCAGACTCAAGGCTGATACCATCCTGTAAGGAGAACTGGGAAACATCTTGCAAAGGCTGGCGATTCCTCAGCTCCAGTATATGGATATGGCAGAGAGTTCTCACTCCTATATCTTCTTTACCTTCTCCTGCCTATGTCAGGCCGTGTTAATTTGCTCTAGAAAACAGAGAAAGCAACTTAGTAACAGCCTTTGTGCATATCTGTTATTGCACTGCTTAAGAAAAGAGGGAGCAGAATAATTACTATGTTCCTCGCTATGTTAAGTGACTTTTTTTTGGATGAATGAAAACCTCACAATGATAAAAATATGTATGACAGCTTGCTATAGAATCTCAACAGAGATTTTGTTTTAATAACTGAAAAAAGTGGAGGAAAGAGCAGTGGGTTAATGCAGCTTGCATTATCAACTGAGAAAATTACAAGAAGCTACAGTTCTTCGTCTAAGAAGGTGTTCAACCTCCAGTCGAACAGTAGAGAGAAATATTTTTTGTGGACCTTGTTCTTTGAGGTCATTTTTTTCTCTTCCCACTTTCCTCTCTCCCCTTATTTTTCTTTTTTTTTTCCCAGGTGGAAGATAGAATCAGGAAAAATAATTTTGTTATAAGGAATTTTTTTGCAGTCCTTGAATAAAGTATACAGAATAAAAGCATAGACATCTTATGCTTTACTATATTTAAGACTTTGGAGTTGTTTTATTGCTGCTATGTTTCAGTATTAATTCTAGTTTAGAACTGAGTAGTTAAGAATCAAAACTGTGACTATTATGTACCAGTCCTTGGAAATTTATCTCCTATGGATTTTGTTTTTCCTTTTTGGTTCTGAGTTTTAATTTTCTGGTTAGAAAAACATTTTATGTGAATATTTTTCTAATAGCATATGAGATTGAATCGAAATCTTAGTAGGGAAGCTCACCACTGAATTGTGCAGTCTGTGCCTGCCACAGAAAAGTCAGGGTATTTGAGCAGGACTAGAAAGAGGTAAAAGCTGTATTTAGTTGTCCACACACAATCCTCAAGCAATACATAGGTTGTTGTAGGATATCAGAGAAAATCTCTCCATTGGAATTACCTTTTACCCAGCCAGAGTTAATTTCAGCACTGTTTTTGAATTGCCTTTCCTTATGGCCCATAAATTCTACATTCTTTATGTCCATTATCAGTGATCCATTCTTCTCCCCAGGCTTTGTTAACCTCCCCCTAGGTCTGAGACAGCACTCGGACAATAGTACCACCTTTAACTTATCTCAAGTCCCTGCAGTAGTGGTTTATCTTATGGTCCAATGGTCAAGATATCCACAGAAGCATATTTGAGGGGTAGAGGGAGGCTTTAGTGATCACTGGTGGTCATAGATGCCATCTTTCCCATAACTTGGGGTGATCTTTGTTTGACCAGTCCTATGTGTATGAGCAGTTGCTTCTCTACACAGTTTGCTGCAGTGGGAATTTTTGTCCGGATGCACCTACCAGGATGTGCTGACCAGAACTCTCCCCTGTCAGATTTGGTGTGGTGCCATCCTGTCACTCCCTTCTGTGCTTTGCCCATGGCAAAGTCTTTCTGTGGACTTTACAGTGTTTGAGACAGGCAACTGTGCTCTTTAAGTCCTTGCAGAAATGAATGAAGAAATTAAACATGAAGTGAAGCTACACTTCTGATGTTATAATTTTATGTGTTATAATTGATCTTATAATTTCTTTTGCCCCAGATTTTAAAAAAGCATATAAGCAAATGGTATTCCGACAGATATGCTTTTACTTGGTAAGTTACAAATAAGCAGTGTTTTGGCTTCCACTTTTGCTTACATGTATTATTGATAAAAAATGTTTCAACATCACTTTCTAGTATGAGCTTTAAATATTTACATATGGCAAATATTAATTTGGTGCACCATACCCCCAAGCTCAATTACTGATTTTATCTTTATTTTCATGTTGCAGAGACAAAGCATTAGAATGGCATAAAATATGGCCCAGTTCTACTACAAAAGAAGCGTCAATGCTCCCTACAGAGATCGTATCCCTCTTCGCATTGTACGGGCGGAATCGGAACTGTCTCATTCAGAGAAAGCCTACCTGAATGCCGTGGAGAAAGGAGATTACGCCAGTGTAAAGAAAGCTTTGGAGGAGGCAGAAATTTATTTCAAGATCAATATAAACTGCATTGATCCCCTGGGAAGAACTGCACTCCTTATTGCAATTGAAAATGAGAATCTTGAGCTCATTGAGCTGCTCTTAAGTTTTAATGTGTATGTGGGAGATGCTCTGTTGCATGCCATACGGAAGGAGGTGGTTGGAGCCGTGGAGCTGCTGTTAAATCACAAGAAGCCCAGTGGAGAGAAGCAGGTATGTGCAGGATTTTCTGAGTTTGTAGTCTGGTCTAATGTAAAGGGAAGAATTGTGCAAAGGGGGTAAGAAAAAGAAAAGCAAAACAAAATGTGCATGCAGTACTTAAAATCAGAAAATCAATGACTTTGATGCTGAATGCTTTGTATTCAGCTATGTTTATAGATCATACAATCAGAAATTGCTTTGAGTCAGAAGGACCTTCAAGTATGGTTCCAACATCCTGCCATGGGCAGAGATGTCTTTCCTTAAACAAGGTTGCTCAAAGCTCCATCCAACCTGACCTTGAACACCTCCAGGGACAGGAAACCCTGAACTTCCCTAGGCAGCCTTATCCTGTGTCTTACCACCCTAACTGTAAAAAATGTCTTCCTTCTGTCCATTCTAAACCTGCCCTCTTTCATTTTAAAACTATTGCCTTTTTTCCTGTCACTACAGGCCTTGGTTAAAAGTCTCTCTTTGTCTTTCCCATAGCTCCCCTCTCCATAATCATAATATTATTCCTGCAGATATGGCTGGGAAATCTTTAATCATTCAAAGAAACAAATAATTCCAAAGAGAATAGAAGTGTTAATATGTAGCACATTTGAATTAATTATGAAACTCCATAAAATTCAATGAATGTTTTAACCCATCCACGCAGAGATCATCATATCCCAACTCAGAAAGGCAAAACTGGTGGACACAACCCAGTTGATCAGAACTTCAGTCCTGTCTCAAGTAGTCATCCATCCTATGAAGTACAACTAAAAAAGTGCAAATTCCCTCCCTTTCTCCCTGTCTTTTCTCAAAGGAAAAAATCATTACATATTCATGATCTGATACTTACTCTGATCATATTCATGATCTGATACTTACTCTGCTTCCCTTGAACTGCTTTGAGACATCTCTGGAAAGTATCTAGCATATTGCAAATCTTTCTCATTTTAAGAAAATAGTGGAGACAGGATAAAATAGCCCATAAATTCTGATATTTCTAGGACTCTTCTAGGAAGAAAAACCTTTAAAGTAGTTATACTATTGTACTCTATTTTCATCAATTTCAACTTTTGTGTGTTATAGGTACCCTATTAATGCATTTCAATGAATAGTATGTTGAAAATATTACAGCCCTTTTACAGATAATACATATAATATACTTAAATTACAGTATAATGTACTTGCCATGGATAGAATTGCAGATAATAGGTAAAAAGTATAATTTTTGCTGATAAAATAACATTAATTCTATGCTTCTTTGTTAT
The DNA here is from genome assembly GCF_022539315.1 of Serinus canaria. Lineage (NCBI taxonomy): Eukaryota > Metazoa > Chordata > Aves > Passeriformes > Fringillidae > Serinus > Serinus canaria. The sequence goes on along the minus strand of NC_066313.1, from coordinate 49,985,690 downwards.
GGAAAGAAAGAGATACTAGGTCTTCCTGCAAATGTGTGTGCCTGCCTTTTCTTCTAGATAGTAAAAGCAGAGCTCCTGTAAAATGACAACAGATTTATGTCAGAGAAAGGGAAGAAAACTATATTCACATGATGTTTGTCTCATTTCATGATTCCTGAACTGATAGTGCAGATGAGAATACAGCGCATGTGAATTTTTCAGTGCAGTGTACCAGGAGCCTGAAGGATCAGTGCACAGCCCCATCCCAAACCAGTTAAAACCCCTGTGTCTCTACAGTGGAGGTTGCCATTGGCAGGGCAGAGTTCATGCCATTTGATGGTAGCCATCCAAAGGTGTGTCTCCTCTCTGGTCTGGCTCCCTGGGCTCCCCTTGGCAATGGAGAAAAATGGAGATTCGTGGAGAGCTCCTCCTGCTGTCTTTATCAGTAACTTGTTTTAAGACAGGATAAATCACTTTTTGGCCTTGGGAGTCTACAAATTCACCTTACAATAGCTGCCTGAATTTCAGACTGTTCTTTAGACTTTCAGGTCTACATTTTTGTATGTGCCACATCTGCTGTAATGAAAATGTTTGAATACAGTCAAACTTGCATTAGGAGAGCTTCATGCTATAGCAGACAAGAGATAAGTTACTTCTTGTGTGAATACTACCATGTTAAATTATCCACAAACTGCTTTGCTCCAGTCTAGAGGATCCTTCTCTGTGCTGAAGCTGAAGCATTTTGTTTCAGTGCCAGAGTCCACTGCTGGCTGGTGTGAAGAGTGCTGCTCCTGCTACTCTTACTTGGTTTCCCTGGTTGCACTTGCTGGGGGGTCTTACTGTAAATTGTGAAGAATAATAATCATTTGAACAGAGACATCTCCTTTTGTGTCTGTAAAAGTTTAGGTTTGCCCATTGCCACTGCAATCACTGATTGCAAGTCAGGGCTTATAAAAATGGCTTTTGAACCGATAGGTTGCTTACGCACGTGCGCTGTTGTATGCACGGGGATCCCAACAACAATTAAGCTTCTGTGGGTGTCAGGTGTGTAATTATACACTGATAATCACACTGGTTCATTTCTAAGAACATGGCATGCTGAAGAGAATGTAAATGCCAATGGCATTTTTGCAGTAATGTCACAATGAATGTAGTGTAATAAAAAAGTACCTTTTGGCTGAAAAATCATTCCAATGCAATTAAGAGATAAAATCTGAATACTCAGAATTATGTACTTCTATTATATACTTTTTCTTCCTTCAAGCTGTTTTCCCCCTTCAAGTTTCTTTTGAAACTATTTCAAACTACAACTCTACTTTTTGATTACTGGTATTTGTAAATATTTGATATATTGTTTAGACAATGATTCATTTTCAGACTCTGTGCTTTTAGTAACATGATATCTTTGGCTGTTGGTTTTCCTTCTTTGAATAAATCTGATCATGTATGGTAAAATCCTGGCCCCTTGAAGTTAGTGGGTGTTTTGCCATCGATTCAGTGAGGTCAACCCTTTTTTGCTGGCTTTTTTTTTTTTTTTTGGTCCCTGATGAAAAGTTTTATTTCTACAGAAGACAGTTAATAATAGAAAGAAAAGCGCCTCACTAAATACTTCCAAGCACAAGAAACAGTTTCCCAAATATTTAATTAGTGATAAAGTTTTGAACATTGAATTTCTAGAAAAACCTGATATGATTCACAAGTAAATGAATTATCTCTCACTATTTTTTTTATATTCATGAGATAATATCCTATGTATGATGCATAGCTAATTTCAGCTTCACCTCATACAATAATGTAGCTATATTTGTAAAACGAAATAATTTTTAAGCATAGAATGTCTTATATAATTCAAGTTCTCATTGTCAAAGTTAGAAAGCTAGAAGAAAATGTCCTCTTGTATCAACAGAAAGCTACAATTCTTCAGGACTCCTGAAATGCATCTTTTAAAAGAAATGGTTATCTCCAAAATCTAATGCTTTAAATATTTTAAGTGTCGCAAAAGTAAAGGGGAAAAATATAACAATATGTTAATTCTGACCAGGAATAAATGAATTTAGTTAAAGTAATCTGGTTTTGCGTTTTTGGAATAGTTTTATGATCAACATCTCCAAATTAGGAGATGCCACTGATCTCTAATTTACACTTTCTCCTAAAAGAAACAAAAAAAAAAAAACCACAGAAGAAAAACCAAACAAAAAACCCCACCAAAACAAAACAGACCAAAAAACCCCACTCCGATAACAAAAAAACTTAACAAAACCCCAATAAAATAAACAAAAAAACCCCACCCCCACCCCCCCAACCATAAAACACTGTTCAGATCTCATTAAAGTTTGATCTAAACTCTCTATTCTATTGATCATTCAGCTGCTGGCTCTGCCTAATAGCCGTATGTGATGGGCTCAGCATTCCAAAGACTCCATAGGTTACAATGGTTTTCACCTAATTACCAATATATGGGTACATCTGGTGCCACCTGGTGACTGCAGATGAGGCATGTAGGTTTAACAGTTCTGAATTGTCTTTGAACTCCTTCTCTTTCTCAGTTTTTGAGAGAGGCTTTTCCACTATACATTAATCCAACTCAGGAAAAGTGGGGTTTTGCCACTTGCATTATATTCATTATATTTTCTATACTTTTCTAGCTGTACCAGCTGCTAGAGCACAAGTAAAAGAGAATAGCACAAATTAATGTGAATGAGTTAAGGAAACTAGTCCAAGTACTTTTAAATTACCATTCTTCAAAGCCATATGTCCTGAATTATCTGCCAAGTCACTTGTTGCTTACCCTGATGGATAGCTGAATGCCAAATTAAGAGGAGGGGGAAAAAAAGTTGTTCTTTTAAATTTAGTATCTGCAGAAAACATTTTGGTCTTGTTAAATTGCATACAGCATCCACAGATGGGCTGGGGGCTAGGCAGCATAAAAATCAATACCTTTATCTAAATCATGGTGTGCTCTACTGCTTAAGGAACCCAGGCATTGCTCATTAGCTGGGGGGTCGACCATCTAGATATTTGTGTATATTCAGGGAAGACTGAAGCAGAGGAGTAGCTGCCTTCTAAGGAAGCTGCAAATCACATAAGTGAAGCTGAAATCTCAGTTACTAGACTTGAATCCATGTGGCATTGTATTAGCTGACAGACTTGCTTTAGGGCTTGGAAACCTGACTGCAGGAGTTACAGCATTGTCTGACTGGCAGAAGAAAGCACATGACAGTGCTTTTATGCCTTCTGTTCACTATTGTATGTCAGTCTTGTGATACTTGAGGGTATTTTTGATGGGTGGACACTCTAGGGATAGATGTGCAGATGTGCGAACAAAATACTGAGCCAATGCCAGACTGGCATTTGCAAATACAAGGGAATTGCTAGAGGAAGGAAAACTGGGACAGGGAGGGATGTGATCACTGTGATATATGCCTGGCTCACATGCAGAGAAAAGTAGAAATCACTGGCATAGTGCTGGAAGTAGGAAGCTGAAAATAAACAATTTCCACATGCTGCACACTCAGAGACTTTGCTCTCCCAGGACAATCAGGAAAGTCACATCATAAGCTACTTTATGCAAAAGCCCTGCCTCTACCTACTCTGCTAAAGTCAAGCCAGGAAGGCAGGCTTCAGCTTGTCAATGTGTCAGCCTCTAAAAATGCAAGTCCATGGCATACACAACTTTTTTTTTTGTTGGGTTTCGTGGATTTTCCTGGCAATTTCTCAAAGGCCCAAGAAAGGGTGAGTTCAATCTGTTGTCTAAATATTTGGGAAAAAATATTTATTAAGAGACAAAACCCCAAACCTCCGAAACTTTAGGCATAGAGACATTTCTGAAGGACTGAAAGATTCAGCATTTAGGTTACCATTTTCTCTTCAGATAGACTGTGAGCCACCCTTCCTCATCAGTATGGAGGGGCCTCTAGTAATCTCTCTGGTCAGGGTAGACTTTAGGTATGATATGTTCTAACCTTTCTCTGTAGGGAAAGAACTGAAAGGAAGGAGGTAAACCTTTCCTGGGAGAGGTAACCACAGCAAGCTTTGGGTTGGTGCTGTTATAAGGAATGGCATCTGGAAGAGATGGGTGAGGTGAGAATTCATGTGTGAGAAGATGGCAAATGCTGAGATACTGATGTGCTGTTCAGTGTGCTAGCAGCCATTGGACAGGAGGAGTTATCAGGTGATTGGTAGGAAAACTTGCTATTGTGGGACTTTTTGGGAGGTATGGAGAGAAAGGGCATTGTTTTACTGTCAAAGGCTAAAGTTATATTTCATCAGTCTTGACTCATGATTGATTCATGCTTGATAATTATTTGGAGTGTGGGAAGGTAGAAAAGAAAAGGACAAGAGGACAAGAAGACAAGGATACAAGTTGCCTTTTGCTTGAAGCTACTGATGTAATTCTCATCAGAAAAAAAACAGTGACTGATCTTATGCCAAAATGTGTCTCAACATCTGATTTTTTTTTTTTTTTAATCAGTTGCTAAGTAGCTCTGGAAAGAATGAAAGACTGTAAGAGAGCAGCCAGGATGAGGGAATGGTCCTGAGTGAGGAAGTGTCAAGGATGTTGTACAGTATAGTTTCTAGGCCAGTGGAACAGACTCCTCTGTGGATGTTCAGGCACTCACCTAAGCTATCTGAGAAGGGATATGGACAACAAAGCTAGACAGCTGTGCAGGCAAAGTGCCCTCAGTCTGGCAGTATTCCCAGAAACAGAGGAAAAGTCTAAAAGTGAAAAGTGAAGCAGCATGAAAGTAGCACAGAGCCTGAGGAGTCATTTTCCATTACTGAAATACTGGCAGCTTAGATGCTGCTCTTCTGACAGAGCTCCTATCAGGCCTGACAGAGCTCCTATCTCCTAGGAGATTCCCCACATATGGCCACATCACCCACCCTGTTCTTTTAATGACTCTTAGTATCTTTGGACTTCTTGAAATTGCCCTCTGAGGAGTCTCAGGCTCCTGAGATGAAGCCAATGCTCTGCTTTGGAGCTGCACTTGTAACCCAGCTTCAGTCTCAGTCTCCCTTAATGTGTGCAGAGCATTTAGGCAGCTTTGGCCCATTGTTTTCTTTCCAAGTCTCATGGAATATTATTTTCCCAGTCCTGCATTGCCACACAGCCCAACGGGGTGTATTTGGGAAAGCTCCTATGTAGAGGGTTGTAGTTCTTCCTGGTTACAGTGAGCCCTCCTGGAGAAGACCAAGGAATGTATAGAGGTTGTATGCCCAGCACGACTGCAGTAGACTTTACATAAATGTTAAACCTGACATTTTTTTAATCACCCTTCAGATTTTCCCCTAGTAATTGAACTGGGAGTTCTGGGAGTTATATTGGTCAAGAGGAGGTAGAAGGAAAGATTTTATGAGCACTGCATGATGCCTGGTAATCTAAACCTCTTTTTCCAGTAACTCCAGTCACAATCTCTTGTGGGGTGGTTTTTCTCTGTTGAGATTCAAGCATCATTTCTGTTTTGAAAATGTTTCTCACAGAAGTTTATGAACTAAATATCTTTCTCAATGTTGTGATTAATAAGAGTCTAGCTAGTAATGAGTATGGAGGAGGTGTTGCAGAGATTCTTTGTCGGGCTGAAAGTACGCATTCTTGAAGTGGAACGTGAGGGCAAAACGTTCCTTTCCACTGCTAGCTGCCTGAGTGGGTAGCTGAGTATTTTTTCCCCAGTGGTGTCTGATTAGTTAGAATTTTCTGACATATTGATAGACACATGAATGGGAGAGGCTGTGTAGGGGGTATTTCATTTATGGATATAACTAGCCAGTCTTTCATGTAACCATTTGGGCACATGAAGACAACATGTGGCACAGGTGCACTGTAAGGGTGACACTGACTAATTGCATCGGAGATGGAGATAAGAATTTACAGAAGTTTTGTTCTTGGGTTTGTATAAGGTTGCTGGCTGTTTTCAAGTTCAAAAAAGTTGCACATGAATGCCATTATGTCTTGGCAATAAACCCAAACTGTCTGTGTTTGCATGCATCAGAGCTAAGGTGGGTGGATGAGTAGAAAAACCTGTGACAATTACTAAGGAAATACTCAAGAGGCTGGTATGCCTGTGCCATCCAACAGAGCTGCTAGCAATTTCAATATTGAGGTAGGCAATGTATTCTACAATACGCACCCATCACCTTGTAACAAATTCTAAATCATCAAATTCCGTGGCAATACCAAAAGACAAATGACAAAATATGGGGAAACATGACAGTTTCTTGACTTGCACAAAATGATGAGCCAGTTTTTATTGGCAATGTAAAGAAAACCTCTGACTATCAGGATTCTTATAGGTGGGTTCCTGTAAGGAAACCTGAAAGTCATTATTCAGAATGACTTTTCCCGGCTGTTAATCTATTCCTCTGGTTTAGCAGCTTGCAGAAACCCAGAGAATTTTGATGGTAACAAATACAGATTTATTTAAAGATGGCTGGTGAACCAAACTTCCACCTAAACTTGAAGTGTTACAGATTCAGAAATATTAAGTACTTTTCTGTCATTATTTGCTGACATTTTCATATTCCTTGTTCAAAGCTCATGCTACAAATGAAAGTACTTTTCTACTATGAGGAGATGAGTGCAGATTATCAAAAATATTTGAAAGCCAAGTATAAATCAAACCCTTTAGAAAAAGAGAAACCCTTTAAAAAGGTAATTAGAAATAAAGTCTGCATAAAAGTCAGATTTTTCTTCAAGAAGTCACATTTTCTGTGCTGATTTCTTTTTTTTCTCCTTTCATGTTTTTTGAGCCCCTCTTTACAGCACTCAGCCAAATTTACAATCAGAATAGGGACAGCATGCAAATTGAAAAGGAAGATATCCAAAATTTCTGCCTTCTACAGTACAGTGGTCCTGTACTGTCATCTTCACAAGCCTCCCATGCCTTGCATCCTTTTGGCCAAACCTACCTGCCTTCACTTCCTGAAAACTCATCAACTGCAAAGTTAGTCTCATGTAAAGATTTTAACAGTCTTCAGTGCCTGAAAACAGGTTAAGAATCAGCTTTGAGGCCAGTAGTATAAATTTGTTAAGAGTGAGAGGTTCAACCAACAGAACCTTTTTTGATAGAGGTAGTCTTGTCTTCTAAGGTCTAGAAATCCCCAATTATTGCCAATTATTTGTACATTTGGTGATGTAATTTGACTTAGGAAGTTAACAAATTTATGAGCATTAAAGGAGCAATATAAAAAATCCAGTACCTTTTCTGCTCAGAGCAGCCTCTCAGGGAACAGTTAATGTTTTGGCCCTTGATACAGCAGCCTGAGATCTGTGCTCTGTATAAATATGGGCTATATATAAATATATGTATGCAGAGACCTGTATGTGAGAGGGTGGAAATCAGCCCCCCATTCAGATGCCTGAAGGTGAGGGCAAGGCAGCAGTGGAGCTCAGTCTGTGCAGAGGTGTGTCCTCCCTGTCCCCCACCTGTGCTGCAAGGGAGGGACACCCTCCAGGAGGTCTCATGTCATGTCTGTGTAGGTCTCTCTCCTCCTCTAGAGTGCCTTAAGCAGCACAGTGCTCTTTGAATCAGTCCATTTACTGCTCACATCTAAGCCAGATGGCTGAGCTCCCAGTAAGGTCAGTGATGAGCAAGAGGATTTGCTGACCAAATACCAAGTGTCTGATGTAAACTAAGAAAAAGACTTCTCTGAACTCCACTGACTACATCAACCAGGGGCCCAGCTCAGTAGCTCACAGGCAGTGGGTAAGTGAAATATGGAGCATCTTAGAATATCTGTGAGACATCTGTTGTGGCCTTGCAGTTATGTCACAGAACCTGTGGGCAACTGAAGATGAGCCCTAGATTTTCCTGGGCATATAGAAGCTTAAAAACAATTCAGAATAGGTGTTTAAATATGAAGATAAATACCCTCCTATACATTCTTCTGCAACATATCCTCTTTCTGACAGTGCCCAGTGCAGAAACACAGGTAATATTTTAGGAATAGGACAACCTACTGTTGGAAAAAGCTCAAGGTGCAGCAGTTTCTGATGGACAGAAACCTCCAGGAAATCCAAAGCTGAACAGTGGTCCACTGAAAAATATTTTCAAAGAGTTTTAGAGTTCTGTCTATGAGGACCCACTGTGCTCAAATGCAGTTACCTTGAACTTGCCTGTGGAAATACTTCTTAAATAATGCAGGAGTAGAATTTGACAGATTTTTTCAAAGTGAGCATTAGTCTTTGGGAGTCAAGCATGCAATCTGCATAATAATCTATAAAACAAATGACTTTTCAAACCTTCAGCCATAGGAAAACCCTAGGAAAATTTAAAAAACAGAAACACTCCAATGTCAAGAAGCTTTTGGAAGACCATATCTGGTCTTCCAGACCTCACCATTATCTTTCCTTGTGTCACAGGGCATCTCTTGTCAAATTTCAGTGTGAGCAGTGAAATTTATGAAACCTATAAATTTATTATGATTTCCCTCTTAATATATATATCATGAATGAATTTCCTCTTTTTGATGTTATGAGCATTCATCAAAGCTTTTGAAGCGGCTGATACCCTCATAATATCCTGGTTTTGTATGAGTCTAGCAACATAGCTGCATTTACACTTCAGAATTTTCTTCAGATCTCAAACATCCTTATCTTTTTGGAAACTTGCAGGAATTTAGCATTTCTAATATTTCTTCATGTTAACACCCAGCTGGAGCAATCCAAAAAATTCAAAAGTCACAATGGACTGACTGACAAAGCCCATTAATGTGACAACAGGGGCTGACTTGTCTTGGGAGGCTACCAATTTAGCTTGTCAATTTACTGACTGTTTTTTGGATAGAAGATATGTATGTCACATACTGCACTGACAGAAGTGTTTTAATTGTACTTGTGCCTCTACCAGGATCCATATCTTCCATATCTTCACCCCAGATTGGCAGGAGGCAAAATTAGTTCCCCTTGCAACTCAGCTACTAAAACACTACAGAGAGTTGGTAATAAAATATTATCTAAGTTTGCAGGCTTGTCAGAGTGTGTGAGGCCTTCTGGCAGGAAAAAAAAAAAAAAAGAAACCTGAAATATCTACCCTCAAAGTGTATCTTTTCATATTATGTACTGCTGAGATACAGCTGAATATTTGCAGAAAATGCAAAAGTCTGCCATCATTTTTTTTGCTACCAACTTATTTTATGATTTTTTTTTTGTAAGTACAAGCCATCTGGCCGATAAGATTAAATTTCTCTTCCCTGCTCCTTGCTCATTTAGACCTTTGCTTATTAAGTCTTTGCTTACTACCATGCCCTGAATTTAGTGAAAATACACTTACCTATGCCAAAGAAAAAAAAGAAAAAACAAACAATATTTCCATATCCTAAAGCACATTAAGAGTACTCTTTATGCATGGATGCATTGTGTGTGTAAGATCTGAACAGATCAAGATCCAACCAACTGGTGAACTGAAGAGGAACACAATACTAAGATAAGCCTAACTTGAAACAAGGAGTATTAAGGGGTTTGAACCAATCCATTCCCCTTGGCATCAGTTTCAAAGGCTTCCTTCTAGCAATGTACCCTTAAATACCTCTGACTAACTCTTCTTCCCCTGGTCTCTCACTGTAGGGCAGGTGTAGGGCAGGTTATAATAATGCATGTCTCTCCCATTTCTCCTTTGCCCTCTTTGCAGTGGGAATTCAAAGGGAATATTTTTATTTCTAGCAATCTTCTCTCGTTTACTTACATGTTTCCAAAACCTTATAAGCAGGAGGATTGTTCAGTTGATTCTTATATGCAAGGAGGATTTAAATGTGTCTGTGTTAAGGAACTTAATATCATTTATCAATATCAATTGAGAATATCATCAACCTGAAATAAAATTCAGTTTTCAATGCTTTGCCTCTCAAGTACATCTTTCATTCCCAGAATATCCTAGCATAGTTGTGTGAGCCTTGGTCTCCTCTGCATACTTCAGAAAAAATATTCTATTTTGCATCTGTGAAATATGGGGAATTTACAGTATGGTTCAAAATGCAGAGCTACTGCTAAATAACAGACCACTGGAAAACATACTGGGAATAATGTACTTATGAAGCAGCTTACTGAGAAGTTCCTCTGCATCCTCTTAAGGTACAGGTTTCTTTGTCTCTGCCATAATCTTTTGTATTCCTTTCTCATATTTTTTTTAAAATAGGGAAAACATTTTTCTGTCTTTTGCAGATTTGTTCTTTGTGAGTACAACCCTTTTAATTTTCTCAAACATTAAATTTACTTCCCAGCCATGAAGATATCACAAATTACTTTGCAATGTTGAATAATTGCAATCAGCTGCAAAGACATTTAGCTAATTCCCACCCTCTGAGACACTGGTAACTCCTGAACAGTGTGTGGTTACCAAGGGAGGCCACCAATCTGTTGTTGTCTTTTCTGCAAAAGCTCCTTTTCAGAAACGATCTACAATTCTATAGCCAGTGGGACAGCTTTTCTTGTTTCTAGATCTAGGAAGCTCAGGGATAAACAAAGGATTCTGCTTAGATTCTAAGAACTCCTTTGTTCTGACATTTCTCTGAAAACCTCACTGCCAAAGCCAGCCAGCTTCTTTCCACCTCTCTAGCTGACTATTGGAGCTGTTTTGGGACAAGAAAAATGAACAGGGAAAAGCAGGAGCTTTTCCACATTTTAATAATCAGACCAGAGACACAGTTTCTCAGGAAATGGAGTATCAGACCTAAGGTTCATTAAAATGATTTTGTCTTTATGAACCATTTTATTTGGGAAAATTATCTATGCATCCATTTAATAAATTCAAATGGGAAGCTCCCGCCCACCCCTAGATCTACTTTGAACATTCAGGATATTTCAGTAGTGACTTTACTCATCATACAAACTCTGAGAGAGTTATATATGAGCTTTATCATGATGGACATAAGTAATTCAAGTTCCCCTTTAATCCTTTCCATAATAAGATCTTTCTTCTTTCTCAGCTCTCATGTTTTTTCCAAACCATTTTCCTTCTCTTCTTTCACTGTCCCTTGAGTGAAAACAACTTCTTCTTGTCACTCCTCATTAGGAGCAGTCAAGCAATGCCCAGAACTCCTACTAGAAACACTCCTTTACCTGTTTAAAAATTGTATGTGGAGAGAACAAGTGTAAGTTCCACAGCTGAAAACAAATTCTAAATATCCTTGCAGTTTTCTATTGAGTGTCTACTTTTAAGCAATTTCCTGCCCTTCTTTAAGCTACTGACATTGACTGATGAAACAGCACATTCCCTCATAATGCCCACAGGAAAACATTAATTGGAAATGAGCAGTTTGATGTACAGGCAGTAGTTTGGATCAGAGTTCTTCCAGAGATACAGGGTGGACAAAAAAATTGTTTTAAAAAGTGAGAGAAATAAAGCACTGAAGTCCTTTGACATCAGTTCCACCCAATAAATTCATGTTTAAACCTATCAAATCCAACATCTTTTCCTCTGCTTCTGTCTGGAAATGGTTATCAATAATTTTACAGCATTCCCTTAACATACTGTATTCTCATTTTTCAAATAAAAGAAATCTATAGTTTTTTTACAGCAGGGACTGAAGAAAATAGTCAAACATTCTGCTTGTAAGCACCTGGAAGGAAATATAGACATGAATAGCAGTCTACCAAGATTTGTCAGGAACAAAGCTTGTCATAACAATATAATTATTATTCATCACTAGACAGCAAGTTCTGTATGTTGGGGAAAAGCAGCACATATCATATAGCTCGAGATTTGTAAGATTCCATAAACTGTCACTCAAAAGACAGTCTAAGAAAACCACACTCACAGGAGTTGCCCACAGTACTTGGTGAAATAGGACATAAGAATTCAACAGAGGGGTGAAATGAGCAGTCCTGCAGGGGTCTATCCCTATCAGTGCAATTATTCATGACATTTTAGATGGAATAGAGGTCCTGTTAATTCTGTAGACCACTGACAATGTGGGGGGATCTCAAGGCTGTTGCAGGACACAATTAGCATTCAGGTTTTGGCAAGCAAGTAATTATTTCTGGGAAATATAAAAGAGTTCAGTAAGAAAAAAATGTAAGGTTCTAAGTGGAGCAAAAATAATCAACCAAGCATGTCTTGGAATTGAAAACAATTAGGATAACAATTCTGCAGGGAATATTAAAACAAGACTAACACAAAAAGACTGGACAATACCATTTTACTGTTCAAAAGTCAGAATCACATCTGATGCATCAGAATGAGCACAGATCTTAGAATTGTAGAATCACAGAATGGCCTGAGCTGGCAGGGACCTTAAAAAGTGGGAAGCTGGAAGGGACCTATCCTCTTCCAGGCCCCATAGGGAAAGTCTGAATGAAAACTTAAAAACTAAGCAAAGAAATGAAGTATTCTCTGTATTCACATTTCATGAAACAGGAATTTATGGGCTTAAACTGCACAAAGGTAGAGCATATGAAGTATCAGAAACATTGTGAGGAAATGGTGTGACATATCCACCCACCGCTGCAGAGCTTTAGAAACAGATTGGTCAAATTCTTTTCCTTAATGTGTTACATTAATGCTTTTTGTGCAATGTGGCTGTCATGGAGACTGGAAGTGATCAGTCCATGATGTGACACTTGTGACACACAAATTGGTTAGTCTTGTAATAGGATGAGCATGAACAAGCATTAGCAATCTCACATCTTTGGGGTAGGTTAAGTGTAGCTGATAAAAAAAAATCACATCCAAGGTATTGTAAACTCAGCTTGCACTTGGAAAAAAGATGAATGAAAATAACTCAAACTTGTACATTTAACTGTTAAAAATTCACAGACTTGTAAAAAGGCAAGTACTGAAGCTTCCTTAAATGTGACAGGGATTCTGTGTTACTACAAACATCCCTGTTCCAGTCATGTCCCAGCAAAGCTGAAAGTAAATTTTCAGCAATAGAAATGGACATGATACTACATAAAACACTATTCTAGGTGGGAGGAAGATATCCTTTGCTAACAGTGATTCATATTAGCAAATGAGGGCATTTAGGCCTGAGCCTTGGAAATATATTAAGATGTCATGTACATTGAGAAGGGTTTACAGAGAGGCAAGAATGTTGCCTTTCCCCCTTACCAGGAGGAGACAGACTTAGAGCAAGCTCCTGAGGTAACACATTCAGCATTAACTGCTCATACCCTCTTTTCACACGTCCTGGAGAACTGGCCAAAATGATGAATGGAGTACTTTTGCAAGCTGCCTGTCTTGTATCCCAGCAGTGCAGGTTAGGAGGCACCAGCCTTGGCTAGCCCAGGGTCAGTACCAGCATGAGCACAGCAATCAGGTTTTGAGCTAGTTAGCACATGGCTTGTGTCTGAAGAATAAGTTGTGTTGGGCTCCATGCTAAGGGGAGTGTTTACCTTACCCAATTTCAGCTATATAAAATTAGATACATTTCTTGAGTTTATTATCAGAGCTTCTCTCTGGTAGACATCTTTCCTGCATGACATGAAATATAATATTTTCACAGGAAAATATTTGGGACATTTTGTAAAATGAATAGTTAGAATTGTCATAATCACATAGTATAATCACAATCATTTAATCTGGAAAAAAAGTGTGATTGGCCCTTCTTGTTGTTAGATCATAGGAAAATATTGTAATAAAGGAACTTTTAAAGACAAAGAAAAAAAATCTGGAATATTTTGGTAAAAAATGTCCACACAAAAATATCTGATTTTTAATTATTATTTTTTGCTATACATACCTGGCTTTAATTCAAAACTGGAATTACTTTAGACTGCAGAGAAAAGAAATCTGGAAGTCAAGCATTAAACTTCTTTACAGACCTGAGGTAAAATGTACATATGAAAATGTTAAAGGACAGAATTTGTAATTAAATCTTAAGAAAGTATGCATTCTTAAGAAGTTACAATATCACACAAACATTTGCATTTAGTCCTTGGACTGTTATTAGTCAGCTTACAGTGCCCAAGACCCTCTTTTTTACACCTGTTATGTGTCTGTTTCCTACAAAAAAAGAAAAAAACTAGAGATGGTGGTAGAATTTTAACCAATGAAAGATAACACTTCAGTAGCAGACTAAGAGTGTGGTACTTATCATTAGGAACTGTGATGAGTTCAAGGACAATAGACAGGTAGAACCCTTCTCAGGGAGGCCAGGGAAGTTGCCTCTGGAAGGCAGACAATGTCAGTGTACCAGATGGGTGTTGCATGGCTAGTGTCACACACCCTGCTCCAAAATGATGCTGTCCCTGAGCTCAGCTTGGCCACTTCTATCCACTTGCCTGCCTTGCATCCTTGCTGTACAGCTGCCTTACATCCAGCTGTGCTCCACACAGTGAGCATCCTGGGGTGGGGGGAAGCACCTTGAGACAACCAGGAGCCATCACTGCAGTCCTGTTTCAGCCTGAGTCTCAGGGCCCCTCCAGTGCTGTGGCAGCTGATTTCAAGTTTTCCTGACATGGTATCTCTAAGTTATTCAGTATATCTGGATGTTTATTTGTGACTTAGTCCACAGTAAATGAGTTGACAGTAGGAGGAATTTTTGAACCCTTCCCAGGGGAACTACTTCCATTGTTTAACCTGGATGTATTTCAGGTGATACAATAATGATACAATAATAATAGCAAAACAAAGAAAATAAGAGCTCAACAAGCCAGAATGTAAAGCATGGAACTGTGTCTGCATAGGGATAACTCATGTGCTGTGGGCTGTACAGAAATGTACAGTTTAAACATTTTCAAGGTGTTTGATTGATGACAGCTGTAGAGAACTAGTGATAAAGCAGCTGAGCTTTTGATGACACACTTTAAGAATACTAAATTCCTTATATAACCTGGTTCTGCATGACATATGTATTCATCTTATCTGTCACATATTCTCTTTTTGCCTTTGCTTTAGGTTTTTCCTCCAATCATGCTGTCATGATGGACATGACTCAGAAATTTATTCCCCTAACTGCCCAAAACCATGTGGGATTTTCTTTCATTTAAAAACAAAAGACAAAATAATTGCAAATAAATGAACAAGGACAAGAATCAGGGAACCTATCTGTTTGCCCAAGGAAATAGATTTCCATAGATTGTGAGCTCTTGCCCTTAAACAGCAGGTAAATGGACTCTGCAGTTTTCATTTTCTCTGTTGAGATATTGCAGTAATGGGAGCTATTATGAGAAATCTAGATGAAGAAAAAGACACACATAGGGTTTATGTTTTTTGTTTTCCAACTGACTTATATTTTTCTGTTTCCTGGATATCTAAGAGATCGACAACAATCAGTTTCTCCTTTGATGTCATGGGAGCAGGAAAATGTCTGAGACCTAACTGGCATTAATTTAACCTAGATTTCTCTTCCCATCATAGCAAAAAAGCTTGTCTTCACACAGACCATACATGGAATATAAACACATTGAAGATGACCATTCCACTTAGTATCTAAAAGAATTGTTAGATATCCAAACCAGACTGACTCATTCCCACTTACACTGAGTGCAGGGAAAAGAAATGCCACAAAAAAATCTTGTGCCCTTGAGCTCTGACATGTTCAAATTTTGAGCCATCCTTTATTTTCTGTTTTGGTTGGTTTTTTTGGTCTACTAATCACATGGACATTCGTAACAAATATTTATATAGGTTCAGCTCTGTAAATAGTGTTGAAGTAGAAATTCTTCACAAAATGTAAGAAGGCAAAAATTATTTGACTTTGCAAAGTTTAAGCAGCCTCAAGCTTAGGTCACTGACCCCAAAATGTAAATTATAGTTACAGACTGCTGAGCCTTGGGAAGTCACAGTCAGTCAGTGACTGAAAGACCTAGTACCTTTTCATCCTCCAGGATTTAAGGAAGACTCAATTTTTTTCTCTAAGTGTTCTGTCAAGGCTTCCAAATGTGTGGTTAATATCATTGTGTGCTGTTTTTTTGGTTTGGTTCCCTTTAAAGAGAATTATTTTTAGTAGTTTGAAAGTAAAATTCATCGTAAGTCTGAAAACTTAGGAGCAAGTACCCTGGGTCAGCCATTTGATGTTGAAATTTTCTGAATGCCATGAGAGTGCTCATTACTTCAAAGATAAGTTCAAAGGATAAGTTCATTTTGCTTTACATGAGGGAACAATTTGACCTTATTATTTTGATATTCTCTCATTTAAATTAGTAAAAAAATCTTAAAATTTTGTAATTTTAAGGTAAAGGAACAGGGGTTAAAGTCATGATGTAATTAAAGTGGATGTCTTAGGGTTTGCCCTTTAGGTTTAAATGGTTCAGTAAGTTATGGCTGAAAAGATTTAATAAATACTTCTACATTTTGGTAAATTCTGATGCGATGAATTCCAAAATGTGTGCATTAGCTTTGAATCTGAGTTAGCTTAAGATGAAAGGTTTTGATAAGCTCTGAGAAAAAGCAAGCAGCTTGTAAGGAAATGGACCCCATGTACAAGTCAGTCGCTGTAATGCCACGTCGTTTGAAGCTGTGTCTTAATTTTTCAGAGCTTGCAGCTGATGATATGTTTAAGACAGCCCTCAGTTCTGGCAGGGCTGGAAGCAAATGTTACTTCAGTACTGTCAGAAAGTAAAAAACTAGCAACATGTGAAGTGACAGAGTTATATTCTGAGCAGTCAGTGAGTTTGAAGTTACAGCTTTCTGACCTTGAGTCTTCTGCCCTTGCAGCTCCCTTCTTCTCTCTCTGGTACCCTAAACCTGAGGCCAAGGGGGAGCCTCACTGCTTGTAGCAGACACTGTCAGAACACAGCACATGCCTCTCTGTAAACCTTTTCCAGCTCTATGATCGCCCAAAATCTCTTTTCTACTAATGCAAAGTTTGAATCTCTACCACCATTTTCAGGCTGTTCTAGTCTCAAAAGCACTGGCCACAGCTGCAATTTAGAGAGCCTAACAAGTGTGTTTGTGTGCACACAGTGCTCTCTGTTTTTCCCTATATAATATGTAAGTAAAAGAGAAGACAAATCTAAGACTGCAATAACCTGTGAGAATTGTGGTAGGAAACAGGTCTCACTTCCCCCACTGACACCAAAGACAGGAGAGAAAGCATCTGTGTAGTTCAAGCCCAGTTCACAATGGACAGAAATAATGATGTTTTTGGGGCACCTGGGCATCCCCAGGTGGGCTCTGTGCAGTGTCCAGCCAGGAGGTGCCAGATGTCCCAGAGGTACCCTGGAAGAGACCTGACAGAGCACTGTGGGCAGAGCCACAGAGTCCTCTGGGAAGTCATATGTCCACAGCTGTGGTTTTTGGCCTGAGACCAGGAGCAGCACACAGAGATTCTGTTTTTTCTTGTACCCAAGTGTTCCCTCCATCCACATGTACCTTCAAGATATTCTCAGCTGGGTTCCTTACCTCATGAGTAATATTTAAGCCATGTTTCTCTGAACATGCTACACTGTTCGTACCTCAGAAGGAAGCAAGCAGAAGTGAAGTTGCACAGAAGCTGCTTGGCTCAGAACCACAGGTTGTGAGTGGGTACCAGTGAGGATAGCTGCACCCTCGGCACGGGCTCCTGAGGGTGGGTGTGCTCAGTCAGCCCACAGTCCTGTGCTAAAACAAACTCAGTGCCCGCCTGACTCAGTGCTGAGCCAGGCGTGCAGGTCTGAGTGCATGGGAGGGGAGAACAAGGGTTTCTGCCTCTGGACTCCACATACCTCCTCAGAACCTGGCACAGCTGCTTAAGCAATACGCTATGGCCAGGCAGGTTTTGCTTCCCTAGGGATGTGTGATTACAGTCCTGAGTGCCAGATCTCCAGTCTTGACTTTCCACTCCCATTTTACCACTCCCACTCCTGTTTTTTCCACCTGGCAGTGAGGCTATGGTGCTGTCATGAGATTTGCATCAAAATTTTTTCCTCCCTGCGATGGCCATCTGTTTCTCTAGCATTCAGATAACTTTGGGTCAAATATTTTCCTTTTTTTGTCCTCCTGAAAGAACATCCCTCAGAGCACCTCCCTGTGGTGCTCTGTGGATTGAGTCTGTACTTGGTTATTGAGCTGTGGACAAAAGTCAGTCTGTAAGAGATGATGCCAATATCATTTTTTTGATTGGCATTGGCTAATTACACTCACATTCTTAGTCATACTAATTGAACAAATTGTCTTGACCTGGGAAAGACTTCAGAGTCTGGCAGTGTAAAATAAAGAGACAAGCTTAAAATGAAAAACCTGACAGGCTTCTGATAAAGAAGACTGAAAATCCAGAAATACATATCAGAAGAGGCTTTAAAAATGGTATTTTGGAACCTTTTTTCTACTGAGTCCCCTGTTTTCCTATAAACAGAATATGTTTCTTTGTGCAGGTGAATGTGGAACTGAGCCTTAAGACATTAAGCTCTTCATGGCAAGTATCTTGTAGTCTCTACACAGCCTTATTTTCAACAATCTCTTTAAGAAAACACATATTTTCTTCTCATTTACTCATTTTCTTCTTATTTACTCTTCTGATTTACTTGACCATTTTATTTTCTAAATCTAACTTGCCTGTGTCTTGGTCATTGCTTCCTTCAGAGATTCACAGTTATGCCCCCCATGCATTTTCTTCCCTATGAAACGGAGATAAACCAGTGAGAGACAAGGAAAAATTTCCATCTTGCTCACTCGAAGGGACCAGGGAGGAGCATTTGTGTCTAACTTGTCCTTGTTTATCTAATAATTTGCTCTAATAAATCATTGTCCATGGGTTGTTTGCATATAAACAGGTTCTATGAAAGATCACACCCTGTTTATAGCAATTCATTGACTGGAAAGACACTATCTTAGCTACTTGAATTGTTATATTAAAAGAGTTTCCTTCAACTCTGGACAGAAATAAAGATCCAGCAGTAAGTGTATTACCTGGTAAACCATTTCTAGTTTAATTTTCTATAACTCTTATTCAATGAAGAGGCCTGTAAGAGTTTTTGCCTTTTTCCACAGGTGCCACCAGTGCTTCTGGACAAGCAGTTTTCAGAATTTACGCCGGATATCACCCCTATTATTCTGGCTGCCCACACCAACAATTACGAAATCATCAAGCTCCTCGTGCAGAAAGGGGTGTCCGTGCCCAGGCCCCACGAGGTGCGCTGTAACTGCGTGGAATGTGTCTCCAGCTCAGATGTGGACAGCCTCCGCCACTCTCGGTCCAGACTCAATATCTACAAGGCTCTGGCGAGCCCGTCGTTGATTGCTTTGTCCAGCGAGGATCCTTTCCTTACCGCTTTTCAGCTGAGCTGGGAGCTGCAGGAACTGAGTAAAGTCGAAAATGAGTTTAAGTCAGAGTATGAGGAGCTGTCACGGCAATGCAAGCAATTTGCAAAAGATCTCCTGGATCAGACACGGAGTTCCAGGGAATTGGAAATTATTCTTAATTACAGAGATGATAATAGCTTGATAGAAGAACAAAGTGGTAATGATCTTGCAAGATTGAAACTGGCAATTAAGTACCGTCAAAAAGAGGTGAGTGTGCTGGAGACCATTTGAGCGTATTCAGTAGTAGTAATGTGATAGATAAGAGCCTGAAATACATCCTTTTAACTGAGACAAATTTCTGCTTATCTTTTTTTTGTTCTGCTAGGTTTCTGTTCCTTTTATAGTTTTAATTAGATGGATTTGAATAGTTGTTACAGTTTGATATCAGAATTCAAAATGTTCTCTTCTAGCACAGATTCTATAAAACATTTTTTCTTTTACACCTGAATAGACATAGTCTTCAGTAGTTGTGCTCTGAAGTGATCTTCAGTAATAGGGTGAGAAAAATATAAAGCATACTTTAAATTAACTTGGACTGTATCTGACAGAAAAAGGCAGCTGTGTTTAAACACACTCTAGAGGTACCGCTGTAGAGACGTTTCTTCAAAAAGTAGCTATTACAGATACTGAAACAGAACTTTCATAGCCGTGCATGATTCCCAAAAATGTTGGCATTCAGATTCTCTTCCAGAAAGAATTCAAAATAGAAATACCTGGATATTGGTCCATGGCAGTTAAAAGTTCATACATTTGCTTCACCAATGTGTACATTCAGTTGGACTCAGAGGAGGTCTGCATATATTGCTGAAAGTACTCTGGTTCTTTTGTGTGTGCAAAAGCAAAAGCAGCAAGACACAAAAATGAGTTAGGAAGACAGTTCCCATGCTATTTCCAAATCTTCACCTAATCCTTGCATATCATCATGTCAGAATATGTTGTATTATTTTATTGGGAAAAAGTACATACCAAGTCAGCTGAGCTATGGAAGTTTATAGGCAAGACATATTTAGCATTTGTTCATATTCACTACAGCAAATGCTTAAAAAACTTCTGTGTTAAATTGTATCACTGCTAAATCTCTGTTCTGAAAAATACAATAGTAAATGTGTTAAGTTACTAAGTATGGTAGAAAGGTTTGAAGAAATAATAACCAAACATTTAATGGTTCTTTTGTTCATTTGAAATATAATTTAGTAACCCTAAGAAGCTACTGTGGAGGTAGGGAACTTCTGAAGTACTGATGGAAAAAAACCTCAATTGGTCTCTGACTTCATAAGTCTTCTAATAAGCATTTTTTCCCTCAGAAAATGTATTGCATAATTTTATGTTTTATCGTATAAAGTTTCAGGCAACATACTCACTGCCTTCATAAATTATTTTCAGATTGTACTTTGCCAGATTTAATAACCATTATTTTTGTTTCTTTAACTGCCAGTCCTGTCTTACAGTCATATAAGAAGCTGAAGCTTGGATTTCTGTTTTCACAAGGATTCATGTATTGAAATAAAATTCTGACCTCTCATTGTTTGTTTAGTTTTTTTAAACCATAAAACAAAGCTTGAATTTTTTTAATTTGAGATAGAGACAGCGATAGGCATATGTAGGGTGAAATGGTTTTTATGGTTGCATCTGATTGCTGTGCCTAATTAAGTTGCAATAATTCAGCTGATTACATAATTGATTCTTCATAATAGAAAACATTAGGCCATACTGATTTAGTGAAACAATTCCAAATCAGTGGATATTTTCTATTTTACACACATTTTTCATTTCTGTAAATATTTCCCACTATCCCTACCATTTGATTCTCACTGGAGTAAAATGAAGGTTTACTAAATGTATTCCACAATGTTTTCCATACTGGTTGCTGAAGCAAACAGTAGCCTCTGTTCAGTTATTTTATTTCTGATTGTTACTGCAGTATTCTGGGAAGTGCAGCTCTTAGATCAAGAGACTTACCTCAGGCACAATAATTGCTTGGATTCTAGCTGTCCTGGTCCATTTAGATCATGCTAAAAATCCATCATCAGGCTCTTTCTGTTTCTTGTGTTAAGGATGTTACAGGAGACACAGCCTCTGGCTGAACCCAGCAGCCTCCAGGGTCAGGGGATTCTTTCAGCTTGGGCACTGGAACCCAGCCAGGAGCTCTTGGTAGTACAGTGTTTTAGGCAATATATTCACTGCTTTTATAAATTATTTTCAGATGGTGCTGTGTCAGACTTAACAATGACAATTTCTGTATCTTTAAATGCCTCTCCTGCAGCAAAACAGCAGAACAGATGAGAATGCATTGTCTTCCCCTCTTATCTTACAACCCATCCCTAAAATCTCAACCTGCTATTACCAAAGGACATTCTAATGCCATAGTGGGGCTGAGGTCAGAGCTCCACAAATAAGCAATCAGGTCTAGTTGTCCAGATTGTCCAGTCTCAATCCAAAAATTGCAGCTAAAAGTGACAAAATTGTAAGGTGTGTGTCCTTTTACATTGTGGTATTATGATTACGTGCTCAGGAGTTAATTATTACTCTTTTCCTTTCAAGCTGCAAATAATACAAAAAATTATTAGCAGTAATTCCTTTTGGCATTTTAAGAAACCAAACATGTTAGACCTAAGTCTTGTAAAGGGGTGCAGTAGTCTTTGGGTAATATAACTTGGTTTAATCTCAAGACACAGGATGGTGTAGAACAGCAGATTTAGGGTACTTGCAGAAGCATACAAGTGAATGGTGAAGAATTTTTATTGTGTAAAGAAATGAAAATTCACAGACATGAGTAAAGAAAATTACCAACCTCAGAGTTTTTGAGGGCCTTCCAAAATGACATGATGCTTGAAATGTAGATCTAGAAATGCAGAGAAACAGAGAAAGTCCCTTGAAATTCAGATGATCAAGCAGTGCTTTGTGTAGTGGTCTGCAAGCCCCTGGAATAACCCTGTGTTTGTGGAAATTGAGAATGTACATTCATTTTTAGAGCTCTCCATGCTCTCCACTTTGCTGCTGAAGTGGGCCTTCCACAAACCAAGAACATTATGCCAATTGGATTTGAGGTTCTCCTCAGTGAAAGTTGCTCATCTCTGCATCTCCATTCCTTTCACACTTGCCATAATGCTGTGATTCACATTCATGTGCTGTCAGAAGGCATCTCAGTGGTATCGATTCTCATTCCATGCAGTCAGGTCAGAGGGAACCTACAGTGTATTATCAACAAAGAAACTTCCCTCATAAAATCATCAGTCTTCTTCACTAATAACTAATGAAGTTGAAAGATTTATAATCTCAAGTTTACCTTGCAGGATAATGTCTGGCAAGACTGTGGATAATAGCTGTTCAGAGTTATGGGCAGAACCAGGAGAGTATCTGCCAGAATATGTGGGGTTTTGTAGCATAATCCATGGGACAGAACAACCAAGGTGCTATATTTCTTCTGTTCATTTTGCACCCCTGGTGCTGTTTGTAAGCAAAGAAGCTGGTGATGCCTGTTTCTGTGTTGCCTGGGCTACAACCAACAGCAAAGAGAGGTTCCCTGAATCACACAGCCACCCTGCACTGGGCACAGATATTTTGTTGTGCAATTACCTGCTGTTTAATATTGTCTCAAGTAAGGAAGAGTTTGGTATTATGGAAGCTGCCACAAGTTCATTGTGGTAGATTCTAAGCACACAATGAGCAGTGGGAACTAGGTTTCCCTGGTTTCTGAACCAAATGAAAATGTTATCTGAATTAACTGCAGCT
This sequence comes from Serinus canaria, assembly GCF_022539315.1. NCBI lineage: Eukaryota > Metazoa > Chordata > Aves > Passeriformes > Fringillidae > Serinus > Serinus canaria. The sequence goes on along the minus strand of NC_066313.1, from coordinate 49,962,822 downwards.
CCACATAAGGCTGTAGAAGGCAAATCCCAAACCCTCTATGTGGTTCACAAGCAAATCTGAGTTCAAATTAATTGCAAACCTCTGGTGCAGCAATGCAATCAAGTAGAAGAGAGTAGTAGCTCTCTTTAGTGATTAGTAAATAGTCATCTTTTCCACTCATTGCAAAATGTGTGTGTTCTTGTCATATACATTCAGAGTTTTCAAAAGAGATATCACAGCAAAAACCCATTTTCTCTCACTATTCAGCTAACTTTGTTTTAGTGTTGGTTGTGTTTAGGTGTTAAGCAAACAACAGCAAAAATCTGAAAAAGTGCTTGCTACAATGCTTACTAATTTTCCTTACACATGAAATAAAGAAGGGGAGATTATTAAGGCTGCATCAATATCATCTGGTTCCACTGTAAGTTTAAGCAGTGTGATTTAAATACTCATAGTAGTCTTTTATATCTCTGTTTCATTTTGCCTCATGCTAAATGCCCCATTTAATTTAAGCTATGCCTGTATAAGCTCAAATACAGTAACAGGATGAGGTAATAATTATTGGTAGTACTGTCTTATTTTGCTTTGGTATTAGACATTCTCATATCAAAACAAAAGAAATAGGAATGTTTAAGTATGGAACTGTTGAGCTTTTCTCTCTCACCTCTCACATGAGCACTGGCTGGTTTGGTTTGAGTCAGGTTCACTTTTTTCTTTTGTTTTATCTTTTCCATTCTTAGGTTATGCTGATCATCTTTCTCTTCCTTGACAAATACACAGTCTCTGGTAAATTTGGAATACCTTACATTGTAAATAGGATGTAAAGAGGTTAAATTCTGCCTGTTTCAAATTTGCAGTCTGGAAAGATTTTAATAAGCCTTCTTCTGCTTTTATCTTAAAAAACCTGAAGTAAATGCATGGCTTATCTAGCTTCCATCCAGTGTTATGAGTCATGTTGAGACCTATCTAAAGAAGCCAGAACTAAGTTTTCTAAAGTTTTTCTGATCCTGAATTAGCTTTTTTAACGGTTTGATTTAAAGATTTCTACATTTTACCTTCTCTCCCTGTTTACTAGACATGCAGCTGCTTAACTGCTAAAACTCTCCCAAACAGCTCTAGTCAGACTTCTAGATGCTCTCTCTTCCCAAGGGCAGTACTAGTTTTTCTGAGTTGTGAGCAGCTGCAGAATGTTTACTAGCAAAGGGCAGAGTGAAAAAGGGAGTGGATTTAACAATCTGATGTATTTAAAGAATTAACAAGAGCTCAGGCCTTATTAGAAAGAATTTCAGAGAAAATGTTTCAGGGAAATCAGCTTCAAACTAAATTAAACACTAAATACAATAATATGATATTCAGATTTCCTGGATCAATTCAATGTTTCTAGGAAAGTGATGCTGAAAGATAAAAAAAAAAGTTTTTTGGTTTTGATAATAAAAACCATCTGTTTACTTCTGCTCAAAAGAGGACTTTTTAAAATGGAATCATCAGTTCTTAGTTTTCTATGCAAAATACAGTCTCAGTGAAATGAAAATGTTTCACAATAATGTCAAAAATTCAGTGAAGTTTTCAATGAAAACATGCCTGCCTAATCATTTCAAATCTGTTATTTCATGTCAGTATCTAAACACTTCATTTCAATGAAATAAAGGATTTTGTTTGTCTGCTGTTACTTGTAAATCCACCTGGACTTGAACATGTTTGCCAAATAAATTCTCATAGCTAATATCATCCTTATCATTATTACAGAAACCAGTATAGGCATGATAGAAAGCAAAAATTACTGATTTTCAAAACTATTTTAGAAATTCCCAGAGAAAATAATTTTGAACTGCTGAAATGAAAAGTTGCTGTGTTCTTAATAATGTTTTTAGTGTTTCATTATAATGAATTGCTCATTAAAAGTCTTTCAGTTCAAAAACATGAACTGCTGACTCTGTAAGCAGGGATGACTTTGGAAAAACAACTTCTTAAGGATTGTTCTGTGTTTAAAATTAAGCCACACCTGAAACGTAAGCAGAAACACAGTGGCCATGTGTAGCAAGTCACTGTGTATATGAGTATTTGTCAAAAGGTTTCAAAGGTGCACTCAGAAGTCTCCATGTAAAAAATAACAAAACCTCACAAAAACCAGACTCTGATAATATTTGGACATTTTTGACACCAAAAGAGGGCATGTTTAGTCTATGAATTTTTTAACTGAGAGGAGTGATATATACACGTTTGGGTCCGTGTCTCCAGAAGACCCATTTCTGCTGACTCTCAGCTATAGTACTCACAAAATTTGACAAACATTTTTCCATGCTGGAGTCAGGTACTCTAAACTAGGTCATATGTTTGCTTTGTAAATCATGTAAAAGTCTCCGTGTTTATAGGTAAGAAGTCCACAGATTGTTAAATAGTATGAATTAGGTGAGCAGATTATCTGCTACACATACAAAGCCTTCTTCTAATTGGTTATAGAATCCATTCAGTTGAAAAAAAACCTTTTCATTCCAAGGATTAACCCAGCACTGCTGAGTCCACCACTAAACCATGTCCCTCAAACTGACTGAGAGTGCAGTTACTACCCTCATCCAGATCATTGATAAACTTACTAAATAGGACTGGCCCCAACACTGAGCACTGGGGTCACCCTTAGTGACCAGCTACCAACTGGATGTAATGCAATTCACCACTATTCTCTGGGCCCAGTCATCTGAACAGTTTTTTAAGCCATGAAGTGTATTCCCATCCAGGCCATGACCTTCCAGTTTCTCCAGCAGGAACACTGTGGGAAATGGTGTCAAAGGCTTTACTGAAGTCCAGGTGGCCAATATCCACAGCCTTCCCTCATTCAGGTCCCCTTGTTATAGAAGAAAGTCATCTAGCCAAGCAGAACTAAATGAGATGTAGGTGTCCCTGTGGATGATGTACTTATTGGTGCTAGGAAAAAAATGTTCCTAAATCACAGGTCACATCTGCTTAATATAGCATTTGGTTGTGGTGAAACAATTTTCCTAGAATATGTGAACAAATTCCTTATACAGTCAATAGACAGAGGTATGCACAGAGGGAGATCCTGTCTGTTCAAGATAAGGCATCAAAGTTCATTCCAGAGACATCTCTCTCTGCTTCTGTGGCTGGATAAGGCAACAGTGTGCTTCATTTAGAAGGATTACTACACTAGGCATTGAAAATGTAGAAGCAAGTTAGACAATTTACAGCATCAACTGCAATTTCTACCCTGTGGTAACAGAGACTTTGAATTCTGTAGGCACAGAGCCCACATAAGGGGAAATTAATTTCAGCAATAAGTAATTAATGATGTCTCAGAAGTCATCAGTAACCTTTAAATGCTATATGCTACACCTCTCATCACAGTTCTAGTTAAACTATTCATGAACTAAGATCAGCGACTTTTTATTTCAAACACCTGGTGGAAGTAATTAACTCAAAGACTAAACTTTCTGTTAATGAAGTGTAATGGATATCACTCATTTCAATTGCTTTTCTGCATCTTCATTATAAGAATTCTTGCTGGGATATCTGCCTTAAACAGGAAAAACCAGCAGTGCTAACCCCTAACCAGCAGTGCACAACCCTTCTGCTGAGACTGGCAGCAGCAGAAGTTGGTTTGAAGGAGTCCCTGCTAATGCACCTACAAGCTTCCCTACAAACCCTGGAAGGGTAGATTGGATTGGTAGACTACCAACCCTGGCTTGGTAGATTTAGGACCATGACACAAAGTGTTCTGTCCTTCTGTCCAAAAACTAACTAATCCATGCCTGTGCTGGATTTAAGTGGCCTAAAATAGGAGTGACTGAGGAACATTTGATCATGCTGACAGTAAAGCTTCTTCATGCTGTTGCAGTGCCTTTTTTGCCATTGTCTGGCTCACTCCGTTGAGTGTTTTTTGAACAATAAAACAAGACAGCCAAAGCAAACTTGTTTTAGGCCAGTCTGCTCATTCTTATAATCTATCTTTTCTTTGTTCCACCAGATATCTGCAAAGAAATTTTCACGTCCTTCCTTACCCCTTCCTTCATTTAGTGTAAGCCTTAGCTATCAAGATAAAACAGCAAAGGGTGTCTTTGTCAACTGCCTCCATCAATATGTGCACCCTCTTGCAAACAAGGGGTTTATGAGAAAAACAAATGTTTGTTAGATGAACTCACTGCTGTGCCTTCAAAGCAATCAGATCTATATATATTCAGTTGATTACAGAATATTACTTTCTAAACTTTCCAGCTCCAGGAACTAAAGTAGAAAATTTAGGAGAGATTATTAATATGGCAGTGGTTTGACAAAGTGAAACTTGCATTTTGAAAGTCATATAGTGTTCAGTTTTGAGTGCTGGCATTTGAACTTCTAGGGTATTTTTCAAAGAAGGAAAATGTTTACACAAAACTATCAACAAGTCCTCCTTGCAGAGACACTTGGCTTTCTTCTATAAATAATAGGATGATATTCTTCAGGGTTGAAATATGTTGGTTCTTGAGATCCCATTTTACAAATATAAGGCATTTTAAGAAAAGATTTCAGGAAACTGAAAACTCTTTTATTATGGAGAAAATAGTCTCACTTGTCGTTGAGCACTCGCAAACTAGAAAGGACTTGATAAGGAAGCATTTTGCAAAATGTTTGGGAGAACATTCTGGGAAAAGCCAAGGTGAATACATATGAATAGAAGAAAGAAATCCAGAGTTGAACATCACCTGCCATGTTAATTCATTATTACATCAAGTCATGGCTTTTATTCTTTGAGTGTGTTTCATTCCTGAGTAGTATTGGATAAATGTGAGGGTCTTTAACATCTGTGGGAGAGAAAGACCAATGCAGATCTTCAGAAAGTAGAAATTATTGAAGGTCTACAGGGTACCAACATGCTGTGTTGGTCAAGTACAAGGTTTGTCTTGTTAGGTTTTTTAGGTGGATGAAGAGGACATGTTTTACTCTGCCTGCTGAAAAGATAATAATGTTTAATTATCAGGGTAATGCAGCTGTGTAAATTAGAGGTTGTTCTAAATAGCTGACCCTAAGGGCTTCATTAGCAGCTCTGTTAAGGTTCACAAAAAGACATGACTCGGTTACACGGCATTTACATTACGACAAGCTGAAAGTGTGGCATCATGTAAAAACAATTTGACACAATATTAATAAAATTAGTTCAGGTGTTTGTTTCTTGCCTTCTTAATAGCACACAGAAAGAAACAAGAAATAGAAAATCACAGCACAAGCACACAACAGGAATGGCTGACTCATTCCACATTACCTCAGGTTTTCAACTATGGTTCCTATGTCAGCAGCCCAGCCTTGGGTTCCTTCATCATTGATGGGAAGAGACAGACATTTCCAGGCAACTCAGGCCATCCAAGACCAAAATAATTTTTGTCACTACCTATCTTGCGTGCAATTATTTTAGAGGTGACAAAGGACAACTAGATGTGTTATACAGGATAAAAAGAATAGCATATAATTTCTGGAAGATAACTAACAGTGACTATTTTTTAAGTCTTGATATTCTGTTTCTCTGAGACCCAGAAGAAGTACTTAAGATGAAATGGTGACCCTCTTTGCAGGGATCCCTTATAATGCATTGTGTGATCTAAAGATTTGCCTGGAGAAGTAAGCTTGATGCAAAGCTGCATTTCAGAGTTTTGGTCTGAGGGAAAAATCCTCAATTTTACATAAAGATGCTGAAGATCAGATGGAAAGTTTTGCAAGAGAGAACTGTTAGAGCCATGACAGCCTGCAAGATTGCACTTGTGTTGAGGCATTTCTTCATCATTATTTCCAAAGCTGAAACCTCCAAGGAATTTATTCAAAATCAGTCAAAATTCTGAAATAAAGCATAAAGCTTTTATATACAGTGAAAAAATACTTTCTTTCACTGCATGTGGCCTTATTCTCAATAAAAATGTGTTAATCAAATAACATTAAAGGTAAATACCATAATAACACTTAAATGAGGATAAATAATTGTTTTCATAGTAAATTAAGGTTATATCTTCCTAACCTGGCTATGAAAAAAAAACCTTGTCCTGTACTGAACCTTGAAAAAAGTAACCTGGCAAGAGCAGCATTATTTTTTTCCAGACTGATCTTTTCAGGTGTGATCTGCAAATTACAGTGCACGAGTGATGGTCAAACAATGCTTAAGGGTATATTGGTTTGAGGTTATCCTGCTTTTCTGGTGCAACTTTCACCTGGAGTGAACATACCTGTTGTGTTTTCACCCCATCTGACAAGTAAGCACCACACAACTGCTTGCTGACTCTCCCCCAGTGGCATGGGGGAGAGAATCAGAAGAGTAAAATTGAGAAAACCCATGGGTTAAGATAAAGGCAGTTTGATAAATAAAGCAGAAGCCAGTCATGCATGCAAAGCAAAGGAAGGAGCTCGCTCCCCGCTGAGGTCTATTCTAGACTGGGTTTTCTGTGATCTGATGACAGGAGCTGACATATGCACTCTAGCTGGTGTGCTGGGAAGTCTCTGTCATCAAGTGTACAGAGGATGACACATACTTGCCTCTCTTCTCCTGTGGGGTAAAGGAATCTGGCCACCTTCGTCTTTCTCATCTGTGTTTGCCAGGATATAGCCTGGCATCTCTGCTGAAAGCATAAAGAAAAACCCTAAATAGATTTTAAGGGTTCAGAAACAGTATTTTTGTTCCTATTAATATTGCAGCAGTACTCCAGGGATACTTAACTTCCCAAATAGCTCAATGAGTTGGAAGTCATCAAGGAATATGAATTTTCAAGTGACTGAGGAATGAAAAGGGTGGATCACTATAAAATTATTTATTACATCAGAAGATAGAATGACAAAGGGTTCAGTTTTCAGATATTCTTTTCACATGAAAAAAAACCACAAATACTCATATTAGAAAAAAAAAGTAGTGAAACCAACAACATAATTAAACAGTGAACTATTTAGCAAACTTATACTATTCTTCATAAATGAACTTTTCAACAGATATGATTATTCACTTCCAAACATTTAGGTGAAAATTATTATTCTATAATTTTCAAAAGGAAAATTAAGGAAAATAAGTTCCCTTCCTTACTGCTTTTCTTCCTTTACAAATGCAATCAATGTAAATTGACCCACCCTAACACTGCCAATATAAATACTCTGCCAATAAAAACATAAATATTATTCCCTCAGCCTTGGGTCCTTTGGCTTCTATCCTCCCTCAGTTTTCACGGAAAAGCTGGGGTTTGTAACAAGCTTAGCAAGCTCAGTACTTCAGAGAAAGAAAGGCATTTTCCCCAAGCAGTAGTGATAATACATCTGCCATCAAGTCTTGTTTTTCCAAAGAGGAGGTGAGTTTCTACCTTTGTGAGCTGTCAAGGTTAGAGAATTAAGGGGTTTGTGTGTCAGATCCCTTGTCAGAGTTTCTAAAATTCCCCAGATTTAAACACTGGTGTTGGATTATCTTTGAAGTTCTAGAATGAAGCAATAGATGAGCTCACAGTTAAATCTTAGAGAGTGCTGCAGCTGTTTCCCTGCACAATTACAATATAATTTAGTTTACTGTATAGTTTAGTTATGAAGTATGGAGTTTTTGTCTGCCATTCTCAACCTCTCACTGAAGCGTTTGGATGCTGAAGAAATCACCATTTCTTTTGTGTTGATAGAGGCTGGATTTGGGAGAGCTATGCATTCTCTCAGGGTTGGTACTAACTGGCACAGAGTGGGCAGCAGTAAGTAACAAAGAGACACTGGAGTCTCATCACCACAACCTCAGCAAGTAGGTATTTTGGTGTAAATTTAAAAGATATTTTGCATCCTGACGAGAGTGTTTGATGGTATTAGTAAGAAACCTTTGCAGATGCAGGCTGGATTTTGTGGAGAAAAAGATGACTGATGATAACATTAGCTCAATATAGTCCTAGCTCAGGAATGGCCTCTGTGGAGGCCAGAATGGCCTCTGTGGACCGGAGCAGAGGTCCTCAACTCAGCTGATTTTGTTAAATCCTGTCTGTTATATTTAGAATGATAAAAGTACACATGAGATCTAAATTTAAATTGCGTGCCACATAGGAGCTTCAGGGGTTCTTGTATGTTTACTTGGGCTTTTTCCTCTCTGTACTCACTTATGTTTTATTATACAGTAAGTTTCTTTATTCTTAATTGCAATGTGTCACTGACTCTCAAATAAATTTTGGTTTAAAGAATCACACTTTCATGCTTATGATTGGGAAACATCACAGAAGAGTGAAAAAAAAAGCAAAAGAAAATATTTCTTCAGAGTACTACTATCTTTCACAAAGATTAAAGAACAGCTCTTTCTTAGAAATGTACCCTTTATGACTTGCTGGAGCAGAGGCCAGGGCATGTGACATACAGGCAGTGACAACAGCCTATGAAGTATATTTCTCTGACACTGAGCAAATTGCCTTTGATTTGTCAAGGAAGAATGCAGCCTCAAACCTTCAGGGACTGAAAAAAACTTTGTTTATATTCTTCCACATATTCTTCTTCCACCCCTAGCTTTTAACAAATGGTCAATTTCTTCCAAACTTTAAAAGAAAATATATTCCTTTACCTGGTAGTACAAGCAGTTGTATTATGCCCTGTCTCCATAAGAGAATGCTGTGGAATCTGGCCAAACAAAAACATCCCCTGAGTTATCCAGTTACTAGAAGTATGCAGTAAGTTTTAGAAACACCAGTCTAACACAGAAATATATAATGTAAAAATCAATAAAATATTGAGCGAGGAACTGGTCTTTGAAAGGTTGTCTGTACTGCTAAAAGCAAGCAGACCATAGCTTGATGGGACAACTGAGTGATGCTAAGGAATTTGTATTCAGGCTTCAAAAAGTTGCAGATTTGCCTTGCACAGACTTGTCTGGAGAAATAAAAATGGAGCCAGGCAAGAGATAATAGGTAGTGGGGATGAGTGGGGTAAATGCTCAGTCTCAGACACTGATTTTTTCAGTGTAGATGAGGCCTGAACATCCTTAAAAGCAATACTTATGCAATTCTCAATAAAAATGGGCTCTTTATTGATTCCTTCCTCGCCCTGGTTCTTCACCGTGAAAGTAACAGGCAGTGTTCAGACATCTTTACAATAACAGTGAGACTAACTCCAGGTTTTTGAGATACCAAACTCTAATGCTTTGTCACAAATTGCAGAGCTTCATAAGAGGAAAGACCTATCCAAGGCTGTACTTATTTATCCAGGCTGGCAGATGCTGGATACACAGATTTTCATTAACAGCTGTGGTGGGTATCTTCCCATTACATGAAAGCACAGTATTTCATAGGTCTGTTCCCAAGAGAAGGTAATTTTCATCAACCACCACCTATTGTTAGGTGTAGAAGAGCTTTTGGAAAGCAAGACTTGGGAGCAAGAAATTATACTCCCCTGAAATACTTTCCAAAATTAATATTTGGTGTTTAAACTGCAGAAGCTGCACATGGCTGCACTTGACTGATAAAACTGATGCATCTGTTAGAGACTCACATGCATTTCTCCTGAAAATGGTTTCAGAATATTGCTCACTGGGCATCCTTGCCAAAGACTTTTTATTTCAGTTTAGTCTTTGTGCAGGAACTGGGTGATTAATCTGATTTCTCAGCTCTCAACATTCTTAGATAAAAACACAGCCAAGTTAAACAAGAGGAACCTAAAGATAAAAAACATTAAAGTATTTGAAGAGAGAGAAAAGCGGATGAAGTTCTGTTACATTCTGATACATTCTGTTCCTAAGTATTTGTGAAACTGCAAAGCCAGATCTGCTCATTAATAGAGAAAAAAATATACTGTCTATTGCTTTATTTAGCTTGAATTCTTTTGAAATCAGTCTGTGTTGGTTTTTTTTCCCTTCTCCCTCTAATTTTGTATTCAGTCAGCCTTCAAATGAGTGTTATGCTTTCCAGGAACTGGATACCCAGAGATTTTGAGCTCTTCAGTTCCACACAAGCTTCACATGATAAACAGTCACTTCTAAAGAAACTGGGAAACCTTGGAGTTCAACTCTCTTATCTCTTGGCTGGAACAGTTATAAGCATTGAGTCGAGAACAGTTATGCTTAATATCCATTTTTCACAGGAGGATGCAGGATGGCACCTCATAAAGCTAAGCTAACAGAGTAAAATCTAAATTTGCCTGGCGCTAATGGGAGGTGATTACCACTGTTTTTACAGAAAATATTTATTAGTGCAACAAAATATCACTGATCCAGGGTTTCTCTTCACAGAAACAAAGAGCCTGAAAACGAAGAAAAGAAGGCATTGAAATTGTTGTGTTCATGTTTCTTTCAAATAAGTCAATACCCTGCTCTGAAAGGACAGTACTCAATCTGAAAGGACAGTCAACAAAGGAAAGTAGAACTGAGAATGCCTCTCTACCTTTTTTTGACCTCTGCAACAAGCTGAGCAAATGAGGAGCAGGGCGGTCTTGAGTGATGCCAGTAAAAATTTTCACATGAGCGGGCCATTCCCAGAAGAAGAATCTAGCTGTTCTGGTTGTTTTCCTACCCATCCCTCACTCAAAAGCTTTTCTTAGCTAATTTTTCTCCAATTAATCTCTTACTGTGTTCTGTGCTTTAGTTGCTTTCAACATATTTGCAGCTTCCTCATGAATTTTGAAAGGTTGGTTTATTAATTTGCAGCTTTTCCTTCCGGCCATATGGCAGCTAGGGAAGTAGATAAAGTGGTGGAATGTTCTGGATGTGAGGGAACTCACTGGATGTGTAGTGGAACTGTAACTAACTTGGATCCTAACCCCTCCTGGCTGAGCAGTTCAAGCTTGGAGGCCTTACCAATAACAGACACAAAACCCAACTTGAGTGTAAGAAAAGTAGAGTCATAGAATCATTAGGACTGGAAATGAGCTTTGACTGCTAATTGCTCACTGGTACAGAGGTGTGGGTTTTTTCATTTTTACATTCCCTGTGTTGGTATATGAATTTTTTTAGAATATATATTGATTTTGGTCTTGTAGAATGAACTTGAACTTCTGAGTTTATAAACAAAATGTGTTTATAGTCTCAGTTTATTCAGTGTTTGAATGAATACTGAGAGAATAATCAGCCACTCTTTCTATTCTCTTGAGAGGTAGTGTACTTTTTAGAAACTCTTGGTACGGACAGGAAACTTGGTGTCAGAGGTGTATAAAGAGTGCCTTGGGAGTAATAGGATTGAAATGATAAAGGCTTAAGCAAATATGTGCCCAGTCATATTTATCTTCTTGCTTACTGGTGTCCCCAGGAGTTTTCTGCAAAGTTACTCCCTAGACTGTGAATTCTAGCTTGCACTGTTGTACAGGGTTATTCTGTCCAAAAAGCAAGACTTTACTTAGAAATATCAGTTTTATTATTTGCTTGCTATGCATGGAGACACACCAGCTAGGTGTGCAAGAACAAGGATCCAGTATAACAGAAGCAGGTTCATATTTTGTTTTCTCTTCCGATACTTAAAAGGCTTCTGTAATTGCTTTTCCCCACAAAAAATGTCATGAATTATGGTGGTTCTAATACTTTCCCAGTATGGGAGCTAGAAGTATTATACCAACATCACAATTCTGAAGTTTTGAGCTATTTTACACAATCATCCCAAACCCCAATAACAGATTCATTTTCCTTTACCACTGGGATATCTAACAAAGCTATTCATGCACAGCTGGTTCCTAACAACTGCATTCTAGTTTTAGATGCCATTGCTTTTTCTAAGCAATTAATCAGAATCACTGCAATTATACATAAGTCTTGGCTTATTTAATAGATATTTAATAGGGTTTTTTCTGTACTGATTCATTTTACTGAGAAGGAGTAATTAATCAAAGTAAGAGCTTCTGCTTGTGTTGATGTAGCAAATGAGAAACTTTAAATGCTCAAAGCTGCAATGTCATTAATACCTCTAACAAAGCATTTCAGTTTTTACTTTTCTATTTTCCTTTTGTTTCCTTTCTCCTCATATTTGAAGTTACAAAACAGAATAATTAAAATAAACCACCCTGGAATTGTATTTTATTCTTGGTGAGAGGAATGCAGACTCTGGATTTTATGATGAAGACATCAATGCTGTGAATTTGCTCAGCTACAGGGATCTGATGTGACTCAGGTTGCCCTGATCATATACAAGGTGGTGTCATCTGGTGCTCTGATCCTGAGTTTTGGCTGGGATAGAGTTAATGTTCATCTTAGCAGCTGGTGCAGGGCTTGTTTTGGGTTTAGTATGACCATAATGTTGATGACACACTGATGTTTTGGTTGTTGCTGAGCAGTGCTTGGCCCTAAGCCGAGGACATCTCAGTGTCCCATGCTCTGCCAGTCGCCACGTGCACAAGAGGCTGGGAGGGAGCAGGGCCACAAAGGGTGACCCAAACTGGCACATAGGATATTCCATACCTTGGAATGTCATGCCCAGGATGTAAACTGGGGGAGGCTGGTTAGGTGGGGCCAGTCTGTGCTCTGAGATGGGCTGGGCAGTGCTCAGCTGTGGGTGGGCAACAGCATTGTGCATCACCTGTCTCTCTTGAGTTTTATTCCTCTCTCTCTTTTTCTTTATCATTATTATTGCTGTTGTTGATTTATCTTACTTTAGTTCAGCTGTTCCTATTTCAACCCATGTTTTTTTACTTTTTTCTAATTTTCTCCCCCACCCCCCTGAGAGGAAAGGGGCGGTGAGTGAGCAGCTCTGTGGTATTTTGCTGCCAGCTGGGGGTTAAACCATGGCACCAAGTGAGCTCACAGGTCCCCTTAAGGACACAGCTGCAGACAGAGCTGAGTAAAAGTTGACCAGTGGTTTGCATCCAGCACGAATCATGATTATTGAGATGGTCTGCTCCAGCTGGCACAACATGTAGATGGGAAGGACCTGAGAATAGGATTTGGTGCAGGAATCAGGGTTTCTGGCCTGAGGCAGAAAACACTCAGTATAACTGTACCCAAAGGAATCCAGAACATGGTCCCTAGCTTTTGGAAAGGAAAATGTAGAGCTGATCTAGTCAATAACATTAAAGCATTTAAATTGCAATTAAATGTTGTTTGTCTTAATGAAGCAGTCCTCACAGAGTAAGCACTGAAATTCTCAGTTACAGCCTTTAGGGGAAGATATAGAAAAGAATATGCAGTGACATCTCTAAAGGGAGAAACAATCTACCAAATTTAGGAGTCTTCTTAGGGAGACTGGGACTTGAATCTGTCATTAGTGCCAAAGCTTTTCACAACCAATAGAAAGAAAATACTGACATGTGAATTTGAAGTTAAACTAAATAGAAGAGTTAACTTTTCATTAAATATCTGTGAAAATTTGTAAAATATGAAAAGTAAAGTATTCTAGAGAAATAAAAAGCAATTGAGCTTGAGTTTTGTCCAATGGGAGCACAATCATTGGGAAGTGTGCGTGACAAAGCAGCAGACCCCAGAGAAAACCTTTCCTACCAGTGTGTTTGTAATGGCACTACAGCACAGCACAACAGAGAACCTGGCTATGACTTCAAAAAAGTATTAATAAGAAAGTCTATGATAAATGTTTTTCAGCTGTTTCTTCCTCAAAAAAAGTCATTAATGTCATTCATCTTTTAGAGAATGCTATCAGAGATAGTTCTTTGTGCTACAGCATAATTCCCTTGTATATGTCAAAAAGGAAACAAATTTTCTTTGGCAGCTTTCATTTCTAGATGACAAATTACATCCTTTTTTATATAACATACTCAACCACCTATTGATGTCAGAATGGGAATTGAATTTGGACCTCAGATTTTGTTAGACTGCTTTTATTAATGTAAAAATGAGCACCTTGTTACAAGTGGAGGTTTTTTATATCTTTTTGTATTTCATAATACAATTAAATAAATACTTGTAAGTAACATTGTGGTACAGTATAGAGCTAGCAGCATATTCCGATGATACATTATTTATAAAATTATTGTTTCTTTAAAGACCATAAATAGTTAATAGTATTAGTTGTGTTATTTCTTCATAATTTCATTGACTGAGAGATGTATTCTAGCAAAACCAGATTTAATCAGAAGTGAAAATTAAATTCTGTGTTACGTATATGCTTGGATAACACTCGAATCAGGCTGTGTTATTATTTATACCAGGTTATTTTTGTTGGTGCTGTGAATTTCTGTTTTTCAACGGTCTCAGGGAAGAGCCAATTCCCAGCATGACAACTAAGAGAGTGAATACCAGAACATTTTCATATGGGCAGACTCTATGAAGAAGCTAAAGATGTGACATCGGGAATAATCATGTAGCAAAATCCCTTGTGTAATTACAAACTGCTGGGAGCCATCATAATGTGAAAATATAAACTTGCTGATTGCTAATTATGTAGAGACAATATCAAAGTCAAATTACATAATACTGACAGTACAAAAGATACTCAAGAATAGTAAAAGAATACCTCCAATCTCTCCAATTAAGGAAGAAAATTATACTACAGTGAAAATATTTTGGCATAGGCAATGCAGAACTCAGAAATTAATGTCACAGAGTATTTCTGTTTCTGCTAGTCACAAAATACTTGTGCAAAATAGTTTTTAATTTTTTTATCTCCAAGTTCATCAGGGGACTTACATGTCTATTTACCATTAATATGTGATCATCTTATATGTAATGCCATCATCTTATATGTAATGCCATCATCTTATATGTAATCCATTTATGCAGGATTTGTTCTATGCTGGAGCATGTCTTTCTTCCATCCCCTTTTACTCAGCCTTTCTAATAGAAAAGTTTCTTCTAGTTATAGTATAAATGTGAATTGACCAGAATATTTAGTCATTAAGACCTTTTCCCTTTCTTTTAATGTAGAGAAGGGCTTTTCAGTGGATAAATTAAGAGTATAATAAGAATTTGGAATCAGTAATAAAATACATTAATCACAGGTTAAATTGTTTGATCTATTTAACTGTTACCTGTGAGTAATGTCTCTGAGAAAGGCTACATGGGCAGCATTTCCACTGTGGGTTCAAGGAAAGTTTCCCTGCCTGTAGGGCTCACCACTGAGCACACTTCTCTTCTATCAGAGTATAACTTTTCCCTGTTAAAAACCTCCCTTCATTTTTTAGCTAATGTAATAAATGTAGGTATAACTACTGACCATATTGCACAGCATATGAAGACAATCCCTTGACCACGAAAATGAAAGTAGTCAAATCAGTGAGAATTAGTTTGGACATTTTTAATAATGTCATACAGTTCATTGATCAATTAAACTTTAAAAGAAATTTCAGCAAGAGACTTAGGATAATTTTACAAATAACAAAAAAATTCTTTGGATTAGTTCATAGTTAATATTGTATGGCAAATGAAGCTCAGAACCATAAAGAAAAGTCTTCAGTAAAGAGCCAGATATTTTTGTTGTTTCAGGACATTGCTAACCAACCTTGCCAATGTGTTGTTAAAACACACTGGCAGGAATACTTGGACCTTTCAGAAAGGCATTATATGTCTGTAGATAAACACAGTGTGTTGTGTTTTCTGTAACAGACCTTTGCCTGTGGCACTAGAACTGTGTCCAAATGCAGTACAGCTCTTTAAATGCAGACATAGTATTCTTTATGCTTGCTCCATACCATACCATTAGTTGTTTCTTATGTATTTTGTGTCAAGCAAGTAATTGAAAGCACATTACCAAGGCTGCTTCCTCTGACTCCAGCCATACCAAATGCATAGTCTCTGCAAGTTTTCTTCTGTATTTAGAGGATCCAACCCCTGCTAGAATTCTCTTGTCATGGTCATATTTTGAAGGAAAGTTATTGCTGAGTTCTTATGAAATTATTACTTTAAAAATTGTCTCTTCAGTGTCCGGGATTTGAAAATTTTTTGCACTTACTAAAAAACTTCCTGTGCCTCAGAACACAATCCTTGACACATTGTACCTTAACCACACAGTCCCAACACTGTAAAATCTAATGTGGGTATTAGAAGACAAGGCATTTTTTTGAAGCCTACTCAGAAATGCTTTCTCTATTAACACTGACCTTAAGTGTTACTATGCAATTACCACTTGCATATTAATCTGTTTAAAGATTAGAACTAAGCAATGCAGTGCCCACCTCATTGTGGAGCATTGTCCAGATGGTGCATTCAGCAAGGATCTCCTCCTGGCATGAGGTACCTCCACATCAGTTCTGGTCTGCCCAGTCCCAGGGCAGCCCGGTATTTGGACATTGGAAAAACTCCTGCCTTTTGCTTAATTTTCTCTGCATTGCAAACAGGAAAATTAATTCCCTTTTAGCCGTGTTTGGCAAGGAGTAGGTCCCCTACGTCTGTCACCAGGCTTTGCTGGCTGCTGGCAGCTGTTCCTTCACATAGCTCCCCAACACTGTGAGAGTGGCCAAGGGGGTTTAGAAAGGGAGCACAGGCAAGACTCAGGCACTGATTACTTTAGGTGAGGGGATTTGTAGTTTCTTTTATAATATCTTCCCAATCTTTAGTGATGGGAAGGTGTTATGAAGAGGAGTAAGCAAACATGGACCTGGCACTCTCTGGGGCAAAAGAGAAAAATATTTCATTGAGAAATGACTCACACTTTTTCACTAGTCAAGCAAAGTACCTATCTGTATCTACTCAAGCTAATTAAGTTGAAAAATGTTTTAGACAAAATAAACTTGGCAAAAGCATAACTTTGAAACCATCTGCTCTGACCACATACACTATTATTCCAGACATTTGTTCCTTGAAAGAAACAACCTGAATCCTTGGGAATGCATTTTTCTAAAGACAGAGTACATTCTGTTGCTCTTCTTTAAGGCTGAAGGTTTCAAGATCCTTACAGTAGGAGTAAATTTTCTTATCTTTCACAACAGTCAGAGGCAGCTTCACTGCTGGTGTCTGGTAGGCAAATTTGTCTCTTCCAAAGACTCTGACATTTCATTAATGTACACCAGGTTTGAATTTGGCTGAGGTAATCAATTCTGACAAGATCCAGACATATATAGAAAGGTGCATGCTGACTCTCATTTCATTCCAATCTAAAGAGCATTTTTTACCAGTAGTAATCCCAGTGATTTTACAAACAGTTTGAGAAGTTACCTGTTTTTCATCCCCAAAGGAACGTGGCTCCTGTGGTTATAAGTATTATCAAAACAATGTAAGATCCCAAAATAGGTGCATTTGATTCAAGTTCAAATCTGAAATTATTTAGTGAAAAAAATACAGTTTTGTAATGAGAGAAAAAAGTTTCTGCATAGCTTTATAACTATTCAGCTAATGGTTTAATCCACTGTATGAATGTAATAGACTCATACGTGTGTAAGTGTTTTGGGTTTGTATGGCAAGATTTTGATAGCTGGCCTCCTTAAGTGAGCTGCTGCCAGAAGATTCCCCCCTCTCTCCCATGTTCAGTGCCAGATGCTCCAAGATGGACGTGCTTCTGGCCAAAGCTGAGCCCATCACTGGTGATGGTGCTGCCCTCTGGACAGCAGATTTAAGAAGAGGAAAGAAGTTAGTGCACAGGAACAATTTCAGACAGGGTACAAGAGAGTCAGAATGTGTGAGCAACACAACTCTGCACCCAGGCCAATGGAGAAGGAAGGGGAGGAGGTGTTCCAGGCACCAGAGCAGATACTCCTCTGCAACTGGTGAGGAAGACCATGGTATGGCAGGCTGTCACCTGCTGCCCATGAAGGTCCATGGTGGAGCAGAGATCCACCTGCACCCCTGGGTAACTCCACACTGGAACATGTGGATGCATGAAGGAGACTGTGACACACTGGGAACCCTGTACTGGACCAAGCTCCTGGCAAGACCTGTGGTCCTGTAGATAGAGGAGTCCGAGCTGGAGCAGGTTTGCTGGCAGGACTTATGACTCCATGGAGGACCCATGCTGGAGCAGAATGCTCCTGAGAAACTGCACCCCATGGAAAGGACCCAAGCTGCAGCAGCTCAGGAAGAGCTGCAGCCCGTGGGAAGGAGTCATGTTGTAGAAAGTTGTGGAGAACTGTCTCCCATGGGAGGAACCCCACAGTGGAGTAGGGCAAGAGTGTGAGAACTCCTCCCCCTGAGGAGAAAGGAGTGGCAGAGACAAAATGAGGAACTGACCACATCCCCCATTCTCATCTCCCTGCACCATGTGGGGGTAGAGACAGAGAATTCAGGAGTGAAGTTGAGCCTAGGAAAAAGGAAGGGGTGAGAGAAGGCTGGGTTTAAGATTTGATTTTGTTTCTGATTATTCTACTCTGGTTTGATGGGTAATAAATTAATTTGCCCAAGTTGAGTCTATTTTGCCCGTGATGGTAATTGGTGAATGATCTGTCCCTGTCCTCATCTTGACCCACGAGCCTTTCCTTTTAGTTTCTCTCTTTCCCCTCTCCAGCTGAGGAGTGGAGTGATGGGGCAGCTTTGCTGGGCCCCAGGCATCCAGCCAGCATCAAACCACCAGAGTAACAGGAGAAAAATGCTTATTTTCTTTCCTTCTTTTTTTTTTTTTTTTAATGCAACTCTGGCCCTCTTTGATAAATATGTTGCTTTTATTCTGTTCTTTTTATGTCAACTCTTGTGTGCTGTACTCTGTCACCCTTATAAAAGAAAATGATGGGGAAAAAGGGACTAACAATCAAAGAAAAGTATGACATAAAACCTTGATATATACTTCTTTGAAAAGCTATCTGAAAAATATTAAATATTTACTTTGTTTTGGTGAAATTCAGTTTTAAGGATCATATTAAAAAAAAAAATCTCATCATGGTAACAGATAGACCATAAAGTATTGCACAGGATAGGTGTGTATCCTGACAAGGGTTAGTGAAACACTGGGGAATGCTAGTGCTTAGTTCATATTGTGTAAATATTTTGTAGTGCATCTGGAAGAGTTTTGTCAGTATTAAAGCATGTAAGCCTGATTTTTAGAGAATTAGCAGGGAACATACTGAGAGCAGTTTGTTCATGGCTGTGGAATTCAGTTTCATTGTTTGCAGACCTCAGTTGTGCTCCTTGCTTTCTACCTCATGTTCTGTGAATTCTCCACAAATGTTGCTGATTAAATAAGAAGTATCTGTGAACTTGCTTTTCAGTTTCAAGCCAGGTTTTGAAGTCCATGTGTTTAGCTGTCTGTTGTCTCCTTGTGTACTCAACCAATGTAGAAATGAAGCTTTATTGTGAGAAGTAAATGTTTGTTTCTGTGCACTAACTATACTTTTGGCATTGAAGGAAAGGCAGGCTGGCCCAGCCCTGTCTTACTGGTACAATCAGTATGAGTGAGCTTGCACAGCCTGTGGATTTATTTTAATTTTTTAAATCTCTATCTACTAAAGATACATAGAAGGAAAAAAACTTCACAGAGGTAGCAAGAAACTAACTCTCTTCCTTTCTTCTCTCTGTAGTTTGTTGCTCAGCCCAACTGCCAGCAGCTGCTTGCATCCCGCTGGTACGACGAGTTCCCTGGATGGCGGAGGCGACACTGGGCAGTGAAGATGTTGACATGTGTTGTGATAGGACTCCTTTTCCCAGTCTTCTCTGTGTGCTACCTGATAGCTCCCAAAAGCCCACTGGGGCTGTTCATCAGAAAGCCATTTATCAAATTTATCTGCCATACTGCATCGTACTTGACTTTTCTGTTCCTGCTGCTGCTTGCCTCTCAGCACATCGACAGGTCCGACCTCAGCATGCAGGGACCCCCTCCAACCATCGTCGAGTGGATGATTTTACCGTGGGTCCTGGGTAAATGTATTACTAAAGAAAATACAGTGAAAAGTATTTTGAGCACTGTGGTTTTGCCAGGCATTCCTGAGGCAGGATACAGCAGAGTTCTGTCATGAATTATTGACCTCCCAGAGCAGGCAGATGGTCCAGCTCCTCCAGTTGAGGAGATGACAATGTAGACAAACAGCAGAGTTTGAAAATCCAGTGTCACCATCTGACAGATTACAGTGAGGAAAATCAAAAGATTTAAGGATTTCTTCCTATGATTATGCAGTGCCATGAGACATATATATTGGGGGTTTTTTTTAGTATCTAATTTCTCCTGACCAGAAATTGTCCTGGTTCTTGTGTCTATTTTTTTAATTTTCTAATCTACTTTTAAAAAGAATCCCTTTGCTACAAGAACTATTTTTCATGTTGGGAAATGAGGCATAATATAATTTCTGTAGTGTTATTACTAACCTTAGTTTCCTATAGTATGCTTCTTTCTAAATGATAGATGCACACATTGCAAATAGTGTTAATCAGCATTTTCAAGTGAGTATTTTCATTAAAATATGCACACAGTATTTTTTGGTGCAAGAATTTGTCACTCAATTCAAACCAAATATCCTATATAAGAAAGAATAGGAAAATTCTGTAGCATTTTTAAAATAGAAAAAAAAACTTGCCTTTCTATCCTCATAGTTTAAAATAAAAATTTTGGGCTGGGATTATTGAAAGCCTACTTTGTGTGGGCCATGTCATCCTTAAACGTGATCCTTCCTGTGATCCTGGTATTATCCTAGGTGCTCCCTAACTTTGCCTTTCTACCCTGCTAGATAGTAATTTCTCTCAGTGTGCTGTGGTCTCTCCCCTTTTTCTTACTTTAAGAATCAACACAAGTTGGACCAGGTCAGGGCAAATGTATTTGTCTAAAATAAAATTATAGAAGGAGGGACTCAGTAGTCTTGATGGCAAGAATTTAGGTTTGGTATATTCATTAAAATTGTCATCACATAGACAAGTACCTGCGCAAAAATTTCTGACACTTCGGTGGGGTTTTGATACCCTTACTTCTCCCAGAGCTTCTCATTAAGATACTGTGTATCTTCCATTTTTCCCAAACGTGTGGGTTTCTTTAGAGCAATGTAACTGTCAAGGCTTTTGACCCCATAGCTCCTATATAATTTACTTCACAGTGTTGAATTTGTAATGCACTAGTTGGTTGTGCCTGTTATTCTGGAGAATAATAATTCAGTGGCTTTTCCTCTGTATGTACCTTGGTGGAGAACTATGGGAAGCAGTAGGCAGACATGAACACTTAGGAAAAAAAAGTGTGCATGACTGAAAAACCTGTCTACACTTGTCAGGCACCTGTCAGAAGGACCTGCCTTCCACAGGTGAACTGCTTTTTTGGGATTTCCCCCATGGAGGCACAGCAGTGCTCACCACCAGCCTTCACTGTGAGGTGTGTTTTCCTTAGCTGGGTAAATATTTTTAATGCATTAAAAAAAGCCAAAATCTAAGATTATTGCAAAGAAGTTATTCAGTCTGGGAGGTTTTCTAGACTGGTACTTCTTACAGACAAGTCAGACTAATTTCTGTAAGCAAGATTCACATTTAAATATTAAAAGAAAATTTTCCTCCAGGTAATTTTCCCACTTTTGCACCATCAATAAATGAGAGACTAATATAAAACCTATTATCTTTACACATTGCCTCCTTAGAAATAAATGCTACAATGCTGAGGAGGAGCAGGAGGCTCTTCTGTGCTGTGCCATGCCCAGAGGAGATACTAGTACCTTTTTTCTCTGGCCTTCCAAAGTAGCAGGTGGTCAGTATCTACTCAGCTTTCGTAGTATCCTGAGGCTAAAGGGTAACAAGAACAAATGCACAGCTGACACATAGACCTTGACATGCCAAAGTGGATTTTGTCATTAACCTGTCTTTTAATAGAGCTGAAAGAAAGAGGCACAATTTGAGAAGGGCAAGATCTAGTTTCTGTAATAAAGGCAATTCAAAAATTTTAGTGACTAGCTCCTCTCCAGAAAACACTCAGTGGGAAGAGGAAGAACCACTAATGCCCTCAACCTCTGACTTGGTTGTTTACTTAGGAAGATGTTTAAGTAACTCAGCCTCCCAAAGCACTTGTTTGAAGAAGCCATTAACCCTGAGAATTATGGTGTTTAGGATAGCTATCACTTCTAAAAGCAACATTAATATTTTCAGCATAAGCTCATATGGCTGGATTGTGCCTGTGCTGAACAAACCCTTCATCTGCAAGCAGTACTGATCAAGTCAAGGGACCCACTTTCATAAACAAAAGTTCATGAGCATGGATGTAGATCAATATTTTGATCCCATTGGTTAAATAGCTTGTAGTCAGTCTAGACTGTGCTGTTCAGAAAAGTCATGCCTTCCAAAATCTCCTGCATCTGAAATTATTCATTTTGCACACTGATCTCTAGTGTTTCCTAACTAGCAGTTTCCTGTTCCAGTTTCACATTTTCTGTGTTCAGCTTTCAGGTTTTGGTTGCTCTTGTGCCTTAGCCCAGCCCAATAATGAGGCCTCACATTCACCCATCATAATTTAAGGCAATTCATTTGGTACCTGATTTCTCTGTCCCACTGAAAGAGACACGCATCTCATCACATGTTGCATGTGATGAACAAGTCTATTTCATTTTTTTTGTTTGTATATTTAGGTCTTTTTCATGTCATGTTTTTCTGTTTGGTTGCTTTTTGTTGAGGGGGTTGTTTTTGTTCATTTTGTTTTGATGGATTTTGGTTGGTTGGTTTTTTCAGTGGCGGTGGTTGTTTTTCTAAAGGAATGAATCTCAGCCAAACCCTGCTCTATTCCTATTCACATAAATTAAACTGTAGTCTAGTCATCCTTTAATAAACTTAGATATTTTTCTTAAGTTCTTATCAATAAGCTAAGGTTTATTTCCAGGCTGCAATTTAGTTTGTTGTCTAATCTCTTCAAACCAAAAAATTATGCAGTAACCTTAATAAGAGTAAATGAAGCACTCTTCAAGAGAGACTATATCTGAGGTTCATAGAGATACATTTTCTGAATGTAAACAAAAAAAATTTATTATATAAGTAAAAACTAGCGTGGCTCTAGGGTCTCTGAAGCCTGCAACACAACCAAGTACTTCCTTGGGAAAGGATATCCTGGAGGAGTAGCAACTACATGTCAAAACTATTAATATTTCAGACAATAGGGGGTTTTTTGTTTGTTTTTCTTGGTTCAAATAGCTCTGGTTGTAGTTTGCATTTCAATTCAATCTCTCTTAATATTCAGAGAGGAAGAAGAACTCACTGTTGCAGGTTTCTCGTCAACATGAACTTCAGGACACAAATATTTCATGCAACTTAAGAAGTTTCAAGACTGTCCATAGTAACCTAAGCTCTCCAGTGAGCAAATAGTAATTAGCATTTGCCAACTACTATGTAATGGAAGGCTGTATGTGCATAATTAGCACATAATTAAAAGTGTCACTACAGTAGGAAGCTCAGAGGGAAAACTCGTATTGGGCTACATTTCCATGGAGATTATCAACTTCACATTTTAAAGGTCTCTTGAGGAAACTTCTGCATTAATTTTGTCTTTTACATGATTAGATGATTACACAAGTGGTGCTCCAGTATGTGGTGATTATCTATGGAACAGTAAGTCAGTGTTACAAGGCTGTCAAAACCTTAAGAAGTAGTTGTGGAAAAATTTCTCAGTAAGAAGAGTCAGAATCTCCTGTCCTCGCACTTAAAAAAATAAGAAACAAGCTTTGGCTCATAAGGAAAATTATTGTCATCTTATTACTGGCTGTTGGTTCACACTACAGAAACATAGGCCTATTTACTATACTTGAGAATTCATCACCATTGAAAAATGAACAGGAAAATCAAGAATATCATCTTGGGGAAAAAACAAGGAGGAACAGCTTTTTCTGTCATCATATTCCCTATCTAATTGCTGTGTCCTCTGACCATGATTGCAGTGATTCAGAGGGGAAATCCAACAAGACACTACTTCACCCTCTGTGTTCCTGGACTGCAGCTCATGTAAAGATGATGTTGATCTCTGTATGTTTGTCATAGCTGTTCTTCTGCCATAAACCAAGGCCTCCAACCTAGCAGTGACTGTACTAAGTGTCCTCACAGTGGGCATTTGCTTCACCAGCAAATGCTACGAAATTCAGAGGAGAAAGGCATCAACTAGAAAAATTTGGAGTTCAGTAGTTGTGGTTAAAAAGCTCCCTGCCAGTTTTTCAGGGTGACTGTAGCAAAGGAAATATTTTAGGGGATTTCTTCTGATGACTTTTTTGCTCTTTTAGGGGATTTCTTCTGATGACTTTTTTGCTCTTTTATGGTCATATTTGAATGTTAATTTTATTTGCATTGTTCAAAAGCCTGCCTGGAGCAGGAATACAGCCTTACTGGGTCTCTTGAACAACATGTTCCCCATTGTTTCTGTCAGAATGGTTTATACTATTGGAGTACACGAATCTATAGAGAATGTGGATGTTTGGGAGCTGTGCAAAATTGCAAACATTTGTGGTTAGCAAACTGCTGGTGGGATGTACGGGGATGTACGGTCTTGTCAGTCCTTGGCACAATGTACATCCAAACTGATGGCACAGCAAGACACTTCACAATAACTGATCACAGAGGGGGCAAGTACACTGTGCATCATCTTCTAAATTAGGTCAAGAAAGTGTGGTGTAAAAAATTAAACATTTAGTATGAACTGACATGTTTCAGGGAGCAGATATAGAGAGTAATGTGGCTGGCTAGATGAAACAGTACATAACCAGTGGTGACATATATAGCACAGAGGAGAAAAACAACCCTAGACAAAGCAGGAACACAACTTCTTTTTAAGGAAGGATAATGCACATAATGACCACAAAAGGCCATTAAATCCAAACTACTGCTAAACACAGGCTAACTGCAAAGACAGGTTACAAGGTTCCTATACAGTCAGATCTTTAATTACCCCAGGGATTAATATTTCATAGTTTCTGTCTCACAGTGCCTGTGTCTAGCAACTGGTAAACTTTTTTCCTGATACTATCAGCAATATCCCATACCATAACATGCAACCATCACTTGTCCTTCCAATGTGCACCTCTAGAACAAGTCTGGCTCCAGCTCTTCAGAACCAGAAATTTCAATAGTGGATGACAACAGCATTACAAAATCAGAACATTCTCAGTTGGAAGGAACCCACAAGGACCATCTCCTAAGTGAAGGGCCCATACAGGGATCGAACTTACAACCCTGGCAGTATTAGAACCATGCTCTAACCAACTGAGCTTTGAGTCTGTTTTCCTCACATTAGTGTTCTCTTCTTTAGCCTGAACAAAATCAGGTCCCTCAGCTTCTTCTTATACATCAAGGGTTCCAGATCCCACTTAGCTTGGTGTGCTTCCATTATAAAGTTCACTTCACCCAGTTAATATCTCTTCTTTGCTAAGTATTCCAAAACTAGCCTCAGTAATTAAATTATTTATTTAAATATCAGGAGAGCCTCTTCTTCTCCAGACTGCCTGTATCTTGCCATAATATGACCTTTTACTTGATTACTTTAACTCAAGCTGAAAGTAATTAAGGTAAATATTTTCTATATAGATTATTTTATTTCATTCTTTGGTTGTTGGTGATATTGGCTGATATGTGGCTCTTTGTACTTTAAGATTTGGTCTAGAATGGTCTTGTTATTTCCAAAAGGGAAGCCAAAGACAAACGTTTTGTTTCTATTGTTTAAAAAAAAAAAAAAAGCCAGGTGACTTTTCCCCTGGAAGTACTTTTAATGGTGCCTCTGGCCATGTCATTCCCACTTTTTTACCTGACCTGACATAGGACCCAGACACTGCACAGTTGTTCCCGTCACAAAGAGGCATTTACCCATTGGAAAGCCGAAGGTGTGTGTTTGATTTTGCCCACGTTCTCTTGGAATAGTTGTACTCTGTTAATCAAATATGCTCCAGAGAGTGGAAGCCCCTGAATTATGCCAGGGTGCCTCTTGTAACCTTCATACCTTCATATACCTTCAGCAGAGATCAGTTCATCAGCCCAGGTGTAAAACAGAAGAGTTTATCCTTCCTCACCGATACTCACTGAATTCCCTGGAAGGACTTTCCTTTGCTTCACTGAGCTTTAGATCATTAGCAGCTTGTCTCACTTCTTGTATCTGTGAAAAACTCTACATCACATAGCAGAGCAAAGTTGATTTTGTCAGTTAAATGGTTTCACAGCCCAGCAAAAAATGTTCTCTAAGAAACATGCTGAAAGACAGTTGTTGATCTTGGCATGCAAAGACTGACCCCAAGGAACCTCTTGCTTCCCATCACTTAATGGTAAGGAACGAAAATAGCACAGAGCAACCAACCTTTTGTGGGAAAGGTAAGACCAGAGTTAGTAAGGGATCCAAAAACTTTTTAGCCCAAACATTGTTCAGGATATTGCCTTTAATATCTCTCTCTGACAATTTTTGATGTTATTGTTCACAGTGTGAGACTTTAACCACAATTATAATTATAAACCACGAAAGGCAGCATTGTAGAGATGGCATAAATCTTTGTGAATTTCCACAGTTGCTGGAATTTTTTTTTTGCAGTTGCTCAAGTTTCAGTACAACATAGGAATTTAGACAGGCTGTGTCTATGTTTATTTCCTAGAACCTAAAACACCTCTGAATGGATTTCAGAGGGAAGTTATTTCTTTGTTGTTTGTTTCTTCTGCATGAGACTAAGAGATGTGCTCCTTAAAGTAAAATTACAGCTCTAGGTAGCTATAAAGGATCAAACAGGATAGAAGCCAAATGTTTTCTAACCAGAAGTTGTCTGCCAGCACTAAAACATCCTCTATTTAACCCAAGGTTTTATCCAAAGGATCAGAATTTTTGTAACAGTATTGAGCTGCTGCCCTGCTCAAAGTTGCAAGCTTAATTTATGAAAAGAAAAGCAAGTCCACTTTTTTGAAATGACATTTCAGACTCTAATATCCAATGATTTCAAGGCTGGAAATACAGCTTCAAAATCAAAATCTATAGATAAATATCTAAAATAAAAGTTAATCTTATCAGTGTATATTTATTGATGCTTCTAAACATTAATCATATCCAGTATGTGATATCTATTTCTAAATTCTTAAGGATTTTTTAAATTGATATGAGAACTTTAATGAAAGATGTTATTTTTCTAAGAACATTTTTATTTCAGTGCTTTTTGGTTTTCTAAGACATATTTTAATTCCGTTGCTTTGAATAAAACTTATTTTACAATATGTGGGATTTATTTCAGAAAAAACAATTTTTTTCATTAATGTTCAGAAGATTTTGCTACCAAAAAACTGTTTAGCTAACAAATTCATTTCATTTCTCCAAATTCATTTTATCAATTTTAGTTCCTTTCTTGCTTCAGGCAAACTGGACTTTAGTCAAATGGTTGCAGTTGATCAGCTTGCAAGTGTAATAATTCACAATGCTTTATGAAACCTCTCCATGGTGTCTGTCATTCCCAGGGCCCTCTGTGGTCTGTGGGATTCCTGCCCCGAATTTATCTATTTCATCCCATTAAAACTGTAGACATTTATAAAATTTTTCTCTCTCATCTCAAGCTGTTTCAAAATATCCATGCTGTTATTTCTCTTTTACTGCTTCAATATGTGGGCATAAACAATGCAGCAAGTATTTGAAAGTCTTACCCTCAACTTTTTAATTAAAATCCTTGATTAATGAGGTGGAAGAGATTCATAATGTTTATCATTTCCTTGTAAGTGGCAATAAATGATAACAGCATGGAATGGATAGGTGAGGATCTAAGAGGCAGGTGTTAAATCTGACTGGTGTGAAGAGATGGGAAAGACACAGTTAGAGCAAAGAGACAAACAGAATACAGCAAAGAATATCCAGCTAAAACAGTGAAATCTGCTCTGAGTGGAATTATTTCAGCTAAATGCAGACATCTGTTTTAATTAAGCGTGATCCTCCATGGCTTCCTTTTCAGCCAGTGGGAAGACTGACCCACCTGCAGATGACAGGATTATTGCCTTGGAGATTCTTGTTTCCTCCCAGGGAGCTAAAAGAGGGCTTTGGGCAAGCAACTTGTCCCCAGCCTGACTGCCTAAAAGTCTCTTGCTTTTAGATCTGCTCCCTGTCTTTGGCTGGTTTCTCTCCGCAGTTTTTCCCCGAAACCTGTGTGCAGGCTGGCAGTTTCCCCTCTGTTTTGTTGGAATGTCAGCTTTCTTGCTGCTGAAAGTGTGGCTCTGACATGAGCTCTGTCAGTTTGCAGTAATGTTGCTGCTTTGGCACATTAATAATCAGGCAGTGCCTGGACTCTGTATCTCTTTCCTACCTGTAGCAGTGCCTCTATTAGACAGTCTTGTCACTGTATATCTCCTCTTCTGTCATGTCAGGTCGTGTTTGGAAATGCCCTAAAGCCTCCTTTCATAATAAAATCAGGTACTATCCAGCTATCCAGTAATCTTCCAAGTAGAAAAGTGCACAAGAACACAGAGATAATTCTGCTCTGATCTCTGGATGTCTATGTCTTAAAAAAAAAAAAAAAACCACAACCAAAAAAACCCCATAGATTTTCCAAGTCTTTTCCTGATTCTCCCAATGAATGTGACTGAAGAAAATTGGCATATTGTGTCAGAGCCTGTGGAGGTGAGGGTGGTCTGACTTCTTCACCCCAGACTCTTCCTTCTTGTAAAAAGTTACAGTTCTGATCTACAAAATATTTCAAGGCCTCTGGCTGCCATAAATT
Organism: Serinus canaria; assembly: GCF_022539315.1. Lineage (NCBI taxonomy): Eukaryota > Metazoa > Chordata > Aves > Passeriformes > Fringillidae > Serinus > Serinus canaria. Next base: position 49,934,499 of record NC_066313.1, on the reverse strand, counting down.
AAACCTAAACAGCACAGCTGGGAATCCCTGAGGTTTGTTGTTCAGAATACTTTCATCATGTAAGCTCACCAGGCCTTAGAGACATCTTCAGCCTTGTGTAAAGACTCTGGGATTTCAGAGTACACTTTTCTAGGATAGCCCTTGAGGCACACTTGGGAGGATTTACAGAGCTCCAGAGAGTCCAGTTCTTCCAGCACTCATTGCTCCAGATGAGCCCTGCTAACAATCCCTAGCTGTGGGGACCTGGTAGCTGCAAAGACTCTGATCACAGCTGTCATGCTGAGGTTGCCCTGGAATTGTGAATTTGAGCAATCAGCCTTAGGACTTGGTACCAAGATTTGCTTTCAAAAATACATGTGTGGGCAGCTCTCCTGTGCATATGGGGGCTGTGTGTCTTTCACAAACATAGAATCCATCTGTCCATCAGCGTAGCTTCAAGTTCTCTGGAGTCACGCAGGATCTCAGTAACTGTATTTATTTATTGAGTTTGTACTTAGTTTGCTCTTCTTGCCAGCCAAAGCATCTATCATATATCTCTTACACCCAGCAAAAATATGGGATTTACAGTTTTCCTTTACTATTTTCTTAAAAAGAACAGGCATCAGGATGAGCATAAAAGTGGTCTTGAACCAAAAAAATAATTAGAACCACCACCTTTACAATGTCAAAGTATACTCAGAACTTTCAGCTGCCAAATGACTTCCAAATTACTGGTAGCTTGGATTAATTGTGTTTCTAATTGAAAATGATTAAATTTACAAGAGCCATATACTCTCTTCACTATTTTATAATAGGTCAGTATTTCTCTGTTAATGTCAACTTTAAAATTACATTTCATTTTCTGAAGCCCAGGAAGTGCTTGGAAAAACAGTCTGGCTTTTCACTCACAAAACAGATCAAGTGCAGCAGCATTAGTCAGCATTTCTTTTTCAATCTGTGCATAATCCCATTATATTTTAGGCAGTCCCATCAAAGCATACAATCCTGAGCCCCAGTCTTACAGAGAACAGCCCTGCTGCAGTCGGTGTCAGTTCACATCTGTGGCTGGTTGTGAACCATGGAATATCTTGGCAGAAGACTTTAATTACCCTAAGCCTCTTGTTAAAGCATTCCTCTTATTTTGCATCCCAACCTATTACTGCTGTGTTTTCAAAGTGTATTTTAAAGACAATCCTTAACTCTGATGAGTCACAAAAAAGCTTATTTCATTCTGTGGATGTGTGTATTGATTTCTGCAAAGCCTTTTAATTTGGGGATCTTCTGTCAATGCAGCTGTTTGCTTCCTGTGCCATGGCAGTCTTGACAAAGTCAAGATCCTGAGACTTATAAGTGAAAATTTCTTAAATGAAAAAGAGCAAGGCACTGTTCTGGGGCACTGAGACTTGGGTGCCATATCTTTGGCTTGGAGCCTGGAGCCAGGCTCTTCTCCTGCTGTGGTGATTTTTATGTGCTGTAATGCAGGTGCAGCAGCAGTGATTCAGAGCAGTGTCTGACATGTGAAGGGGACATAGCAGCACACAAAGCAGCTGCTTTTGTGACCTGATGATGGTTAGGTCTTAACAAGTGATGCCCAAAAGGCAGTGGAAGAGCATGCAGGGACATTTGCAAGTTCATGGACTGTGTGATGAAGGTTGGAGAGGACTGTAGAGAGAAGGGGAAGGCGGATCTGCCCTCACCTTGTCCATACTGTGTGTCACGAATGACCAGGTCTTTGAAGAGTGAGTGATTAAATCGTTTCACTGGCTGAAATGGGCAGGCATGTAGGAGCCTGTGAAGCCTTGTGAAGGTGTGTTGCCTTTGTGATGGCACTTGGGCAGCCAACAGCCCTGTAGCAGGGTGTGCTGCTAGAGGATATTGACACTTGTCCTGCAATTGATTGCATCTTTAAAATAAGTGTTCACTCGGTAACAGTGCTGTATTTTCTGGGTTAGTTTTATCTGATACACTGCAGACAGTGTTGCAGTCAGCCTGACTGGGCTGTTGTAGGCAGTAAAATGGGGCTATTCCACTTTCCTGTCTACATGTTCCGAGCAAGGTCCTTCCTCAGAATGCATTGCCCCAGGTCTGCAGAATGCTGAAATGGTGATGGAGGCATGGCTGAAAACTAATCCTGTGAAAATAAAAATTGCTGGATCAATCAGATGATTCAGATACTCCTGAGGCTTGTGATTATTGGTGATGACACATATAAACAAGATGGGACTGTGTGTCTGAGGTTTGAGGGTGAAGTTAGTGAGGAAGGGGATGTTTTTTCCTTTTGAAAGCAATCAGGAGACAGAAATCTAAGCCAATACACTAGAAAATTAAATTGTAGTAACTCAAAAACCTACCTGGCACAAACAAGAGTAGGCCAGAGATTACTTCATGCAGATTATGTTTGAGAAAGATCACAAGTTTTCCATCCAGTCAGCCAGAAGACCAACTGCAACAAATTGCTATGGTTTAAGGAGAATTAGGCTCATAGAAAGGAAATGCAGAGCTCTATGGGCCCCTGCATGAAATCTGTTTATCATTTTATAACAGAGCAGGTGAAAAAAAGACATGTTGAATTGACTGTAACTCAACACCAATATGTGAGAGATTGGCATTATTTCTTTCCCTCCAATGAGCCCAAAGTAAGAAAATCCTACAAGAAAATAACTACCTGTGAAAAATTAAAGGTTGTAATGGCATTGTTATCAAAAATATCTGTAGATAATAGCATGAAATGTGCACCTAAATGTACTGTGTTGTCTTATTAACATATTATACAGTAATGTGGAGTATCTTCTTCAGAGTGGTTTTGATTTTTATAGCATTAAAGAGTCTCCACACACACTTTCCTTGTCCCTGAAGCTGTTAAACCAAGTTCATGTCAGACAACGTTCAAGATTTTCCACTTGGATTGATTATTTCTGTTTCACTGTGTCTAGCACAATGTGTGCTCTGCACACCTGAAAACAGTTTCAATTCCTTCATGTCCCAAAGGAAGGTGTCAACAAAAGACTGTCTTCTGGAGACACTACTCTTTCATATGGAGAAGGAGACTTCAGCTCAGCATTGACAATAACAATGGAAATTCTCTTCCTTATTATGTGGGTTCCAAATAAAATAAATTGTGTTGGATTGACCTGCAGTCATAAATTTTCCAGTCTGAAATACATTGCATCAGTGGCCGAGGACTGAGTTGACACTGGTAACTTATTTTAAGACCCTTTTTGTATTTTTTAGGATATAATGAGAAAGAGATTGAAGAAAACCAAAGGAATTGTCCTTGTAGAAGCAGATTTTTTGTGGGTTTTTTTTTGTGACAAACTGATCCTGAAAATAGTGAAAAGATGAAATTTTTCCTATCTAGATGTGTAAATTAGAGCACTTATCCACCTTCCCTTTACACTAGATGTAAGGAGAATCAACCTATCATGAGTAAAGTGTCTAGAATAGTCACAGCCTTTTTTAACTTAATATTCATGCCTAATGAGTTATGTTCTATTTACAGGTTTTATCTGGGGTGAAATTAAACAGATGTGGGATGGCGGACTACAGGACTACATTCACGATTGGTGGAACCTCATGGATTTTGTAATGAACTCCTTGTACTTGGCAACAATCTCCTTGAAAATTGTTGCATTTTCAAAGGTAAACTGTGAAAAAAAAAATCACCAACATTTTAAAGATAAATTAAATCAGGCTTCTTCAATCTTTCGTCTGTGTTTGGAGGTGCTGAGGCTTAGCAATTCAAGAGATGTATGATGTGCTTTGTGAATCTTCTGCAGCAATGACAGGAAACTAGAAAAATATAAGAGCAAACAAAATATTGGGTTTTATGCTTTTTTTTTTTCTTGGCCTGTGCAATCTTTTCTTATTTTTTCCTGAACTGTCCTACTGTTAAATTCTTGAGGAATGAAAATGACCTGTAATATTTTATAATGCTTGCATTTTATGTTAATCTTTGATTTTTTAAGTGAGAAATTATTGCCCCTAAGACAATTTCACACAACTTTCAGACAGGTCTACTGCCAAAGTATGTAGTCAAAATTGGTGAGGGGAACTAAAGAGCAAGATTTTAATTTCTTTTGAGAATTTATTAAAAATGCAACATGAAAAAGTAAAACTGAGTGGGATAAAATGGTCATTTGAGGCTGGGTGTGTTCATTTTTACATTCTTTTCATGGACTTGTTGTGATAAGTCTTGTATTTCAACTGTTTTAAGTATCTTCCAGCAGAACAGCCCTTCTTTCCAAAGGCATAGAACATGTTGTGTGGACATTTTGTATGTACTCCACATGAATGCATGAAATGATAGAAAGTCCTCATAAAGTGAGATATTTTGGGCAAAAAATGACCTCAAGTGCAAGGAAACCACATATGAAAGGAAATTAAAGCATTTTTTAGCATTTGTCATGGAGTTCTTACCACGTCCAAGTAGAGATAAGCCCATTTTTACTGGCCACTGGGATCAGCATTGCACTTCAGCTTTTTCAAGTTCCCTGCCACCAGCAATAATTTATAGTTGCAACAGCACTACTCTGTGTGCGTGGAAGGAGAGTCCCATCTCTGCCAGGATGCTTTGGACTGGGACAGGGAGAGAGCCATCAAGTAGCCGTGTCGTTTCCTCCCCCCAAACAGCAACTGTTCTTGCTGCAGCCCCACAACAGGCATAGAGGAGCTCAGGAACTCCAATCTATGTCATCTTGTGTCTGGTCACATAGGTCCCTGTGCCAGACAGTCAGGAGCAGGGATGAACATGGGTTGACACATCAACCTTCTTTGACAAAAGGTTTCTGACATGCTGGATCTCTGGCTGCAAACCATTGGAAGTCTTCTCCCTTGAAGAAATTTGGGGCCTGAAAGAGGAAGGTGCTCCAAAGAGTAGTGAACTGTCATTTAAAAGCTAATGAAATGTCTTTTTACACACAAAAATATAATGAAGTGACCAAAAAATTAATAGTCATTTCACTGTCCCTTGAAACAAAGCACACAGTTCATTTAAAATAGATGTTTCCAAAGCATTGGAGATGGCCAGTTATTCACTTCAGCATAATATTGGTTAGAAGACATTATAATCCTTTCATCTGCGAAATGGCTTCTGGTTACAGTAATCAGATTCCAAGGTGACAGTATCTGGGATAATGTGCATCCATTACTCTCCAAATTAGTGTGCACATTTTAATCATAATGAATACAGTGCTTACAAAATCTGTGCTAGTCAACTGAAACACATGATGAAGTAATGAACAGAGGAATAGAAGTGTGATTTAATACCCTGCCACGTTCCTTAAAATGCCTTTAACAGAGTTCCTTGCCACTATGCTAGATGAGATTTAGAGGATGCCATATGTAACCAGTATGTTTTAATGTAAAGCTTTAATTTTCTTTTCCTAAGCATTGTGAGTCAGGTCTTTCTAAGTTACAGCTCTTCTGTCTTTATTGAACCAAACATATAAGGTCAGCTCTTAGATTTTTTCTATCTTCTATGGATCAGTTCCAGCCACCCAAGGAAACATTTTAACCAACTCCCTTGAATAAAATTAGGAGTGTCTCCATGCTACTCTCCTGTGTGATAAATATTCCTAGAGTAAAATATAGTGTTTATTGCCCAATTAAGGCTCTTACTGATGTAGTAGTTAAGTAGATGGATATTATCTAGAGTAGCTGATGGGGTAATGTACTGTAAAATTCACCAAAGCACTTAATTTCAGGATGAGAAAACTGCTAAGATAACTCAAAGTAACTGGTTTCATTTCCAGTACTCAAATAAAACAAGGACATCTTATAATTTTCAATGGCCTATGGTTTATTTTCTCTGTATCAACATGTTAGGTCTTCCTAAATTATACAGTATATCCATTGAAAATTATCTCTCCTCCATAAAAATATAATAATCTATAGTACATTGTTACATTTTTTTTAAAGGAGAAGACAACAGATTTTAAGCAACACATTTGTTTTTATGGAGGGCTTTTAGGTGCGCTAAGAAAAAATGGTTCCTTTTATGTTTTTTGAATATAATGTATTTTGTTTTGATGTGTAAAGTTACATGTAGTGCCAACAAGTGTGCAGAATCTTCTTGCTTTCTCTTAAATACTTGTTAAACCTGAGCATTGGACCTAGTGCTGCTTATTTCCAATTCTGCTAAAAATCACATACAATCTCATATTGCTGATGATGTGCCTCGGCCACTGATGTGAAGATCTAGTAGGGAAACAAATTCCTATTCAGGGCAAGAACTCTCAAAAGTAGCTGAAGTACATTATTTATCTCAACATTTACTGGCTTAATGATCACTGTGTCAGGTCTACTTTTTTCAGGAGTAAATAAGATTATTTATCTCTCCTGCCACCAGTTCTGCAGAAGCCAATATATTCTTACCTGTTTGCATTGTAAAATTGTTTTGATTGGTTTTTTATCAGATTCACAGACTAAATGTCCATTCACACAGGCAGATTAATACCTCTCCACCCCTGAGAAATTATGGACCTTATTCCTCAGTGTAATTACCATTCTAAAGCTCTCTGCTAGGCCATCCCCCTGCCCCCCTTCCTACTGCTGCTTTAAAATTCCACATAATGAATGCAAAGATTGGTGCATACATTTTAAAATAGGAAGAGTTCACATTTGCATATGACTTTTCAGGAAAGTATTTAAGTACTTTTCCTGAAATAGATATGATGTAACTCGTCTCTTTGTGACCAGAAACAAGGGGGTCATCTTGGACTGAGGTCCAGCTGCCCATTAAACATTCAGGTAGCCTGTTCTACATGACTGTTTGATCTCCCGTGGTGCTTCCAAGAGATCAAGAGTTCATGTCTTTTGTTTTAATGGGAAAACAGTGATCATTCAGCTTTTTTTTTAATCACAAATGGTTCAGATGTTGAATTTGCATTTTAATTCCTTTGACTAAGGATCAGGGATTATTTGCCTTGTATTCCCTGGCTGACATTGCAAAAGCATCATATATTTACCTTGAAACTCTACTGTTTATATGCTGCTCAATTTGTTTGCTGCTCTTCCTAATTTTCCATTGATGTGCTATGTAAATTTCCTTTAACCACAGAGCCAGTAATGGGTGTTATTTAATCAAATTAAGTGATGATTGGCTTTGTTACATGTCAAAAGGTTGTGTTTGCATTTCCAGGGGGGACAGAAATTCATCAGGGTCACCAGATGGAGGACTGCAGAGTTTCAACATCATGATTTACAGCAAATACAGTGTTGCTGTTTTCTCTTACCATTTTCCACTCTTTAGAACAATATTAATTTATTTATCCTGTGTAGAACAGGACATCAACAAACATGAGTGAGAGAAAAAAATCAATTTTACGTGGTTTGACTCTAAGATACATTTTTACATTTTTAATTCTTTTTCACTGTTCCTGGTTTAGTATACCTAGTCTTTTTGCTACTCCTCTGTATTTTCCTTTTCACATGAAAGCTGCTTTTTTCTGTAGGGTTTTTTTAATATTTCTAGATTCCTTTTCAGCATCCTCTGCTCTGGTTAGCAGAGGATAATAACAAACAACAAACAAACCATAATCAATGTGGGTTTGTTGTTAGAGACCTCTCATACTCATTATTTTCTTTATATTGTTTGCTGTCTTCTTGCAGTTAGTATATTTCTCAGACAATTTCCAAACTTATCTCTCAGGCCTTCACCTTTCTCACTTTTTTCTGCCAAGTATTTACAGTCTTTTAAATTATGTTTCTTCAACACTGAAATAACAGCCATCACTCTCTGCTTACAATGGTGACACCTCTTGAATTCTATCCAAACATGCAGGAAGCACTTGGGCCCAAAGAAAGAAGAGTCAGTTATGCTTAAATATCACAGCTGTGATTTCCCTTTAACAAATAGAAAATGTGACATTGGAGACATCTTGCCAGACTACAGCTGTAAGACAGTCTATCCCCTTCCCCAGCAATCACTGAGGAGAAAATGAGCACGTTAAAGAGCAACTCACCTGTGTGGGATATTTGCTTTCCCACTACTCTGGAAATTCTGCTTTCTCTTGGCTGACTGTAAGAGTAGGTGGCAGAGTGCAGGTATGGCTATCCACACCTGATTTGTTAAACTTGATCCTTCTTGCCTTGGTATGTCATGTGCTATACTTGTTCAGTGTCCTGTCGTTCCAGGTGTTTCTCAGAAGGGTATTTTCTTAGATTTCTCCCAACTCCCCCACATCTGTAACTTCCCTGGAATCTGCCACTACTTGCCCTCACCTAAAATATGTCTGCAGTTCGATGCTTTTGATTCTCTACCAAAAACTCCATCTCTTCCCAGTTCCATGAATTTTCTTTACATTTCTCCATGACTGTATTTTACTTTACTGCCCCAAGACACCTTTTGTACTTTTCCCTTATCTGAGTTTCTACTGCACTGTCCAGGACCAACCTTTGCTTGTACAGACAATTATTCCTAGTTATTTAAAAGGTGCAAGTTTTCAGCTGTGAGGGTAATAACGTGCCATGAAAATTTGCAGTAATGTGCAGTAAAATATTATTCCATTATAGGAATCATGATGAGGAGTTTTCATCTCTCTCTTCTCAAAAACACTAAAAATAATTTATTCTGCTTTTTATTCTTGTTTTATCTCTTAGGTGTTGTCTCCAGTAACTAAATTCTATTTTATACTGCCTGTTTTTCATCACTGACCTTGAATCAATCAGAACTGGATTAAAGAGCCATAGTGGATGGGGTAGATGAGCATAATCATTAGGGAGAGGATAGTCTAATGAAGAGAGTACTGATCTATGATTCCAGCAGGTCTAGATTTAATTCACTGCTCTGTTGAGAAAAAATATCACAGGTGAACTAAATGTAAGGCTGAGTAATTCTTAATTCTTTATTGGGCTGTTTCTCAGTTTTTCAGTTCTCATCCCCAAATCCAAACCTGTCAGCTGCTGTGGCTGCTTGTATATGAGTAAATGGCATTGTGCCAGGGATTGCTGTCAGGCACTGGGACAATTTCACATGCACACCATTTGGTTAGAGAAACCCTGGTGTGGAGCCTGTGCCAGCTGTTAGTGTCCAAAACAATGCCCAGTTCCCCTTCACAGTTTGGATCATAGAATCACAGAATCATAAGATGGAATGGGTTGGAAGGACCTTTAAAGGTCATGTAGTCCAGTGTCTCTGCAATAAGCACGAACATCTTCAACTGGATCAGGCTGCTCAGAGCCTCATCCAGCCTGATCTTGCATGTTCCAGGAATGGGTTATCTACCACCTCTCTGGACAACCTGTTCCAGTGTTTCACCACCCTCATCATAAAAAGTTTCTTCCTTATATTTAGTCCAAATCTACCCTCTTTCAGTTTAAAACCGTTAGCTCATTACTATTGCTACAGGCCCTAGTAAAAAGTCTCTCTCCATCTTTGCTATGAGGCCCTTTTAGGTACTGGAAGGCCACAAGATCTCCCCAAAGTCACCTTTTCTCCACACTGAACAGCCCCAACTCTCAGCCTTTCCTCAGAAGAGAGGTACTGCAGCTTTGTGACCATTTTTACTGTATGCCTCTGGACCAGCTCCAACAGTCCATGTCTTTCCTATATGGAGGATGCTGGAGTTGGATAGAGCACTCCGGGTGGAGTCTCACCAGAGTGGAGTAGAGGGACAGAAACCTCTCCCTTGGCCTTCTGATCCCACTTCTTGTGTAGCCCAGGATAGGGCTGGGTTTCTGGGCTGTGAGCATTCATCGGCCGGTACCTCAACTCCATCTCCTCCGAATCCTTTCACTCCCCAGACTGTCTTGGTACTGGAAGCTGCCCTGAGCCGGGTGCAGTGCCTTTCACATGGTCTTGTTAAACCCCATGGTATTCCCATGGGATCACTTCTTGAACTTGTCCTGGTCCCTCTGGATGGCATCCTGTCCTTCAGGTATGTGAACCACTCAGCTTGGTCTCATCTGAGGACATGCTGAGTGTGCACTCAATGCCTTGGTCTGTGTCATTAATGAAGATGTTACACAGTCCCAGTCTCGGTACAGATCCCTGAGGGATGCTACTTGTCACTGAGGTCCATTTGGATATCAAGCTGTTGATCATCTCTCTATAGATGCATTCATCCTGCCCATTCTTTATCCACTGAACAGTCCACCTATCAAATCCATCTCTCACCACTTTAGAGAGAAGGTTGTTGCAAGGAGTGATGTCAAAAGCCTTACACAAGTCCAGACAAATGACATCTGCAACCCTGCCCTTGCCCACTGATGTCGTCGCTCCATCATAGAGCACCACTTGGTTGGTCAGGAAGGAATTTCCCTCAGTGAAATTGTGCTGGTGCTTCAAATCGTGTCTCTGCCCTCCATGTGCCTTAGCACAGCTTCTGGGAGGATCTGCTCCGTGTCCTTCCCAGGCACAGAGAGGAGGCTGACAGGTTGGCTATTCCCAAGGTTTTAATTTCTCCCCTTTTTAAAAATGGGTGCAATGTTTTCCTCTTTCCAGTCACTGAGAACTTCACCTGACTGACAGAACTTTTCAAATATGAGGGAGAGTGACTTCGAAACAACATCAACCAGTTTCTTTAGGATTCTGGGATGCATCTGATCAGGTCCTACAGACTTAACATGTGTTGCTCAGGTGTTTCTGAGCCACTCACTCTGACAGTGATCACCTTCTTTGCAGGGTGAGTGTGGTGAAATGCTGTGATGCCTGTTTATGCAGTGTCATCTGGCCCCAGTGACACATGGAGTCCCTTTCCTCGCTGCTCAGGGCATGCCCAGCTGCTCTGAAGGTGCATGTGTGTGGTCTAGACTAGGTCAATACAGAAAACACCATAGTCCCCCTTTGAAATCTGCTTTCTATTCTATTCTATTCTATTCTATTCTATTCTATTCTATTCTATTCTATTCTATTCTATTCTATTCTATTCTATTCTATTCTCCTCTTTTTAGAGAGCTTCCTAGCATAGATTCTCTCATCTGATATGTTCTATAAAACAAATTAGTGAGACCAAATAAATAATAATGAGTCTGCTATAGTAGGTAATAATCAGTTCAAATATCTTTCATCTTCGAGAATTTTTTTTTTGGTAGAGCATGAACAGAAGTCACAGTTTCAGGGGTCAGAGTCTTTGATAATGAGACACATAGGCAGTTTGCCATGGTTCATTAATAAACATCTTTTTCATCATTGGTCCAGTATTAGTGATTAATTGATTGATACACTTACTTGGTGATTGAATGTAGTCTTCCTACTTGCCAGAGCTTTTGTGGGTTTCTATCCACCACTGTCAGCCCTGCACATTCCTTCAAAGAAATAATTTACCTGCTGGTACAGCTGGAAATTTCTATAATTCTAAAAAGCAAGGTGCTCAAAACTGTTCCTTTTGCAGTGTCAGAATTTTTAAATTGCGAAAATGTTCGCTACTGTGAAAATTTATTGTGATATCTGCAAATTAATTGAGCAGCTTATGAAGAAACTGACATGCTTGTTTATGCATCAAAATAGAGGAGTAATTTCTTCCCTTCTGCTTGTTTTCAGTACAGTGGGTTAGTTCCACGGGAGAGCTGGGACATGTGGCATCCAACCCTGGTGGCTGAGGCCCTGTTTGCCATCGCAAACATCTTTAGCTCCCTGCGCTTGATCTCGTTATTCACTGCGAATTCTCACCTGGGACCTCTGCAGATATCTCTAGGGAGAATGCTGCTGGACATTTTGAAGTTTCTCTTCATCTACTGCCTTGTGCTGCTTGCTTTTGCAAATGGATTGAACCAGCTGTACTTCTACTATGAGACAAATGAACCTGGCAACTGCAAAGGGATACGATGTGAAAAGCAGAATAATGCATTTTCAACGTAAGTAGCTATTAATTTCTATCCTCCCCCTCTCCCCAAATATTTTAATCACTTAGATGCTGTTTACAGAAAAGAACCTCTGTTTTCTGTTGGTATTACAGTGGTGTCCTGACAAACACATCTAATGTTATCTAAAAATAAAAAAATAACATTAAAAAAAAAAAATTAAAAATAAAAAAAAACCTCTAATAATATTCACCTCATACCACAGTGAAGTCTCTACAATTCAAGATATCTCAAAAGATATGAAGTAAAATAGAGAAAAGAGGAAGATAAATGAGATTAGAAGTTGCATAAGGTCACCAGTTCAGACCTTGCTGCATTTCTTCCGTGTCTACTTGAGGGCATTAAATAAGTCTGGTGTTCTAAAACATGAAGATTCCTTGCAAATATGATAGGCATATCATATGTGACTCTGCTCCAAACAATCAAATTTCTAATTTCTATAATAAACTGTTTCTTTTCCTTCACTTTAAAATCAATTCTTCTTCATTATAGTTTTTAGTTCATCTGTAGTACCAAAACACTGCCAAATGAACACTAATTCTCTTGTCTTTCACCTTTCAACCTGCATCAAACTCCTGCTATAAATGTGCGTTCCCTGTTAACTTCTGTATATCTAGGCTTTTTTAAAAAATATATTTATTACCTATGGCTTCCTTCTTAGAGGAAATAACTTTATAAAAATAGTAGTCTTTATATCATCTTAATCAAGTAACTTTTCTCAGGCACAGCATATTTATGCTGTATATTAATAACACCTATGCAGGTCTAAATTTTATGTGATCTGAATAGAAAACGACACAGAAATTTTTCAGAACTCAGCATTGAGAGAGGCAATATTTATCAGAGAAATAGTGGGGAGTACTGGTACCAGTGTCAGAAGCTGATGTCATGGCAAAGTGTGATGCTTTATGTGCTCCATACTTTCAAGGAGCAATCTAACCAGGACTATTCTTATAACACTACAGTGTAGCTGAACACAGAATAAAAGGAAAATTTCTCAATGTATCTAGCTGCAGAGGATTATTTTTTAAAGTTCATCATTGTGACTAGCTTCCTAAATGTAGTACAAATTTCTCTAGGGGAGTATCATATGCTTTGGGTATAAAAACACAAGTTTTTTTTGATAGCAGCATGCTTTTCTTTTTTGTGTTTCCCTTCTTTATAAAATCAAACATACGCTAATGATAATAATGCCTTTCTAATTATTCAGCTCCTTTTATCTCAGTGGCTCTCAACAAATCAGAATTGCATAATGTGAGGATACCTTACTTCTTACAACATCCTAGCAAGACACAATCATTACTCTTACAATTGTACTTAAATTACTTTTGGATCCTTATTCTACCTCTTATAGTTAAAGCAAAGGGTCAAAGAACTTCAAAAGAAGGTGTCCAACATAACATCTCTGAAACTATATTTATCTCTCTGAAGTTTGAACAAAATCAGCCTTTTGCATGCAGGCTCATTTATAGATCCTGTATTGTATATCTAGAGGCCCAGATTTGAAAGGCTAGGCCATTGTTTCACGAGAAAGAGATTCCCTCTATGTTGGCTGTATTGGGGTAAGGGTCCTTCATCTCAGTCAAGTCAAGAACTTTTGTGTGTTTTGGGAGGAACTGAACAATCTGAAAACTAAATGTTTAGTTGTTATACAGCTATTCCTTCTGGCTTTTGTTTTTCAGGTTATTTGAAACACTGCAGTCATTATTCTGGTCTATATTTGGACTCATCAATCTCTACGTGACCAACGTGAAAGCGAGGCATGAATTCACTGAATTTGTTGGAGCCACCATGTTTGGTACCTATAATGTAATATCTCTGGTTGTTCTACTCAACATGCTAATAGCCATGATGAATAACTCTTACCAACTCATTGCTGTAAGTTGTTTCTTATTTTTAGATCATTTATAGTACATACCTTCTCTCTGTTCCTGCATTCAATATTTCTGGCAGTAAAACACTTCACAGGCAGGACATTGGGGCAAATATTGCAATTTACTCTGATTCTTTTGCACTGTTCTGGAAGGACGAAGAAACCAGATCCAAGTTGGATTGGGTAGAGTAAAATTTCCCCTCAGCACTAAATTTCCCTGCAAACCCAAACAGGGAAGAGGTGAAGAAGCCAGCTTGTAGGTTGAGGAGGGTGTCCTGATGCTTCTGGCAAGTGATGGGCTACAGCCCTGCCCAGGCTGCACTGTGCAGGACCTCTTCTTAGAAAAAGACTGCCCAGGATTGTTCTGTTGCTGCTTCATTTTAATACATTACATTTATTAGCATTTGAAAGACTGCTATTTTTTTTTTATCTGACATGGATATACAGTTAACAGAAATTGGGTGCCCAAGTTCCAAGGACATTTCCTATTCAAACAAAAGGTCATGTCTTCTCATTCAACAGTGTCCTGTTTCCTCCTTCAATGAAAACTGTCTTTGTCATTACCAGAGCTATTGGCGTAGTTTTATTTCTAAACTGTCTATTAAGGAGACTAAGAGAAATAAACACTGATTCATCATATGATAATTCAAATATGATCATGCAGAAAGCAAACAAAAGAAAGCTTCACAGTCTTAAGATTATGAATATGCCTTTTTTCCAGTCTGGAAATTACAAAAGAAAAACTGACCACCTGTGTTTGTATAACTCTAGCTGTCAGAGTCTGGTGAACCGTATCACAACATAGTACCACTCACCAAAACTTGGTGCTTACTTTTCCTGCTACAAGTTCTAAATTGTTGCAATTGTTACTGTATGGCCAGGACTAGACCTGTAGCTGAGGTTCTTGGCTATCCAAATCTAACATTAGTGATCTAAACTTATTATTCAGCTGCTAGGATTTAGACATCTTTCCATGGCCTTTAGCTTTCATTTTCCCAAAAATTTCAGAGTTATGCAATGCTATTTAGGTTCCAAAAGAAATAAAATTTCAAATAAAAATACAAAACACACCCCCCAACCTATCCCAAATACAGAATTCTGAAGTAGTGGGAAAAAAAAAGATACTTGACTCAATAGTTTTAATAGCCTCACGATTTGTTGGATAACCTATTTGTGAATTTTGGGGACGGGTAATTTATAAGAAAATGCATGAGCCTTGCTGACTTGTTGCTGCTGCTGCAGAGCAGCATAATTAGACTGATCTATGTGGAATAATGGTGAGCTGCTATTACAACAAAACATTTCTTCCAGAAATGTAGTATTTCTCTGCTTGTAATTACATTTTCTGGTTTTTGAGAGACTTTAAATAATTTAACAGCTTGTAACAGGGAAAGAAGTGCTTATAAGAGATACATACTTTACATATTGAACATCGTACTGAGGTAAAGCAGCTTAGCTTTGCTTTGTGTTAAAGACATACTGTCAAAAGATGGCAGCATTTAAAAAAGACAATTCATTAGGATTTCAAGGTTGCTCTAGCTTTAGTTTTTTCAGATTGTTGTAGAGGTTTATTTTGCTTCCTTATTGCAGCAATATCTATGTTGATGATGTATTTCTTGTGTGCAGGATCATGCAGACATTGAGTGGAAGTTTGCTCGAACAAAACTCTGGATGAGTTACTTTGAGGAAGGAGGAACTCTGCCCACTCCTTTTAATGTCATACCAAGCCCAAAGTCTTTGTGGTATCTGATCAAATGGTTATGGAGACACCTTTGCAAGAAAAAAATTAGAAGAAAGCCTGAAAGTTTTGGAACAATAGGGGTAAGTTGTGCGGTTTACTCTGCCTGTAGTCCTCCTCTTTGCTATATAGATGACTTTTTCTCAGCTTTATAGAGTGTCTGACCTGTCAAATAATGTGCATGTCAGTTAGACAATAATGCTAGCAGAGGATGTTTACTTTTTACATTCATGTCAATGTATTTGAAGAGAAAGTATCATCATATCCCTGTACAATGAACAGTATGAACCATGACTGTGCTTCATCTACAGATAGTTCAAGAAAGATTAAGAGCAATAAAAAAATGCAGGAGATCAAATGTGTATACTTGCCTGTCAGTGTCAGAATTGTTGGTTGCTAATCCCTAGTTCAAGTGTCACAGTTCAGGTATAATTGAATATCATGAACCAGAGACTCATGTATGAAGTATTCATCATGGGATATTCTCTGTGTCTCTGTCTCTCTACATGGAATGAAATGAGTTTGCCATAAAAGCATTTTTACCAAAAGCTGTTCCCATTAAAAATTTTTTTCAAAGGTGACGGCATTTACTTGGACTTGTTTTCTTGAATTTAAAGGTAGAGCAATTTCAGAATCCCATTCTGAAATCATATTACATTCTGATACTACTGATTAGCAGTGACATTTCTAGGGAAAAAAAAAAGAGGGGAAAAGACACACAAGGCGACCATGAATAGTTCTGCACCTGGGTTCAGCAGATGCCTGTGTAATATCTCAGCTACTTACTCTCTCTGGTAGATGCTGTGGGTAAAGCAGATTTGAACTTTTCTCTCCTGACTTTATCTACTCGAGATACCTCAGTCAGCGACACACTTTTTCTATAATGTCAGTGGAAATATTCAGGCACCATCCTAACCCATCAACAGCTCATTCTCTCTAGTGATGTTTTCTTCATTTCCCATGAGCGAGTCAGTACCTCAATAACTAGACTGAATTTAGCCAGCTCTAACATGAAGCATACTGTTTGGGATAAGATGTGGATAATGTCATTTTCTCTATACCATAGAGATTTGATGAATATAAATGTTTCAAGACTCAGCAGAGCATTAAGTGGGAGTATGGGAGTCAAGTGTGAGTAAGGGGGAAAAAAAAGGGGTATGATCCTTGTGCTATTGATTCTTAAAAAAAAAACTTCCATCCATTTCAATGAAGTCAGGGGGATTGACACAATTATTTGACGGACCGTTACTATATCAACCTTTTCTTTGTATTTCTTCCCTATTTCTTGATAAATGAGTAATAAGTTTTTTCCTACCTTTTCTGCTGTCATATCCTGGAATGCAGTTTAATCTCTAGAAGTCCTTGGAGGAACAAGTTCACATGCATGTACAGATACATGGAAAAGAGGAAAAGTGGCATATAAAACTAATTCACAATTACTATGCTGATAAATGGATTTTGTCCTCTTTGTAGAAAGCTTCAAATCAGGCTTATTGCAATATACTGATATTGTTGGCCAGTATCTAAATTGTGAAAGCAAAACTGTTTCATTTTGATGTCAAATTTGGAAAGAAACAGACAGGAAAAAAATCTAATAAACAGGAGGGTGATATTGAAACAAACCAGGAATGGATGACAAGAAACACACTGAAAGAACATTAAGTTAAGAAAGACTAACAATGATTCATATAGAAATTTTAAAGAGAACATTAACTAGCATGAATGGTGAATAATCTTAAGAGTAAAACATCTCTGTGTAATATAGGAAGTGAAAAAAGTAAATGCAGAGACCAACAGAAGGAGAAATTATGAGATGTTGTTAGAAAGAAAAAGTCAAGAGAGAGAGTGATGTACTTGTGTGTGTGGGAGAGTGGGCAATGCTTCTAGGCATTTGTTAAACATTTGGTAGGGATGATTAGCTAGTGCAAACTGAGAGAATGATATTTCAAATTAATGGTATGATGCCAGTGTAGAGCAGAGGGTTGCTTAACACAATATTTCTGCTTGACTGAGAAAGATACAGAAAAACCTTATACAGCCCAGCTAAACTTTCAGGACAATATTTCTTGTCAGACTTTCCATCTGGGATAAGGAAATATGTTTCCTTTTTCTTACCCTCTCAAACTGCAGATTGGGAGTAAACTCATTCCTGGACAAGTGGAATAATAAAGAAAGATACAGAGTGCTCCCAGCCCTATGCTGAATGGCATGATGAGGAAGGGGATTCAGAAAGATCATGTCTGCTTCCTCACCTACCTCCTGCTAGGGTACACAAATACCACCTGCAAGAAACCCACATCTTAGATTTAGGAAAGCTGGTGCAACAAAGGGTCAAAGGGTAGGAAGTCTATGAACCAAGCTACTTGAGAATTTTTCCAAATCGAATTTTCTTTTTGTTTTTAAGTTAAAATCCCCCAAAATCTCTAAACACCAAACTTTTTAATTAATATATTTCACTTTCAAATAAGCTTTTGTTGGGAAAGACTTTTCAGCTGCAGGATGAAATTTCTGTTTGAAGAAAGGAGCAGGTGCCAATTAAAGCAAATATCTTGGGCTGAGGAGACCCAGATTTACTTCTATTCTCCATTGAATAATGGAGAATACTAACTAATAACTAATAACTAATTATTTACCCCAAGGATAAAAACTGTGACAACAAATTTCCTTCTCAAAATCTTTAAGATACTGCAGGGGCTAAGGTGCTCTCTTGGGAGAACAGAAGAGAAGGAGCTGAACCAAGCTTCCTTAGGATTTGAATGTGAACCACTAATTACTGAACTGTTTGGGATGGAGGACATCAGTGAGGGAGAGATGTGGGACATTTTTAGTTGATTCCTGTAATTATTTTTTTAATTATTTGAAAGTGGAATCCCTAAAGTATGTGGGACAGTAGGGCCATATACATCACTGGTTTCCCCTGCAGAGTAGATTCTGAGGTGGAATTAGAGCTGAAACCCCTCTGAAGCAGAGAGCTTACCAGCAGAGCCATCATGGCAACCACACTTCCAGCTGCCTGAAAAAAGTCAGTGGCTGTGGCTAACCAGGCAGGTTCAGTCCACCATATGGGCATCTCATAAAACCAGAAAGTTCTTCAGCTAATTCCTCAGTATAACACAAGCCCCATTAGGTTTATGTGAATTTGGAACATTTTACTATTTCCAGACCCAGTTTTTAAACCCAAGCTCCAAAATGGAGTTAGATGTGCCTCTGCACTCTGTGCTCTGATTTCCACATTGGATGGATGCAAACCACCAGTTAGGTGCTGTTAACTGGACATACTCCAAGAGCTCAATCATCAGTCAACAAATGGGCACACCACAGTGATCTCATAGTTTGTCCTGAGGGAGATCAGTTCTCTCTGGTTCTGACAAACTTCCCATACCCACAGGTCAGCCTTGATTTCCTAGAACTTTTTCAATTGTCCCAACAAGCTACAACACAAATTAAATTTAGCACCTCTGTGCCCTTTCAGCCAAAAGTAATGAAGAGTTTTCTTTGCCTTTTGTTCAAGGATCTCAGAGGACTTGAGCTCAGTTGTATCTAGTCTGTAATAACTTTGGCCTCTCAGCTGCAAGATAAGCTTTGTTGAGATCTACTCCTTTTCACTGGGTCCTGCATTATAAACTCTGTCTCCTTCTCTACAACCAGGTCTGGGAGAGTAAAAAAGTGCTATAACATGATTTTCTTATATTGGCTATATGGATGGATAGATGGATGGATGGATGCCATATTGTCTGCAAGGCAGAGCTCAGATTTCAAAACATTCTGTTCTGAAATCTCCAAATGTTAACTTTCCTATTAGGAAGCACTAATCAGCAGTGACGTACTATGGTGTTTTCCAGTAGAAAAAGCAGTCATGTGCATCCAAAGAGTGAGTCACTGCTAGAGGATACAAAATAGATAATAGACGGGAAGGATCTGGCTAAGATTATGCATGATCTCTGCAAGAAGTCCTCAGTAACAAAAAGCCAGGAATCATGAACTAGGACTGAGTCAAGGATTAAATCAAAGGTGTCAAGAATCCACTGCAAAATTTACATATGTGTACAGTTGAGAGTTCAGTATATGTAAAGAAAGGGCTGAGGGTCAGGATAGTTTACAGCACACATTCTAGTGAAATGATTTATCTGGCCCACAGAAAGAAGAGAAATGCCAGTAAAAATAGGTAGGACATTGTTTGAGAGGGTCATCTACATTGGTGTTTATGACAAAACTGTCATGGGCAAGAGCATGTATCATGGTCTGTAGCATTGTGAGGTGCCTCTGAAAAAAGACAATTAATTTACATCTCCTTGGATGTCAGTTCTGTGGCTCTTCTTTGTTGTAGTGGGACAGCTGAAGCAGTGGGTGGTAAAGTCAAGGGGAGGTTTTTCAAGGGAGAGGCTTTTTCTCCAAAGCAACACGGTGCCCAGCCATGCTGAGGGCAGCTTCTCTAACCAGAAGTTCAGCTGAAGGAAGGCCAGGAAGGAACATGTGATTTACTGATATTTCAGCTCTGCTATGAATCAGACAGAGCTCGTCTACCACACAGAGTTCAGCACATTTTTTTATTCTGTCATTTTGACATATCCCAGGTATGCAGCATTTTCTGCAGCTATTATCAGTTACCTCCTGCACTTAAAATTCTGAAATAAGTGCATGCTTGTGTGCTGCTTTTTACATATATCTATATCATCTATATCTAAATCTGTATCAGTTCTATTAATTTTGTTAGCTTACCTTTGCAAAAGCCAGATTATTAATACAATTCTATTAATTAGGCTGAGGTTTTCCTGACTGCACAAGGGTTATGGGTGTGTCATGGCTAATCCTGTTGGCCATCTGTATTTCAGAAAAAAAAAGATATATGGGAAAAGAAATCCTAGTCCCACCAGAATAAATGGTACTGTTTTCCTCAAATTACATTCTACTTTACATCTGATCAGTCACCAAAAAAGTGTTTCATCTATAATTTTAAGTATTTCAGAAGTGTAAATTGAAAGGATTTCCAGGGGTAGCTTCACTATTTTTTTTTTTTTTTTGCATCTGATGTTTAGATAAACAGTTGCCTCTTTTCTAGCTATACAGAATTTTGAGCCATTTTCTGAGCAACCTACACAATTTTATTATCATTTGTCATGGAAAATATCCTTTTCCCTTCTCCTATTCTTTTTTCACCTAGTGGAAAATGATGCAATTTCTAAGTCAGTGTAGATGTTTTTTATTTGCTCTGTAATGTCTGTTTTTGAAAGTTGAGCAAAGAAATAATGCCTTCCATCTGGCGTGGAAATCAATAATCTGGAGTGTTCCTTGTATAGCCAAGAATCATTTCATGGAGAATCTTCTCTGTCAACACAGATAAGTTCTAATCCTTTAAAGGTGATGCTTCTAGTCAAGATGAGGAATATATCTCACAACTTCAGACAATTTTCTTTATCACTAAGCAGTTTAAGGTCAAGTGCAGGGATTGGATTTATATTCCTGCACTATAAAATATATCATTTTAATAAAACACGTCAAAATAAGTAATACAATTTTATTACATTTTTGACTGCTAAAGAGATCTTTTTTTTCCAAACAATGTAAATTGCTGGCAGTGGCATAAACAGGAAGATCAGAACAATTATCACTGCTAGTGGAGCTACTATTAAAGCTTCCTAAAGGATGTTAGTGCCCCCTTTTGGAAAGTGACAACAACATCCCCCTCAATTTCATTGTTGAATTCAACATGCTTAACCGAGTTTCCCACCCTGCTACTATTTTTAGTAAAATTAAACTTTCATCCTTTTGCCAGTCGTAATTTTCAACTTCTTCATGCACACAGAGCAATGGTTACTCGAAACAAATTTTGAACCATAAATTAGACTATAACTGAGTAGAGAAAAGCAGGCCAGCTGAGAACCAAATAAGGACAATATGAATGTTAATGACTTTTTTTCCTAGTGAATGGCCAGGTTTTCAGATGTGTTTAGGCAAAGGTTCATTCTGCTTTCAAAAGGAAGCAAAAGATGTTTAGGAACTAGAGATGGAACCTAAACATTTAAATGAGAGATGGGGAACTGTTTTGGTGATAATAAATTTGATAGGTTATGTGTAATGCCCAGTGGAGTAGGTATGTAGATGTGCATGAAAACATACAATTAAATTAATTTTCTTTCAGCTTCTTGGTGGTATGGAGTGAAAACAATTAAGTGCAGTAGAACTGTTCTGGCACATTATTGCACAAATCTTTTCACATACTTATCCCAAATTGTACTTGTTGGCATTACATTAAGGGGAAAAGCCACAGCCTCTGTTTCTGGGAGTTTCCAAATTGGCTTCAAAAAAAGGATAAATGGAATCTAGGTAGCTCTTGTTACAGATACAGAATTTAACCTATGCATTTGTTTCACATTTCACTGTAAAATAAAACAGAATAGATAGCAGCTGCAGGAAGTATTGTGCAAGACAAGAATCGGAATTTTTTTTTTTTTTTTTACTTAGGGGTTATTCACTTTACCTGAAGTGTGTTTCAATTAGACCCTAAATTGTTTTCCCCTTCACCTGTGAGTCAGATCTGTTGTTGAGAGCTCTCTTAGCCGTGGGCTCCCTGAGTGCTGTCTCGGCAGAATGAAACATCTCCACCGTGTGGCCAACTGCAAGAAAGCTGACTTCTGTTTTTCTAAAAACCGGCTAAATTCGGGCGTTGTGAGGGTATGAGCCTTCCCACGGCTGCCCTGTCCCCTCCGGCCCTGGTGATGGCAAGCTCGCCCATCCTTCCCTCCTTCAACACAAGGAATAGCCATTTTCTCTTTTACGAGGCATAGATGGAGAAACACAATCTGGAAAAACACTGAAGAAAGCAATCTCATGTACAAAGCCCTACCCCACAGTGGCTCTTCAGACTGATTAGGAAATAATGATTTTCCACCTTTCTATTAGTTTTTGCTAGCTCAGCCACAAAGCCACTGCATCCCTCAAATTAATTGCAAACAAGAAATCAACCCTGAAGTGTAAACTGACTGACTCCAAGTACGGGGAGAAGGTTCATCATTTCTTTCAATAAAAAAAAAAAAAAAAAAAAAAAAAGATAAAATAACTTGCTGTGCCTGCCTTACTGTGCAACTGAGGTCAATTTTAACAAGTCCCTTGGATGTCCTTTCCCCCTGCTTTAAGCTTCTGTCAAGTGTTCTGTTTTGCAGAGATAAAATCAGTGGTCAGACAAATTATTTTCTTGTCAGCAGCAGATATGAGAATCTAAATTAAAGCTGTGTTTCTTTCACCAGTTAGGAATAATTATTGTAGAGGATGGGGATATCTTACTCATTAAGCAATTGAGGACAAAAGGAAGTCAAGGGAAAAAATTAATCTGGCCTTTTTTGCCCATCTTTTCCTGGGCAGCCCTTAGGTATGGCAGTTTAATTTAATGCACCTGCTTGAAACCTGGGTGATTCTTTCATCCTACTACACTTCTTTTTGCTGCTCCTCTTCAGAGTTACTGTCCCTTTTACCCTCCCTCCTTATCAACACCATACTGTGTTGAAAGCTGTTTCTTTCTTCCATAGACCTCTCTATGACTAAGTGTTTTTAACAGAGAACTAAGGGGGAGCTTTTCTCATTAACACAATTTTATAGTACAGGTTTTGATTAGCTTTACCTTAAATGAGACATCAGGAGCCATAGCAAGTGTCTTGCCTATACCATGGCTTTACAAATCCCACCCTGTTGATGATTTTCCATGCAGAGTTTCCCTTCTGTAACTCATGTCCATTGACTCCTGTTCTTTCACTGTGTACCTTGACATGAGTCAAGCTGTTTTCAACTCAGCAAAATATGCTTCAGTCTGTGCAAGTGAGTGACATGATCCATTGTTCCACTTCCATCTCAGATCGTTGACCTTGGGACTCTGCACCCTGTGGCCTGGCCACCCCACCACATCCATGCTGAGGCAGGAATAAAAGCCTTTTGACAAAAGTGTAGAAAATCCACTTTGCCTTCCCCACAGCAGCCTTCCCCTTTTTATAAAGCAAATGATAGGCTTTTTTCAAACACTGTCATTTTTCAACAGATTTTGAACCTCTTCTCTCAGCTTGCTAGATACTGTATAATGCACAGACCTGCTGTTTTCTACACTTAAATCTTTCATTTCCACGCAGAGATTAATATTTTTTTATTCTTTTCTATTTTTCAGAGACGTGCAGCTGACAATTTGAGGAGACATCATCAATACCAGGTACAGGCTTATGTTTATGCTTTGGGCAATTGTTTTTCTATGCCTTCAGAATGTCTTCATGAGGAAAAAAAAATACGGAAGAATTTCATGAGAAAATGGAAAAGGAAAATAAATGGAAAAAACCACAAAATCTGTACTTATTTCCTCTTCAGCAAACAAGTTTGGTATTTTTGATGTTCAAACAAAATCATTTGAGAATGCAATTATCTTCTTTTTGGAGCAAAAGGATATTTTCTAGAGCAATAAAATGCTGTCCAATATTTTGCCCATTTTAACATGGATTGCCTTTAATTAAAGCAAACTCCTGCCTGCCAGGAATCATCAGGACTGTCTGTACATGCTCCATCAGAACCTGCTCTTCATCTCTCCAGCTTTAATCCCCCATAAACAACTTCCTTAATATCCCTCTGCCTAGATCCCCCTGTATGTAGGCAATTCTTTTTCATCCTTCCTTCTTCAGCTTCTACTTTTTTTAGATTATTATTTCACAATGAATAATTTTCAGCTTTATTTTGAATTTTTGTCGTGTAAAAATTAACGAAGGTGTGATCTGTAGGCTTGTTAGTTAATGAATCCCGTATGAGAAATAAGTAGGTAAGCTGGGACTTTTCCAACCTGAAGAAGAGGCAGCTGTGGGAAGTACAACAGGGATCTATAGAATCATGAGGAAGGTGAGCACAGAGCAGTGGTTTGCCATCTATCTTATTTATTTTGCCATAAACTGAACACCACACATGTACTACACTGCATTAGCGAGGCTGCATAGGCAGCCTTTTGAGGGAAGTGATTTTTCTCCTCCAGCCCTCACTTGTGGGACTTTATCTAGAGCAGCATGTCATGTCTGGTCCCCACACTGCAAGAGAGATGTTAACAAACTGGAAGGGACCCAGCAAGGGGGCCCCAAGATGGTCAGAGGACTATAATATAAACAGCTCAGATTTCAGCCTGGAGTAGGTTGGAGGAAATATAACTGCTGCCTAAATATCATGGTGGGTGGCTAGAGAGAAGGAGCCAGATTTTTCTTCAAGGTACAATGCAAAAATCAAAATGAACACAATTTGAAGGAAGGGTAATTCTGTAAGGTAAGGAGAATTATCTTTACAGTGAGAGTAGTAAAGAACTGGAAAAAGGTGCTCAGGGAGGCTGCAGTATCTCCACCAGTGGAGATATCCAGCACCTGACTGGGCATGGCCCTGAGCTGACTCAGACAGCCTCCAGGTATTTATTTCAACCTAAATAATTTCTAGAATTCTTAGAAGACAGCAATGGAAGCTACTAGATTGAAGGTTAAAAATAAAACCCTGAAATAGAATCTTACTCCATACTGTGGAATTCATTGGCAGAGGATTTTTGAATGCTGAAAGTTTATAGTAGTTCAAAATGCATAAGAAAACCTGTCACAGCCAATTAAACCTAGAACTATCATTTTTGTTCAGAGAGTCACTGTGTCTCACAGCACAGGAGGCTTGAGAGAGAATAGCTGGAAATAAAGTTGTACAACCACACCAGACTTGCTCTCCTCATGAGGCATCAGCAACTGCTCACTGCCAGGCTGGATATTACTGGCATTAAACATCCCTTGGGTCAAACCCAACATATCCTTCTCAGGATAAGAAGCATTAGTAATTTCCATCAAATAGCAAAACAAATTTTCAAACAGGTTTGTATAGTTTCTGTCATGTTCCTAAAGCATGAAAAAGCCCAAGCAGAGCCTGTGAGTGTACATTGACTAACTAATACCAAGAAAGCTAACACAATACTTTTTATTTTTAGGAAGTTATGAGAAATCTGGTTAAAAGGTATGTTGCAGCGATGATAAGAGATGCCAAAACTGAAGAAGGATTGACAGAAGAAAATTTTAAGGTATGTGTTTATCTTTATAGGTGTTTTAGTAATTTAGTGAGATATTTTAAAACTGCAAAGCATATTTCTTACACTCAGTTATTCAGCTAGCATATAACTTGCTTCCTACAGCAAGATCTTCAACCTTGAGGATAACCAGTATGCCAGCATCGAGAGAGTAAATTTTATTACTGACCCCTACATAAGCCCTTTTTTTTCCCTTTTTTTTTCCTCTTTTTATTTCAAAAAGAAACTCAAATTAGCTTTGATGTTCTGACATTTCATCTTTTTTCCTAATTTTTTAGGAGTTAAAACAAGATATTTCCAGCTTTCGCTTTGAAGTCCTGGGTTTGTTAAAAGGAAGCAAGCTGTCTAATTTGCAGACTGGAAAGATGAGCAAAGACACTGCCTCCCTGTCAGAAAATGAAGAAAATAGTGAGAGTGAAGGAAACAAGAAAGGAAAGAAGAAACCCTTCAGCCTTTTTGACATAACAACCATGATTCACCCTCGATCAGCCAATATCGCCTCTGAAGGACATAATGTCAGCAATGGCTCAGCAATGATGGTGTCAGAGTCCACTCAGGAGAAACAAAAGCGTGTGAATTTTGTAACAGACATAAAAAATTTTGGGTTGTTTCACAGACGATCAAAAACAAACTCTGTGGAGCAGAGTAAAAATAAAATATACACCGTTTCTGAGGAGGTTTCCCGTCAGCAGGCAGAAGAACAATGTGAGAAAACTGATGAACTGGAAGAGGGAGAATTGATCATGAACTGTGAATTAAACTTCCGAAATCCTGGCAAAAAATGCCTGTTAGCTGAGTCACGAAATACCAGCGAGTCTTTGGATTCACAGGAAGAGGGAAGTGTTTGTCCTTCAGAAAGAGAGAAGATGGAGTTACAGAGCTCAGAACCTGCTGCTCCGCAGGATCAGCCGGGCAAGGCATTGGACATCAGCATTGACTCTGATGGGAAACAGGAAACAATTGTTCAGGGTGACTATGTGATAACAAGGTTGTGATGCTTACAGGAGGAAGCATTTACAAATATATATATTTTGCATAGTGCTTTTGGGGGGGGATGTTTTAAGAATTATATTAGATAATGCAGAATTACACTTTATAGTACTCAACTGTGGCACATGATCTTGTAACATAGTAGTCAAGAGAAAGACAATATGAAGACCTTCTGTTTTGTAGCCTGCTTCAGCTTTCACGATTTGTTTTACATTTTTTTAATAAATGGAAGCATCTTGTATTCTTGTACTGTTGCAATAACCCACAGAAACTTTTTAGCTATCTTTTTCAATTACAACAAATGAAATTTCTCTCATATGATAGTTGACTCCTATGATAAATATTTTTCTATGCAAATAAAAAGTAGCTTCAGAGACTTGTAAACTTTTATTTAACTTTGTAGGTTCTTAAAAGATTCTGTGCACCATAATAATCATATGTGGCTCCTGCCAGCATAATTCATGTCAAGCTATTAGAATCATCTGCTTAAATAGCTAGAAACTTGTGTCAAAATCTATACAGAATCAGAAGATAAATTATATTCTTTTATTTATTGAAGGAATATGAATACCTGTAAATTATGAAAAATAGGTCTATTTGATTATTTAATTACAACTTTTCCTCACAGCAAGAGGAGTGTGACTGTCCTGATACATTGTTAGAAATGCATTTTCAAGTTCTGAAGACTAGAAATGTTTCTTATAGGAAAAGAAATATCTGTGGCTTACTAAAAATTGATGATGGATTATTCTCCAAGAAGCCTTTATCACCACAGCTACTGCTTCTTCAACCATCTGTTTTTCTTCGTGTGGACAACCTATGCACTTTAATATTCAGCTGCTTATTAGCTTCTGCCTTTACAATAACCTTGGATTTGATAAGGGACAGATACTTCAGGAATAAAAAAGCATACAATGATTCCCCTGAGTACTTGAATAAATATGGCAATTTGTTGAGAAGTTTTAGAAGGCACGCCTTAAGGGAGATTCTTTGACAATTTTACAGTTTGGGGGAACCTGATTGGATGTTTTATAATAGATACTAAATGTATAAAGAAAACCTAATAGTATTTTTCATAACTGATGAGTGACTCACTGTCGTAGTTAAAACCAGTATTTTTAAAATTAAATATTGTGGGGTTTTTTAATCATTGGCTGGTGTCCTACATTATTAAAAATGTCATTTTACAACTGGCATAAGACTAACCACCGTCAGCTTTCAACACCATTCTTCCCCCCACTGAATACACCACAAAAGTGTTGTTATTTCATTCTTAACTTCCCCAGACTTGCCATGGTAGATTTTGTAATTCATATTAGGATGTATAAGGAACTTCCAGATGCATAGAGTGAATTTGCACTTCTGATGGAATCTATCCCATGTAAACCTCTAGGGCCTGACCTAACACCATGTCATTCTGAACCCAAATTGTCCTGGTACTGAACTGTGTCTTGAAAATCCAGGCAAACCCCTCTCATCTCTATACTTTAAGGTGAGTTTTCCATCTCTCCTTTACACGTTTGTTACTCTCTCCGATGTCACATGTTGAAAGCTTCCTTGCTCCACATCTCTTTGTGTCATGGCAGATACAGTTAAACCAAAATGGAAAATATGAGTCATAATTGGAAAATAGTTTGTATAGCTTTGCAACAATGTGTTCAAGTCATATTTGTTTGGTTAGTTTCCATCTTGGCCTCTTGACTGCTCTGTAGACCCTCTTCTCCTTCACGTCTCTCTCCTTGTCCACCTTTAGATTGTAAGCTCCTTGGGGCAGAGCCTGCAGCTTTTCTGTCTGGAAAGCACCTGAATTATTACAAGTATAAAAAGAAATAAATACTAATAATGGTGGAACACCCTCATATCATTTGTATTAGGTTAACTCTTTTAGAGAGTCCTTTTTTGTACTGTAACATTTTTGCCAAAGATGCCATAAGGCAAATGTGTCACATGGTCACAAATTTTCTGTATGCCAGTTAACAGCCCTTCCCCACTACTGCATTCAGTTTCTCATTCTACATGGTTTGTAATGCCTTTGAGTCCTGAGCTTACTCCCTTTACACTAGCCAAGTTCAAAACAGACAGTGCTTGCTCAAAAGGGCTTTCAACACATTCCAGCCACATGGTTTCACTCCAGACAGAAAGTGCCTGAGCATGGTATTTGTATTGCAGGGATCACCATTATCAGAACAAGTTAACTACAACAGGTCTGAGTTGTGCCTGTTATTCTGGCATCATAGGAGCCTGTTTCTCCTGTGCATAAAGTTCCCAACACAGTAAAGAGAAACATCAGCCACACCATCACATCATGACCCCCCTGTGCTGGGCATCAGTCTAAGTCATGGAGTGGATGCAAGACAGAACAGCAGAGACAGTGCAAGTGGGCAGGATACTTAACCATAGGGACACAATTTATTGAATAGCAAGAGGCAGTCAGTCTTTTGGTGCCTTTTCCTTTTTTTTCTTACATCCAAATACTAAAACATAGGTCTAATAAATAAAGCATACTTGAAATCAACATTTGCTCTATTTTGTTATTCTTAGGCATCAAAGCTTGACAGTAATAAGGACCTGATGTAATTAGGACCTGATGGAACTGGTGTAAGTTCCATCAAATAAGCTAAATAAGCACCTCATTCTGTGACAACAGATGAGCCCAAAATATATCCAAAACTGAAATGGTGATGGATTTTTACTGCTTTGCAGGCAGCCAAAAAAAACCCTTTTTCTCACTGGATGCCTCTGAGAGGACACCTGTGCCAAGAAAGATCAAGATATGCACAGAGCAAAGCTTGTAATGCCACAGCAGAGGCATTATTAAGCTTTGCAAAGCTGAGCATACTTCCTCCCCAAAAGAAATTAAAACGTTCTAACCTACCTGTCCCTTCCTGCAGCTTCCATTAGCATCAATATAGGAGGAATACAAATGGACCAGGATATGAACCCCTATAAAAGACAGTTTTTTGAAGCAGAGCTTAAAATTGTAAAATGTTTCATGCAGCTAGAAAACTGACTAAGTACTGACTAAACCCCCCTAAAACTGACTAAGAGGGGTTTAATACCAGTATTAGATTGCTTAAATTGTTGAGAAAACATTTTTTAAAATTTTTATCTTTTTATTTTTTAAGGATAAAACTGACTGCTCTTTGTTCTTCAGCTCTTTTTTTTTTTTTTTTTTTTTTTTTTTTTTTTTTTTTTGCCTCATTTCTTCTGCTCCTGGAGAAAGAGACTACAGAGAGCCCAGCAGGACACTTTGCTACTTTGGCATAGCTGGACAGGAGGCAGCTTTAATTTATTCAAGGCAGTGCTTCACATTGATTCACAGTCAGAGGCCAGGGATGCAAGTACTGCATGCTTACCTTCAAGACAAAATTGCAAAAGCTCCTTCTGACTCTGCATGCTTCAGTGGCCCTCAAGGGCACTGCAGAAGTGAGAACATCAGAGGATTCAGACTATGGGGTCCTGTGGGCCAGCTGCAGGCCACAGCTGTATTTGTATGTGGTACAATATTACCAGAGACCAAGCCTCAGCCAGGGGTAACCACAGCTCTGCAGCTGGTTTTAATCTTGTTTTCTTCCTTCATAGATTGAGACCATTACATTGAGTGGCATGAGCTAAACACATCACACAGCACTTTCTTTTTGATAGATCAGGATTTAATGAGAATTTCTATTTCTCAATAGGAGTATTTTTTTATGAATAAATAGTACCTAGTTCCAAGAGAATGCATATGCATAGTTATAGCTGTTGGGAGCTGTAAAAGGTGAAATTTCTGGTGTTTGGGCACTTAAAATTCTTCAAAAGTATATTTGATACAAGAATGGCTTCCTTAATGGCATCCTTTGACTGATCTTTGATGGGGGAAAATTTTTGCTTATCTTCCTTACAGGAATAGAAAAAAGACACAAAGAAATTATTATATGTTCTTCTTAAATTCTATATGTATACTGCAAGCTATAAAACTCTGTTTACTGTCAAACCTCAGATGAATATTTCATCATATTCTGAGAAGCACCATGAAGGAGAAAAGAAGCAAATCATGTTTAAATATTATGAAGAGGCAATGAACTTTTGAATACAGTTCAAAGTATTTGGTATCAAGTATTCTTCTGGGAATATAGCAGTACAAGTTGGACAACAACATAATCCATCTTCATTTTAAAGTCTCTTAAGAGATACCAAAAGCTTTAGTGAGTATGGTAACCTCACAAAAATAATGATACTGGTAAATAGTAATAATAAATAATAGTGCTGGTAATGATAGTAGTAGTGAATGCAGCAGTACTAGTAAATGTAGATGTAACAATAGCAATACTATGTATTTACCCCTGGGAAGGGGGAACTCTCCAACTCTAATCCCTACTCAAAGTTTGTCTGTTTTCCATATCAAGCAACCATTTGAAAACACCAGTAAGATGTCCTTGGGCATGCCTGTCTTCCAGCATAGGCACTCTAATCTCTGTTGAGAAAATCTTACGTTGTGTTTAAACTCTTTCCCTAGCTAAGTTTTAATTATGGACCCTGCATTCACTGCAGCATGAGCAGATTAGAGATCCTTTGAGGCAGTTTATGGCTAAGTAGTTGGATATACTCCAAAATAAATTGCTGCAGTTAAGGATGAATTTCAATCCTCCAGATATGAAAAGAAGTTGAACTCATTGAACTACATCAAACCAAGTTCAGTAACCACTGCTTTAGTACTTGAGAAGTTGCTTTATTTGTAGAAGTGTAAAGAATGAAACAGAGGTAGTTTCTCATTAATATCAAAACAGCAAAAACAGTTGCAACCTTCAACTGTCACGCATTTAGAACTGTAAGAGTATTTTGTCATACAATTTCATCACAGGTCCCTCCAACATGTAATTCTCTTCCTAAATTAATCAAATCCTCTGCTGTTGCTAAATATAGCTATGAAATGTTTATACACATGAATCATTTCAACTGTTCATATTTGTACTTTTGGGTCACCAATATCTTTTAATTATATAATATTTCTCTGACTACTGTTTGCTTTGACTGTACTCATCCCCCTTCAGCCTTGGGTTTCTTTGGGTGTAGTCTAAACCAGTTATGCTATTTTAATTTCAATTAAACTTTCTGCTCTCTTTAGTTGACTGTCATAGTCACAACCAAGTGCTGTGCAGCAGTAGGTGTTGCACTGCCCATTACTGCTGTGGCCTTTCCGTTCTGGCCTTTAGCTCTTTGTAACCTACTACCTTTCTACCTTGGTACCACATTAGTGCACTCAAGGGCCAATGCAACTTTCAATTTCAGACACTCAACATCAGGATAATTGTCTTTGATATAGAGATCCTTGCTTCTTTTGTACATTTACGAGAGGATTTTATGACTAGAGACCTGTTTCCAATAGCTGATAATTTAAATGAATACCAGGTCAGCATGGTGCTTCTTCAGTATCTTTTCTGACACCTTTCCTCTTTGACAATGCAGTTGACAATGTCCTGGTTCAAAATGAAGTCTCTTCATGGCAACATACTCAGTGTTGCATTCTAGAAGTATGAGAGCCGTGCTTGCAGTGGAGATAGAGGAGATGTGCAAGATGGAAAACAAGTGTTTCCAGAAAGGCTGGTTCTAGTCTGAAGGTTACTAAGAGAACTTCACACATGCAGAACTCATGGCAAAATCTTCCACTGCATGGAGTCAAGAGTTAATTCATAAGAGCTGGCATAGTTCTATTTAATGGAACTGAAAAAGTAAGAATAGCCCCATCTATATTTGCTTTCTATGGTCTGCTTTTAAATTCACAATAAAATGATTCCATAAATGTTTAAACAGGCAATAAAAGTCCATGGTTAGTGAGCAAGATAAAATAATGTTCTAGGAATCCATGTGTTTTAATTTAACAGGCTAGTAAAAAGATTTTTTTTTCCTCCTGTAATAGCAAATCTTTGAGGATGGAAATATTGTATTCCTGGACTCCAGTCCCTATTAAAAAAAAAAAAAAAAAAAATAAAAAGCAAACCAAAACCCTCCAACCCCAAACAAAAAAAAAAAAACACAGAGATTTTTCCGTTTTTAGAGATTTATGATGTTTTGTAGTTCAATTAGTACCCTAAGAACATCTGAAAGCATCAAGCTAACCTTTCATAAATTTAATGGACAGCACAGCCTGCTCCATAAATGTGGCCAGGTGAGAATGTCAGCTGCAAAATAATTCATTATGGTTAATGATTTATGCTTTTAGCATACAAAATGAAGTTTACAAGATGAGTGATGCATCATTTTCTGAAAGTGTCAACTTGTCTCAAATACAATAAACATTCAAAGATACTCAGAAAAACTCAGAAAGTCCTACACAGATGCCCATTAGTGTAATAATTTTTATCCCTTTTTCTTCTGCATATCTCCCCCACCTAATACTTTGTTTTTAAAGAGAATGTGTAACTCCACTAATAAAAATAAATGTCTTATATTTTTCTGCTACCTAGTTCTAAAAGTAGAAAGTAAGACCAAATAATACAACTTTACCTTTGACCTAATGTCCCTAAGATTAAAAGATAGTTTGCTAAGGAATACTAGAAATAGTTTTATTTGGATTAATTATGTCTGCTACTCAGATATATTATTTTTCAGCCATATCCAAAATGAATGCAGCTAGAAAAGCATGGAAATATTCTTTCACTATGACTAATTTAACAGAATCCACTTCTACATCAAGAAAAAGAAGCAAAGAACAGAAAATTGAAAGAGACCTATTTTTATAAAGTTAGAGTAGTGAATATCCGCATTCTTAGTTTCCTTCACTTTTATTAAGTATAATTAGAGGGACTTTTTTTCAGCACTTTTTTTTAATTTTTCAGTTGCTTCTGTGGGTGCTTTGCAAGACAGCCAGAATTTTATTTATTAATTATTAAGAATTTCATTAAGTGAGAGATTGTAAATCAGGAGAGATTATGAGAGACATCATCTGAGGACTGGTTCTACTGATAATATTTTTACAGGACTGTAACTTCCCAAGATCTAAAACTCTCTGACCATTTGCCAAGAGAATTTTTTGTCCTTGAATTGCGCAGCTCTGATCTGAAATCAGATCCAAATGGAGGAAGCATCAGGATTTCAGCCACAGAGAAAGGTGCTCTGCTGATTTTAAGGGTTTATAATAATGATTTGTTTACCCAATCATAGCATCTGATACAGAGCCTTTGACAGTCTTGCCTAAACAAAAGTAACAATAACACAAAAAATATAAAAGCACACATATATAAAATATATGTGAGGAAGTATTTCAATATTTAAGCCTATCTAAAACAGAACAAACTGGTTTGGAGTTCATTCTGTTTTAGAACCCAAAACATCAGTCTGAACACCCAGAGTTTTAGGAAGTCAAACTCTAACCCAAATCTGGCTCATATTTCCCCAGAGAAATAAATACTGAGAAAGTTTATTCATTAAGGACCATGTATGGTGGGGAAAAAGCACTTCATTTTGGAAGCTACTTCTTTCTTTGCTTGTTTGTTTGTTTTCTATTTCTGCAGAACATGAATAACTTCTGAAAACTTAAATATTCCCACACACTTACACACTGGAGCTGATGAAGAGAGAACCAGATGTATGATACTGAGCCAAAATTTACCCAGCATGGTCAAGAGAAGTAAGTGATGAAAGACCAAATAAAAGCAATTACAAATCTGAAACAAGATGCTAGTACTGCAAAAGACAAAATTCTTTACAACAAACTAGCAAAGAAACACTTTCCATGGGAAATCTATTTCCCACATAAATACAGTGTTAAAATACAATTTAAAGTATTTTCATAAGTCATCTGGGATTTTCCCATTGATCTTCTGTGACATTGTCATCACTGCCAAGGGAGCATAACACTACTGACTTACCTGCTGATTCTGTCAAAATCACAGAATCACAGGAGGAATGAGGTTGGAAAAGACCTTTGAGATCATCAAGTCCAACCTATGACCCAACTTCACACCTCCTCATCAACTAAACCATGGCACTGAGTACCACCTTCAGTCTTTTTTTAAGCATGTCCAGGGATGGCAACTCCACCACCTCCCTGGGCAGACAATTCCATTGTCCAGTCACACCTTCAGTGAAGAAACTTGGTGACTATTGCTGAAAAAACCCAAAACCAACCAAACCCCAACATAAAATAAAAAGCCCCACTAGCAGGAGGGCGACTAACCCTGCCTGCATGAGCTGCTGCTGAAAAAAAAAAAAGAGATGTACCATGCCCTCAAAGATATGCCACATCCTTGTTACATGATCATCAAAATCCCTAGAGCCAGCTTGTAATCACACCTCGGATGGCCAGAGGAGGCCCCTCCCTGTCCCTGAATGGGAGGTAAGAGAAAGGGAACCACCTACTCAGCTCCCTTTTAATTGCAGCTGTGATGGGCAGTGAAAGCCCCCCTCTACTTCCCTGAAAACAGCCAATTTGGCAAGGCTTTGACTGTTTCCCTGCACTTCTTGTCATCCCATGCCATTTTAATGTTTTTGCTTGTGTGCAGGATTTTTTGCACGCATTTAATTTGCTCACTTTCTTTGCCTGACTTTTCCTTTGATTTGGTTTCTTCATTTGGGGATTTTGGTAAGTAAAATTTTAGGAAGTTTCAGTCATTTTCACTACTCATAATTTACTCTGAGTACATTTGGTTGTGGTCAAGCCACTTCTATATTTTCTGCCATTTTTGCACTTGAATTTTAATTGAGACTATTTCCTTTCCAGACCATATCTGAGAATTTCATCTCTGTGTTCAAAATTTCATTCCCTTTCCTGAAAGGAAATTCTTCATGTCCTGAAAGCAATAGAAACCCCAGTGAGAATAAATACAGAAAGGTTTGGTCCATTTCCTCACACTTCATATCAGTCCATTTTCTTTTCTTGCTTTCACTTAATTTCAGGGTTTTTTGTTTTTTTGGTTTTTTTTTACCATTTCTCTAATTCACATTTATCCCTGTCACTTTCTTTAGCTTATTTTATTGCTTTCTTCATTTATATATTTATTTCTTCAGTCCCTTCTCTTTCTCTTTGTTTCCATTTCCTCCCAGATTTTAAGGATTTCAAATGTAATAATTTTGGTAAGTTTTGGTCTATTTCACTGCACCTCATTTCAACTCAGTACATGTGTTGTAGTCACTCCATATCAAATTTTCTGGAATTTTCAATTTCATTTTTGATTGACCATATCTCCTTTCTGGAGTGTTTGTTCAACTTTGTCCTCTGATTTCAATTAGGATCCATTGGGCAGGCTTCAGTCGATATTCATACACTTGATGTCAACCCATTGGCTTTTCTTAATTTCACTTTGTATCAATTTTTTTTTTTTTTTTTTTGTAGAATTTTTTTTCTCTTTAAGCATTTCATTTCATCAATTTCTTCTCCTGTCTTTTCATTTCACTTCATTCCCTGATTTGGGAATTTCAGTGTAGTTAATTTTGGTGAGTTTTGGTTCTTTTTTCAATGCACCTCATTTCATCGTGCTTGTAGTCACTCCATTTCCAAACTCTATTTTTTTTATTATATCTCCCTTCCAGAGTGTTTGTGAGACTTGCTTTTCCATTTTCAAGATTTCATTTCCTTTCATGAAAGGAAGTTCATTCAGAAAGAAAAGGAAATCTTCTGATGGGAAAATAAATAAAGCAATGTTTGGGAATTAAATATGCACCATATCTTGATTGATATATTTACTGAAATACATGGACCTGTTTTCTTTTTCATTTCATAATCTATACAGCTCCAGGGCAGCTGCAGAAAAGATACCTCATGAGAACCTCTGTACTGAGAAATTAAAATGGATCAAAATCTTACAGGGAAGAAAAACCCTTAAGACATCTTGCTATTTATCCAAACAAAGCTACTTTTGCCTTCAAATGCAAATAATTAAAAGAAAGACCAAAACTTTTATCAGGAGAATCATATTTTTCTTATGGTGTCAAACATAATTTTTTAGACAAGTAATACTACATAAATTTTGACAGTTCACCATGAATGTTCAAGAAGAAAAAAGGATGCGCAACATATCCCAATCTTTACCTTGCTGATCAGGTATTTAAAGCCTGGGGTTTGTCTGCTGCCAAACTGTTTGGAGCCAGCTGAAAACAGCTGTGATTGGCAGAAGGCAGAAGGCTCTGGCACTGCCCAGCCTGCAGGATGTTCCTTGTGGAGATGAAGGGCAGCAATGTGCTGTGTACAAACTTAGTTATCCAACACCCAGCTCTCTTAAACCTCCTCCTGAACTATTCACTGTGGAGGGGGGTTCTGCAGATGGGTATTAGCTGTTGGAAGTGCCATTCAATGTGAATTTCCAAGAACCAGACCAAGTCAGAAACTATTGCTGATGGCACTTTCAGTAATGAGGAGTTTCCTAAGCTCAGTACACACATGGCTCCCCAGTAGACACGGCTTCAGATGCTGGGTTGTGCCATTTGTCACATATCTTATGTCTATACCCACTTCAAGACTTCAGGGTTTTTTCCCCTCCAGATTTGATGTTATCAGCCAGAACTTGAAGGCAAGTCTTGGTAAGGCTTCCACACAAATGTGCAGTTGCTCTGCAATGGCAGAAAGCCCCACACGTTGTCACAGCTCTCATTAAATGTTAGCAGTGTGTTTAAAAGTCTGCTATGAACTTTAAATACAATATGGACTGGTTATAATTGATTCTCAGAGCCTCATTCTCAATTGTATGTCTTTTTTCTTACTTTACTCTGGAAGTCTTACATGCATCCCTAAAGTGCATATGGGTTTATTTCCTTGCCACTTCAGTGATCCTTATTCTGCCAGAGAGAGCCATATGAAACAGAAGGAGGACTTAAGTGCCTTTCAGCAATGGTGTGACAAAGGTCAAGCACTTGGAAGTGCAGCTAAAAATGACAGAGTAAAGCATTATGCTTTTCAGAATAAAACTCTATGCCTACACCATCTGTTAGAAAGAAAGATCAGTCTTAATATCCCCAGGGCTGTTCTCCCATTTTTTGCTTGTTATGCTCTTTAACTCCAGGATTTAATTACAGTTGGGAGAATTATCATACCCAAATTAAGGCCTGTGTGAGCAGAACATAGGAAGAAACTCTTATTAGTTTAGACACACTAGTACTAAAAAAGAAACCTTGGAACTGATTATTACTCATGCTAAAATTATCTAGTATTGCTCAAGTTAGAATTGGGGATTATTATTCACTGTGAAGTAACATAAGACATAATATTGACCAAATATTGCTCCATATATCTTTTGTGACATGTTCATATCAAGGAATGATTGTGTCAAATATAGATGTCTGAAAAAAAGCAACATGCCTCATTCCCAGGGGCATGGGGGTACATGATATATATCACATGTTCTCTTGGACTGAAGTAATCCTTATATTTCTCAGCCTTAATCAAGATCATGTAGCTCAATAAAAGATTCTCCTGTAAAATGGGGAAAAAAAAGCAAAAACCCCCAGAAATTCAGTCTAAGATAACCTCTCCCCAAACTAGACATTTTTTCTGCACTGTATTCTTGACAAAAATTATACCACTGGGACAAAGGTTTGACCCCATGGGACAAAGGTTTGACCCCATATTGGGGCATCCTGTATTCCACAAATTCTCTTTCAGTCTTTCAAGGCAAAACTTTGGCCATGCACACTGTCAGGTGCCCTAGTCCTTACTTTGAAATAGATCACCTTTCCAGAGGAGTTCTAGGGACAGGCTTTCAAAATAATTTAAAGATGCACAGAGTTGTAGGTGGAATTCTCCCCATGTGTGAGAATGCATCCTCTAATTTTCTTAATAACTTTATGAAATTTGTCACTCAGTGATCTATAAATGGGGTGTCTGTTGAAAGTTAGTGTGAATATGTTAATTTTTATTTTGTCCCTTATCAGTTTTAACTAGACCCATAAAATGATTTCTCTACTAATACAAAGAGTCTAAAAACCTAATCTTTTCCACATCCTAAAAACTAAGCAATGTTAGCAGTCTGAGTTTAATACAATGTGTAGGCACTGGTTACTTGCTTGGATAGCCTCAGGATCATTCAGGCACATAATATTTTAATTTCCTGATATTGACATTCTGCAGCACTCAGTGAGAAAAATCGCTGTACAGGTATTTAAGGAGCTGGCTGCCATGTGTCTAATAGTTTATTAGATATCATTTCATTAAAAATCAGCATATTTAGTGAAGTTAAAATTTATTTAATGATCTGACAGATTGGTACCATATGTAGCATGTAATTTATCAGTATAGTCTGTACTGCAAAATGTATAGATTCAAACAATCACTCAAACAATCTAGTACCAATTTTTATGTATGATTGAAAAGGAAAATCAATCCCTTAAAAAAAAGGCCTCTTTTTGCAATAATTATCCTCAGGGAAGATACAGCATCCAAGATTTATAGTACAGTATTTGGGCTTATACTTTATTATTTTGCATGATATGAGAAATCATAAAACTTATCTTTTTCCAGATACAGAATAATACAGTAATTCTGTTCATCAGCATAACAAATCCAGTCATTTTATACACAGATCTTTCCATGAGCTTTAATTACATGATTTTTATTGTGCTACATCTTTGATCTTCTGATGACATGGATGCTTCTTTTATTCCATGGTTTCTACTTCTAAAAGCCAGTGTTACTGTCCAGTTCCTATTAACTGATCTTTAATGTGGCCAGAGCTCATCTGATAGTGAAATGCTTGCTTGTAATAAATGCTGCCTGCTGAACAAGTAAGCCGTGTTACTGAAAGATGTCTCAGGCAAGGTCAGAGTTTACCTATTGCCCTTTTTCTCACTGGTTTGACACCAGTGTTGATGCCAGCCCACACCAATGGGCTGTGTCATTTAATTATAACTTCTAATGTTCTACAAACACCACAAAGTAAGTAAGACCCACTCAAAGTCAAGGTCCTTGCAACATGAACAGTGACCACTCAGGTGATTTACTCTTGGTTCTTCACAATACATTTATGCATTAACTGCAGAAATGAGGTTGATTTCAAAAGACAGATCTGTAATCAATAACCTTATTTTGTGAAGCT
Organism: Serinus canaria; assembly: GCF_022539315.1. Lineage (NCBI taxonomy): Eukaryota > Metazoa > Chordata > Aves > Passeriformes > Fringillidae > Serinus > Serinus canaria. Next base: position 49,895,056 of record NC_066313.1, on the reverse strand, counting down.
ATGGGCTGTTGATTGTAATTGTGATAAAAAAAATCTTTTCTCATTTTGATTCAGCTTGATTCTGGATACAATAACCCCTCCCCTCAGTGACTAAGTTAAATTAGTTGTTTCAAAAGCCACTGGATTGTACTGCTATGGTAACTCACTGGACCAGCGAAATAATAATTGTGTGTCTGACATTACACATAAATGTTTGGTTTTCTCTCCAAAATACAATACTCATATCCTTATCTTTTCCTCAAATCTCTACCCATGTCAAGGAGAAAATCAATTTTTTCTAACTTAGCAGAACTGGATCTACTGACTTGTCAAGGGAGATGATATTCTGCATGAGTTTGTTTGACTAATTTTGCCTTGCAAGTCATGATCTTTAAACCGAACTTTAATAATAAAAGCTACAGTAAGTGTCACATATGAAGTCACATATTCTAGAAAGGACCTAAAACAAAACTGATGTGCAAAAGTGCAAAAAAAACTGCGTCCAGATGCACATAGTACAGATCAAATCTCACTGTGCATGCTTTGAAAATTCTGAAATGCAATAAATGTGCTCACATGACTCTTAAGAATTGAAATCTGAATTTGAAAGTTATATCCGTCTACTAGGGCAACACTCTTTTTCTTTAAGTGTGAATCAACATGAAATCCACTTAAAAGCAAGTTTAATTTTCTTCAGGCTGATTTGTATGATCTGCTTTAGAAAGGTGACACTCATATTTTCACGCTGTCTTAGTCCTTCAGAAGACAACCTGCGTATTTCCAAATATTCATAGTGAAGACAGTCACATGTTTTTTGTCATAAAAACATTTAAAGTTTGACCTCGTCACATTGTATATGAAAACTAAAATATGGCCACATTTGAGGTCTTATTCATTGTCCTTTGTTTTATGCTCAGTGCAGGGTCTCACTAGTATAAGACAATACTTCAGGATCGAGTTCTTATTAGTAGAGCTATTTATTGATTTTATTAAGTGAACTCCTAATTTTTTAAAAGGTAAAACCTTAAATACTTCAATTTCTGGAAGAAGTATTTTGTTTCCTAGAAATGTTAACCTGTCTTAAACTTCTCCAACTCAAATAAACTACTTTTTCATAGTGAATATTTACATGGAGAATCCTTGATTTCAAACACATCCTGTGTTTTTTTCCCCCCCATATTTACAATACTGTACCTTAATCACACACTAAGAAGGTCCTAAAATTTGTGCCATGCACTATAGCTGTTTGTAGGAAAGAGACACCAGACAAAGGCCCAGTCTCCAGACAGGATATATAGGAATGTAGATTCAATAAGGAAGGCAATATGTCCTTTCATGTCTAGAATGGGTTCCCTGACTTTCATTTCAGCTCTGTGCAAACAAACTTGAATGTCAGACAAACAGAGAGCCTGATATTTTACGCCAAGTGGGAAGAAAGGGTCAAATCCCTCCCTGCTCAGTTTGAGGGGAAGCTGTGGCTTTCCAGTAGCTCTTGAAACTCAAGATTTTAAACTGTGGTTTATAGTCATCCCTGTAAATGGAATTATATTAAATTTTGAGATTTTTTCAATTATTAAATTGAAAAAAAAACCAACTTTTACCTATTCTAATATTTATCATTACTTTATCTGAGATAAATCTTGCATTCAGTTCTGCATCACTTCCATTTTAAAAAAAGACCTGAAAAAAAAAGTAATTTTAGATTTTGTTAACAATATTAATGATTCTGTTTCCTGAAATCTCTGAAAATCTGATAATTCTCAAAAAACTTCATATAGTTGCCCAAACCACTTCTTTTTTCCCACATTAAGTTGACACTACTACATTCTTTAATTAACAAAAAGCTCTATCTTGGTATGTCATGTGCACTTGAAACTTGAGAAAAAAAATCAATAATGAAAAATAATTGTAATGCCAAACCCATTTCCTTTCCATACACACATATAGAAGCTCAAACTGAGGAAGTTAAGCCTTAAAGTTTCACTACACCTCAATTTTGGTAATTCTTATTTTCACATCTTTCACATGTCTTTCTTGTGTTTAACCTTATTATACCTGAAAGTATTTGTTTCTCTTTGAGCCACTCCTACGTGCTTTTATATTGCACTTAGTGGAAAGCAAAAGTAGCTATTTTATTATTACACTGCTATTGATCAAATGCCTAACTTAAAAGATCTTTTTCATGATAAATTATTATTACTCCCATGTTTTTCACGCCCACCATACCACCACATCCATAAATTCCAGCATCTTTCTTACAGGTTTGGTTCGAGCCCTTGTATGTTCTAGGTTTCAAAGTCTGGCTGCTACAGAAAGACTCGTGGCATTCAGGATTATACAGCCTATAAACAGCAAGAAGCTCAGAATTTTGCCTTTACAGTAGCAATCACAAAATTCAAGCCAGATGAAACAGCTACCATTTGTGTAGTATACATATCCTGGGGATATGAGCATTACTTAGTGTTCATTGCAACACAGACACAGCAATAAATGTCCTTTTGAATAACTAGAAATGTGATAAATTTTACCTGCACTAGAGTAGTTTAAGTGACCTTTGAAATTTGTAAAATCTTTCCAGCAGAGTACATAAGCATTTAATTGGGCCATTTAAGATGAATATTACTGACAATTTGCTGTCATTTCAACTTCAACCAAAAAAAAATATTGTTCGCAAGGCATGTTCAATAACTAAATAAACTGGATGGCACTGGCAAACTCACTGGATTTTCCTTTGTTTGTTTGTCTGATTTTTCTTTGTTTCCTTTAAGAAGTAAAGAACAGAGAGTGCAGACACAGTCTAGTTCATCATCATACCATCTAATCCTGGGGCAACCTTAAAAGATTAGTAGTGCCCAACCCAAACACTGTTGCAGCTTCTACCGTGTCTTTGGGGCCCTCTAGTACATTCTGCTGCTGCCTGAATGACTTCTTAGCTCCTATTGACTGGCTCCCCCAGCTCTCACCTCGGTGTTGCACTGACACTTGCCCCATGCTTTACAAGCACAAGTTGGATTTTATTGCAGGCTGCCTTGACAGATGTGCTCATTCTTCAAGGAAGAAAACAACTGCTTGCCAATGGCAACAGCATCACCTGTTGTTGGGTGAGAAATCAGCATTCCTTTTTCCTGAGGAGTAAGGTTAATCCCTACTTAATTTTTCAGGGTAACTGAGTTGCATATGCAGATCAGGACCGAGGAATCAGACCATATAACTCTTGCTTTACTGCTACATTTTATAGAATTTTGCCATGTGCATGTTACAATTCATGTGTTGGTATTTCTAGTGTCACTTTGGCCCAGAGAAAGCAGAATATTTTGATATTTGGGGCTGTAGATTTTTCTCAAATAGCATAAGAAGGATCAATCCACACAACAAAAAACTTTTGAAAGATTGATTAGAAGCAATCCTTCCCTGGGTTTGCAAATCACCATTAAATATAGTTTCCTAAAGAAAAACAGATCCACAAATTGGTACACAAGATACTTTAAGTCTGAGTTTAGAAAAACATCTAGGAACATTACACTTTAAATTTAATCATTATGCATAAAAATGATAGAAATAAATTCACAATCAAGAAACTGGAGTATGCACATGATATTTTAAAATTTAGGAATATTTCTTCTTCCATCAAAATTTCACTATAAAATAAAATAACACTTTCTAAGAGATCAGATTGATTTTACAGCTCCTGTTGACTTGTTTAAAACCAGATACAGTTTCTGAGGATATACAAAGATGAATGTTTCCTTACAATATAGAAGTAAACAAAGTATTAGTATCTACAGCTCTGAATCACCAGAATGACAACTTTGAGTCTTCCTTTCTTCCTTTCTCCATTTTGTGTCTTCTATATCCAGATGGCTATGAGCTACCTTGGTGTTTCTACACCTAGCAATGCTTTCTGTCATTTAATTCACATGTATGTTTGTATACACATGCTGTGTCACACACTCACTGGGTGATGTCATGGGGAAAATAACACGAAGCAATTTTGATAAACTCCTTCGTGTTGCTAAAACTTGGAAAGATAGAGTAATGTATAAAATAAGTTTAGTTATTGAAAAAAGGCGGAAATACGAGGAGAAAAAATATTTGACAATGGTTGACAAATTAAATTTAAACTTTAAAACAAAAACAATTTTGATTCAGGAGCAGAATTATTTTTATTAAGTCCTGCAGTAAATGAACATAGAGAACTAAGTCCAGAATTACTAGTGGCTTCTTTTGACCCATATTGCTATCACGTTGAGATTTCATTTTTACTGATTGGGTACAAATTGCTAATAGACAGATGTTTCTGTTGCTTTGATTTGATGCAAAAGAAGTTATTCACAACCCTAAATATTTTAATGCAAAGAATTTGTATCATTAAGTTAAACTAATCCTCTTTAGGAATAATAAAATTAATTGCTTATCATACAATAAATTCTTAGTGTGAACAATTAACACAGAAAATGGCTTTACAGATTTCTCTCCACTAGAGGTCTCTAGAGAAATGCAATAAACTCTTCAGAATAGCAGATACCTCAGACTTTGCTTCTTGATGTTATTTGCATGTCCTGAAAGAAGAAAATCAACACGTGTTCTATTCTTATTCCAGGTATTTCTTTGGATATACTCTTTCTGTTGTGGGTAATAATTATTCCTATTACTATGAGAATAATTCACATCCATTCAGTGTTTTAATCGATTTTATAGTTAAATATGTAACATTTATAATTAGGACTTCAACATCACATCACAGGAAATCTGAAAGCACAAAGTATTTAGCAGAAGGAAGAAAAAAAAACTAAGGTGGCAGCTTAGTTTACCTCTGCATTTACTATTTTTTGCTAGTGCTTTCCTCATTAAATACAGCATAATGGTGTCACCAGGCTTGTTATTAAGTGTTGGACTGTAGCCTACTGTACTCAATGCAGAGATCAAAGAGGATTCTCTGAGATTTGAGGTAGGGTCACTCATCAGAAAACTGGAAAGCCATGGAAAGAAAAATGGTTGCCCTCTCAGATTGCTCCATCATTTACTGTGGTGGATAGCCCTGTAAACAAGAGCTCAAGGCATGCAGCAGCATTAATTGCTACTTTTTTTTTTGGTGCTGCATTGTAAGTGTGGAAGAGGAGAACATGAGCTACGCTGAGATCTCAGACACGACAGAGGTACTCAATGAGAAAACATGTTACTGGGACAGTTCTGGGACTTTCTGAAGTTTTTCAAGTTAATTTTACAGTGTATCTTCTGATTTTTTCACCTTAAATTGCAAACTGCAAAGACTACTCAACTAAGTCCAATTAGCAGCTTGAAATATCCCAGCTAGGCACTTAAGAGATGATATTTCTCAGAGTATTTCTTGCTGCAAAGACCAGAAAGACATAAAAAGCTCTGAGAGGAATAAGAGCACAGCACTGATATTCTCCTAAAGCTTGTAATTTGAAATCTCAGAGTTGACCCATCACCTCCATCAGCGGATCTGTCAGTGAGGTTTCAGGCATGGAGCTCATACATCAAGAGGTGCTGACACTTCCATGAGCTATCTTGAGTTTTTTGCAAGTTGGGTATTAAGTGGTCATGATAGAACAGAAGCCCACAAACCATTTAACAAAATGTCTCTGCTCTTAATCTTAGAAACCACTAAGTGTTATGCAAACACAACTGTATAAATGACAGAATTTTTTCCTTGGCATGAAAATTTCAAACTCCTGGGTTGCAGTTAACACACCAGCTGCCCCTGGAGCCTTAAGACTGCCCCTTCATAGGAGACTTGACCTGTCACTTCTGCCTCAGTTTCCTCAGTTACAGCTCAGGTTTACATTTTCTATTTCCATTATAATTTCCAAGAGGCTTTGAAGGACCAACTAATGATTAGAGAAAGGTACACATGCAGATGTTCAGATACTCTGTGATTTTGATATGATAAGTAATCATACATTACATAAAGCTCTGTATGAAAGCATTATGTAACAGGACTTCTTATCATTACAATTAAAATGAATATTTAAATTAATACTGCATTTGATTGAGTGACTATTTCATAATCAGAATATGTGTTAAAATGGCTTTTTTTTCTCAAGACAAAAATGCTACTTCAGGTTGTTGGCAACTGCATTTGAAACTTTCATCAACTTCACTAGTTAAACAGCTCATAGCTGATAACTGTGAGGACGTGGAAAACAAAGGAAAGCAATGCTGTTCTTATGGGAACAGACAACATCTTCCTCTGGGTTTGAATAAAACCACACGCAGTGATCATGACCTCTGGATGCCTCAGTGCTATAAATACTAAACCATAAGTCAAAGTCTAAACTTCTCAAACTCTCTCTGTTGTTGTGTCAGCAGAATAAAATGTTAAGCCTTCTGTAATAAGGAAGAAATTAATCAATTGGGGATTAAAAGAAATTATTTATATGGTTAATTAGGGTACTGATTTAGGTTACTAGAGCTGGCAGCAAAAGCTGCTTGCTGTTCTAAGGGGGGTGGTACAAAGTTTCAGGTTGATCCTGTGGTTCCCTCCCACCACCTTCAAGCATGTATATAAATTGTCAGCTCTTCAGACCCTTTGCCAGTTCTCTCTTTTAGACTTGCCAGAAGCAACAGAGGACTAAAGATGAAGATCTTCTTCTTATTCACCTTTCTGATTTTTTTGTTGTCTGCTTTTGAACAAGCAGCTGCTTTTGCTCACTATGACAAGATTTTAACTCACAGTCGAATAAGGGCACGCGACCAGGGGTAAGTAACTGGCTTTTATTTCTAATTTAAAAGGAAGCTTGTTAATCTTTACTCTCCCCTTTCTTCTAGCATTATATTACATGCAATTTTTCACTATGAATTTTTACTGTTGTTCAAGTAGAATTTTCTTTTAAAATTCATTTTACAATAATTGTTCCTGAATAAAAAGCTTTTCACAGAGTTTTAAAAGGAGACAGAATACTGTTAAAATTCATAACATGGAAAGAAATCTAAAATCACCGCTTCTCAATGGATAAAATGTGATTCAGAATCACCAAAATTAATTTCAGTTTGTAAGTATTGTAATGGGAGATCAGAATATTTTTATGTGTTTTCAAACTTTTGCAGAGTTGATAGCTATCCACAGTATTTGCTCTCTTTATTCCATCCTGATGAAAACCGTTAACTCTATTTAAATATTTTCTAATGTGGGAATATATACTGGGAATCCTTTGTGAAACTTCTGTTCCCACTAGAGCAATGCAGCAAGCTGCTCAGCAGGGCTTCCAAAAGGCAACGCTTACAAGCCAGGCTGCTTGGAGACATGGAAATAATTTTAACAGCTGGTGTCAGGAAAACACATGTGCCTAAAGATATTTTCCTCTAGTCTTCTTAAGCAAAAAACATTCTGTGAATAATAATTGTTTACCATCCTATCTTCCCACTGCATGCTACACACACATGCTTTTCAAATTTTTTTTTAGCTTTTCAAATAAAGAAGCTCACTAGCTTCCCGGTGATGTAAAGTATATGTTCTAACTTCTAAGGTGATGAATTTTTTTAATTGCAGAAGTATAAAAATAAGGGATGAAATGCCCTTGCTCCATGGAATTTGACCGTAAGAAATTCATCTTTGTACACCACCATGCTAAGGAACACGTATTCCTCCTCTGAAGTCTGTGACTCCTTTTATTTACATGCCAATTTACCCCTTGGTCCCCAGTAATTCCCAGAATGTTTATTTAGGTGCTTGCGGTACTCAAAATGGTTGGTAATCAAAATAGCTGATTGATTTACAGAAGACAGGGCTTCCTTCTACATAAAGAACAAGGAACTTTTCTTCCCCATCTCCCCACGACCTTCAGCTGCACAGATGTGTAAAAGACAAAAACTTTAATGAAAAGAGCCCCACTGGTTCACTGGTCCCTGGTGGCTGGTAATTCACTTCACAGGGGGAAGGGAGAAATGGATATCGAGACTTGCCTGGGCACAGCTGGTGATCACTGCCCATCAGACACACAGGGTCAAACCAGAACCAAGGGGAAGCTTCTGTCGCTGCAGGGAGGGTGGGCTTGCCAAGGAATCCAGCTGGGCAGTCCCAAGAACTTGCACTGTGGCTACTTCAAAACACACCTGTCCTAGGAAATGAAGCCGGATGTCCATTTCTTACTTGACAGGAAAACTATTTGCTATTATTTCATGTAAAATTTTTCATGCATGAAAACTTCTTTTTAACATGTGTCTCTCTGCACCCATAGCCCAAACGTCTGTGCTCTTCAGCAAGTTATGGGAACAAAAAAAAAATACTTCAGCACTTGCAGAAACTGGTACCAGCAATCCATCTGTGGAAAGAAAGCGTAAGTATGCTCTGCTTCCAAACTATTCTCCATTGACTGAGATAATAAAATGTGCAATTAGAAATCTCCTTTTCTCACAGACAAGCTGTTTATAGTTTATGTTAGAATCTTTACTTCTCCTCCAGGTGGCATTGCAATACTGACTTCCCCTTTCCTTCTCTGGGCACACTGCAAGTCATCCAAAATACTTCACCTTTTCAGTGAAGTCTGCCATACTACTGACAACTTTGGCACTAAATTCTATTCTACCGCAGACACATTGGGAAGAAAGGTATTTCCTGCAAATGCTTAGAGTGGAGCTTGAATATTCTCACAGGCAGTTTTGGAAAGCAACCTACTCCTGTGGTTTTATTCCTAGATAGATGTCATGTCTTCCCATGAAAGAAAATCTGCTCTCAGAATGCATCTGAGGGAATTCATTACCTTGCAAAGCTCCAGAAGCAGTGATAGATAACTTCATGTGTTAGGAAAGGTAGTTTGAAGCAGTAAGTGGTTCAGACTCATAGAACTGAAGTCATGTGGAGATTTTGTTCTCCTCATGATCAGAATTTTGAGGAATGTTAGTTGTAAAACATTTCACAAATCCTGTGCTAGGCCTCAAGAAGTCTAATACAGGCAACCAGAGAAAGACATTGAGTGGTGGGGCTGGGTAGATTTGGTCATGACAGTGTACACAAAGTTATCACCTGCCCTTCCCCTTCCATTTTAACCCCCCTGCCACTGTACAAGCACTCTCAGAGCAGGGCTAGATGAGGAAAAGAACGTGTCTGAGAATAAGTTGAGTCATAGAACTCCTGAGGGCTGTTTAAGGGGTTTTTGTGGTTATAATAAAGCATCTGTTGTAACTTAGTCTTAGCCATTAATGAGTTTTATACTCTGCATACTAAACCCAGAAACACAGACAAGACTAAGAGACTTCTCCAATAAGAATGCTAATCCAAAGGACAACAGCTCATGTCATGTCAATATCTCCATGTTAAAAAGTCCTCCCTAACTTATGTCTGTAAAATGTTGAAAGTTTTTATTGTGTGCAATTCCCGTTTACAATGGAAGTATAACATACAAATTTCCTAAAATCAGCATCTGTTGGAACAAAAGTCTTTCCACTGTTTCTCAGCAGTATTTTATCTCCATGCCAGCAAGAAGGAGAAACAGATGAGTCACAGAGCTGATTTGAATAAACTGTACACTGGCTTTCTTTGCCAAGAATAACAAGGATTAAGGTAGTGCTGTTCTGTCTTTTTCCTTTGGAATATACTCCTTTGGATGAGGTCAAGACAATGTTGTACTGCTAAAAACCACCAAAAATCAACAAACAAACAAACCAAAGAAAAACAACAACAACAACAACAAAACAAAAAACAACAAAGACAAAGAAATGCACCCCACCAAAACCTGAAGAATGCATCATTGGTTTGTTAGCTGAATAATTGCTTTCTTTCTTCTTTCGGCCACAGTCTTATACTGAACTAGTAGGGATGCACATGAGGATAATTTCTGGTCTGGTCTGAGGTGGCATTTCCCCTGTGTGCTCTGCCTACACACAGGTTGTACAGAGGAACTGCATCTTGCACCAAATTTTATCTGGTTCTGACCTTATTGTGGGATGATGCTCCATACAAACCTCTTTCCTCCCATCCCACCTTTCTTGCATTTTGGGAACAGCTAAAGAACCTTCTAACTGCAGAAAACTGTAAGGGAACATGAATAATGTAAGTAGGAACTTGCTAACTGAAAAGAAGCCTGGGCTGTGCATAAGAAGATACGTGGTAAAAAAGTCATTAATCTTGTAATTCTTGACTGAAGAAGCATTTTCTTCTTACCAATGTTCTTCAGCCAATTTTCTGTCTTTCATTAATTGTATCATTGTTGGATGTGGTATGAGGATTAAACTTGCCATGTTTTACTCTATGCTTATAACTCAGCTGCCTCTTTCCTTTTTCCAAAAGCTAATTAAACTGCAATCTTTCATAGCTTCCCATGGGATGAGGGGGAAATATTTTCTATTCCAAGGGAGGAAAATAAATTTTCTTATGACAAAGCAGTTCACACAGTTAGGAGAACATTTTAATTCCAATTTTGCTACACTTTTTTTTAACAGATAGTCAGATTATTATGGTTTTATTATTAGCTTCTGGAAGGATGCAAGAAGGATTAAAAGGTTTATCATTAGATTAAAATCTGTAGCCTGTGCTATCCATGCACTCCCAAGACATAACCTTTAATGAATTGCCTTAAAGAAAGAGATGTACTAAAAGAACTATATAAATACTTTCAATATATGGCTTCTCAGTTGAAAATATGCACATGGAAGTAGGGTGAATATGTCATGTACATACGTGCATATGAAGGAGTGGATAAAAAATATTTTCATAGAACAGAGAAATAAAGGACTGTGTTTAAAAAAGAAATCATTTCACCACCTCTATCAGATTGCTCTCTTTTATGGAATGATAATACTCACTTTTCCAATCATGCTGTTTAATATTATTTTTCTTCTGATCTACTTTATTTTAACATCTCTTGAAGTAGTTTGGAAGTTGAAGACATTAAGTCCAACTTTTTATTTGAATAAGCTGTTCATTTTAATGTGGTTATGATTAACTTTTTGTCAGTTTTAAATAAGGAAACATGAGAAAAATGTACTCAGCTGCCAGCAAAGATTCTGCAAATTAAAACTGAACTGTAGAGGTTAAAGGCCCAGTAAAAAGTTTCAAGGAATGAGTGTTTATAACTTTTGAACTGCCTACATCAGCCACATCTATAAAAATAAATATATTATGTAAAATAGTGATGTCATTACAGTGTACCAAATAATGTACAGTGTGTCATAATTTGAAAAATAGTATCTGAAGTTTAATGTACTAAATTTCTTCCAAGGAGCCAAAATTACTTCAGTGATAACTTTGGTAAATTTGCATTTTCCTGTAAAAGAGGCGGGTTTTTCAAACAGATCAATGGTAGAACTCCTATTTCTGTCTATTAATTAAGAGGACATTATATCTTATAGGAAATAATGTTAAAATGAACATTACATTATAGAATTGTCATTCAGCCCTGGTTTGCTGTTATGTGTATTTGAGAGTATTTTTATATAACATTTCCTGGCCCCTGGCAATGCCAAGCTGTGATGACAAGCTTTTTAAACCCTGGGTTTGGTTTCTTGTATTCTGGTTCTCATCCTTACTACATTTACCTGTGAACTTTCCCTTGGGTCCATCCATCCCGTATTTAGTGACTTCCTTCTCTGTAACCATTTTATGTCTGTTCTTGATTAGTTCTCTAACTCATTCCTGACCATCTTCAAATTCTTCCTTGAAAAACCAAGGCTCCCTTATTCCACTTTTTATCTCCATACAATGCACAAGATCTTCTCTGAAATACTATAACCAGTATGTAGGTGGCCACATGTTGTTTTGTCACTTTAATTTCTATTCTGTTCATTTAAGTTTGTCTTTTCCTTTACAACCCTTCAACCAGGATTTTATTTTAATATCCTCATCTTTTTTTTTTTGTTCAATGTCATAATCTGATCAATACACAATAGATAAACTAATGTTCTTCAGCTGCTGTTCTAGTCACATAATCTTTTGGTAACTCTATATGAGTGCTATAAGCCTGCCCTTGTTCCCTCCCAATGCCTAAATTTTATGATGACAGTCATTCTTTAAATTCAAAAACTGTAAATTTTGTAAAATATGACCAATTTGTAATCAATTAAAAAAAAGGCTGAATGACAAAAAAGGCTGAAAAGCTGGAGAGTATGTGCTAGCAATTGATAATAAAAGAAAAAAATTGATAATAAAATAAAATTAGACTAAGCTAAAATTAGTTTATTTCTTCTGCATATTATTTAATGGTGCTTTTGTCTGAATCCCACAGAACTGTCTTATATGAGTGTTGCCCTGGCTATATGAAGATGGATGGTACGAGAGGATGTCCTGCAGGTACGAGCTTATTTTCCTATATATAAATTGGCATGTGGAAAGAATTAAAATTCCAGCAGAGTTTCAAAGGTGATCAGCATGAGAAATTATTGCCTCTTTTTAAGAAGTACTGCCTAAGAATGCACAGCTTCATTTGCAAGTGGCAACCACAATTAAAAATTAGATAGCACTGAATTTGGTCATAAAGTCTAGGTTGAATTTCCCAGCTCCTTCCAGGTTCTGGATTGGTGAGAACTGATAGTGCCTTCAGTTCCCAAAGCTGCCAAAGAAGAGCTTTAATTCCTATTCCCATCAAATCCACGACTTGTATAAAGCACACCGGTGTGGTCAGAAAGCCAGGACCCAGGGTGGACCATATCTAAATTTTGTATTTTCCTTTTTCTGAAAAGGCTTGAATCTAATTTGCCTAAAGAGTCTTATGGCCTTTGTCAAAGAAAGAGTGAAAATGAAGACAGAAATTCTTCATCTCTCCTATTTATGCTCTTCTTTGTAAAAATAAAACTAATTGCAGCAGAAAAGAGCAGTATGAGAAGGAACACATTTCATAGGTTTTGATCCCTGCAACTGAGATAATCCTTTTAATATGAATCAATAATGCAGAGTTCAGTTTGTTCAGATAAATTAATCTCCCCTCAGATACTGACATTAGGATGGGATCAGTCACACATTAGAATCACCTGTTCTTCTCAATAACCATAAAAAGGGCCAAGAACCATTAGATTATATGCAAATGTCTAACTTCTAGATGCCTAAAATTAGGAGAGATGAATGCTGTTCCCATGTAGCCATGTTTTAACTGTGAGACTATGGCCATTCTTACTCTCTGGATGAATCAGTATGTGCGTAAACCGGACACTGGAAGAAGAGTAAAGGCCCTACAAAGCAAATTATGGTCCATCATGACTGAAGGAGACCCACTCCATGAAAAGTTTTGTGGGATAGCCTCCCTTCTTCATGTTGGGTTGATACAAAATACAACAGATCTTTTAAAGGAAACTTTACAATATTCGGTATTGTTTGATCAAACTTTATTAGCAAAATCACAAAAAGCAATAGCAAGCACATGTACTTAGATGATTCTTGAGTATGTTGACAATGAAATTTTTAATCTAAACATATTGTCTAATTCTGATTTAAACAATTTCAGAACTATTATGCATCCAAAAGACGGAAAAAATTTGATTGTGATAAACTGAAGAGTTTACAGTATTCTTTCCTCATGTTCATTTTAGTTGCTCCTATTGATCATGTATATGGTACACTTGGTATTGTGGGAGCTACCACCACCCAGCGCTACTCTGACATGTCAAAGCTGAGAGAAGAGATTGAGGGACGAGGATCTTTCACTTTCTTTGCACCAAGCAATGAAGCCTGGGACCAATTAGATTCAGTAAGTGTGTGTGTCTGTCTGCATGTCCGTGAGTTCAGCTGAAGCAGCTAGTGTGGGATAAATTAGATTGGAAACAGCGACAAGTTTTAGACATAGAAAGTAATAATGAAATAATCTACAAGTTTAATGTAAATTTGTGAAGCTAGAGAAGCTGGGTTTACTTTCAGGAGTACTAAGCAACTGTAATTGCTTCTTACTTAAGCACTTGCATGACACATATTGGTATTGTTAATTTCTTTAGCATAGTTTTGGGGAAACTCCTAGGAATTCTAGCAGCTGCATGATATATGGCTGTACACTCTCAGAAATTCAGATGTCCTTCTTTTAGTAATTATTTTAGTTGAATAAACATTGAATTAAAGCTCCTCCAATGATTTGACTGTGGTGAAGACTCATCTTCCATTTGTGAGCAAATCAGACTTAAAGATGATTTAAGTAGAGCCAGATTTATAGGCATCAAAGTTGTCCTCCCTAGCAGATGCTGAGTATGTTGGAAGCATATACTGAGATAAATCAGTATGTACATCTTTCTGAGTGGCAGGATGTTTTGAAGCTTGTAATGAATTAAATTTCTTTTTTTCTTCAGGAAACTCACAGGAATTTGGTTGACAATGTAAATATTGAACTGTATAATTCTCTCCACCACCACATGTTAAACAAGCGCATGTTGACAAAAGATCTTAAGAATGGCATGACCCTGGTGTCTATGTATAATGGCCAGAAATTGTTTATTAACCATTATCCCAATGGGGTAAGTCTATTCTCTTTTTTCCCTCTCATATATATTTTTCCCTCTCATATTTATATTTAGTTGTTTCCTTTATTTCCTTATATAACTAAGAAAATATATTATCAAAAGTTTACCATCCACCAAGTCACTTGCCAGTGACAAAAATAAATATTCTCTTGTAGAACTTTTGACTGGTCTGTAGACTAATCACTAAGAAAGGATGAATAAAGATTGTGCTGTTTAGAAATCAAAGTGCAAATGAAAATGAACTTTCTTAATAAAAGACATAGCCTTTTGTGGTCAAAATACATGATCAAATAAATTTGACAGCAAAATCTACTATTAATTTTTATAGTTTTCCTAAATAATATTAAAACAGGTCTTTTATTTGAATTTGAGTGCATGGTAGGAGCATTGAAAGTTGTAGGAAACACACATCCATTACTTGCCTAGGCAAAAAAAAAAAAAGCTAGAAACTCTCAGTTAATTCACTCATCTTTGTTGTCTTAAATGCATCAAAATGTTTGCTTGTCTGCAGGTTTTATTGCTGAAAAAGCAGTATCAACACATTAGCCAGATAAGAAAATCAGAATAATTGCAGTAAGAAATTAAACATGAATATGAAATCTATGTAACCTGAATAAATCTGCTGCTATCTTTTCAGAAGCTTAGTCAAACTTTCAAATCTTACAAGGCTTTATTTCGAATTTTGAAAAAATCAATTGGAATAACAGCAGTGAATACACAATTTACAGTACCTACATTGCCAGGCTGTGAGAGTCAGGGTCCAAGCTTGTGATGAAATCAGTGTTTAATCTTCTACTACTTGATTCCTCAAATATAGGTTGTTACTGTTAACTGTGCCAGGATCATCCATGGCAACCAAATTGCTACCAATGGGGTTGTCCATGTCATTGATCGTGTCCTGACTTCTGTTGCAAATACCATTCAAGATTTCATTGAATTCGAGGATGATCTTTCATCATTTAGAGTAAGTGGACAAAAATAAAAACCTCTTCTCTGTTTATTTAGGGAGGGTTTTTTTAATTCCTTTTTTATTTGTTTATGAAACCTGGAAGTAAGAGGTGTTAGCTTAGTAAGAGAGAGAAATAAATTAAATTAAGAGCTCCAGGTAATATTGCAAATCTAGCTATTTAAAAAGGCAACATCAATAGCACGGAATGTGTCCCTGTACCTAAAAAGTGTCTTCTCTTCAAGCACTGAGAAAATGAAACATGAGCATGAAGGTACAGAGTCTGGTGCTAGATAAATAAGAACAATTTCAAAATGGATAATAAAAAATGGTAAAGATGCCAAATAAATTTCAGGACCTCACTCAGAGAGTTAGTAGATGCACATAAGAAGGATTTTTCTTGTACAGACAAAGCATGATTAAAAATTGTTAAAAGTTTCTAATTTTTCCATCTTCTAAAAAATGCATTTGCACAGTTTAATGGGACTTCATGCTGCATATTTTAAAAAATATATCATTGATTTACAGATAACTGATGTCCTTTTCCATCTTCCATATCCTTAATAAATACAAAAAGGTATTTTAAATGCAGAGGCGTAGAGGTGGAGAAGATCCTCTGAATCCCTCAAATCCAGTTCAGGACAGTTACAGACAACCACATTTATGATCTCTCTTTTTAAAACACTATTATCTCAGTCTAGCATCCAAGTATCTGCAGGCATGAGGTAATATTAGACAGATAATGTATTTTGGTAATATTTCAAATACTCAGCATTAAAAGAAAAAAATTATATTTTAGGCTCCTGCCATTACATCAGGTGTCATGGATATTCTTGGAAGACCTGGTCATTACACAATCTTTGCTCCTACTAATGAAGCTTTTGAGAAACTTCCAAGGGGAGTTTTAGAAAGAATCATGGGTGACAAGGTGGCCTCTGAAGGTATTTAAACTTTTTTGCAAATGAGAAATGTGTATGAGTGGATCAGGAAGCAGAAAGTACATTATCCTCATAGCTCTGGAATGAAGTACCTCTACTTTCATGTGTGTAGGAGGAGGTATTCCTTCTGTCTCTAATATTTCTGCTTGCCTAAGGAGAGAAAGTCATTGAAAATATAATCTCCAAAACAGTATAAAGGGAACTGTGAAAATATAGGCACATTGACTTTCTAATAGTTCAGCTGCATAGGTCTGATAGACATTGCTGTCCCTAGAAAATTCAGGGCTATTTGAATATGAAATTCTCTCATACCTTTGCATAGCCTATGGAGTTTTGTACTCATAGGTCCTTTTGGAGCATATCATATGCAGCGACCAGCAGATCGAAGCATAACAAGTATATTTTTAATAATGTAAGGGATGCCAAATAGTTTTGATCAAAAATGTGATTTAGAGGCCTACAGTATCATTGAATTTAAATAAAGTATCTGTGAGTGAAATTAATTAAAAGGAGTGTAGCTGGGATGATTTGTTCCACACCTATATGTAAATTATACGTATATGTGTCAAACACCTACATCTATTAAACTCCTGCTCTTTTCTCTGCAGCTCTTGTGAAGTTCCATATATTAAATACTCTCCAGTGCTCTGAAGCCATCACAGGTGGAGCTGTCTATGAAACCTTGGAAGGAAACACTGTTGAAGTTGGCTGTGATGGAGAGAGTCTGACTGTGAATGGAGTGAAAATGGTGAAACGCAAAGATATTGTGAGAAGCAATGGTGTTATCCACCTCATTGATCAAGTGCTAATTCCTGATTCTGGTCAGTGATGTGCATGAAAAACTTGTTCCACTGAAGATATTTTCAATAACCTTACCCAGATTCCCTCAGATATATAGTTCTGGATAAGCATGGAGGATCCAAATCAGGAATAGGAAGGCATTGTGTGCTAAAATACCTTTTCTTAATTCTTTACTTGCAGCCAAACAAGTCATTGAGCTTGGGGGTGCTCAGCAGACTACATTCACGGACCTGGTGGCACAGCTAGGTCTGGCATCTTCTCTAAGGCCAGAAGGCCAATACACTCTCCTGGCACCTCTGAATGGTGCTTTCTCAGGTTAGTAGCCCTAAAAGATTGTCAAAATAAACAAGAATATATGCTACCCTGACAGTTTTCCAACTAATCCCCAGTACCTGTTCTAAGTCTCATTGCAAGAGCATCACAGATAAATAGAATGACTTCATCCTTTCAAATGACATTCCTTGTAGAAATACAAAACAAACCTAACCACCAGGCTGCACAGCTTGTTTTCACTCATATCATTTGCTAATGGAAATACTAGCACTAAAATAAGATACAAAATATGCACAGAAATATTGTAGGAATTCAAAGATATTAATAAACTGCCAGTTTCCTTAGATTCTCAAAAAATCAGAGTGTAGTCTCACTACTAAGGAAGCAAATTTGGATAGATTTTGGTTGTACAGGTGGAAAGGACAAATTCTAATACAAAACATAGTAATTCAGATAATGGATCAGGCACACCTATAAATCATCAGACACATTAGTTATAGTAATTAATCCTGGCTGTGTCAAAAGTTCTTGACTGAATTTGAGGAATGGTCAAAACAATTTGTCTTCTGTATACACAGACCTGTCCATGCTTTAACTCAAGCATTTCAAAGAAAGATTCAGTATTTCCAGATTCTTTTAACTATATTTGAATACAAATTCACTATATAAATTACAATCCATTAATATCTAATTTGCTTTGTAGATGACACCTTAAGGCTGGATCAACGTCTTCTTAAAACAATCCTGCAGAATCACATTATAAAAGTGAAAGTTGGGCTCAATGAACTCTACAATGGACAAGAGCTGGAAACAATTGGAGGAAAACTACTTAGAGTCTTTGTGTATCGCACAGTAAGTGAATGAGTCTTTCTAAAATATGCATCCAGCTATGAAAATGGAAGTTAATAAAAGGCAAAGCTGAATTAAACCACCTACATTTACCATTATGACTATCTAGCAAAAAATCCTTCAATTTTTTATGATAACAAAAAAATTAAGATCTGATCTTTCTCAATCTGAGCTTTGTTTACATGGAGAAATCTTTGGGAAAATGCAACAGAATTTCAAAGTGGATACAAATTTTTAAAGCTCATTTTTAAAACTAATTAAGAACATTCTCAAGGGTCAAAACACACAGACAAAAAATCAAGTTTTAAAATATTTGCACCATGATATTTTATTATAGATTTTGCTATTTCTGCTTACTCAAGCAATGCCAAATTTCCTGGCAAGAACACACAATTTGACTGTAGGAAATACATATGGTTGTTATTTTTAACATTTTGTAAACAGCTACATTTGTTTCTCTTTCAATAAGGCTGTATGTATTGAAAATTCATGCATGGTCAGAGGAAGCAAAGAAGGAAGAAATGGTTTTATTCACGTCTTCAGACAGATCATCAATCCAGCAGAAAAGAGTTTGCATGAGATGCTGAGAAATGATAAGCGGTTTAGGTGAGTAGCAATACTGACAGAACTGAGACTTTCCTGCAGAGGATATCTACAGCACAGCTGGTCTGAGAAAAAGTTTTGGACTGTGAACGTGTGAGTTGTTGGGGTTTTGAGAGCGGGGATGGCAGAGAAGGGTTTATAACTACACAAATAACATAAATAGAAAAAAAATGTGGGGGAAGAAGAATCTTCTCCAGCTGTATAATGAAAAGGCTTCCACATTCTTTGCTAGAATGCTTTTTTATGGCACAAAGTAAAAGGACAGAAGGAATTGTGATACATCCAGAGTTATAAATGCAATGCACTCTGGAGTTTTAATTAATTAGAGATATAATCCCATATGGATGCAGCAGGAGTGCATATATTTCCAGTACTTATTTCTGTTCTTTTCCTGCAAATATCTCAATACTCCTAGAGCAATAAAAATCCTTTGCATCCTCCTTTTAGCTGTTTGATCTACAAGGTTTTGTATTTGACAAATCCTCCTCTGACCCTGGCTGCCAATATCTTTTGTTTTCAAATAGTTTTTCCTCTGTCTGCTACTTTTGAGACTGCCTTTTCCTTTTTACTTTTTTTTTTTTTTGTCCCTCATTTTCCTCTTCCACTATCTTTATTTCTGGGAAGCCAGAAGTGTTTGAAAATTGTAACACTATCAGAAATTAAAAAATGGGGGAAATAAGTGCCTGGACCCAATTATACCTCTATTCAACAAAATGTGTTTGTGGTTTGTCTGTTTGCTGTAAACAGCATTTTCCTCAGTCTGGTGAAAGCTGCAGATTTGGATGATGTTCTATCACGGCCTGGACAGTGGACTCTGTTTGTCCCAACTAATGATGCCTTTAAAGGTTTGACTGACGATGACAAGGACATACTGATAAGTAAGTGACCAAAAAAAACCCCTGGAATTATGAGCTGATTAAAATTGATTGGAAAAGAGACTAATACGCCTCTCACACAAAAGCTGTCTGCTGAAGCAGTTTACCTTTTGCATAGAGCAGGTCATAGGAATCCCCTTAATTATTTCCTTCTTGGGCATAGAGAAAATGTCTTCTTGGAAAAAAACTCCAGTCTGATTTTTAAATTTAAATTTCACTCCTCAGTATCTTATTCCATAATGTTGCTTCCTTCCATCATTTTTGTCTTTAATTCAAAACTTGAAGTTGTCCAAGCCCAATGCCATATTGGACTAATTCTGTAGTTAACAAGACACTTTTACTTGTCCCTCTGCATTTCCAGGGGCTTTATGCACCATTTTCTTTCTATCATTGTGACTCAGTTACTTAATGCTTTCCTTGGCCCTCATAATTTTTTTTTTTACAGCAGATTTTTTTTTTTTCGGTACCAGAGTGTTTTCTAGAATTCTGTTATGGTTTTCTTTTAAATTATTATGTTGCTTTCTCCATAAATGTTAAAACCTTAAACTATATAGCTTTCAAAAAATATAATACTTTATCTATAAGAAATACTTTGAAATACTTCATTTATCTATAAGAAAGATACAAACCAAGGATTATTTTAACCAGTAACTATAGTGACATAGTTACAAAGGTAATCTGATAGTTTTTGCAAAAATCTTTGGAGTGGCCATTTTTAGGCTTTTTATGGAACTTAATGCTACCTATGAATGGTACGGTCACAAAACATGAGTCCTAATTTTACTAGGAAGAAGAAGACAATTAATTGCATTTCAGTAGTGAAGTAAATTGCAGTAGGGTCAGTGATCAGAGAAAAACCAGAACATTTTCACTGAAAGAGACATCAGGAAAAGAATATCACCAGACAAGATCCCTGTAGTAGTTTCATAAAGGCTGGAACTCCAAATAAAAACTAGTATCAGCATGTAATTCTACTATTAATGGTCAATATTCCATGTAATGGCAAACAGATACGGTTTAAAGTTTGTCTGCTTGGTACCCTGTCTCCTGGGGATGCTGTAGCATTTCTGCAGCCCATCCTATGACTCTCAACCTCAGACAGCCCTATCAGGATGTTAAGTTAGAGAATAAATATTTTTTAAAGACAGTCTTGAAAATACTGGATTTTTTTTGTTTTCATCCCACATAGGATGAAAACAAACTTTGAAATATGGAAGTCTTCCCTAAAATAGGGTGGTTTCCCCTTGCCTGACTTCTCCAAGCTCCTTCTGTCCTCTATAAGAACAGACAAACTCAGAACTTCTAATTGCTCCATTGACCCCTTTTATGTTCTTTTGTAGATTTCTCATAGGATCTTTGTGATTGAGTTCTGAGTACCTTTTTGTCAAATAGTTGGGCTTTTCCCCTTTGCCATCATTCTAACAAATTCAAATTGTATGTTCATGGTATTTTCATACATATTATGTTTTGTTCTAGCTCAAGTCTATGCGAATCCTTAGCATTCCCACGATGAACAATCCCCTACCATTTAATTCTATTCCAACTTTTTTATTTTTACATAGGAGACAAAAATGCTCTCAGGAATATTCTTCTTTACCACTTGACACAAGGAGTTTTCATCGGAAGTGGCTTTGAGCCTGGTGTAACAAATATTCTTAAAACCATCCAAGGAGGCAAACTCTACTTGAAAACAGTTAAGTACAGAAAATGTCTCCCTGCTACAGCCTTGTAACAGAGACTTGATATTCTATGCCTACCCATGTTATAGAATGGCATGGATTTCTCCAAATGTTATAGTAGGGTTTGGGGCTGTTTTCTAATGTCCCTGATAACTTGGGTTCTTTTGGATCCTTTACCAGGTGAATGATACTCTTCTGGTTAATGAACTGAAATCAAGAGAATCTGATCTCATGGCAACAAATGGTGTCATTCATGTCATTGACAAACTCCTATATCCAGCAGGTGAGTATTATTTCGTGAAATTTGTACCCACTCTTTTAAATCTGTTTACATGCTTTGTAGTTGCAATAACTTTCAAAAGGTAAAAAATTTAAAGATAAAATTCCTATGTGGAGTTTGAAACAGAAAATTTACCTCAAAGCTCATTTTGTGGAATAACCTTGCTTAAAACCTTGGCAAGACTTTGAAATTTTATGAAAGTAAAGTATATGAAAGACAAGACTAGCCAAGACTACCTTTTCTGCTGATATGGAATAATATATATTGAGTAGAAGCTTGTGTGAGTGCTTGAGAATGCCTGCATCTCCTGATCATTGTAAATCAAAGTAAAATGCACACAGTTGTATATTTCCTCTTATGAGCCTGTTTCTTTTGTCAGAACTGCCTGTTGGAAATGATCAGCTGCTCACAATACTGAAGAAGTTGATTAAATACATTCAAATTAAGGTATTCTTTTAGTAATTATCCCTCTGTCTTTCTGGCAAGATCTATCTAACTGAGCATGTTGTAAGTTACAAGTAATTCTCTAGTCCTTTCTTTCTTCAGCAGACAACACATTCAATAGCTCCCAGTTACGCAAATATAATCATGAATGATACCCTGCACTCAACAGTTATGTTTTTCAATGCCAAATAATTCTAGAATATTTGCATTTGGATAATATCAGTGTGAATTGGCCCAAATCTGCTCTTTAGTTCACTTTGTCACTTTTGGAAAACAAATCACTTACTTGAAAAAAATACCCAGTGACTAAATTCTTATGCCATTAAAGCCAGCAGCATCAATAACCTGTGATGAAAAGTAGAAATCCTTGTCTACCTCAGCTATCCTCCCTCTTTGTTGAGGGAGATTGCATCCTCCCTCAACAATGAGTGAGAGAACCTAGACAAATAGCATCACCTAACCTTTAGGTCAATGAAGCAATGAATCCTACCCACACCCACTAGGAAACTGTAAGGCAATCGCTACTTTTTTAAAATTTCAAATAAATTGCTTTTCTGTTTTTATAGTTTGTTCGTGACAGTACCTTCAAAGAGATTCCACTGACATTTTACAGTAAGTTCATTTTAAATACTTCCAGATGAGTTGAATATTGCTTTTTAAGTGGTGCCAATTCCAATTTGGAATTGTGCATCTCTTTTTCAATAAAGAAAAAAGAAATTTCTGGGAAAGTAAAATGTGCCAATGAAGAAAAGGAAGAGAAAGACTCAAAGTAGAATGTTTCTGGCTGCTGTGCTACTGTATTTTTCCCTTTCCAGATGTGTGACTGGAAAGTAACCCTGAAGTAAGCTGTTTAAACTCTTGGGGTAGACAAGATACATATGGAAAAGATTGTTTTTCAGCTTTTAGCCAAGTTTCAGTGCATGGTGCATAACAGAATTGTATCTCTCTCTAAGATGTAGCATTGTACTGTGATCTCCAAGATGAAGCATTGTCTGTGTGCTGAGATACTTTTTCTTCCATAAATATTTCCAAAGGGACAGAGTGTACCTCTTGACCCTGTTTCCCATATGTGCAAATATGAGGCTTGAATGGGAGACAGTTGTTCAGAATATTTTCTCTTTAGGGAGTACATGTAAAAAAATTACCCCTTTTAGCTCTCTTGCAGCCTTTCTCAGGTTGTGCATTTAATTTCCTATTATAGTGTATGTGTTGAAACAAGCTGTTAAAAGACAAAGTTCCTGCTGTAACCTTGTGAGGCAAGATGAATTTAGACAAATTATTAAATTCAATGGAGTCCAACCCATATTTCACAGTATAAAGTAAAACCATCCCATCAGACTTTTGAAAATTAGGAATGGACATACTGAAATTAAAAAACCCTTGGAACAAAAAATGGAGTAATTCACCTTGATGACAAGTTGAATATGAGTCAACAGTGCCCCAGCAGCCAAAGTAGCCAACCCTGTCCTGGGGTGCATCAGGCCCAGCATCACCATCCAGGCAAGGGAGGGGATTGTCCCACCCTGCTCTGCACTGGGGCAGCCTCACCCTGAGTGCTGGGGCAGTTTTGGGAGCCAGTTTTGGGCCCAGTGTCCAGAGGAGGGTGATCAAGATGGTGAAAGTTCTTGAGGTCAAGATTTTGAGGAGTTGATGAGGTCACTTGGCTTGTTCAGTTTGGATAAGAGAAGGCAGAGGGGTGACTTCATTGCTGAGCAGTGACCCCATCTCAACCCATGCCTTCTCCAAGAAGGGCAGGGGAGGGGGTGTGCTGGTCTGCTTTATGGGGACCAATGAAGGATACGAGGAAATGGAATGAAGCTGCTTTGGGAAAATTCAGATGGACATTAGGAAAAGGTTCTTTACCCAGAGGATGGTCAGTCAATGGGACACAATCCTCAGGAAAGTGGTCACAGCACCAAGCGAGACAGAGTTCAAGGAGCTTCTGGACAGCACCCTTGGTCATATGGCTTAGTCTTCCTTCCCCTTGGAGAAGA
This sequence comes from Serinus canaria, assembly GCF_022539315.1. Classification (NCBI taxonomy): domain Eukaryota; kingdom Metazoa; phylum Chordata; class Aves; order Passeriformes; family Fringillidae; genus Serinus; species Serinus canaria. Next base: position 49,871,001 of record NC_066313.1, on the reverse strand, counting down.
AGGACTTGATGATCCCTATGCATCTCTTCCTACTGGAGATATTCTATGATTCTACCTCCCATGGCCAGTGAGAGTAGCACAGGAAGCAGTACCTGTAATAATTAAGTTAAAGAGGTCAATCAACGTGGACACCTAGAAAGCTGTAGCTGTAGATTCAGATGAGTGAGAAACTGGGAAGACTGGAACCTCTATCAGTGTGGGCTTCTCCACTATCCGAGGTGTTCAATGAATACTTGAGTCTGTCCTGGGTGGACAACTTGGTCTTCCAAGGGCAAATTTTCTGTCATGGTCTACCTATAGTTCTGAATGTTTCCCCTGTCTGCCTGATCAACTCCTGAATGAAAAGGGCAATATTTAGGCATAAGTCATGTCAGGGAATTGTGCAAAATTTTGTGTGGGTAATATTACAAGCCCTCTCTGTTATGTACCATAGATCATCATGGGTACCATGACCTATGGGTTTCATAAAAGGCAAATACCATATCAGCAGATTCTGTCTGCAAGTGACCTGAGTGGATCACCATCTCATAACCAGAACCAAGATTCATACTCTAGATCCTTTTGTGTTGCTCTTCCACCCATTAATATCTATAATTTTACCCACATCCTTATGAGCAGACAAAATCTAACCAATGGTTGCCTCAAAGAAATTGTAAGAATGGAATGCACTGTATATTCCATTTTCTATATTTTCAGAAATTAACATAATTGAAAGCAACGTCCAGCCTATCATCACAAAGGAAGGTAAATGAGGCCTGTGGTATATATATTTCTGCATATGTTCCTATACATATTCAGAATATATCTTGAATATATTTCTTTACCGGGACGAATTTTATACCCAGCAACTCCAGAATGCTAAGCACTTTGCTGGAAAAGCAAAGATACAAATATTGCACTTAGAACTGACTGAAATATTTTGTACTAAAAGATTATCCATGGTTTTTCTCCCAAAATGAGTTTTCTTCTTTTCCTATGGGTATTTAAAAATATCTTAAATAATATTTTTAAGCCATTTTTTATCATCTTTTTTTTTTTTTCAATTAAGACATTTCCTTTGTTTCTAAATTAAAGCAGATATTTTAAAGTAGATATGTTTCTTATGCTTTGAAGAGGAAAACTGGTTCATTTTCCTATAATTTTCAATCAGTTCTAACTACCAATATCTGTTGGATGCCTGAAAATACCTACCCAATTTTTGGCTTTTTTTATTTCTCCATATGGAAGCATGACTTAAAGATCAGCGATGGGACTGAAGAGAAAAAATGTGGGGATGGGACTGCTAAGATCACTTTTGATTCATAACTTAATTAAAGCTGATGAGATTCAGTTTCCCATTGAAATAAAAATGCTGAAAGGGAATTTTTTATTTCAACAGAGAAAGGCAGTTAAAAATGTCATGCAAAGAATTTTATCCAGACTGCTTAATCAGTGTTTCTGGGAGGATTTCCTTCCAGAAGAAGTGACAAATGCTTACTTTTTGAAGAGCTAGTCTGTGCTTGATCCCATTTAGGATTAGAGGCCATTTAACATATATGCTGATCTTTGTTTATTGCCTAGGCTCCATCATTAAATCAGATCCACAGTGCAATACAAATAGATAGATTATTTCATCTGGTAATTCATCCAAGCTATTTCAGAAATTTTGCTATGGTGAGGGTGAATTACTCTCTGAAAGTATCTCTTCTGCTCTGGTAAACCCAGAGCCAGAGTAGTTTAGGTGATTTACAGAACATTTAGAAGTTGAAATTTAACTGAAATAAAATTGTCTTTTAAAGAAACAATGAAAAACAAAATATTTTTTGAAATATTGCATGAAGTATTAAAAGTCTGAGCACTTGTATAGTCAAATTTAGAGCTAAATTTTAGTCACCAAATAGAGAGAGAAAAAAGAAGTTAATGAGTATTGAAGGGCTTCTCCTTTCCGTTTCCAGTACAGTATTTCTGCTTTGGGACATACTCCAGGAAAAGATCTCTGGCCAGTGCAGCCTTTCTGCTGATAATTGTCTCAGATATAGACCAAATAGAACCAATTCTGTCACTTCTGACCTTTCTCAGTAACAGTAGTGAGTGGCAGATGCCATCAGAACCACGTAAATCCACAAGAGTCTGTAGATAAAAGCTGGCAAAGTTAAATGCTAATTTTGTCAGGAAATTCGACTGGATCATGATGCAAGGGCATTTCCACTAAAAAATAAGTACATCTCTCCCCACCAAGTTTAGAGGGGGATGTGTGCCTTTTCCTGTCTCAGTGTTTTCTTCTTGGGCTGTGCTTCCATTTTTTGTACTTGGGCATTTATGGGATCTAAAATTTTAAACAGCTATGGAGTCAAATCTGACTGAAACCCAAATTTTACCAGATAAAATATTCACAGGATTGATCCTAAACTAGGCAATATAGTTGGCTATGCCTTCACCTTTAGGTTTACACACATCTGCTGTATCAATCACATGAAAAGATACAGATATTGAGAAATGTAAAAATAAAGCATTTATAAATATTCATAAATACAACTTTTACATTATTTATTTATATTCATCACTTTTATCAATGTAACTTGCTATTTAATAGATTCTCAACATGCAAAAAATTCCTCCAGGTTTAAAACAGAAGCAGGGAATAAGTCTTGTAAGACAGTTACTTCAAAATATTTATAAATATTTTTCATTCGGACCTGTTAAAAATAAAAGAAGGCTTGTTCAGCTGTTTATAACTCAGATTAAATTAATAGACGTCCATAATAACAGGGAATCTTTATGATTCCATCATATAATTTCATCTGCATTACTTATTTCTAAATTTTAACTGATGCAGTCATTTGCTACTGAAAAAAAACCCAAAACATTTTTGGTTTTTACTATTGAAGGTTGCCTATATTGACTGTTTGCAACAATTAACAGGAGGCACACATCTTTAAAAGCTGGTGTTAAATCCTGATCAGTAATTATGGAAAAAATAATCAGTGCACAATCAACTTGTACAAAAATCCATATAAAGATATTTAAGGGATTTTTAAGGAAAGTAAAAAAGATGGATTGTGCTAAGTTTCTGTCTCTGAATAAGGAATAAAGAAAGTTTGTTTTACAGCAGCTTCTTAAGTAAAAGGAGCCCCACAGCACTCATTAGAGAAGAACAATATTATTACTGCTAATTGATGGTATGTTCCTAATTTATCTGGTATCTCCTGCTTTAGCATGTCAGACAGAGCTACATTGGGGTCAGTGTAATCAAAATGACCTCACCCATGATAGGATAGCCAGTAATGCTGATAAATATCCTTACAGCCATTCCAGCTCATCTCAAAAGTTTGCTTTTTGGTTCTTTGGGGTTTTTTAAGCTGTGTAACCACTGGCCAAGTCTTGAACACAACGGAAAAAAAAAGCCACATAAAAAACCCCATAGCAAAAAAATAAAAGAAACTCCAAAGCAACAAATAATAAAAACAACTAAAATCCAAAAATCTCTCCCTGTGTAGATTGCATGCTGATCACTAGTGGAAAAATAGCTGTAAGATATCTGCAAAGAGGCAGAGTAATCCTCTTAGAAAAAGACTTCCTTTTTGCTGCTGATGATCTGGTTTATTGCCTGGAACTTCCCAACAAATGTTAAAAATATCATATGCACAAAATGAATAAAGAGTGACTGCATGACAGGATCTTTGTTTAAGACCTTGTGTGAGAAAACACAAGACTGTAAATGTAGCCACAAATAACTGCTCAGATTTAAACAGCCCTCTGTTATAATAATCTGGTTTATCTAGAGTAGGGGGAGAAAATGCAAGCTTCATCTCACCCCCATGGAATACTACAAGTATTTTCTGACTATTTCTAACGTGTTGTTTTTTCTCCTATGTCACAGACCCATCTATCACACAGCTCACTAAATTAATTGAAGGGGAACCTGAGTTCAAAATAGTCAGGGAAGGAGAGACAATAACTAAAGTGATTCATGGAGGTTGGTATGCTTTCAGACACTCAATTTGCATTAGCCTTCACTATTCCCCATCAGTTTATACTTTGTCTAGGTGATTCATGTTAGACAGCTGTTCTGTTTTGAACAAGACCTTTGTGAAGTGCTGCAATTTTATTGCATCATATACTATTTAATTCTCATGCATTTCAAAAAAATTGAGGGTTTTTTTTCCCTAGTTGTGTTCCATAGCTTCAGTCAAGACAGTTTAGAAATACTCTGCATGCTGACATATATGTCAGTCAAGAATTTCTTGCTCATTTCTATCCTGAAATCAAATATATAGTATGTGATTCTGCGATTAAAAGGCAATTTTGATAGAAAGAGAGATAAGCCTTGCCTTCTCTTTGCTAAGGGCATTGAGATGTTCACATGTAGGATGGTTTTAAAGGAAAAATCACAAAATCATCCTAAATTTGGAGTAGCTTTAGTTCCTGATGTCCGAACATTTTTATTTTTCATTAAATATTCTATGGTATTTCCTTCCGTGCTTCAGTCAGTTTCCACATCTCAAAAAGAACACTTGAAAGTTCATTACTTGATTAATGCCTTGAATTTAAAAATCCTTGTAGAACCAATTATTAAAACATACACCAAAATCATTGATGGACGACCTGTGGAAGTGACAGAGAAAAAAGTAACAGAAGAAAGAATTATTCAAGGTAAATTAAGCTGAGATATTAATTCTTAGTAAAGCCCCCCTTTGCATACAAAAGTAACATATCCTAAGCTCTGTCCTATTGCCTAAACTGCATTTCTTTGACAGTTGAATTTTCCTTAATACTTCCCACTGTCTCTGTAAGGCTGGCCATGTGTCCTACACACATATACATAAATGGCAACAATATTTTAACAGCATGCAAAAGTATGAAAATTTGTCTTTTTTTTCATTTTTATTTTCATATTTTGGTAAGTGTCTACTTCTGCTAACTTCTTGCTACCATTTCAGAATGATACTGTTTTTATTGTGTTTTTGTACTCTGCTTTGCTTTAGAAGGAAGTATTTATTTTTTTTCTGAGCTTCTGGATTACATACCTCCAGGAAGGTTTCATTTTACCAAACTTGGATGTTTAATGTGTAGATGCCTATTTTTGCATGTCATCCCAGGCTCTCTTGACAGCCATTTCAGAAAAAGATCTCTGTTTCTCTGTAAGGTGGGGACTTGATCTGACATCCACAAGTTAGACACTTGGATATAGCAAATGTAAGATAAAATCAATATGCATCTGCATCCCTGGATTTTCTCACACAAAAGCTCCCAAATTCCTTCGCCAATTTCAACTGTATTTGACTTGTTACAGAGATATTTCTTTAAGCATCCTAGAAACTGATAAGTAGAGTGAGGCATATTTAAGCATAGTGGGTGATGTTTGGAGTTCTCTGTTGACACTTTTTGATCACCTTGCTTAAATATCAGTTTGAATGCTACCACTAAAATTCTGTCTGCTAGAGAGCTTGTAAGGAAAAGACACTGTTATAACAACATGTTGACTTAGCCGTAAGTCCTAATATTCAGTTTATTTAGAAAATATTGAAATTCAACTGTATTAATTTGAGAAAGAAATAAAATGTCATGCTTAAATTATTATCACACAACTTTTTACTACAATGAAAATAACTGAATGAAAGGCATTAGTGGTTTATGAATAAACCTGGGACTATTTTCTGGCAAAAATTGTTGGGGCGACAAATAAAATAAAATTTTCTCAATTCTCAGATTTAGGTTTCACTAATATCCCATGTGAAATGGTAAATATAATGTAAAATGCCAGAATTTCAGACCTGTATCTCATTTTAAATCTGTAGAAACTGATAAGGACTCTCAAATATTAAGTCTTCAAATGATTCATAGCAAAATAAAAGCCAAAATGTCTATTTGTAGCAGTCAATTCAGACTAATAAAGGACTGCAGAAATATCTGATCTATGATCTATTACAACAGTTTAAAATTGTGTCTTACTCTAAGAATGTAAGCAGGTAATTTTTCTAATGATGACAAGTTTGGGTAATTACTTTCAGGACTAGTTCTAACTACTGTTTTTAATGCTCATTCAGTTTAAGTTCAGAAATGTAAAAAAATAAAGCTAGCAGAGTATACCATGTTAACTATGGAATCACCATAGGAATTAAATAGGAAAATATAATTTAAAGGACAAATCTGTTATATCTGATAAAAGCCACTATCTTATAAAATTTTTTTCCAGGTCCTGAAATAAAATATACCAGAATAACTGCAGGAGGTTCAGACAATGAAGAGAAGTTAAAGAAAATCCTTGAAGAAGGTTAGCATCCTTGTTTTATTTCATTTCTTTAATATATATATATATATATATATAAAACTTAAGTAATTTTGAAGTGGATATTCCATGTTTAAAGAATTTATGTTCATAGTGCAAAATCTTACCGAGATATTAAACCTCAGAACTCTTCAAATGTTAAATTCTTGTTTGAGTCCTTGTTCTTCCTAGTTCAGTCAGCTCTAGAGTTGAAGCTGCCTGGGTCTAATACATAGCATGCTATGTTTGCCATATAATATCATCTTTCCAGTGTTTATGTGAAATTTGATAACATAACATGAATTTTAAAATTCAGAACAATGCTATGACATGATTATATGTGCTCTTGTGGGATTGCCAAATATGTCCTGTAAATCAACTTTTTTTGCCATAACCTGTATCCTATCAGAGGTTACCAAAGTGACCAAATTTATTGAAGGTGATGGTCATTTACTGGAAGATGAAGAAATCAAAAGACTTCTGCAGGGAGGTAATTCAGAGAATTATAACTAACATTTTTGCAACAGGTTATGATGACTGAAACCCCTCTCAGACATGTCGAACTCAACATTTTAAAGACTGATGTAGTAGAAGCGGAATTTTAATGGAAAAAATTAGAACACTATATTCTAGTGCCAGTTATCTGTGAAATGGCAGTAAGAATCAAAGCTTGAGTAATCAATTTTTTAATACCATTGATCACAGGAAAAAAAATTATTTTGGTTTTTTCAGTCTTTAAAAGGTTACTGAATTAAAACCCAGGGGAGCAATGAAGATTTATTCCAAAAGTTTTTTAGCAAATTTAAATCTGTGAAAAACACTATGAAATGGAACATATTGTAACTGGCCAAATTCATCTTACTTATCAGTTCTTCAGAAATGAATGTTCATTGCCCTCAAGTTAAAAATTAAAGGCATGTTTAACATCTTCTTTAAATGCTTACAGGTGATGGATATCCAGACATTAACTTTAATTCTCTTCAAATACAGCATTCCAAGGAATGGTTTTCTTTCCTTCTTGCTCTCTTAATTCTAACAGTTTTGGCAGTACATAACCAGTAGCTGTAGAAAATAGTAAAAGAACTTCTGCTTATGAAATTAATCTTTATCTATGAATTTGGAATGTTCTCTGCTTAATGTAGATTAGACAAACTATCTATAATAGCAATGGGTAATAAAAAAAGAATTTAAGTGATATGGTTTTTAGAAATGTTAGTTTAAACCTTAGTCAGAAGCTCAAAAATATGGATTGATGCTTCTCTTGACATAAATTAAATGAATCCATTTAATTTTATGTTCACTCTTCAGTAAATTACAAAGTTGTACTCCTGTAAAGTAACTTACAGCCCCATTTAGTTCACTGAACTAAATCTCATTGTCTTTCAAAAGCACTATTGTGTCAATGTGACTTGAACTTCAGTCAAGTAAAAAATTTCCTGTTGGCTGAACAGCTGAACAGCTGACCACCAAACTTAAAAATGCTAGTTGATAACACAGCTTGTCTTAGAGAAAAGCAAGACATGGCTATGACTCCAATTGACTGTAACTGTCTGTTTCAAACCTCTGAGTCTTAGTTTTACAGACCTAAGCCAGAATTCACCTATAATATTGGACAGAAAGAGAAACTTCCAGAGGCTTTTTCATTTTGTCTGAACTATCCAAGCTATGTGAAAAGATTTGCTCTCTGGAGACACCTGTTTCTCGATTGACTATTTAAAAGAAAATCTGGAAATTAAAAAATTGCAGCAAGAAAATTCCTGTATATACTGCACTATTGCTTTAAACCAGTCAACAAGAATCAGGATCAAATTTTATCTGTCAAATTCTGGTCAGATACCAGAATCTAACAATTATAACTGTACTTTTAATCACCTTCAGATACAGAGGTATACAATTAAATAGGTGTAATCTGCAGAGATGCATCTTAGAGCATATAGTTGTATGGAAATGAGATAGCTTCTCTCTAGCAAATTTGAAGAAGACAATATCATCTCTTGAATTCTTGCTATTTTCCTTGCTATTATATGTTAGTTTGCATAAGCATCCCGCTTTACAGAATGGACCAAGAAGGCAGATTTGTCTTTTACTTTAATTTGATTTTTCTCTGTCTTTTCCATGATTTATCCAGTCAGTTACCCTTGGCTGCCGTGACAATACTTTACTATACATTTAGCCAATAAAAGCAGACACACATGCTGCTTTAGGGTTGTTGATGGTAATGCTTTATGGCCCTCTTGTCTACATAAAATTATTTTTTATTGAAAATATCCTAATCATTTGGAGTACTGACACAACAAATGTATTATCACTGTCTAAATAAAAGAATGATTTCATGTAGGCTTTATTCTGCTCATAAAATATCCATAACTGCTTAAAACAATTAGCAGTCTTTGCTGAAGCAGAACTTTAAACCAAGATTGCAATGAATGACTCATCCCTAGAGATAACATGCCTTAAGGCATGAATAGCATGGTAGCCTGCAACTCCTATGCCCCAAAATGACAGTGTTTCCACTGAGGGCTCCTTGCATATGGAAAAATGCTATACCAGATTTAACTCATTTGTTTTTGATGCTTACCATAGCTGGAACTGAGTACACCAAGGTTACTAAAGTAATTGAGGGAGAGCCACAGATTATCGAGAGAGAAATCAAGAAAGTTCATCTGGAAGGTTAGTTTGTCAAAATTCAGTATCACTAAGACCTGCTTTGTCCAAAGTGATCATTCCAGGTGAGGTTTTACAGTATCTATTCATAAAAATTATTAGGTCTGAAGCCAGCATTTTAGCAAGAAGTGTTTTATAATTGTTTTGGAAAAGAATTTTTTCACTGATGTTGCAAAGAAAACGTTGAGGCTTATCTTGTGGCTAAAAGTAACTAAAAGGTTTGGCAAGCATAGTAGACAAGAGGAAATGCCTAACCACAAAGCTTAGGTAAAACATTTGAAGGAACATGAACCATAAAGGATTTACCTTTCTTTAAGCAGCACATACAGAAGAAGACCACGTGAGTTGCTTTTAACTTGAGTTATTTCTTGTCAGTGTAAATGTGATCTGTTGCTGCCAGGGTTTCTCAGAGTTGTGAAGGAGTGGGTGGGGTGCAGGGAATATAACCTCTGAGGTTGAGTAAATATCTCACAGGGTCTTGGAATTTCTCTACCTTTGTCCTGTTGTTAAATGAGGGAAACTCTTGATTTCAAATAGCAGAATGGAATAAAGGTCCAAAAGGAGTCAAATGGAATTCACTCTGCCTTTGTACCAGCAATTTGTTCTTTGACTTCAACAACCATTGTTTAATGATCTTCATTCAAAGTTAAGAAGTAATTTGCTTAGGGCTTCTTTTGCATTTATGTCTTTTTGTAATTCTAATTATGCAGAATAGGTTAGTCTGTCAGCCTTTGAACTAAATACGTAGGAGAAAATATGTCTTTTGGACAGTGAAATTAAATAAATGTGTTTCTGCCTTCTTAATTTTGAAGTCTGTGCCAAGTAATGAAGGTTTATACGTAGTGTTTGTACAGCTCCAGTGCTGAATACTACAAGGCATGCTGGGGAGTCTCCTATTGCCTGAAAATGACAGATGGGTGTGATCTTCAAACAAGGCTTATCTGAAAGCATAATTGTATAGACATCACCTACGTATGGAAAGCACACTTTGGATGGACCATATTCTGTCCTTGTCAGGGCAGTGCAGAGCTGGGAATTTTCTGCCATGGTGGTGCAGATACCCACTGTTTAGTCTCAGCTGGAATGAGGCCAAGCCTGCATCTCAGGGCTATGCATTTATATACCCTGTACATCAGGATGAAAAGAGAACTGGCTGCAGCTTGTTAAGTGAATATAGAAGTACTTCATGGCTGCAAAGAAGGAAAAATTACTGCAGTAAAATTTCTGTGATGGTAACAGAAGAACTATTTCTTACGCTTGTGATGTGTTCTTCCTCCCAACAAGGAGACATCTGGTTAAAAAGTCTCAAGATTTGATGAGAAAAAGAAAAACAAGTCCATAGTTTCACTGAATAAGTGAAATAAAAAGGATATATCTATTGGGGGGAGGTACCTATCCAATAGCCTTGGCTCTGGCTCCACCTTTTAAAGCTGAAGCCTGAGAAAATTAACTGAACAATAAATGTGGCATCGTACTGTGCCAAATCAAGTTACAAATCAAGCCCCAAACACAGCTGGAAGTATGGCCAATATCTTGTAATGGTTCCAAGAATTTAATTCCTGAAGTAATGTCATTGCAACAGACCTGGACATCTGCTGCCAAAAGCTGAGACTGAGTCCTGTGCCTTAACCTGAGCTTGTACTTCAGTGACACAGTGTCACATGGTGTTTCATGAGTGAAGAGCATAGGCAAAATGCCCTGGCACCTGCCTACATTATGTAACCATCTGCAGAAGATCAGTGTGGATAATGGGTTAATTCATAGGTTTAAAATGCAAATACGCTTTTAAAATGTTACTAAGATTTAATGGATGACTGCATGTGAGAGTAATGTGTGAATTGTATTATAAGCATTCATGTTTCAGGTGATCAAGCCAACATGCTTCTGGAACAAAATTCTTAGTTTAGTGAAAAATTTATAGAACAAACTTCAAAAGTCATCAATGAGTTTCCAATATTTCTAATGAATTTTAATTCAAAGGCAGCAGCAAATAACTTCTGACTGCAATACTTCTGTTTTCTAGATGCACCTGTACGGAAAGCACAACCATCCAGGAGGGCACAAGGTAAAAAGAACCATGCATTTAAACATTATAACACATACCAAATATTATCTCAGTTATCTTAAGAGTCAGGACAGGCAAAAAAAGGCTCTAAAAATATGATTTCAAAAGAAAAAGCTGTATTTCTGTTAAAAAAAAATCCTAACAAAATCTGGAGGTTTGTTGGTTTTTTGGTTTTTTTTTTTTCTGATACCTGAAAACAATCTAGATTGTGTGTTTTACTGAAAGAGTGTTTGAGATGAGATTAAAGCCATCAAAGTGAAGTCTGACTTTGGAGTCTTAGCAATGGTAAAATGGCACTCTGGGAGTCTCCATTGCAAGATTTATAACTCTCAGAATCTACGTTATTTTGATTAATGAAGAAGCTGAAAGATCAGTTTAATTTCAGAGCTGCAAGCACAAGAGAGGCATATTCATCTCCAGGCTTCATCTTTCCTTTTCACATGTCTGTTTCACAAGTAAATAAAGTATATAGTCTTACTATGTTACGTATAATTACAGGTGATAATTAAAGTTCTTTTACCATATTTTGCAGGAGGAGGAGCAAGAAGGAGGACAAGACTAGATCATTCCTAAAATCTTGCCAAGACAGAATTCACAGTATTACAAAAGAAGAACATGGTCTTTGAGAGGAACTGTTTGGGTTTTTTTGTTTTTTTTTTTTTAATGAGAACATTAGAGAATGACCTTGTATTGATGACATAGTGTAAACTGAACCATGAATCCACACAAAGATGTGAAGCTGCAGATACTCACTGCCAGCACAGTGCTCACTAGGAGTAATCCATTGGAGGTGCTTTTACTGCTCTTGATAGTAAGCACTATCAAGGGTGGGATCCTGGAAGCCCAAAAACTTCTGTTAGGACCAGGATTCTTTCTTCTGGTTAGTAAGTGTTTGCAGGATTGGATTAAAAATGAGCAGGGAACAATACAGAGTGTATTTTTTTATTATTATTATTTCCACTAAATAAGAAATATAAGTGAAATTAGATAATTTCTAGAAAAAAGAAAAAGAATCACCTCAGGTGACTTTTATAGTAATCTAAGGAAATATGAGATGTTACCATAGCACTTTTGGTTCAGTAGTATTGTATGCTTTTATAAGTCAAAATTCATCATGCGATTAAATTTGTAATACCAGTAATGTTACCTTTTCTAAGCAAACAAATATGCCTTATATTAAATATATAATGGGGTTTTTTTGTCCTACATTGCATATCCAAATACCTTCTAGTAACTTGGCTTATGGAAGCTCTTCAAAAAAGAAAAAAAGCAAACATTATGAGCTTCTTGCAATGTATTAGAGATCATGTTGACTTCTTTATTTATAAAAAAATCACATTCCCATTAAAGGAATCCTATAACAATACATATACTGAGATTCTTGAGTGTTTTCCCATTTTTCCCTAAATGTGTCTTTTGAATATTAAAGTGGATTATAAAAGCGATAAATAAAATGCATGCAAGCAGTTAACTCAGCATGGAAAAAGGTCTTAAAAAATTAGGCCAGGTCTGAAAGCTTTTGTATCAAAACATGCTTTGCTAATGTCTGGTACTAATGTGGAGTTTTCTGTAAATTATGTCAATTTTATCACTCGAATTTTGTACTCATAAAAGTTGTCTGCCTTTATCAACAAAAGGTGAAAGACAATTATTCATGGAGTAGAAAAAACTTGTTCAAAGTTCCTTAATTTTGCAGACAAACATCAGAGGCATTTTCTAACATGCTTTTCTACTTCTGTTTTGAAACAAATACTCAATAAAGAATTTGGCTGAACTGTGTTTGCTTTCATTTGTAAATATTTTGTCATAGCAAAGCAAATTTTAAATATTTTTAAGATTTTAAATTAAACTTGTAATTGCAAAATAGTCTTTCACAGAATCAAACTGATGCTTCCCCTTCTTACTTAGCAGGTGCTAATGGACTTAAACTGCACTATTCTCCTTAAATAGTGAAAAACTTTCCCTAATTCCACAATGGCATTCCCTAAACACTGCTCCTTGAACAGCTCTGCTGTCTGAGAATGAGATTGATAAATTGTGCAGCCTTACTGCCCATCAGACATGTCACTAAGGCAACCTCAGTATTTACTATGATAGTGCTTTATTGGAAGAACATCTTTTAACCTGGCAAGGGCTAGATAGCTTTTAGGTCAATATCAGAGCTCTTAGGACTATCTAAAAGGTGAAGCTGTCACCTTTCTCTGGGACATATGATTGTCATTAAATCATTGGGTTTAAACTTCTTCCTTCAATGCTGTGCTATCATGAGCTATCAGTCAAGATTTTAATTGACAGAAATTATTTTAGGGGAAGAATATGTCTGTCTTCTTTCCTCAAAAAAGATTAGGAGATAAGGAAGAAAATAAAATGATAATGACAGATAAAGAATGGACAGAAAATAGGAAGAAAGTAAAAGGTAGCAAATAATTGATTAAGACCTATCCTGTGGTAGGACAATTTTACCTTTTCAATTTGGAATAAATTTTTGAATTTGTGACATACCATAACTTTAGTATGTTTTCTGCTTTGATAACATTTTAAAGCACCTAGTATTCACTAAAATACACTTCATACTTCACCCTTCAGTATATTCTATTAATAATAAGTAATATATAACATAATAGTAATGTATAATACAATACAAGTTAAATATAACAGAATACCAAGGGCACTGCTCCATGAAAACTTGTTTCCCTGATACATCATCCCTCTCAATCCTTCTTAGGCCGCAGTAGATGTCTGCTCTGCTGCAGTGAACAGTGACATTTCTCTTGGTGGACTGGCTTTGTCTAGCTCTCTGAACAGGAATCTTTCCACAACCCAATGTAGAAAGAAAAACAACAGGTTCTTTTATCTTGTTTTTATATGCTTAGCCATTTCTCTGTCAACACAAAGAGTCTTTTACCAATGAGCAAATTTCGAGAACTTAAAACTTCTCCTGTTGTACTTCTCCTCCTTACAACTTCTCCTTCTATTTATTTCCCCTCACCTCGGAACAATTTAAATTAATGTAATGTGATTAAACATGGGGTTAGCATACTACCAAGTTAGAATTCTCTTTAGCAATAGAGCACTCACTTTCCTTTGTGTTTCTTTGTAGTGTCTCAGGTTTTCATAAACAGGAATGTCCGTTGAGTTGGTGATGGAATTCTCAAAGCATTTCTTCTGCTTCCTTTGATATCCTGTATGAAAACTAATTCAGAAGAATTTTGAACTGTCAGTGTTTACAACTCTTTCAGTTTTGCCAGCAGAATGTGCCCATAAGTAATCTACAAGATCACAAATATGAAAGATGATCTAAGTAAAATAAAATGAATAGTTCACTTCCTTTATAAGGCAAAGGTGTGAAATCTGAAAAATAATTACAAGAAAGATTTTTTTATCATTTCCATTTTCACAACTGAAAATGTGCTTAGCAAGTGGCCATCTCCAATGTAAATGTAGATGCCCTTTCATGTCATTTCTCTCTCAGAAGTCCTGGAATAGCAAAACTAAATTCAAGAATTCCACTTTTGTCCAACAAGTATTCTAATAAAATGGTGGGTGGGAACAGTAGTCTTTAGAGATCAGTTGTATTGTATTTAATTCTTTTACTGTCTAAAGCTCACAACCAATAAACACCATTCCCAGATGGAAGGTCTGAGTAGGGATACCAAAGCCTAAGCACAACTCAGATGGAAGAAGAACTGATTCCTTTAAGTACTGAGCTCCAGAATTCTCAGTGATAACATAAGATGTGTAATTGGATCATGTAATCTTTTCTAAGATTTATAGTGGCACAGGGCTTCATGTTCCATTATTAAAGGAAGATTTGCCTCCACTTCTCTTCTGCATAAACCCCATGTGTGAAGAATTCAAAGGTTCACCTTCTTTTAGTGTCCCCTTCCTCCAAAGGTATGGGTTTTTATAGCATCTCAAGAAAATGTAAGCCTCTCAGTATTGCCAAGGGTTTTTTTTCAGTACATCATTAATCTTTTTTTAATATATGGAAAAAATTAGATTCAGTATATATATATTTCTTTTTAACTAAGACTAATTAAAACATTCAGTGATAGACTCAAAAGATGGAAATTAGCTACAGATTCTATATGGGGAAAATAATTCTGTGTGGTACAAGTAATTAGGATCAGAATGACAATATCTCATTAGGAGCCCAGCACGTTATTGACTGAGAAGTAGAAGCAGTTTCTATTCAGAAGACTTTTCAGTCTACTTTAGAGCCATACTAATTTATTCCTAATGTCATACTAGATTAAAATTTTTCCTTCCTTGCTGTTTTAACTAGCATCCTTTAAATACCACAGACATCAAGCTTTCTTTTATGGATACTTTCCTTGCTAAACAAAAGTAACCTCTATGATAGAATGTGCAAGTCAGAGGAATGGCATCACCACTTAAACTTTGGATCATAATGTTCATCAGTTGTCATGCGTCAGGTTGCATTCTTGCTTCACTTTCTAATCTGATGCATGTCCTATCTGCTCTGACTTCTTCACTTTTGATTTTATCTTTCATCAGTACTACTAAGTAAAAACACATCTAGTGATTTTGCTTGTGTATTTAGATCCAGTGGCACATGCAGCCTTCATTCACACTACCATCACTTTGTCCTCAGCTTCTTTTCCCACCTAGTCTGATGCCTGATGCAGGTGCTGAACCTCATTACTGAACCTCATGAGGTTCTCATGGGCCCATTTCTCAGGTTTTTCCAGGTTGCCCTGGATGGTATCCTATCCTTCTGTTGTGTCATCTGCTCTGCACAGTCATCTGAAAACTTGCTGAGGGATATACCGCTAAGAAATAGAAGATGCTGATGGTCATGGTGTGCTGGATGTTTAAGACAGGAGGAGTGCTGTTTTCTGCATGCCTGCTTTATATTAATTCATTTCAGGATTGCTCTTGCTGATACATTTAAGGGCTATTTTAATCATGCCTCGGTTGATCACAGGCATTTATACCTCTAATTGCTACTCCAATTGTATTTTAATGTTTTCCTTAGTGAGATACTTAACAGTTTGTCCAACAGCTTTATTTCTCACATGGAACAGCTGTGTTTCTCACCAATGGAAGATGCGGCCTTAGTCAAGAGCACATTGAAGCCATGTGATGTGACTGTAATGCTAAACAGAATTAAAACAACATATTTGTTAAATGAGAAAAATCCATCGCTGCAAAAAGTACTGGCGAGAGACAGGGATGTTTTCAAGGGCTTAGACAGGAGGGATTTGGGGTAGGATTTGCAAAAGTTTACCCCAGTCTCTTCAGGTTGCTGACTATAGAGAAAATGACCTATTAAGGTTGTCAGTGTCCCTGCAATCCCCCAAAGCTCAGGTGCCTGCCTGTCCCTCTGTCACCACGGTCTGCAGTAAATCCAGGTAGACAGATCCATCTGCCGAGAGATCCCTAAGTTCATTTCTCTGGAAGACCTAGTAGGACATGTTTCTGTCTTCTGTGAAGACCACGATTACAAAGTGCCTGTATGGTGGTTGAAGATATAGATGGAGTGGTGAGGAGACTGCTGAGCCCTCTTGTTCCATCTCTAGAAAAAAAATAACATAAGCAGTTGAGACATAACTGGGAAAGTCGGTTCTTTCCAGGGAGGGAAGAAGGATAACCCATTTCTGGATCCCAGCTGGACACAGACAGGAAATACAGTAAGTACAAGTTTTAAAGAGGAGTCCTGGCAGAGAACTTTTTAAAATAGGTATATTGCTGCTGGTTTGGGGTTTTTATTTGGATTTTTAAATGAAATTAGATATGGATGAGGTTATCTTCGGAAAAGCTTATCCCATAATGCCAAGAACCCAGGCATATTGCATGTAACCAGTGCAAGACCTTCACCTCCTGTACAAACCTGCAGAAGCCCCAGGAGCATTGCCAAGATAATAGAACTTCATGTGTGTAAAAAAAAACCCAACTCTTTTGGAACAATACCTGAATGTATACTCTCCTTCCCCTCCAGTCCCCAGAAAGGACTTTAAAAAACATGAGCCAGGGATATGTCATGCAACAATCCAAACAGAAGCAAGTCTGGAACAAAACAGTTGCATATCAAATGTGTATTTTTTTATTTCTCCAGCTAGAGATCAGAGACATTACAGATGGAAAAGTCTTACTAGATCATGTTATCAGTCTACTTGCCAAGCCTGGATTGTTTCCCGCTATTACAGCCCATAATGCTTTACCCAGATGTGTGGTACCTTCCCACAGTCATTCTCTCATACTATCTTCAGAGCCACTTTCCTATATTTTGTTTCCCTTTCTGGCTTACCTGCCATCAAATAAGGCAGACATACTCCACTAAGTAGTCCTTCAGCAGAAATGACAACTGTTTTAGCTATACCCAGTATGAACATCCCTGTTAATGTGACAATAATCCACTCCCTCATATTTTCCTGAAACATCTGTACAATTGGAAACCTCTTTTGGTTTTGAATTAACTTCTGACTTTGACTTAGTTTGTGGATGGTCTCATAAGTCTGTGACTTTTTTCTTTTTTTGCCATCATATGATGCCATATAAGTTCAGGATGTGTGGTTCATGAAATCACAGAACCACCATGTTTAAGGTTGGAAGGAAACTCTGGAGGTCATCTGGTCCAAACCCACCACTCCTGTAAGGCTAACTAGAGCTCTAAAAATTATTTAGAGACTCAGTCACATTTGTGAATGATTTCTTATTGAACTAGAAATGCCTCTAAGTATTTCCCTCCTTGGCCCAAAATCAAATTATTTTTTCAACACCATGCAATGAAAAACTATTTTGTGTAATTCTTCATGCTCCTCATGAATCAAGAAAAGTTATGTCAGTAGGAGTGTCACAGCAGATGATTATAAAATTCAGCATTCTTTTCAGTTTCATCATTGAAAATCTTACAGGTCTGAAAGTCTTCATCCACTGGCAGCCATGATGTCAGGGCTGTGCCCATGAATCAGAAAACCATTTCAATTCATTTTGCTCTTGGCAAGTTTCAAAGTTCAGAAAGCCCCATGGCTTATGGTTTCACAGCCAGAATTTCCTGTGAGCAGGAGCACAGATAACTACATAATGAGAAGCTGCATTAGCTGATCATGGACAGAAAATAAGCTATCTGTGCCTCTTCAGTTTGTTCAATGGGAATCTTCAGAATGCGCCTGTCTCATCTGTCCATATAAGCCATGTACACAGTCACTGTTATTTGGCTATGCTAATAGTTTTGCACATTTTTTAATTGGGTACTCAACTGAAATGTCAAAATTTGCAGCCCAGCTATATGGTATGGTTTAAATTAGCTTAGTACAGCAACCGGACATGCTGAACTGCCATGTGAAAAAAAAAAACCTCCTCTAAATTTTATATAAGCAAGCAGTCAGATGCTACCTATGAGCCTGTGGCTTAGCAGTGCTTAAGTAGCCAACCATGCCATTAATCATGGACTGTCCTCCTGCTCAAATGGTAATTCAACTGTAAATTCCGTTTTAATCATTAAATAATTTTAATCGTTAAAATGCCCTACACTGACACTTCTAGCCCTAAGATCCCAGACCAATTGCTAAACAGCTCTTATGGATAAGTTGTTTTCACCTTGTCAAAAATTCCACCCTGCCATATAATCAAATTGGAGGTTATGATCTAACTCTTTGTGGTTTCTGTGTGAATGTTATTAAAAATATTTTTGCAGTGAAAAATTACCACATAAGTAGTTATGAATGTTGAAGATAAAAACCAGAATTTTTGAACATCCATTCCTGGACTCTCTTTTATTCATTCATGGGTAATGAGGCGCTATTAGAAACCAGTCTGGCTTCACTCTCCGCTCTGGTGACCCTCAGGCAAACCACAGTGTGGGGTGGAAATCCTTGTATGACCCAGGCTTAGCTGAACATCAGGGTGATGGCAGGTCATGAACAAGCCCTGTACTTTAGAAGTACTCTCAGGTCACACCGGAACATCGTGATCAAGTTAACAATCCTCTTCCCTAGTTAGATATATCTCTATGTTCATTTCTCGGTACTATTTAATGTGGTAAATTTTTACTTCTGCAATTTAATTGTTTGGTTTTCCTTCTATGACAGCACTACTCATTTTTATTCTCCTTGTCATTTCAACAATCTGTAGGAAAATAAGAGATTTTTTGGGGGGGCAATGGCTATAACTGCAACAATCTTTCAACTACACAAGCTTTTCATCAGGGCTGAAATTGAAGAATTCATTAACTGATCCAGTACCAGATGTAAAGGTCAAATCATATGATTAATTTGAGATACGCAGAATATATCACTGGGACACAGATTTTAACAGCTGTTTCATCAGAGACAGTAGGTGTATATAATCTGGGAGGAGATATCACCCCTGCAGACAATAGTGGGTGTTTTGTCAATTTCAGCAGAGGTAGGATTATATCACAATCTTTTTCCTTTCTTTTGGTACTGTCTCTCCACTTATTAATTTACTAAATTACCTAACAAGAAAGAGTTGTGATTCTGAATCTGAGTAAAACTTTTAAACACATGGTGTCAGTGCCCTGGTACATGAGACAGTCTTGCTTCCAGCACTTGCTAAGTGCAACAAAGGGAGTGTGAGTGAGAGCTGAAGTCTGGGTGGTTTGGATTGACATGAGTCTCCTCTTGGACTCTGAAAGTAAAGTAGGTACCTAAGCCTGTCATCTGCTCTACAGCAAATGGACAGATTGTGGTTCTTGGTATTTCAGTATCCAGGGAAAGGAAAGTGTGCAGTTATGACTATCACCTAGGTGAAGCTGTTGATGTTATTGGCCTTCAAATACCAGTGTGCAGAATGGAACACCTGGGCTGCGGTCTACGATGCTGTTAGTTAAAACCCAGCTAGATGAAAATTACTCATATTCAGGGTTTTATTCAAGGGAATGACTGAAACAGAAGTTTAACTGGGGAATCTGGTTTACTGATGTTGCATGTAAGAAAGAAGGAGTCTCTTTTGAATAATGACATTCTAGAGCTCCCTGAAGCAGGCCCAGCTAAGTCACTCGTAAAATTATTTTTCCACCTGATCCCATCATCCTTTTTGTCACATCAGATATCCATAGCAGTTTGGCAGTAACTAATTTCCAAGTTTTGAAAGATATTTTTAACCAGTTTACATGAACACAAAATATTTACATAACACACGTGGAAATTTACCAGTTTGTAAACACTGGATGAAACCTCTCCATGGAAGCTCACGGTGCATTGTTCTGCCGGGCTGCAACACAGACTTCACATTACTTCTGACACTCTGGAGAGGCACAGACCAGAGAATTGCAGGGTTGAGAGAAGGCACTTGTGTGGATGAGCCAATCCACTCTAAAGGAAGCTGGCTGCAAGCAGCATGGATACAATCACTGTCTTCAGAAGGCATGATGTCCCTGGAGCAGATTCATTCACTTATGCATGGCTACCAGCTATCAGCACAGCCAGAAGCTACAGGCTCAGAAAACACTGGTGTTCACCCTTGATAAAAGAGCAACCACAAAGCTGTTCAAGCAATTACAAAAGGCAACAAAGACCTCCCTGTGGAGACCTGCCTGGTTCAACATTTCTCTCTATTACAGCTTTCAACACAATAGATGTTTCTCCTGGCATTTTTCACTTGTGCTAGACTTTATTTCTGCTGATAAAATTAGGAAATGCTTTGCCTTAGAGAACATCACACATATGCCTGAACTGGAGAGCCCATGAGAGCTTTCCAGACCTGGGGGCACATCTGTGGCACTTACAGAAACCATCATCCCACCAGCTGAGGTTTTCCAGCAGAAGAGCACCCAGGTACTTATACATAAGGGCAGTGAGGTGCTGAATTCGATAAGCCGGTGTGGGGAAGCAAGGAAACAAGGCTTTAAGAGCAAAGACTGGAACCCACACAGTTAAAATTCTTCTTCACCCACAAAATCAAGAAAAGAAAGGTCTCAGGAGTAAGACACAGCTGAAGTTAGGTAACCAGAGCCTGATCTAAAGTTAGATGAATCCTATCAGTCCTCAGCAGAAGATATGAAGATGTGATGTTGACGATTACTGGGATACTTCCAGGCACACCATAATGTAGTCAGCCTGACGCTTAGTACAGAGGCCAAACAGATCATCCACTACAGTCTTCACACACAGGGAATGTTCCAACATAATAACAGAAAACTCTGGCATAATATTTACCCTGGCTTACTTTTTTGACTTTCTGGTTTGTTTGGTTTGATTTAGGTTTTTTTTCCCCCAGGATAGATTTTTAATACTGCAACAAAAGCAAAGGAAGTAGCAAATATGGCTGTGACCCCATCCTTTATGGCAGGTTATATTATGGGATGTAAGTCCTATTGCTAAAGCTGCACCTACTTCCCCAGCTTTCACTTGGGAAAGATTTATGTTCCCTCTATCCAGCTCAATCTCAGTCTCAATATTTTTAGATTGCTCTTATCATTATGTTTTTTGTCAGTAGTTACTTGAGACTCAATGCACAAGCTGTCTCAGCTGAAAATGCACTGATGCTGGTGCTGGCTGAAATGTCAGTTCTGAGTGATTTGCAGATGGGTTCACACAACCATTCCCCAAAATGTTCTATTTCCACGAGCTGGTGGAAGTGCAGCTGCTGGTGTGGTCACCCTAGGTGTTCTCTGCCTGCATACACAGACACCCTGGAACACAAGCAAGTCTCTGGCACTTTAATTCTGGCAATAAGGCTTTCTGCCATGTGTAATTCTATGCAAGAGTGAAGCTCACGATAGGGAATTCTGTCCCCTTTTCAGTAAGTACAAAAGCACTTGTGTTATCCAGGGGATATTTCATGTTTCTAAATTGGGAATTTGCTTTGTTTCACTCAGCCTGAGTGAGTGTTCTTCACCCAAAAAAGGAAGAGTCATTGTAATGAACGTAAGCCTGATGCATAGCATGCACAGTATTTGGCTATCTTAATTAAAGTCTTTTAAGGTATCCAGTGTTAGAATTAATCTTTGGTATTTAGACTTCATTGTCAAAACATTTACGCAGTCTCAATTTTTAACTAGCTGTAAAAATGCAAAAACATTTGAGGGAGTGCTTATAATTTTCAATTATATGAAGAAATATAGCCAAGAAATAATAAAGTGTATACACATATTAATAAATAATAAAAAAGAAGTATTGTTCCTGCTATTTATGGTTAAGAGTATAACCTTCAGTGTAATAATATTAATATTAATAATATTATTGTTATTAATAATAATAATAATAATAAATTTCAAAGCCTCAAAAATGCTTGGATGTGACTGATGCAAGTACTTCATATAAACATTACATGAGGAAAAATTATGACTATGTCTGGTTTATGCATCGTCTTATCTCATTAAAGAGGAAAAGTGTAAAAGACACTGCTTGCCTTCTTATTTAAAGAAAATGATGAACCATTTAAAATAAGTGAGGACTTCAGACTAAGAGGGTATATGCCACATATAAGGGAAAAGGACCCATGTTTACACTCATTCAAGAAAGTTTTTTTAACATATTTATATAGAAAAAAGGTTATTTCTCCCCTTTTCTCAGATCATATCTTTTAAGTGGAATTTTTTATGATGAAGTTGATCAGTTCTTCCTTTTCATAAACTATTAATATTTAGTGTGAAAATTTTTTTTTTATAAAATCACAAGATAAACAGTAATACTATTACTACTGCTACTACCAATAAAAACCTCCCAACTCTTAGAAATCGAGGACTGATAGCTGGGACCTCTGGACCTTCCTGAGACCATTGAAGTGTCTCATTTCCATACTTTCCCACAACTGTCCATTATCTTGTCCCTAAGATGTGCAGAAAATAGTGTCCCTCAGGGTTCTTTTCCCTTGTCACTGCAGAAGACAGAAAATTCTACAGCAGGCAGAATCATTCATTATAAATGACTGCACACAGCATCTCCACGGCAGTGAAATGTACAATAAAGTAGTCACTGAGAAGGCATCAAAGACTGATGATGGAAATGGATTTTGTTTCAATGTTTTGTGGGTTGCATGAGTCTATGTGCCTGGCCTTGGCTCAAGAACACAGTCATGTGAGGTACCTTTACTCACTTCCCAGGAGAGGTTGTCATGGAAGCTTTTAAGTCAACATATTTTGGGCTTGTGCAGAATTAATAATTTTTTTCTCTCCAAAGAAATTGAAAATTTCTATGAGAAAATTAATTTTTGCTCTTCATTTTAGACCACTAAGTTTTCACCATATGTGGCACAATTTTACACTTTGATAGAACTGTTCCGTTTAATGAATCCCTTTCCATCTTTAGACTCTTCTGGGAAATTGATATCAACCCTGTTTTCTGATCTTACATGCCACAAAAGGAATTTGAAAGCAATTACTTGGTTTCAAATTATTATAATTTAACATTTTAGAATTATACATTCTAAAACCCTGCATTGAACTGCATTGAAGTTTTCTCTAGAATTATTTATACATTGTCAGAGAACATAACAGGACTAAAAGATTTCTGGTTAAGTATTAATCTGCCTAAAAGTTGGGATTAAGGGAACCATTATGAGCTGTATATTTGTTTTGATAGGGTTTTTGCTTTGTTTTTTTTTTAATTATTAACATGAATTTACATGCATTTCTGTGCCTAAAATTCAGTTATGCAGTTCCAGGAAAGAGACAAAAATCTGTCAGCGACTTAAACTGCTTCAAACTGCTTAAACGGCTTCAAACTTTTCCTTCATTACTTCTTATTTAGGACTTTTACTTAAATCAGTCATTAAGTGTTCCTTATCACAGGAGATAAAAGAGACAGAACATGTCTTAACTATTTTAACAATAGAGGTGCTTGAATTGAAGCAAACAGTTTGCTTCTCCAGGCAGGCCTAAACCACTGTAATTCTTCTGATATTAATTCAAACATTTAATTATTCTCAAAGAGAGTAGGTTTTGATTAGATATCAGGAGCTGGATGGAGCTCTGAGCTCTGTCCCTGTCCGTGGCAGAGGGGTTATAACTGGATGACTTTTAAGGTCCCTTCCAACCCAGGCCATTCTATGATTCTATGATTATTCAGAGAAAAAAAAAAAAAGGGAAGAAAGCCACAGACACCAGGACTCATAAGCCATGCACTCACAGTCCATTTTCTTTGCCTCTACACTTCTAACTTCTAGGATAAGTGACATAAAACATCTGCACACATCTTTCTCGGGACTACATGCTTCTGCAATGCAATGTGATGAGTGCCTTCAACTGCTCTTTAAACACCATCTGGTCCTCAAAAAGCTCTCATTACTTCACATACTTTCATCATCGTCTTTCAGCTTCTTGAAAAGACAAATCTGGCGGTTTTCAGCAGTTTTTGGTTTCCTCTGTGTGTGTGTATTTGCTGGCTTAAAGATACAGGGCAAATATATTATGATAGATAATAACACTGCAATTTAATGCTTTGTTGCATTTGTTCTGCCTGTTCTGGGTTTCGTGGCTCTCTAAGTCATGAAAATTGCTTACTGAGATGTTATTTTGGGGTTTTGTCCAATAATTGCATTTAAAAGCATTTTCCCTGTTTGTTGCCATGTGTTATTTCATGCCAATAAATCCTTCACTGTTTAAGATTTTCATTTTAACTCTTAACATTCTTATCAAGAATTTTGTTTACCCCTTGGGTTTCTATTCTTTTCTAAAGACAATTCCCAATGTGGGTAAAAAACCACAATAGAACATATGGGCTGTAGCTGAAGGGCTGAAGATCTGAAGGTCTAAGTTGAATAACTGCAGAGCAATATCTCTGCTCCCATGATTTGCATAGTGACAAGTCACAGTATAAAAAAAAAAAAGAAATGCAGTAAGAAAGTAGTTTCAGAACACTGAAAGGGAAAACCGCCAACCAGCTTGATGCATTCTGCTTTCTGGAATCCCTTGCAATAGTGCCCCCCAGGCAAGTCAGGCTAGATGCTCACAAAATTAACTGCAATGACAAGGAGCAAAGGTCTTTCTCTAGAGTGGAATGAAAAAAAACAAAAAAAAAACCAAAAGAAAACTTGGAGAATTGAATGGGTTTTAATTGGTTGTATCTGATGAATACTGTTCTAGGAGATAAAAGAAATTGACCTAACCTCAGAATAAAAAAAAGATTACCTTGTAACCTTGAAGAATTTGTTGGAGAAAGGAAGTACAGGAACATTTGGAGTGTTTCTAAAAAGGGAGGAAAAAGAAAACATGAATTTTCAGTCCTATTGGGTTCATAGCATTCATTATGATCCTAGAAAAAGACTGCAATCCTGGAAAGGTTCTGGAGGAAGCACGTGTAAATAACAAAGAGAAACCATAACTGAGAGAATGGTAAATTAGAACTCATACTAAAAATGTGTGGTTCTCTTCTAGGTAACAGACTTACTGGACACAAGGAAAGGGAAACATTAAAAAAACCCATTTCCACAAGTCTCTTGCAAGTTCTCTAAATGTTCCGAAAACGATTTGCTGATGTTACACATATAGTGTAGAAAAACCCTTAGGACAGTAATGTAGAAGTTTTTATTGACATGCCTTTGAAATAATCTGCAAGGATTCAGTCTCAGACTTAGTGGGTTTTTTTTGCAATTAGGTATTATATGGGTAGCTTGTTGACCATGAAAATATGCTGATTGTGTCAAAGGCTGGTCTTAGCATGCACCCATTAGATCTTACACATCCCTTGTACAGGCCAGACATTTATTCTAAAACTAAAGCTCTTCCAAAAGGTTTATTTATCCAAATGTCTATTAGTTTACAGACACAGGTTGTAAATTTCACAAAGTATAATATTTCTTACACATTTTCTGGCAGTTTTATTCTCAGCTGTGGAAAATCTAAATAGAGGACCTTACAGCAGTCAAGTATTTCCTCTTTTAGCGCCAATCCAAAATTCAGAAGTGAGGAAGTAAAACTCAAGTCTTAAAAGCACTGAAGAATTTTCAATTTAAGTTTGCTACTGGAGAAAGAGAATGGGCACTTGATATTTCTCTGGCATTCTGGTCCAGACACTAATGGGGATGGGTATATTCTATCCTGTGAAGAGAAGTGTTCTTCCACTCAGAAAGGTCAGCTGGACATTGCTGGCAGACATTTCTGCCAGCTAAACCTCAGGGAGTTTATTTTAGTTTTTTTCTAAGGATGTCACCTCGTTTGAGGTTAACTGAAGCTCTCGTGGATTTGTTTATACTAATTCTGGTAATTCCCTGAGAACCAGGGGAAGCTGGAGCAGTTCCCTTTGGTGGCCAGGGAGCCTGGTGTTATTCCAGTCATGCTCCCTGTACAGCCATTACTCAGTCCTTCAGCAATTCGGCATTGACACAGATGCGGTCAAGCAAAGCTGACGCAAATTGTTATACAAACAGGATCATTGTTGCATTTAGCTGTAGCACAAGATTTATAGCGTCACATAATCCCATAAATCACACAAAGAGCCTGGAGTTTCTCAGATTCAAGGAAGAGGTTTCAGCTGCAGCACTTGCAGAGCCAGAGGACCTGCTGAGTAAAACAGCAGGTGTGAACTTCAGTAGATCCCTCTGTCCTGCCCCGGGTGGGCAGCTGCCTTCTCCCGTTTTGCTGCGGGAACAGCACAGGCAGGATTAGCAATGTCTTCCAGACTGAAGAGCCTGCTCACCCAGCCCCTCTGTCCAGCTTCCAACAAAGGCTGCATGACATGTCTCTCGATGGGGAAAACAGGGAATCAGTCTGAGGCCTCCTGGTCCAGAGAGATCCCTTCTCCCCCTGTAGGGTCCAATGTCATAACTTCTCATCCCAGAGCCAGGAACCAGTCTTTCAGCACTGAGTACCACAGAAAATTTTTCGGTTTTAGGTACCTAAGTACTTTTCAAATCACTTGACAATTTGTCAGCTGAAGAGCAGGGAAATGTCTTAAAAGCCAATGTCCACCTTATAAAATAAAATTTAAATGGTACACTCCTAGCTCAGGCTGTTGAAGAAAATGAAAGAAAGAAATGAGATAAATATGTAAACCAAATTTCTTCATTACCAGTTTG
The DNA here is from genome assembly GCF_022539315.1 of Serinus canaria. Classification (NCBI taxonomy): domain Eukaryota; kingdom Metazoa; phylum Chordata; class Aves; order Passeriformes; family Fringillidae; genus Serinus; species Serinus canaria. The sequence continues at coordinate 49,844,083 of NC_066313.1, read as the reverse complement.
GATTCTGGTTCCCATCAGGCTAAATTTTCTTAACTGAAACTGTGGTGATTATTAAAAAACCATAAACTGCAATAAGGATTCAACAACTATTTTCAGAAATATTGGTTGCCTTCAAAAAACAAATAACCAAAAAAACTCAGGTGATCTATTGTAATTCTCAGACCAACAATTCTGTCTCATTTATTCCATACTAGAGTGTCTTGAGATATAAAAAGCATCATGAGTAATTTGTCCGACTGTCATTCAGGATTCTTCATGAACATTGTGATCTCTTATCTCTGTGTGTTTGTAATTAGAACAGCTAATCTTTGCACTACTGATTTAATCTTAAGACTTCAAAGGAACAAAATTAATGAAGATAAAATGATGTTTATTGGAAAGGGGAAAATAAATTCAGAAGAATAACATATATATACATGATACCAAAACTTGCTATTTTATTTTTATTAATCATGTGTGTTAACCCATGTAAAGCTCGCAGAATAATTTCGATTAAAAATGGAAGGAAACATTTATCTCAGCCTTTCAGTTGGTGTTTTAGGATGAAATTTCAGAACAAAATTGATGAAATTGGATAAAATGTGAATAAATTACATCTAAAAATAATGAAGTGTTTTCTTATCAGATATCTCTTGATAAACCTTGGTTTGCTATTTCATTTGGCAAAGAAAATAAGAAGATATATGTTTTACACTGATTTATTCCTTAAAAAAAATTTCTACATAGATTGTTAGCCAGATGTTAATCATTAGGACAGCTGTAACTGCATTTTTGTAATACCTTTTAAGAATACACCCAATTACACAAACGTATAGAAATCTGAATGCTATAAAATTATATTATAATGACTTTTTTTGTCTAATAGTTATTGACAGAAAGTACAGTTTTATGTACTAGTCACTCACCCAAAAATTCATTGGTGGTCCCATCACAGTCTAATTGACACTGCACCTACAGAATGAGCAAATCTCTGGGTGCAAAGCTATGTAAATACATTTTAAGTACACCGACTTCAGCTCAGCATCAAAGGTTTCAAGGAGAGTTGGCAAAGACAATGATATTTCATTGTCATTTCACTGAAGGACACAATCCTTTCTCATTAGAAATTGCCTACAAAAAATATTTAACTAATGATTCATAAAATCACATGACTGGATTTTCCAGAAGGTTTTTTAAATCAAGATTTATAATTCAACATTTATGTCTAGATTGAAAAACTCAAAGGCACAAACTTTAAAAATATTCTAACCTGTCATAAATTCGTGTGTGTGTATATATATATATATATATATATATATATATATATAATATTTTACAAATATCATCATATTTCCTATGTACTACTAGCAAGGAAATGAATTCCTTTTCCATTTAAAGAGTGATAAAAATAGCATTTACCCTTTTCCAAACACCATCAAAAGAGAATGAACTAATGACAGTGTAATGAACAATATTTGCATTACTGGCATTGCCTGCCAGTCTTTTCTGAAACATTAGTAATATTACTAAGAAATCTCTGTGCTGGCTCACACTTTACCTGTAATACTGAACTCCTGATGAACAACCATCTTTTTCATAAGTGTTCACTTGTGAAAAATGGTGCTGGAACAGAAACTCGGCCCCTTTATCACTCCTACCTCCACTTTAAGCTCCTGCTAAGTATTGTCAGTATTGGCATTACTGCACAGTAATGCTTTGCTTCACAAATGGACTATTCCCCCAGCTTTTGACATTCTGAGTTGATCAAAAGATGCCTCAGTCTTGGCAAGGTAATTGTCCCATAGCTGACTCTACTGTGATACAGTAACAGTATCTAAACACCCAAAATACCCAAAACATCTGAGTCAATGTGACACATCACAGCAAATTCCTTCCAAAATACTGCAGCTTTTACTTAACAATTGGCATCACCAGCAGGTCAGGGGAGGTGAACCTTCTCTCCTTGGAACAAGTGAGACAAATCTGAAAAACAGGGTTCAGTGCTGGGCTCCTCAGTACAAAAGAGATATACTGGAGACAGTCCAGCAAAGAGCCATGAAGATGATGAAGGGACTGAAACATCTTTTCTCTGAAGAAAGACTGAGAGAATTGGGACAGTTCAGCCTGGAGAAGAGAATATTTCCTATTGTGAAAGGAAGTTGTTCCTGTTTACTCTGGGTGTCCTACATTGACAAGTTCAGAAAATAAAAACATACATTTGGAGAGAGCTCAGGTGTTTGGAGGTGTCACACCTGTGTGAGCTTACCAGGATTGCCAGTCCACTGCAAACTGCTGCATGACTTCATAGAATATAAAAACACTAATTCAGTATTTCCATCACACAAAGGCACTGCTAATCTTCAACAGGTCTAGTAAAGCAGTAAGCTAGTGAAACAACAAGTTTTTTTACATTTCTTTTCTTCCTTTTATCACCCTCAGTCATATTTAACAAGTTCACCAATTAGGAATCTGCTGCTTCAGCTGTGGTCTCTTTTACCTATGCTATAGTAAGGTTCAGATGTCCTAATCATAACTCCATGTAAGAATGAGGTCAGAAGCTTTTCCTGCTGACATTCCACTCAGAAGAACCTTTAGACAGCCCATTGCAGAGAAGCGATATCTGTGCTTTCCCAGAAATCAAACAAGTTCCGTGCCATTTCTTTACCCGGCTGTGCTCAGGGCTCCCATTCCTTGGAGTGCACCACTGAAAGCAAACTCTGAGAGGTTACAGCTTGTACCCAGCACATCACTGACATTCAGCAGAGCCATGCAAACAGAGCATGATGGCGCTGGCTTTGGATATTAACAAGCTGCCTCTTCCCTCCCCATTATAACTTTCTCACAGTCTCAAACCATGATCTGTTACCATTTTCATTAAGCATGAATATGCATCCTTAGCATACAGTAATTAGCTCTTCTCTAGCCATTAATCAAAGAAATGCTATAAATTAGCCTGCAAAAGGAAATTAACTCCCGGGGGAAATTCCAAGTTGCACCAATGTAAATGTTACCAGGCCTCAGGAGGTTAAGGGAACTTTTGTGTGAAACTGAGAGAACTTGGCTTATTTATTCTGCTTTACAGCATGCTGATAACTTTCACACAGTAAGATACCCATTAAACCACTAGACCAAATAGCTTCCTAGCCTGGAGGCTGGCTAAAATCCAGGAAGAGGCTTCTGCATTTAATATGACACTTAAATGGAATTTAGTTTCATAAATCCCAAGCTGTGATTGAGAAAAAGCCATTTCAATGGTCAGATCACCTAAAGCTAAAAGTATGCAGGTTCTGTAAAAGAATTTGTTCTTTTACTTTGAAGATCATAGGTATCTATGTTCATAGTCCCAGAAACACTTCAGAGCTCAGTAAACTATAGACTCAGACACCTATCCTATCACTCATTTGAAATCCACATGTCCATTTGCTTAAGCTGACTGATAACTGTTAGGTCTGATAATTATGAATGTGTTCTGGTTAAAAAATTTTAAGGTGGAATAGTGACATTTCTTCATTTAAAAACTGTAGAGGGAAGCAAGGAGAACTATGATAGTACCAGCCATCTCTTACCTAGCAACTGTCCTCACTGAGGAAATACCTGGATTTCACCTCAGTCTGCAGAGGTTTATATCAGCATCTTCTATCAGACTTTCTCTGCTAGAGTGAGGCAATTTGCACCTGTCCTTTTGAAGTTTTACCATCCTAAAGGCCACAGGGTGATGGAAAGAGAGCTGGCAAAAGAAAATACTTTGGTCCAGCCTATGAGTGTAACACCCCACTATGCTGGGTGTATTTTCCAGGTATTCAGCAAAACCTGGAAAAAATAAAGGAGTGGTTGTGGAAAATCTTCCCTTCCCAGCTGAATGCAGTGTTGATCTACACAGCTCCTCCTGATACTCCTTGAGTACAGCAGCTCCTCAAGCCTTTGTTGCAAAATACTAAGTTTTCAAAAAAGAAGGAGGAGGGGGGAATAAATCATGAGTCATTACACATTACAGAATATTCTGTACCCTTGTGCTTAAGGCCTCTGTTTAGAAAAGTAAGCATGGGATGGTGTATTAGTGTGATCTGCCCTGCAGGGGTGACCCCTGGAAGCACTGCAGTGCGAGGCCAGGGCTGCGCCTGCCAGAAAGCTGATGAGTGCTCTCTAAAGGCACTGAGCTTCAACTCAGACAGAGCACTTGCTTGGACTCAGTCCAGTGTGGTAATTTATGAACTGAAAAGGGTCTGGGAATCCACTCCATAAATCCCAAGCTAGTAGTAGAATATTCATATGCACAAGCTATACACATAACAAACTTCTAAAATTAAGTGCATTAGACCCAGTCTCTTTCATACACAAAATTCAGGTAGCATGCTAATTTCATTAATCCCATTTGGTTTTCTCATACCCAGTCACAGGGATTTCCCTTCTACTGGTATTGAATTCAGTGGTAGGAATGTGCCCTTGCTGCTTTCCCATTCTTTGGCAGCCTACCTGCTTCCACTGCCACTAAAGTGTTTAGATAGCCAAGAAGCCAAGCAGCACCTCTTCCAGGTACATGAAAACAGAGAGGGTATGTAATTTTCCAACCCCCCCCCCCCCACCATGCCCTCAAAAGCAGTTGCTGTACTCGCTGTAGGTAATTTTCCTGAGCTTTATGACCAAAGTTGTAATTGAATTTTGTAAGGCAGAGATTCCAGGGCAAAGCACTCCCAATTTCCCTGCCATTATTTTGTCACCTAGCTCCTTCCACTATGGTATCCAGCCTCTGGGAGGTCTTTGGTCATCTCACAACACCCCAGAATGTTATTAATGTTACAATTTTTTGAAAGTTTTGATGATAAGATTTTTGATAAAATTTTCAGGAAACGCATTCCACTTCCTTGGATGTTTGTCAAAATTTGTCATCCAATCTGATATCTGAATTTTAACAGTATTTAATGAATAATAAATTTAGATAACTACATGTCACAAACAGCTGCCATTGCTTAACTGCAGCAACACTGCAGCAGTATGGGAGATAAGCAGAACCCTGATAAAAAATTCAAATTGTTTAGAATGTTTATAGAGTGACTATCCCCTTCTGGACAGTACCTGGACATTTAGAGGTTTGAAATTATTACCTGTATGAGTGCATCCAAAAAAAGTCCGTCTCTAAAGATGGTTTTAGAATCAGAAAGATCTATTGATCTTTCATTATTATCTTTCATAATATTATAGGCCTCATGGAGCAGAAAGATGACTGCATATGAAACTGCATCTAATAAAAACAGCAGCAACAAGCAGTGACCTGGTAACTGTGTAGGCTATAAGGAAAAGTGGGGTACTGAAACAATACGGAACATTTCTAATGGGTCATGTAGAAGTTGATTCTAAAGTCAAAAGTCAAAAACAGATGCAGAAAAAAACAAGGAAGCTCTGGAGATTGAATGGTGTCTTTGTGGATAAAAAAAATACATATATGAAACATCAGTCTTAAATGTGGATACAGTTAAAGACAAATAAACTACTAGAATATATAAAGGATAGAAAAATTAAATGAAACACAATATTTGTTTTGCAAAGCAAAACCAGATGGCAGGCTGTACTTGGGTTAAATTATGATTTATTTGTTTTCTGTTGGAAGATGTGCATTACTTTGGGGACAACATACCAGTGGGAAATCAGAGGGAGTCTATATTTTAAACTTGTATCTAATAAAGAAAGGCTAAGAAATGTTCAACTCAGTTTTAAGAAAGTGTTCCTCATAGTAGTATTATAGCAGAAATATTTCTAATTTAAAAAAAGAAGAAAAAACCTTATGAAAGATAGAATTATTGAAGACTTATGCCGTGCATGTTTGAGGATCTACATTCCAGAAGAATATTCTAAAAGGATTATTAGAAGTAAACAAAGAATGATTTCACTGTGACTATAGCAAGTGGGTGGAGCCCACAGGCAGACAGCTTATACTGAGCAGAAACATGAAATAGCTCATGGCCTTGGACACTGAATCAAGCTCAAGTGTTATGATTTGATATGTCTTATGTGTAACAGCACTGTGTTTGCTTCCCACATCCTATTTTTAGAGGTATCAAACTGTATCTAGTGGGATTAAAAACTGGCCTGTTGGTTCCACAGTTGTGGATATTTGGGCACAGGCCAGATTCAGTGTGGCAGGGTCAGATTCAGCAGATCTGTGGCAGTGTCCCACTGCAGCCCAGCTGACCTGTCAGGCAGAGGTACCCCTCTGATCAGAGGCAGGTTGTGTTTACCCAGCACAGCCTGGCACAGCCATGCAGCTATGTCCCAAGCACCCAGAGATGAAGCCAAGCATGCCAAGACACCCTGCTGCTGCTGGAGAGAGCTTAGCTGAAAAGCACTCTGGAAAATGACACAACATGGTATCAAACAAGTTTGAGTGTCCAAAAATCCTAGCAATATTTGGAGTCTTGGGAGTGTATTCAGAAGAGTTGGCTTCTTGCCCTTCAGAATATGGTTAAGAGGCTGTCACTTCAAGACACACCCCTGGGGAGTTGCTTCCCTACTCTCAGGTAAGGGATGCAGCAGGAGAGGATCAAAAGCTTGGGGTCCTTTCTCTGTTCCCAGCTTCCATTTCCTGCTCCATTCCAAACAGCTGTAAAACATGATGTTACTTTCCATAATGATAAAGACACCTAACTTTGTATTTGTATTGTCTTTGGAGTCATAGCCACTAAATAGCATCATTTTCTGGACATGCTATGATTTGTAGGTTAAAAAATTTCTCCAAATTTTCCTCTTTTCACCTTTGTCATACACCACTGCGTATGAGTGTATTTCGGGAACAAATAGCAGATGTTCACACATTAGTGTGATCCTATTTAGCTTAATTTAAAATACTTTAAGGTTTATGACCTCCTTTTTGTTGGCTTTCGGCTTATTACCTGTAGCCATATTTTCTGACAAATCCTTTCCTTAGGATTTTTACTCCTGAGAAGCTGAGAGGAACAAATGTAAACAATGATTATCTGCTGCTGTGGAATACACCAGGTGGATCCGTGATTGGTCTCATCTGGTTGTTTCTAATTAGTGGCCAATCACAGTCCAGCTGTCTCAGACTGGCTTGGTCAGACACAAGTCTTTGTTATCACTCTTTTCCTATTCTTAGCTAGCCTTCTGATGAAATCCTTTCTTCTATTCTTTTAGTATAGTTTTAATATAATATATATCATAAAATAATAAATCAAGCCTTCTGAAACATGGAGTCAACATTCTTATCTCTCCCCTCATCCTGGGACCCCTGCAAACACCTTCACAATTACCTGTCTTGCCTTTTATTTTTCTTGAAGAGAAGAGCAGAGCGGCTGTAACATTTTGGGAGACAGACGAGGAAGCAGGAAAACACATAATAGAAAATGTTTGACTCATGAACAATGCAGCAGCAGAAGTTTGCACAGCACAGTTATTTCAGTGAAAATTTTATATATAGTAATAAAAATTGCAGTCCCAACGACCCAGTTTTGGTGTGATGTACTTTCAGCAAATCCTGATTAATGTAGATAATATAGACACTGAGAAAACAATATTATTTATGATAATGACAGGGGCTTTTTAAATAACCTTTTATCTTAAAATTTACTGCAGCTTCAAGTGCTTCAGAGTCTCACTTTTTCTGAGCTGCAGCTGTGAAACAATGCTGCCTTCCCATCTTCTTGTACAGTCCTTGGTCTTTACTATTTTTTCTTACTGTAATATACATGGTGAATTTTTTGCCTAGTTCTGCACTCATGGCATGGAAACCCTTTTATGAATTTATTTGTAGAAGATTTTTCGGACAAAGTTTCATAGTATCATGTGCAGCCTCCCATTAGTGACAAGGATTAACTGGATAAAGGCTTCTCCTGCAGCCTAGGCAACAGCATCAGGCCACTCCTGATAAGGAAGATACATCCTCCAGTTGAGATTGCTGGTTTACCATAGCTAAATAAAACCACATTTCTAAGAAATGTAGACAGCATCCACCCCCAGACCTCTAATGACAGAACATGAAGAGTGTAATATATATAATTACATTGTGCTACCATATTTGCCATTACGCTTTTCAGCCACTGAAATAATTCTCCTCTTTCTCATGGTAGACGGTAAAGGAAAGCCAACACATGGTATTGTTTGGCTTTTGGTCTCTATAAGTCTTTTGACACTATTGCGCTGAAATTTCCACATGCAAGCCAAGGAAATGTGGAATAGAGGAAATCACCACAAGGTGTACATATGTTTGAAGAGTGATTCTCAAAGCCATTAGCCATTATTTTTCCTGAAGTGCTTGATACATTTCACTTAGGATCCCATAAATACATTTACTGGTTTTGGTTAATAACTTCCTGGAATACTAGGAAAAGAACTGAATATTTCTATAAAGTGAAAACACATTGAAGGAATTAGACACATGACTAGGCAGAAGAGTGGCAGATTAGGATGCAGAAGATCACGAACATTTTTAAAAAATGAGTAACAAAAATAATTTTCCTATTAAAAAAACCAGGCAGATTTTATGATCCAATAAAAAGTATGGAGTAATAAGGCATTCGGGAAAATTATTGGTTAATTGGTTTTTAAAAAGCAAATAAGGTATGAGGAAACTCCGAAGGAACTAGGTTCTTTCTTTGTGGAGAGAAGGACAAAGTAGGAGGCAACTGGAAGGGGAAGGAGAAAAGAAAGACACAGTAATGGTACTGCAAGGATGCCAAGCAGTTCTACCAGCAGTCAGAGCCACAGGATGGATTTAGGAAAGGACTTTATAATTCTCAGGGGAGCAAAGCCCTGTAGCAGGCTATCTGCAGAGATCGTGGAATCTATTTCATGGAGGTATCAAAGACCTGCCTGGTCCTCCTTTAGCAGAACAGGCAGACCAAAACAGATTCATTTTCTTCTTTTATTTTCTGAACTGTGTGCCCTAAAAGCTGAAGTTAAGCAATAAATACACTAAAAACCTTATGCCTGGATGAGCCAAGAGGTTTCTTCAAATATGAATTGAATTCTTCAATTCATATTTGAATCTGCCATTGCTCTAAATGCCCTGGAACTTCTCTAGGCATTGTAACAGACTTTCTGTCCGTGCCCACCTTCAAAAGGTGAGGATTGTGCTACTGTCTCAGCCATACCAGTAGCACACAAGCTGCTGATACTCATGCTCTTCCTCTTCAATACCCTTTCTCTTGGTACATCCTCAAGCTCAAGACTTGCTGCTGATAAAAGCATCAAAGACATGAGAAAACAAACAAGGGCAGGAATAAAGCCACAGGGACCACAACAGCCTGTCCTACAAGATGAAGTCAGTGTCAGGGAATGAATGCACTTTAAACTGGGTTGTGAAACCACCTTCTGACTTCCTGTTCCTTTTGAGCGTAATCACAGAGCAGATCACTCTGCTCTGGGACTCAGTTTACACAGAAGTGATGTTGAAATCCTGCACCAGACTTTTTCACCTCCCTGTGCCATTTGTGGCTGCTAATTGCCTTTGTTGTGATGTCAATGCTCTAGTTTGTCTCATTTAATTTATTTTTCCTCACAAGATTTTCCTCTTATTTGAATATCTGAAAACAGCTAGCAGAAAATTCTTTTCAGTGTCAGTGTTGATAACTGCCTGTGTTGAAACTTTAAAAGGATTTTCTATTTATAATTTTTGTTTATTTTTATTTCTCTATTTCTATTTTACTAGTGAATTAGTAATCCCAGTAAATAAACTTGTACTGTGAAATTTACGAATATGGCATTAATTAGGTAGATGTATTCTAAATGCACACCCCTGGTACTTTTTACGTAGCAGCCTTATAAAAATAAGTTAGTAAAGCACTGTTTTAATTGAATAATAAATGCATAAGTTATTTTTTTTACTACTGCTGCCATAGTATAGCCAGCCTCAGAAGATGCAAATCTCTGATTTCTAAAGTGATAATTAAAATCTTAATTTCATCCAGGATTAGCAATTAGCAGGATTTTGTACTGTAATGTGCAAAAGTACTTAACTCTGGAGAACAGCCCCTTGAAAGGATACTCAAACCCCACATTTCAGAGGAAGGATATTTATTTTTCATTGTAAGACAAATCAAATATTTATTTTTCCTTCTCTCAAATGAATTTTGTTGGCAGTTGACTCTTGTGTGCAGTCACACAAATTGTCGATTCAATATTCAGCCCAAGGGACATAAACATCTGGAGAGGGGAATGGAAATGAATTGTGAAAAAGGAAAAGAGATTTCCTTCTCCTGCTGAAGAGAATTCTCTTTTTAGAAGGGCTTGAAGGAGGTTTGCATTTTCATCCATTCCTGCCTACCCTCTCTCAGACCATGCCTGTAAATGAACTGTTTATGTCTCTAAGGGTTGGGGCAGAAACTTCTACCTGAGGTACCTGAAGAAGCTTCAGATGGCTGGGAGTTCAAAAGGAGGAAGGTAAATCAGCAAAGTAACCCTCAAAAAGGGCAATCAGCAGCTAAAGTGCTTATCAATGATAATTAATAAACAAATTTTCATACTCTAAAAAGTGGCCTATAACAATGTAGCAATAAAGAGATTTGAGTAAGTGCTTTGCTTTTTTCTTTAACCTGTGCTTCAATCACTGGGCTCATCCAGTATTCTGCGACTGTGAAAAGCTTCTATGGAAATGACCTGAAATTTTACATGGATGCAAATATCATCTACCCACAAGCAGTATTTCTCCAAATTTATGAAAACACTACTACTCTAAGGTTAAGGATGTCCCTGCATGAAAATGATGATATGTCTGATCAGAAAATGATTCTGCCTATGAAACCAGTAAAAATGTTTTATCCCACATCTACATGGAACTGTAGGAGTGGGATCATCCAAGATGCATAGATAACCATGGTCAAAAAAGAATAGCAAAAACCAAAAGGGCTCCAAAAAAACAACTTCACTAAGTTTTTTTAACAAACTGCACATTTGGCATGGAAATTAGTATATGCTTTGTGTCTATCTTCTAATAGTAGAAGAAATAAAAGAATAAAAAAGTTAGAGGCAAGAAGCAGAGTGTGAAGAGACATCAGATAGTGAGACAGGAGAGGAAAGAAGATCACCAGTCCTGGGTCTATTGATTCAGTCAACAGGGTGTCCAGGGTCCTAAGGGCAAGTTTTCCCTCTCTAGGGATTAGGTTTCTTGCTCTTCATGTAAATGAGTGAGCATGAACAGTCCATTCTTCTGGACCTTCTGTGCATGGACTGTCTTTCAGTCGATCCCTGCCTACTGGATTGACTTCTGGTGTTCAGTGCAGCCCCACTTCTTGACCCCCATCCCTGCACTTGCACTGTTCTTTATTTTGTGCATTCCCCATGAACCAGGAGAGGGAATCTGGCCCCCAAAAGGTGCTGCCATACCTCTGTTCAGCGCCCCTGTCCAGCCACATCCTGTTCTAAGTTGTCCACTTGATTGGCCATTGGTGTTTGAGGCATAGCAATGTGTTAACTGCATACTGCCCAGGTTTCCACAAGAATGCATGAATATAGCCTCTTGCCAAGCATGTCTGCAGTAAATCCAAGCCCATTGGGATGTTGGTCTATGCTGAAACCTGAAATGTTATATTTTTTCCAGGGTTTATTTGACTAAAGCTAGCACAAATTGCAATGACATGTCCATTTGCTATGTAGGCGTGGCCTTCAGAGCAGGTTGGTTTGGTCTGATTTCAGTCCTCTAATAAATACATACCCACTTATGCATGTTGTAAAAATAGTTATACATCTAGAGTTAATTTTACAGATGACAAATCCTACTGAAAAGTAACAAAAGCAGAATAGAATCTGTCTTTGCAGGAGAATAATGTCAGGCAATAGTGCAGGGTATTGATGACTAGGAGGCAGCACTGAAAAAAAAAAAAAGAGGGTGGTAAAGTAATGTTCTTCTTAAGAGAGAAATATGAACCTTCAGAGAAGGTAGGCTAATCTCTAATTTCAACATAGACACTTTGGAGGGGTTTATGAACTGCTGATTTCAGAAGACAACTGAATCATCTGCAATGCTGATTTGCTCAAAGTAATATTACAATTTGAAATTAATTTGTGCTCTAATATTTTTATTGTACTCTCTCACTGAAATGTGACCATATATAAATAATCAGCTACATCATTGAACTTGTGCTTCAGTTACTTGTGACATTCTCTCCAATAAAGCATTACACAGAGCATGAACAGTCCTCAGTAGCTCACAAGCGGGCAGGGCAGGTTTTGATTATTTTTCTTTAGTGACTTATGCTAGTAAAAAATCTGTGTTAATATATGGTGTGCCATAAAAATTATCTGTGGTTTTGAAAAACAATATAAATCTTCTCCATCTAAAGAGGTTTAAAAAGATATCTGAATATTCCATAATTTACTAAGGCACATGATCTGTTTTGAACATTTTATAAGGATTTGGCATGGTTGACAAGAAGTTAATGTAAATAAAATGTACATTGATCTGAAAGAAATTTACATTAATTCAATAATTATGTCATTATTATTTCTATGTCATATCTTTTTCTTGGTACAGCTTCAAGGTAGCCAATTGAAAGTTTAGGACAAAATAATGAAGAAAGAAGGAGAAAGTAATTTTTTTTTATTAATAATCTAACTTGTTCTTTCATAAGGGTGCCATAAATTAGAAGAGAAAGCCAGAGAATTTGAGACTAAATATGCAGAGATATTATGTCCCCATCCTCTGGAACCGTTCTGTGCTTTAGATTGCAGAAATAGGAAAGAGAGGAAGGTACATCTCTCTCTCAACCAAACCACAGACATGTCTCAGCTCAATAGGATTAAAGGTAATTTCCTGACTGTCTCTTGGGGAACTTGGAGGTGTTTTATGGCTAAATATCTGACTTAGGGCTGTGCCTAACAGATACATTTTTTGCCTTAAACTAATAAAGAAGAGTGTTTTCCATTTAGTAGCTCCAGACTGTTGCTCTGGCCATCTGGCAGCTATTCCTGTACATATTTAACATTCTATTTTCTTGATTTTATGAAAGGAACTATTTGCATAGTAGATTTCAAAGCAGAAATAATTTAATGTGCAAATACTGTTTCAAAAAGTATTTCAAAAGCTCATGGATAAAGAAAAATACCATTGAAGTGTGCGAGGTGCAAGGTTTTACAGTCAGAATTTTTAATTTTTTTTTAAAAAACACTCATAATTATTTTCACAGACTACAATTCTTCCACATAATGAAGACCTCATGGATTTCAGATACACAGCATGTCAGTAATAAGGCAGGACACAAATTTTAGTGTACAAATTGCATTTCAAAAGCTCATGTGTAGATCAAAAACTGCTAGAAAACTGTTCAATAGAGTAGAATTTACAGGAAGTTTTCCCAAATGTCATACTTATTCACATGGACTACAGTAACATCAAGATCTCCAAAATTATTAAGACCAATTATTATGACAGGTACTGAAAAATATGTTCAGATACTGTCAGAGAAATCGGGAAATTGAAAGAGAAGTAACATAGTACAGGACTATAGAAATGTTGCCTGGAAGAGATCTCTAGGCATGGCACAATCCAATCTCCTGCTTAAAATGGGATTATAGCTCAGACCATGCCAGGTCAGTCAGGGTTTTGAATAAATTCTTGAAAATCTCTGACAATAGAGATTCTACATCCCTCCTGAAATGAACATTTTTCTTTATGTTCGATTTGAATTTTGTGTGTTGCAATTTGTCACCATTTTCACTTACTTAAAATATTAAATGAAGTTATTGGCACGACCACAAATTAAGCTTCACAGCTTTTTCTCTGCATATAGAACAAACTTCTTGCACTGAGTGCTGATTGAAACATGGCAAAACATCATATTTTCTTGAAACTGGATTTCTGCTGGAAGATGTTCCAAGTCTCACTGGATAATATAAAAATTTCTAAAGATGACACCTGAAGCTAAAAAATGAAATAGTGGACTCAATGATCCTTACAGGTCCTTTCAATTTTGAGATATTCTGTATAAAGATGGCTCTGCCCATCAATGTGTGTCTCCTTCTCGTTAGACACTTTAAGATTTTCCTTTTTTGAGCCTTTTTCCAGCAGAGTAAAAATGGTGGGTAGTTTTCCAGCACCCACACAATGCATCAAGAAACTGGGGCCAGGATTAGAAAACTTATATATCCAGCAAGCCCTCCTAACTGTTCTACTAATTCCTGCCATACCATATTTAAAAGTATACAATTCCAGCGCACTAATACTGGCAAGAATGAAGGGCCACAAGTCAAAGCAGGCTTCACCTTTAGATTCAGGTTATAGATCCAAGTGTGGCACTCTAAACATGAAGTGTGACATTCAGGCTCCTCTTCACTTCATTGCAGCTGTTTTGGTGAGGTTGTCCATCACTGGAGAGGTGCACAAGCTCTCAGTGTAGTCAGTGGAGACCACGGACTGAATTGTAGAATCACAGGTGTCCTGGGATGAGGTTATGGTCTTGTATCCACATTCATGTGTGCTGTTTATGCTGGATATTATGTTCTGTGCCTTCAAGACTGGCTCTGAACAGGAAAAGTTTTGTTTTAGTCTCTTATCAGCTGCTCGCCCACGGCTGGCAGGACACAGAGACGGGACAGTGCATAGCGCTGCTTTTGCTTTTTGCCTGGATTTCGCTTTGCTCTTGCTCTTGCTTCTGCTTTGCTCCTGCTTTGCTCTTGCCTTTTTGCTTCTGCTCATTAGTTAGTTTAGCTAAACAGTCCAAATTTCTTCCTGGACTGTTTCTCCTTTCCTTTTTGGACCTACTCAAACCTGCTCTGGACTGGGACCTGGGAAACACTGAGAGTTTGCACCCTGTTGGCTGCAGCAGCTGCCCCAGCGCCGGAGGGACTGATAACAGAGCAACCACCCCCAAGAGAGACTTTCTGAATTTGTCATCTTTTTCAGAGTGGTGTCATCTGGTATTGTTCATTTGGTGTGCTGGGGGTGCTGTGCCTGTTAAATACACAGGTTCTTTCCACTTCTCTCAGAGGAATTCTTCCCGAACCAGTTGGGGGGAGGGGCCATGTGGGTTTGCTTTCTGGAGGGGCCCCTTTTGTGGGATTCTCTCCTAAATTTGCCCTAAACCAGGACAACAGGTTACCAGGCCATGTCAGCTGAGAGTGTGTCCTGCCAGGCTCTTCCAGGCAGACATTCCTTTCCCTTCCTAGGAGCCAGAGCCTGAGTAACAACTCAACAGCAGTACCTGCTTCATTGCCCCCTGATTCCTCCTCCTTCTGCCCCTCCCTCACTCATGTCTGCCCTGCAGCTGCTTCTGTATTGCTGCAATGGCCTATGCAGCTGCTCGGTGACTCAGGCTGGGAAAATGAGACACATTCTAAAAAAGAAAAAAACAACCAAAAACCTTGGTGTTTTCTTTGTCAGGTTATTCTTAATCCAGCCCATGGATTATACAGACAATGAGAACTGAAATCCAATACCCCACCATGGACATGAACTGTCATTTACTATTTGCTGGACTGTCTGGGTAAGTTAAATGTGAGATTTCAAAAGCAGTATTACATACTATCTTTCCTACAAAGAATTAAAATAGATCAATGCCTTATATTGTTACTTCAAAGATTATTCAAACACGGTTTTATAAAGAAAATATTGAAGCAGCTCCAGTTCACTCTAATAACTGTGATTATTTTTAGCCCCCTTTTCTGTTCAATAGCAGTCTTCTAAGTATTTTTAAAAAACACTGTCTTCCTCATAGCTCTTTTTAAATTCAAAATTCAAAAATGTATCTTCCAAAACCCAACATTAACTTATAAATATTTCCATAGTTTTGTGCAAGCTTGCAGCTCATCAGATAACACTCTGCTAGTTCCCTAAATATTATCAGACCTGTTCCAGTACTGGCTTTTTTAAGAGCCTTAGGAAAAAAATGTGAAAATAATTATTCAGGAAAATATTTTAGCAAAATGCTAAAAAGGATTTTAGAATTTTTTCATTAGTGGGTGACTCCAGTTAACAGAAATGCTTTTTAAACTTTGACATTGCAGATTAATGTAACTCTGCACCAAAATCCGAGGACGTTTCAGAGTCAGAAGACGTGGGGAAATGCTGTATATTGAGGCTGAATTCAGCCTCGTGGAGCATCACAGAGTGGTGTTGCTCAAGACTTTTCACAAAGCTGTAAAATGTCACCTTGCAAGCAGGCAGTTATTGCCCCTTTTTATTTGTGTAAGAAGGGTGTCACAGAACCTCCTCCTTCTTGAGGCAAAAGCTCTTCTGTTACCCAGCCTGTCTTAATTCATAGCCAGACCATCCTCACTTGCACTGACATGGTTCATTCAACTCGTGTAGTTCTGCCCCACCTCAGTTTGTATGAAGAGCAACACTGTCCCATTCCTGCCTTCATTCTCCCATGTAAGCCAAGTTATTTTTTCTGCTCTGTCCACAGGCTGTTGCTGAACTGTTGTAATTTAACCTCATTTGCTTTAAAAGACATTCGCCAGACCTGACCACAGGACATGAAATGTGACCTTCTTAGTGCTTCACAAGGCATGACATTAACACTGCTGACTAAGTCAGAAGTTGCTGATGGATCATTGAACATTTAAATCCTTTACTGCGCTCTGAAAACTTTCAAACTCTCACATTAGAAATTCTTATTACTGGTTTATGTCCATGTGAAATTACATTTTAGCCATGGTTTCTTTCCAGATGTTGCAGTTTCGACATCCTCCCAAAGAATTCTTTTACAAGGAATACGTCTCCTACATATGTTTTCTAACATTTGTTTGCCAATGGAAACAGAGAAAGGTAAGCCATAAGAAAGTGGCCTTGAAATCTCAAAATGCTATGTGGCTGTCTTCTCTTCAGCCAGCTCATCACCTACCTCAAAATTCCTGTGCTTATCCGCATCATTTCCACCCAACCAGTAATTTTTCAAGAAACACCCTACCTAATGTGTTGAAGAAATCCAGACAGATACACAGATATTACATTTTCTTGCCCAGAAAAAAGCTCTCATATCAGAGAAAGTTTACAGATTAGTCTGGCACATACAACTGGTAAACGTGCCTTGCCCTTTATAACACTCCCCTTCAACATTCATATTTTAATTACTCTCCCTTTCAAGATGTTTCTTAAATCTTTTCATACTACTGAGAAAGAAATAATCCATGACAGAAAATGCAATTGCCTGGATCTTTTCCTTACCTTTTCTTTTTATAAGCATTACTACTGCTTTTAAATCTAATAATGGTGCTCTGTCTCCCTATATCTGCTATATATACCTGCAGCCAGACAAATATTTTATAAGAACCTTCTCTGCAAATCCTGGAGCCGACATTCCCCAGAGGGAAGAATGGGGTGGGCTTCAGTATAGCCCTTTTTCACATCACTTACCATTCCTGTCACACTTTTATTCCTCTCTCCAAAGTTATCCTCCCAATCAATGTTATTCTTCCTCTTGAAAACTGAGTCAAATATTCAGCTAATCTGGGGGTTGCTGCTAAGTTACTTTACTGCCTATCACCATTGTATCAGGGGAATTGGTCAATCATTTTTATGGTAAGGTGACCTCCTGGACTGTATTTTTACAGTTTGGTAAAGTTTAATTGTTGATTATAGTTTGCACTCCTCAATTTATGCTATGATATCCTGACTTCCAAGACTCATATGTGCATTTCTTGTAAATACTCTCCTTTTTCCTGGTACAGTTCTTGGAAAGGCTAGCTGTCCGTTTAGATTACCTTGCCAGATTTCCTCCTTGCTCAGTGCTCATCTAAAATTAAGAACATTAGCTTTATCAGTTCAGGTGGCACCATTCTTCTAGGTCTGCTGTTTTAAAATCCAGAGCTGTGGTATGTCATTGGGCTAATTCTCCACTGAATTAAAGGCTCAGCTAAGTTGGATAAACTCACAATTACACTTCCTTTAAGCAATCTTGTGAAATCAGCAAAACCAAATCAAAACTATAATATAGTTGCATATTGTTACAGTCACAACCTTAGTTCAGTAGTAACCTGGGTGGTTTGTCAAGGAACGATGGCATTAGGAAACTAAAGCTAATGACCAATAAATTCCAGCTTTAAAAACTAGAGCTTTCCAAATTAAGCCACCTGCCTCTTCATAAATCCTAAATTACAGGGGATTTCCTGTCTTCAGTTTTAGCTTGAATCCTTGTTGTCAGAAGGTGTGGGTAGCTATCCACTGATGAGGTTTGATTACTTGCTTTCAGCTGTGACCCGCTTGCTACTCTACATTTGTCATTAAGTCACCAGCACACAGTTTAAGAAGTCACAGGCTGCAGCTGAACTGACAATGCTTACTCCTAACTGAGAGCAAGTATCCTGGCTAGTGCTTCAGAGTAAAGTTTGAATAGTAGAGGAAAAATTATTTCCTTCATTCACTTATAAGCTAGATTTCAAATTAAATGCAGTAGGGAAATGTGTCTTCAATTAATGGATTTCCTTTTCTTTAAGAAATATGGGTACATAGCTTCTTAAGACACAAAGATTTTTCAGACAAGTAAGCAAATTTAAAACCATTACAGACGTGAAACAGACCTTTCTTTCTTTCTACTTTAGACAAGTAATAATGTGGTAAAAATTGGCTTCAACTGAAAGAACTGAAAAAAAGAGAAATGTAACCAGTAACTTTTTATTTTAAGACAATGACTTACATTTCATCAACATGATTTCATTCTTATAAGATGTCCATTACCACCTATGCCTGTATTTCCTTTAAGGGGAATTTTGAGTTTTAAAAAATGTCAGGAGACATTTCTTAAAAGTGTCTGCCCTAATTTTTCCCCACAAGATGTCTTTCAGCACTGTTGCTTGACCAACACACCTGAGAAAACATTTTACTGCTGAAATGAGTAGCAGTAATGTGCATCCATGTTCAGGTAAAAGATATGTGAAATGTTGTTTTAAGAGTCACAGTTGTTTCGTTGTAATGAATTTTACAGACAGCAAAGCTTTTCTAATGGTACCATTTAAAAAAAAAATACCACAGACAATGGTTATTGTTAGTTGTTTAACTAAGGCAACTTTTTGTGTTTTTTTCATTAACTCTATAAGTTTTTCCTCTCATTTCTAAAAAGGAAAGAACATTTCCAATCAAGTCTCTTTCTCTGAGAGAAGTCATATTTGACTTTTTGTGTAATTCTTTTCCATTTATATTAGAGGAAAATGAGAACAGTCTAAAAAAAATAAAGGTTTGTTTTTTCCACTTCAGCTTTCTTCCATAAAATCAGTTTGGGGAACAGATGTATATGGTTTTTTTCATTTATTTGATAACACAAAATTATTATGTTTAAAATCATTTAATTTCATGGATTTATGAGAGTAAGACTTGTGACCAAAAATCTGCAGGAATATGGATCAGGCTTTCCGAACCGAGTAAGGCCTGCCTGTGCTTGCACGGTGATGGTAAAAAGCTGTTACTGTTGCATCTTGTAGTACATACAGCTGAGAAAGAGTGAGACAGGGCCCCACTTCCTGCAATAGCTTGAATTTTTAGCTGGAGAAAGGTCCCTGTAATGGGGAAGTGATGACAGTTTGAAACCCCACTGGAAAACACACATAGCTGCTTCTGAAAATATCAGTGGAATAAAGAATGGGAGACAAGAGAGAGAGCAGAGCCTCAACCTGAGAATCAGATTCACCATCTTCTGGGGAAGCCATGGAGTATCCTGGCATGTCCAGGCACCCATTTCTGTAGCATCTTAGAACCATCTCTAACTCAGGCAGGAACATGACTTCTTTTGTTTGGGTTGCCAGTCTTTTCAATTTACATTCATCCTTACCCCGGTGACAAGTTTCTCTTGTGACCATGAGAATACTTTTATTTGTACTTGCTGCTGCGTTGGCAAAACCATGACACATTATTTCTGTCACTGTCCTGACTGTTTAAGAGCTCTGGGTATACATTTTGATGGAGATTAACATCCTATCATGTGCTGAACAAAGCTGAACTCTCATGAGGTATGTGAGGAGACAACATTCCTGCAGATCAGATTCTCGAAAGTAAACACAACTTAAAACCACATTATTCCAAAGAATAATTTACTGGAATAGATTTTGTATTATGCAGTCTTTAGAAGCAGGAGCATTTTCGGTTTGGCTCTAAATATCTACCCACACATCAAAGTTTGGAGATTTCAAACAGTAATAAAGTCTCTTTGAAGTGCAGATGGTATTTTAATTGCCAAAACAAACAAATAAAATGCATGGCTTAAAGCCACTCCTACTCTATGTGGGAGATGACTGCTGACAGGTCACTGGACATGCCATGGACCAGAAGATGAATGTGTTGTCCCACCAGGCCTTAGAGAGCATTTGTCTAAGGAAGTATTAAGATACTACATGCAAAGTATGTGCTTATGTTTTCCATTTGTGTGTCAGTCCTTGTGAAAACACAAGTCTCCAGACTAATTAATAATTTTCTATAAGTGCAATAGCACTATCTAAGCAGTGAATCATTAAATGTAGACCTCCATTTTATCTTTTTATGACACTATTCATATTGTTTTTGTTATTTGCAGGGATTGTAAAACAGGGAAAGTATTTGCTGAGTTCAGGAACATTAACTGAACACAGGCAATAATACCAGTGTTGGAGAGAACAGACATAGAATTTGAAATATTGTTCACAAATCGGCAACATGCTCAGAAAATTTAAACTGAAATTCAATAAATGCACTTTGGCACAGAAGACTCAGACACATGAAATATATATTGGGAACAAACTCCATGTTTCTATGAATTCAAAAAAGCATGAGAGATAGGATTGAACTACCAAAACTGAGCACCCATGTTGTTACAAGAAAACATCATGTGTAAGTGTGCAGAGGTACAGTCTGAAACAGACGTGTCAAGAAATCATTCGTTTCAAAGCAGAAAGAAATTATGTTTCATGAGATAAAACATAATTGGGAGGGGAAGATTTCATAAAACATGTAAATTAATTGTAGAAGGTAATTGCAAAGTTTAGGAGAGAGCAGAGTAAGTGATCTGAAAAGATTGGCCTGCACAGAAATGCTGTAGAACTACAATTGTGAGAGGAGAAAGAATAATAACTGCTGAAATACACACATAGTTTTTTTGAGGACAGAAAGAATAAAATATTTTAACATTACTGTAACAAATATAACTTTTAATGCCTTTAAGTTATGAGACAAGCTGAACACTAGGAAATACTGGAAATGCAGGGTATTGATTTTGCTTAGAAAAAGAAACCACACGTGCTGCCCTTTTTTTATCTTTATTTTTTTGGTTTTTTTTAATACCAAGAAAATCATCCCTGTCCATGAGGTGGGCTATTATTGGTTCATCACCATCAATAACCTGTTTCTACTCTCATAACACACAGTAATTACTTGGTTTCTTGACTAAACAACATGTGTGAGTCCCATCAGATGTTTTTCTTCAGTATTTCTGCATTTCTGTGTGGCAGAGGCCACAGACAATATTATTATAACTCTATCATCTCTAATATCCTCTTAGTTTTTCTTGAAACCAAGATTACTTCATTTATCAAATAAGGAAAATTTTCTAGTCTGTGAGGACTTTCTGGATATAATATGCATAATTTAGGACAGGTTCAAAACTGCATAAACTCTGCAGCTTGGAGATTAATATTTTATAGCCTTACTCAGACAAGAAAGAGAGAGAGAGAAGGTGATGCACGTATGAGCTTTGAGTATAAGAACCCCTAGATGTCAAAGTCTAAATCTTAGACATAGTCTGTCTTACAACGAAACTATGCTGACACATACTTTACAGCTCAGCAAAGCCCAATCAGGAGCTGCCCATCACTTTTTCAGCTGGTTTCCATCTTCCTGAGCCCTCTTGTCACCCAGTCTGCCTAACTTCAGTTCCTGTGCACTGGAGGAGTAAGGAATAAATGGCTATGGGCAAGGGAAAAGGGGAGAAACCCTCCAGGGGCTATGCTATGCATTTATGACCTTAAACAGCTTGAGATGGTTTTGCCTGTGTGGCACATTTCTTTTTTGCATGTCACTCAGGGCTATATGAGCAGAGCTGGTTTCTGAACTGTAATTTGCACTGGAATGAAGACTGTATTTATCTGGGAAGAAAAATTGTTTTGTCTTCAGCTGGATCATCTTCTCAATCCATTTCAGAAAATTGCCCTCAAAATGTTTTATTCTGAGGTGGTGAAAAGCATGGCAGAGGGATGGAAGATACTGCTTAACCAGGTATGGTCACCAAAGAAATACATATGGAAGCACAGCCTCTGTAAAGTCAATTAAAATAAAACAAAACAAAACCCAACAACCCCCACTACACCCAGCATATAGCACAAATAGCACACAAAGCTTTGCAAATAACTTATGAAACACCATGAGCAACTTCTAAGCAAGTCCTCCCACTGCATCAATCTCCTGGAAATCCTCACTGCTGCCTAATTTTGCTCCTGTTACTGCACACATTTTGCTAATAAATCAGAACAAAACAGCTGTCCATATAATCAGATCTAAAGTTCACTCTCAGCAACAGACTCTTAGCTAAGCAGCAGCAGCCAGGATATACAGGCTATACAGGTGCATATTCAGGCTCTTTAGAGCACACAGGTATGGGACAGGATTTCAGGGATTTTTAAGTACTTCAAAACCAATAATCAAGGGAGTAAATAGACGAGTGAGACTCCACAGTTACAGTCCATCATTTAATAATTTACTGTTTTCCTGTAACTGTTGAAACAAAAATATCTTCTATATAACCAGAAGTATTATATAACCCCTATATAACTCAAAAAAAAATCTGTTTGGCTTTTCTTGGCCCACTTCATCTCTGTGTTTGCTACATTAGTGGTGTATGCCCTTCTTTCTCCTGCTCCTCTTTTATCATCAGCCCTCAAGAGTGTGACCACTGCAATCTGCAAAATAACTACAGTACGATAGAATTGCTGAATATGACTAATGTCTACCACATCCTATTTTTGGATATTTCTTTTCCTTCTGTTTCAGTCCCTCTACATTGCCTGTGAGCACATAACATAAAAATATTACAGATGATACCTCTGCTTCCTTCCTGCTGTTCCTACTCTCCTTTCAGACAAGTATCAAAATGTTTCACTCTAAAGTGTGTGGGTAAGCTTGCATTAGTCTTATTGTCTAAGACAAAAGTGTAAGATAAGCAGAAGGTCTGTTTATTTAGGATATATGTCCCCTACTATGTATTTCTATAACATCTGGTTTTATAATTTATGCTAAGTCCAACCTGTAGTATATGCAATTAATTCCCTTCATGAGCCCACTGAGGCCTCAGAGGAGACAAGAGTGGAGGTGAGGGCAGGACATGCCTTAAAAAGCTGAAGATTTACTGTCCTGTGAATGACTGACAAATCTCTATGTGGCTTGCAGGAAAAAAAAAATTACAGTTTGAATATTTTGGGAAGCAGCAAGGATAAAATATAAGGAAAACTGTTCCATAAATCCTATTCTAACATGCCATTTTGCTCCAGGACGTACTATGATCCTCTAGCCATGATCCTCAAGCAAGGATGGATTCTGGGGCCTTGAAAGCAATGCACAGCCCCTCTCCAGAAAGGGCTGTGACACTAAAGGTGGAGCACAAACACCTCTCAAGGACACTCTCAAGGTGGTGTCCTGCCTCCTTTGGTTATGTTCTTGTTGGCTGTGAAAATCCTGAACCCTTTCCCATGTGTACATGTGCAGCCTCTTAAGGAAAACAAAATCTGTTTTTCATGAACGGCGGAAAACTTGCAGTTGCACTTTTCTGCCAGCATTAAGTTTGCTTTTAGACTAAGTTTGAAATTGAAATATAAATCAAAGTTTCAACAGGCATGTTTTGAGGAGTGCTGTAAAGAAGGGAGTTTTTTGGACACATTTGTAAAACTCTAAGATAAATAGCAGTATGCTCAGGAAAGCTGGACGCAGATTTCTGATGCACATTTCAGTGAAAAAGTGAAGTAACATGCAACAGCTTTTCAAAAGAAGCTAGAAAGTTGCTGATTTGTGATTTCTGTTGTTTTAAGCATATTTCATGCCATAACATTAGTGATACTCTGAGTAAATAGACAAAGCAACTGAAGAGACACAAACAAGTCATGTCTTCTCTGCATAACATGCTTCATGACATGACTGATAGTGATATACTAGTGAAACCACAATCTGTACCCAACTCAGGGTGAATTCAGAGTTTCTATTTTATTATTTAAGCTCTTGGGGCTTTTTCAAGCTTGGAGAAATTCCCATTTAGGTCATTCAGCTTTCCAGATAGAACTATATTTTTTTCTAATATATGGCACAATCTACTAATTAATGCACTGTGTGGTAAAAAGAAATACATATACATGCAATACATATATATACACAAATATGCATATATATTCTATACTACCTCATGCCCTACCAATTATGGATGAGTGGAAAAGTGTTTCACATGCACACTGCTCCTTGGTTGGATATGAAGTGCAGAAGCTTTTCTAGCATAACAGGCTAGTTGATTGATTTTTTTCTTTTTCCTGACAAAAGCAGATTTGGATAAAATGTTCACCACAGCTGACATTCAGGGTGGAGCAGCTTTTCCCCAACCCAGCACACACCTCTCCAAGTGCACAACTCCTCTGACAATCTGTGTACTTTCTTTGAAGACCTCATTTTGCATGGAGCGGCCCTCCTGAGCTGTGGGTGTTCTCTTGCATGGCTGCTATGAATGAAATCATTGACATTACACTGGGAACTACTTTTATAACTTTTGGCAACAAAGTGGGAGTTTCAAAATGTAAACTGGCCTAACAAAGTATTTTATAAGCTCATAGAATTATATTATCAGCCCTAAAGGGGATAAAAAAATTCTTCCAGTTTCCAGGAATTTTTAGGGACATTTGTTTCTACTTAGATAATCATAAAAACTAGTTTTGTTGAAAAATTAGCAAAAATAGATACAGATATAGAAATAGAGATACCTATCTATGTCTATATAGATAGATATGTAGCATTTTAGGCATATTAAAGACAGCAACTGAAAAGTCATATTATTTTTTTTCTAGAATTGTCTGGGTTTTTCTGTACATTATTAGAACTAATTGGAATAGAGAAAAAGATTGTGGGGAAAAAGTTGTGAAAGATGCCATTTTGAAAATGTGAAATAAATGAATAAGTGTGTCTAATGGGCACACATAAATTTCCCTTCTGAATGCAAATGACATTAAGAGGTGTCAAAATCCTGGAATGCTTTCTCATTAAACCTCACTATGATGGCATCTCAGTTTTGTTCAAGTCAGTATGCACAGTTGCTTTATGGCAAGGAAGTACAGAAGGAAAGAAAATTGTGATATGTCTCATTAATCCTGGAATTACCTCTTACTGTCTGGCAAATACAGAGAGCTCAAACAGCAAGGCTGCACTAGAGAGTTAATGTTCAGATTGATACAGGCAGGTGATTGAAGTTTAAAAGTTTCCTTACCTCACTTTAGTAATATGGATCTTATATTTGTGAATATATTTTGGATCTTATATGGATATATTATGGATCTTATATTTGTGAATCTTATATTTTGCAAAAATTTGACAAAGGAAGTTCTTTATAATGAGACACCATATCAGTTCAGGCATTATTTAGCTTAACAGTTGTAGAAATCCAACTTGAAATAAATATAAGGCTGGATTCTGCTGCTCTGTATCAATTAACCTCTACCCAGAAGACCACACTATTATCCAGCCAAAGGGCTGATTATGCTACCAAGTTCCCACTGGCCTTGGGGAGTTATTTACAGTGTTGATTTCTGTTTACATAGTTGTGATATTCCAAGGTTTTTGTTTAGAGAGGGGTTAGAGTCTAGTCAAGGGTCTTGTGGCATCAGCTGAAAAGAATTCCTCAGTTCCAGGGTCAGATCAGGTGCAGGGAGAAAAGGAGATATATGGACGAGGAGGAGACTAGGACAGGCAAGAGTAATCCTGAAGATCATGCAGGGGAGACATCACTGGAAGAGAAAAGTAGAGGTCACGGAAACTGGTCTGGTTCAAAAGCTGAGTAAAAACTGAGTGACCTTTGACCATAAAGGTGGATGAAGACGTTTAAAAATGGTCATAGAAAAGAATCTTGTGGGTGACAATCCAGAGAGATGGGTCAGGAAAGCCATATTTTAACCTGTATTCAGTAATGGTTGATGTCAAAAGACACAAAGAGCATTTCTTAGTGGTACAGTGTACCAGTGAACTGGTTCTGAAATCAGGAAGTGTTAAGACCCTTCCAGTTTTCTGAGCTTGATATATTTCATTAATTTTCTTAGCAAGACTGCAGCTTAATCTGTCTGCTTGCAAAATACTGGGTCTGCCTTTAATGTTTCCATTGAGAAGTGAATCAGATGTGGTTTAGTCAGTCATGACAGGCATATAATTTTATTGCCAAAATTCAGTATGTATTTTTCCTCAGTAGAAGGTGATACAAAGTATAGAGTGTGCCTCTAGGAACATGTGCTTGTACCTGAATTCCTCAAATAATGTTCTAGAAAAAATAATTAAATCAACTATGGTACATTTTTGCAGCAGTTAATGACTGCCATATGTGAGTGTCATGAATGTAAATAGCAAATTTGGAGACATGTGTACACGTAGAAGTTCTATAATGGAAAAAGAATGGGAAAAGATTACTTAAGTCAACTTCTGGGCCAGAGGAGAGCAAACAAAGATGTTGATTCTTCTGCACTAATTCATATTTTATTTCTTTCTTGTTATTTTACATGAAGATACCAAAGTTCTTGGCATGTGGAAAATAAATTGAATGTACAGACTTTTTCTTACCTAAAAACGTGTCAAACGCCATGTGGGCACGTCTAACTTCTTCCTCTTGTAAATCAAACTTTCAAAACACTCTTAAAAGAGCAGCTCACACAAAGACTTTTATGTATATAGCAAGCAGTTGTACCCAGAATGCATCTTCAAATCCTGTTAAGAGTATTAACCAACTTGGAAAGGACATGTTCCCCTGATGGAAAGGGCACATTTGCACATCTCTTTTGCAGCGTACCAGGAAATGGGGCAGAAGATGAACAAGTACTGAAGAAAATCTCATTTTATATTGAATCACCCTATGATTTGGAGCTTTTCTTAAGAAATAAGCCTGTGCTATTCTGCTACAGCAGAATGCTTTGTTTGGTGTGGCTTTGGACTCCTGCTACAAGGAATAGTGCCTGGTTCTAGACCTGCTGTTCTGCAGATGTGTTTCTTGCTAGGAACCCAGATGTAGGGTGACAGAGAAAGGATGCAGAAGCCTTTGGGTGGCCATCCTTCTCTGACCACCAGCATGGGTACTGGTGACACTGCCAGAGCAAATGTGATCATACCAAAAGTGACTGCAGAGCTCTGGGGGCTGGAGAAATGGGGATGGGAGCTGAGGTGACATTCTTCTTTCTCCTGCCAGCTGCATGCCAAACCTACAGAGCCACAGGCTTCTGAACATGAATGATCTGTGGCAGACCTTTCCAACTGAAATTATTTTAAAATTCTGCACCTGACACCAAGAAGGATTTGCCTTTTGGACAGATCATGCCTTTGCCCCCTCATCCCAGTTGAGTGTGTAATGAAGAAATGAACACTCCCTACCTGATTTCTCAAAGATTTATGAAGTAAAGGGACTTATTTCTTATCAATATCATCAAGAAATTGATTTTTTAAAATAATGAGTGAGGCACAGAGGCATTGATATTAGATTAAGTATACAGTTGCCACTTGATAGAGGCTTTCCCCTTAGCAATTTTCCATCTTTGCTTTCAGGACTGATACTTTCTTGTCTTGCTATCAGCTTAGTGTCTTTAAGTAAATAAATGCTCCTACCTCTAAATTCCTTTGACATGATCACTTTTATCAGCTGCTGATGTAAAGGATGATAGTCTTCATCGTAATAGAAAAAAATATGAGACAAATAAATCTAATAAACATTAACATCAGTTAAAAATGGGTCATTATCATGCTTTAATTTTCATTAACAGGCTTTGGGTTTCATTACATTTTCAGTGGAGGATGTACCTCATATATTTGAGCAGGTCAGAAAAATCCATCCTCTATCAATATGAAACATCATATTTCTACATACTTTAAGTTTTGATGGAAAATTGCATTACCCAGAGACAAATCAGCTATGTATCCTTTTCAGAAAAGATCAGGTTTTCCACGTACTACAATAATTTATGTCCAAGGATGCATTCCAGTAAACCAGAAAATAAATCAGGGTCCATGAGACTGGGAAGAACTAAAAATAATATCCCTCCTAAACAACTGCCATGTCAAAGCTAATAAAATTAACTCTGTATTTTTCTAAAGAAATATGTCAATATTATTTATCCCCTTCAAACATATGTTGAGGCTTTGTGCTGTGGAGGAAAGGAAAAATTCATTAAAGCTCTGTGCAAGTCCAGATAAGAAGATATGCAGAAACACATAAACAAGACAGTCACATAAGAACCATGTTTAGACTTTAATGCTTATAGAATGTTGGAAGAGAAAATGTGAAAGTTTTTGAAAGATTAGGAAAGCAAAACTGTGGTTAGTTGTAACTCCAGTCAGCCATAGTGCCTGTGTCCTGAATGGACCTTTCTCATGATTTGACCCCAACCAGCAACTAAGCCATCCACTCCTCCTCTCAGCAGAATAGGGGGAAAAAACCAGAAGGGTAAAAACTGGATAACTCATGGGCTGAGACAAAGACAGTTTAACAGGCAAAGCAAAAGCCATGCACACAAGCAAAGAGAAACAAGGAGATAATTCACCACTTGCCATGGGCACACAGATTTTCATCCAGGATGATTATTGCATCCTTATTACATCAGGATCCCATCACTGATGTAATAAGCATATGGGAAGAAAAAATTCCCATTCCTTCTACTTCCCACAGCTTTATAGGCTGAGCATGACGCCATAAGATATGGGATGTCTTTGGTCATTCAGCAGTCAAAGCTGTGTCCCATCCCAGCTGCTGGCACACCCCAGCCCACTCGCTGATGGGGAGGAGTGAGAGGCAGAAAGAGCCTTGGCAAGGTGTAAGCCCTGCTCAGTAATAATTAAAACATCGTCCTGTTTTCAACATTATTTTCAGAACAAATCCAAAGCACAACTCCATCCCAGCTACTCTGAAGGAAATTAGCTCTATCCCAGTAAAAAAACAGCACAACCTTCAAAACATGAATCTAAGGTAACTGAAATAATCACATTTTTTAGACTTGGCCAAACATCTAGCACTGAGTGGGATGGCACTTCAAGTATATCCATATGGACCCTCTTAATCAAAGCACAGACAGCTAAATTTGTAACCTTTATAAGGAACTTTAAATCCCGCCATGGATAATGAAGCATTTCTTCACAGTCCTTCTCCTTCAATACTTATAACAGTCACCAGGTTTACAGAATTCTTTTGGGCTCTCTTTGATAGACAGATTTTCCTACTCTGAAGCAGTATATTGCTACATCAGATTGAAAAGCAGGTGGGAAAAAGTTGGGAACATGATTTCTAGATACTGTCATATCCTGTTGGTCAAATGTGGGGAAGCGATAGAAAAGGACTGGTATGTCTTTCAGACTAGAAGTTTTCTCTTTTGTTTTCAGATGTAATTTCCCCATGGAACTGACTGTAACACAGAAGATGACAATGTTTTATCCTTAGCTATTTGTTATTTTATGTCTTGAGGTACAAAATAAAAGCAGTTGTTGCAGCCAGACACCAGCACCAGGTTATGGGCTCTTTCACTTTAAGACTGAAAACAACTGGTATGCAAAAAATAATCAGGGCATTTCTGGAATTAAGAAACAAAAAGAGTGATTCTTTCTTGTTCAATTCAAATGAGCTTTCACTTAATGTGTTTTTCATGAATAAAAATGGAATTCAGACAAGGTTGAACTTTTGTACAATATCACCAATAAGTATTGACAAACTACTCATCTGTCTGTTAGTACAGAAGAAAATTACCTAATGTCCTCAGCACTGTAATTCTACTTGATGGTTTATGCACAAATAAAATGTATAATCCCAGCAGTTTCATAGCGACTCTCCATCAACATCCTCAGACTAACTGAAGCTGTGCTGACTTTTACCTTTAAGAAGGTCTGGATGAGATGTTTAATTTATCATCATAACAAAGACTGCCAATTAATCACACTTGAAAAGCACTCTCATTTCTGCAGAAGGAGTGACTAAGAAGCAGGTCCAACCCTAACAAAGGAGGATTTATTTCAGTTCCATTCAGTTCTATTTTTCCAGCAGAGTAATTATGCAAAATAAAATTGACCATTGTTGTCTATATAGAAATCTCATATTTTTTTATTAACTCCACACAAGAAGTTCTTTGAATCTTGCTTTAAAGACGGAAAATATTGGAATTAGGCCCACACAATTCACACTCCATAAATGGGTTAATAATGAGAGATTTCTAAGCAAATTAATATAACACTTCAATTAATATACCACTTCCTTTGGTGGTTGTCCCCTTGAGCCAGCCATTGTCAAATCCCTTTTTAGCACCCACATGGAAAAGGTTTTATTATTCAGCTGAGTTTTAGGGAAACTTTTTTAAAAATTATTTTATGGTCCTAGTGAAATTATAGTTTTTTACCACTCTGATTTATCTTGTTCCCTTCCTTGGCCAAATATGCAATTATAAACATGGGTAACTGTCTTCTGATGTATAAAACTCCTATGTCAGACTTCCAGGACCTTAAGGGGGCCTACGAAAGAGCTGGAGAGGGTCTTTTGAAAAGAGCATGTAGTGATAGGAGAAGGGGTAATGGTTTTAAACTGAAAGAGGTTCTGTTTAGGTTAGCTATAAGAAGTAAGAAGTTGGAGTGTTTTACTATGGCTGTGGTAAAACAGTGGGAGAGGTTGCCCAGAGCAGTAGTAGATGGCCCATCCCTGGAAGTAGGCAAGGTCAGCTTGGACTGGGGCTCTGAGCCACCTTTGATGTCCCTGCTTATTGCAGTTGAAGATGTCTCTGCTCATTGAAGAGGGCTTGGAACAGAGGAATTTTGAAGGTCCCTTCCCACTGAAATTATTCTATGATCCTTTCTGCTCCTCCAGAGCATTTTCCTTCCCTTTTCCAATCAGGTTCTTCTCGAGATTGTCTAATCAAGAACCGGAAAATCACAGCTGCTTTTCCTCAACCTGTGATAAAGCCTTGTTTGTGGTACAGTGTTGTGTAACCCCTCTCTTTTACTGGATGCTGGACCAGTGGAAGTGTGATTACAATGGAAATCATTAACAAGCCTCACTGAGTAAAGGCCAAGTGATCACAAGCAAGTACAGCTAGGTTTTCATCAGGAATTAAATTTAATCTTTAATGTACATGTTGTTCAGTCTACTACATCTACATACAAATACTCTCATATTTTTGGCAATAAGAGAGGCTATTTCCAAGCTCTCCATTCACAGCAGAGGAAACGTAAATAGAGTTTATAGCAAAATCCTATTGAACTGCCAAAAATCCAGAGCAGCTTATTTTCAAAACTTTTCCTAAGTGCTAAAATAGACCCACTGCTTTTCCATGGGCATAGCCGCCTACTCAAATTATTCCACTGTGTTCAATCACAATGCATTTCCACAGCAGAATACTAGCCCACTGAATGATTCATTTCTGTTCCTAGCCCACCACCCTGTTTTAACACTCCTTTCTTTTTTCTCTGTTGCATAGGAATGATAGAGAAAAGTTAATACATGTGGCAAGGTGAGGAAGTGCCTGAAGCAGAAGTCAGCATGTAGTGAATAACATGGTGGTGAAGTCAATCAGCAAAACTTACTGAAATCGGTGACATTATTTCCACTCATTTCCATAGGCACTGGGCAAATCCTTTAACAGCTGTCTGAGCCAGCCTAGCAGGAGATATGCACCAAGGACTTTTAACAGTGCTATTAAATGGTATTTTCAACTACAATGTGTTCTTCCCAAAATAAAATGTTTCAGCCGAAGTTTTCCACCTAACCAGAAGGTGATATCCAAAATACATTTCTACAGTTGTAAGAACATATGAACAAATCCATTACATATGATCAATGAAATTTTTCAGACATGTTCAAATTATTGAGGTCCTAAACTTATTTCAGACCATCTTTCTGGTAGTTTAACTGGAAGTAAATATGGAAATAAAGATCACAGTCTGTTGAATATGGACTTTATTTCAAAGTATATGAGTACTCTGGCATTTGGCATTACCTCAACATGGCTTAGGGCAAGCAGCCACTCTGCAAACTTAAAGACATTCTGTGAATTTAAGCTATAATTTTGGAAAGACCTTGCTGCTTATCCATTGAGAAAGTGAAATACTGTTTTTTTCCAATGTGCTGTTCATTTACTGGAAAACTGCTCTCTCTCATAAAGCCAGAAATGTTCTGTATTCTTATTTCCCAAAAGCAGAATGGTACATTGAAAAGCAAAATAGGCAACATCTGCGACTCACAGATGGAAGAAAAGAGAACATTGCCTGTAGTATCCAATACAAATATCTGCAATAAACACCCCACAAAGGGCTTAACTGGAGAATAACATGAGCATTCCAGTGCAATACTTTGACTCTTGGTATTCCATGGTCCACGTGAAAAGGACATTACTTTATTGCAGTGCATCTCAGGTTTTCAGAGGACTGATCATAATAAAAAACTTGCAATTGGCATGAAAAACCAGCCTCAGAGTTGTATTTTTCCAACAATTCTAGATTATGCAAGGTTTCTGTTTAACAATTTGTGTTTGCAAATTACTCCAAGTTGCAGAAGGACTTAAACTTTGTTTGCTGAGGATTTAAAAACATGATTTTTTTTTAAATTCCTTGCTAATTAAGCAATAAGTGACTTCTATTCCACTCTGTTTTCCAGATGGTAAAATACAGATGACAGTACCATCATTTTCTCAACTTTCAAGAATTGGTTTAAAAACTAGTCAAGACGTTTTTCATTCCTTTCCAAAAAAATTGATATTTTAGTGTTTCATAATACATCTTTTGATAGCCTTGTACTCCTACTTTTGCCACCATGTAACTGGTATAACTTGGCTTCAAAGAGGTTAAGAAACCATAATTGCTTTATGGATTCCCATTAGAGTTAGAAGTTTGGAAAACTTGGACCAACATGAGTTCACTTGTCCCCAGTGGACAGAGTCCATGGCTTTGGGGCCTGTACATTTCAGTTGTTTTATCAAAGGAAATAAACCCCATAATTTTTCTCTTTGACCATCAGGAAAGACATACTAGCTAAAAATTATAGCATAAGCTGCTTTTCCTTCTAGTTTTATTCTTCTAGTCCCTCTAGTCTAACAAAGCCATTTAATTTTTTGGTTTTGACATTGATGAAAATGAAGAATTTGCTGTCGCTGTTGTTTTCTAACTCACACTTAGACACATTTCTACCACACTGCCAGTGTGGGTTATCTGAATAGAAAATTTTAACAACTAACAATTAGTTTTAGTTAGCTATTAGTTAGTTTAGTTTTAGCAACTAACAATTAGTTTTAGTTAGCATTACAGGCTTCCTCTGTCTCTGCTAGAAGCAACTCACAAGGTGTTCATCCTCTCATATAAAATGGACAGTCCTTATTTATATCCCTTGTTTGGTGAACAAGATAAGGGAACAACAACACCAGCTACCCACAAACCCATGGTTAGAAACACTTCTATGATGACTAAAACATCTCATAATTCAAAATCTTTATTTTAAAGAAAAAGAAAAAAAAGATCTTTTTCTCCTAAACAGAAACAAGTTTGGAAAAAAAAATGCATCATATTTAGATATATTTAGAAATTATACATATATATATGTGAGTATGTGCATGTATATATGTGTGTATATATATATATATATATACACATATATATATATGTGAGTATGTGCATGTATATATATGTGTGTATATATATATATATATGTGTGTGTATATATATTATATATATATATATATATATATATATTATATATGTCTTGCAAAATGATAATTGAATTCTAATATATTTTAAGCATTTTTTCAAAATATGCTCTTTCTTTAAATAGCCTGCTACAAAGATTTTTTTGGAAGAAGAATTAGGGTGGTTTTTATAAACTCATGTAAGCTCACCAGAAGCACATTTATCAAAATTTTGCACCAAATCTCTACAAAAGTGATTATAAGAACTTTCTTATTAATATTGTTATTGAATTCATACAAGCTTTAGCAGTCAATAAGCAGAATGATTTTTTTTTTTCTTTGGGGGAGACTTGTTTATTTCTTCAGGCTATAACATAAGCAGAAATAGAAGGCTAAATTAAATTACAAATATTCTCCTTCTTTGGGGTAATGCCCTCTCTTGGTGCTTTGGTTTACAGGAAGCATTTTTGTGAGGGGTGGGGGATCATTTACAGGATATTTTTACTATATTGCTTTACAAACTATGTTGTATCTTCAAGCTTTTGATGCCTAAGGATAATTTCACATGTTCTGCAAAAATCAGAATGTTAATATTATTCTCAAACACTTCTGAAAATTAACAGCAATGGTTACTTGGAGTTCTGTCCCCCTTCTAAATTATTCCTTCCAACATCATAATGAGGTGGTTGAATTTTGTGTTGTGAGACATATGGCTTCAATATCCTAGGTGAAATGCAATTAAAGTTAAGTGTGGAAGTAAAAGTTTGCAGTTTTAATGCTTTAAGCAACTTTATAAAAATAAATTTAGATGATGATTCATTGATTTCTTACCTCTTTCTTTTTCCTTTGGATCTCAGGGGAACCTTGCACATGGGGACTCCACTGAAACTGATATAATTTTATGAAATGTTTATTTCTTCCCCAAAACACTTTATTGTACTAAAACTAAAGAGCATTAAAGATGACCCATCTGAATCCAGCTTTGCTCTCTTCATCAAATTATCAGCCAATTATACCCATTCATGTATATTCTTACTATTTCTGATGGTGAAATACATATATTACTTGACATTTTAATCCAAGGTCTTTGACTGC
Source organism: Serinus canaria (assembly GCF_022539315.1). Classification (NCBI taxonomy): domain Eukaryota; kingdom Metazoa; phylum Chordata; class Aves; order Passeriformes; family Fringillidae; genus Serinus; species Serinus canaria. Next base: position 49,809,256 of record NC_066313.1, on the reverse strand, counting down.
TAAGTCTGCAGATGCCTGGGGCTCATAACCTGTAAATGTGGCTCACAGCATAAAAACAGATGATGGTTTGCCTGAAAATTAGGTGATAGTACAATTTTTCTTTCATTTTAGATTTCAAAAACAAGTGTAAATTCTAATGGTTCTAAAAATAAATAGAAAAAGTAATACCAAAGGCAAATTAGAGTAACTATTGGGAGAAAAAAGCAAATCATAACTCACTTTTTATCCTATGAGATATCTTTTCTTCAGTAATTGAACAGGAGCGTTACCGTACATTAGTACTGTTATTTTTTCTTTCCATGCTTTAGAAGCCTGTATCTAATTAGAATACCCAGTTGAAAATTAGCTAATATTTGTGTTAGTGATTTATCAAATTAAGTGGTTATTTTATCCATACTTTACTTTTTAAACAATTTACTGCCCTGTAAAACTGCTTTTTAAGTGTCATTTAATTACTTAGGGATTTATCAAAAAATTGTTTCTAATTTTGCAGGTGGGAGGAGAGCAGATTTAAATTTGTGCTTTGCAAACCATTTATATTTTAACAGGCAAATCCCAAGTAGGAAAATATATGATCCCTCCAGTCCACAGACAAAATATTTTTATGACAGTTCATACGTGTCACAATTGTCCCCAACATTCAGTGACGCTGTATGCTACCATAGAAATTCCATCCCTCTGGCAAGTCATCTCACAGACCCAAGGATAAACCTTGAGCTTGTGCTTCAAATGAGCAACAGGTTCAAATAAAGCAAATTAAAACCTCTGCCATGAAGTAAAGAAAAGGGAAGGGAAAAACCACCCTAATTCCATAGGTGTCTGAAGTACACCTAGAACATCTTACAAACAATAGTTTTTTTGATGAAAGTTGAATCCAGAAGTTTGGTTATTTTACATGGAGCAATCACAGGAATCTATCTCCTTGCCTCATTTATGACACAAAAATAAGACAGCCACCATTACAGCTACCTTTCTCTAAAGTCCTTCTGAAATCACACTAAAGATGTGAATTACATCAGGAGCACATGACAAAACAGAGGTCATTAATTTAGTCCTGTTTCCATCATCATCCACATTGCATATCTATCAGTTCCCTTCAACAGTCATTTCTGAATTTCAGAAGGACAAGAAAGTAGTGGTCAGCATGGGTAAATAAAGTACATTTAAACAAAAGAAAAAACAAAGCCAAAACTCTTGCATTAAACTCATCTTTTTCTGAACCTGGAACTTGCTTTTTTATATTTAAATTATCAAGTTCAAAACAAAACCCAGTAGTCTCTGATTTTTAATGAAAATATCAAACTGCATAGCTAGAGACATTACCAATGCATTTGTTTCCCTTATTGCATTGTTCTGTGATATCCATTCACATGCTGTCATGAAAATCTTTGCATCATTCAGGAATTTTGATATTCTTACAATTATGGACTGGCAGATATAATTAGAGGCATGTGCTTTGGAAGTGGGAAAGAAATTAATTTTAAAACCATAAAACTTTACCATATATTCCACAGCAACGGAAAACAATAATTAAGGGTTGTTTGATATGGACAAGTTGGTATACAACCTAATAAAGGCATCTCAGTCTACTGATTAGAATGGTGAAAAAAACCAGTATTAAGTGTAATTAAGGTTGGCTTATTTTTCAACATGCATTTGCATGACATAAACTTTATTAGTTCCTACAGTAGCAAAAGTTATAATATGGAAAGAAAATTCTAATTATAAGGAGGTATTATCAAAATTTTAGTCCTGGTCTGCCATGTTTTCAGGAGTTCTGAAATGCAGGACATTTTAATTACTCTTTCTTAATACATCAACTTTTCATCCTTGCATTAAATTATATTCAAATTGTCTGAATTTTATTTGAATTTGACTTGAGTGATTCTTCTGTCATTATAGGTGGGTTTTTCTTCAACTCTCCTTGTATGTAGAGATTCAACTGATATATATAGGCCATGGTTTGCTTGGCTTTTTTTTACATTCCATATAAAAATGAAATCCACAATCAGGGAAATTGTTAAAAAACTGTTCAGATGTCATTGCAATAGAAAAAAGGAGCAGAAGTTATTCATAATCAGAAAAAAAAATTAATCAAAAATTCCAAAGATTGATTTTTCCTGCAAGTTTCTGGTTTGTCATCATGCGCTTGTACCTTTCCTCTCCATATTAGCATATTTTATCAGAACCTGATAAAATATGCCCATATTTAGTAGAAGTATAATTTTGCTCTGTGTTATATAACTCATGTTCCTGTAGTATTTTTTATAGAGTTGCCAAACAGCACCACTTTTCCATGCTTTTTGATGATGGTTTCTTCATGATTTTTAACAAAGCATCTTTTTATCACAATGTCTCATGTAGCAGCCAGGTGAAGCATTGCGAGGTCAACCCTTAGCCACAGTATGGGACCAGCTGGTTGACATACTAGATTCTTCCATATGACAGGAATATTACTGAGTACTGGAGTTCTTCAAACTATTTTCCTTTTCTGTCAACATTTTCAGGCTTGCCTTGAGTTTAAACACATTCAAGCCCTTACTTCATTGAGGCAGTGAGGGGATTGAATAGCAGTGCTCCTTTAGCCAACAGACAAATAATACACTTAAAACAAACAGGTTTCTGCAGCAGAAGTGCCACTGGAGGGGACTTGATTAACTCAGGATTGAAACAAACCTCTCAATCACCATTCAACATGTGTTAAGCTTAGCATAACTTTCGAGGTAAAAGAGCAATGGAGCAATATGAGAAGCTGATTCATGAGCAGATGGCTTAGGGCTGGACCTCCAATTCCAGCACTACCTTCAGACAAAGGAATTTTCTTCTGGCAGAGCAACAGGTCTCATCAGCACACAGACAGCGTAGGCAAGCACTGAGAGGAAACAGCTCTGAAACTTATGACCTCTCAAAGCGCTGGACCCACAGGGTCACAGGCAATTGAATTTTTGCTATTTTTTCACGGAGTTGTACCTTTAGAACTTCCCCACGGAACAGCCAGTATAGGAGTTCTAAATCATGGCATTAAGCTTAATCCAAACAGTTTGTTCTAGCTAGGCTTGGGAAGAGGCATATCATTTCATCATCCTTACAAACTTCCTCCAGAAACATGAAAAACAAAACTGAGTACAAGGTTTGGTACTTGCTAACTGGTATTATCACAATGTAATAACTGACTGATCAAAACCAGAATTTTCCAAGGATTGTAGAAAATATCTGATCTGGCCCTATTTTTCAAGTTTATAAACTGTGTTTTTCTCAGACCATGCAGTTGTTTCAGTTACATTTCAAATAGAATTTAATAGAAGATCAACACCGCTTTGGGAGCAAACTTGTGCCAAAATAGCTGAGGAGTGTGCACGCTGTACAGCAAAGAGAGAAATGTAAAATCTTAGAAATGGCTCCAGTGCAACAATCCAGCCATAAGCACAAGACAACAACAATTCCAAAGAAAGGCATGTATGCATGATGGGTCGGTGTGGATGAAGGGCTATCCCATTTCCATCAGCCTTTCAGTCAAGAGGGGAGGTAAGCTTGTGTTACCTCTGCTCACACTAGCACAAAACAAGATCAAATGCTCTTCTCCATAAACCTACCCCTCATGTGTGTAAGTGTTTTGCAAGTAAATTATACTGGATAAATCACAGAGACCAAAAGGCAAAGACATCTGTGTCAAGATAAAAGAACAGTGTCTTGTTTCTTATTTCTCTGTGGACTGGCATGGCACCTTGATCTGCCTTCTCTTTTTCAGGGTCTGATGAAAAGCATTTCCAAGTGTTTGACTTTGTAAGACAAAGAGAGGTGTGACTTTTTTCTATAAACCCAGTATTTGCTTAAACCTAGGGTCCTCAAACCCTGAAAAAAGAAGTAGAAATTGCACAGAAGACAGATTAAAACATGATTTCAGTAACTGACTCACTAAAGTAAAAAAAAAATTAATAATGTAAGAAAAAGTCAATGGCACCAACAAATAACTTGCTACTACACATAACCTCAGTGTCTCATCTAGGCAGGTACCTGTGCACTGTCCTTAACCATCAACACACAAGGAGGTTAGTGAAGGAAAAGAACCCTACTGCTCCAAAAGGGAAAATGTTTGGCAGAAACATCACCTCCTGAAAATACCATTTTAGCATGTGCAAGTATAGAAATGTTACTTCTGCCTACACTCCCAAGGATGGAGTTGGAGTCTTTTTCTTCTGGAGCTAGTTACTGTGGAGTAACACTGAGCAAATGTTTGTACATGGACACCTCTGTCCTGTGTTCAAGGCTTTAGAAATACTGGACTAATAAAAAGTATTGCCTTTCCTCTCTAAAGCAGAATTCAAATCTATTTAGCAAAACTAAGATGTCTTGCCCAGCCTCGTTTTTCAGGCTTTCTCAGAAGTCAGTGGAATGATTCACCTTCTCTCATCTGTCTGAAATAGTTTGCCCTGGAGGAAGTGTGTCCTTCTACATTCACCAGTAGACAAAACAACTAGTTTTGAGTAGCCTTTTCCTGGAAAAAGGAAGGGAAATCAGACAAATTACCAGGAGTGTTTCCCTAAACACAGATATCTGCAGTAATAAAGGATGCAAACAGACCTTTCTAATCTAATTTTACCAGTCTAGTCTGCGCTGTCATAAGTGATGAATAGTAAAGGTAACAGCCTGTACCTGATAGTTACTCCTGAGACAAGACCAAAAAGATTTGCTAAGCCATAAACCTTCAAATGTATCAGCCTGGATGTAACTTTATAGAAACTTGAAAGCTACAGAAAAGCTTGTGGCAAAGCTTCTCTTGCTCCCATTCATTACTGAAGAAAGACTGTCTTGATTGTGAAAACATTTGCTATGCTAATAAATAGGTGTAGTGCTGGAAAAATCACAGCCTAATCTGATACCCACTAAAAATTCTCTCATAAAAAACTAAATCATCAGCTTTTCTGTGTCCTGTTTGGATTAATGCTTAAACTGGTGAAGTATATTCATTCATCATTGATTTTATAAATATTTGAATAAAAAGCATAAAATTACACCTACAAAATAAATTAGAAGACATGTACCATTGAAGCCAAGCCCCATTTTCCTTGCAAATATGTGCATATGCTAATAACCATAATCAGTCACATATGTCAGGTTATACCTAAATAATGCATATTTTCCACATTGCATAGTTTCAGTGAAGGGCTTTTTACGTTGAATATAAAGCACAAGAACTTGGACCAAGCTCAATCTTTACATGTCAGTGAGATCACCACTGGGGTGATCTCCATGGAAAGGAAGATATTCAGGTTTTATAGTCGTCTGCTATTTCCTCTCTGGAGCTAGATCCTGGTTCTAGTTACATGGGGACAGGTGAGGAACACTTGCACCAAAATAACAAAATACCTTCATTTTTTGTCAGATTAGGAAGGAATGTTTTCAGTTTGTTTGCATAGTTTCATTCTGTATCACAGAAGAACCAAAACCCTAGAAATGTACTGATTACACATTTAGAGCACAACCCAAAACCAGGCAGGATCTCAGTGATCAAGCCAGTCACCAGATATTTGGGAAGACGATTTCAAAGTTACAGTGTCTCTGAATAATTTCACTCTAATCCAATGAATATTCACAATATAAATAATATAGAGTAATTCCAAAAGGAAAGTGCCCCCCTTTACAGTATGCAGTTCATTATTTAAACCTGAGGAGGTATGTAACATGAGAATATTGACTTTACCATATGCTTTGTGTCTGCTTGATGTCTCTACATTGCAGCTGAGGAAGATTTCCTGTTTCTTTCATGGAAACCCACCCATTGATAAGTCAAACCCTACAGTGCAAATGAAATTAATTAGATAAATTAATCAGAAGATGAACTTTGCTGTAAATTATAAGAATAACAATACGAATAATATCATGATCATCATTGTATCACCCAACAGTGATGGATGTCACCCAACAGTGGTGACATCCTTGCCCATTCAGCAGCTGAGCTCAGGCTCAGGTAAGCAGGGAGGGTTGCACCACTACAATGTATTATGTGACTAAAGTCAGCTTCTCTGGGCCTTTGCTGGTGCCATTCACATAAAGTGTGTGGATCTGACATGCAACCAGCCAAAGTGAGGACGTTTCCTTTCTGAAATTTAGAAAATACTGCAAATATACAATAAAATATTGTTCCTGCCAGCATGCTCTGGAGCTGGGCCAGCAGCCAGGGGAGTATCAACAAGTACAGAAGGTATGGCCTCCAAGATCGTGTTTCCCTCCGGAATGTAGGACTGGACTGTTTCCTAGGATTTCCAGACACACCAAAGTATTCAGCCTCCTGAAGGAAGCAGAATAGGACCCCTTCTCACAATATGTTTGGAGACAGTAAATCCATTTTCAAAGTGTTTTATGCTTGAATTTGAGGGGAAAGCATTTAACTCCCATGCACCTTACTCAAGCAGTGGAAATTTTTTTTTCCTCATAATTTTACACATCTTTATAGCACAGTCCAAGTGTATCCCCGGAAATGTCTACAACTGTGTGTCCAGAGATTTAAGAAACTAGGAATTTTCCCAGGTGAGACACTGAATCTGTATTGTTAGATAACCCAGTTGGAAAGGTGTAAATGTCATCCTTGATATAAATTGCAATTTTCACTGCTTATGCAAGAGACCAACTTATGAGTCAGATTTTGCTTTCCTAGTAAAAACTGTCTTTCTGAAAACAAAGTTGATGTATCACCTCAGGTTTAGAAAACATTACATTGATCAAGCCAAGTCTGAGGGGTTTTTTGTCCCAACAGACCCATTATCTGACAAGCCTCCTCTTTATTTTTTCTTTCCTGAGAAAGAAAAAAAGACATAAAAACATTTCTTTTCAAAGTAACCTAAGATAAGAATATATTTCTTTTAAACTGTTTGCTTAAGTATCAATATTGCAACTCTATTTTTCATTATCAAAATTTGGCCCTTCATTTCTAGAAGAGGGTGTATGTGTCAGATATATGACATGATTTTTTTCATGATTTAATACTTCATAAAATCTCAACTTGCAGATGGTGGTGAGAATGGGAAAACAGTAGGAGGGTGTGTGTATCTTCACATTGGAATAAAGTTACGGTTTCTTTTTCCTAACATTTTTCTTTTGAATTGTCACTCAGACTAGGAGCTCACAGTTCTAAACTCATGACCTCTTGGAAAATACAGAGGGATAAAAGATATTATTATCTTGTGAATCTTCCTTCTTTCTCCTCCAAGAAGAGCTACAAGAGGTATGAGACAATCCTGAGTTTCCTGCAGAGATGACTCCATGACATGTGCTGGCCCTATGGTGAATTGTAGATGTGGCAGGAATCAAGCATTTAGCCCAGTCCAACAGGTATACACAAATGAACAAAAAATATCTCATCTTACCAAGCTGGAAATTACTGGCAGCCTAGCATACTCTGTGTTTCCAGACCTCTGCAGAGATATAAATGTTAACTTAGAGAGAGGTGCCATGAATAAAGTCATCTCTTCCCTGTGTCTGTTAAAGATGAACCAATCTACAGAAAGACACATGATACCCAGTAAAAAGAGTGGAATAAGCAGTTCAATATCTAGTTTTGCTGTCTGTGCATAGGAATATAATAAAAAAGTGGTCTTGAGGCTTTTCTATGGTATGATATTTGCAAGTTGTCTGGAGAGACCAGTGCTGTCAGGCTGTACAAGTCTTTTTTTCACTCTACTTATTCATGGTGATGAAGTCCACCTTTTTTTTAGTCTTTGATGTAGTGAGAATGAAGAATGAATTTGAAAATTTCTTATGCCCTTTCCTTGAAACTAACATATATTTTGGAAAGCTCCCTGTGCTACAGCATTAGATAAAGCAGAACACAGAAGATTAGGTTAAATGAGATGGTGAAAATTTTTATTCAAATATTTATCAAATAGAATAATATCCATCTGAAACATCCCACCTTGTTCATCCATGCAGTTCTCTTGGTATCTTTGCCTGGCTTACAGGTTTGAAGCCTGGCTGCAAAAGCTGTGGTTGCCCCATCCCTGGAACAGCTGAAGTTTCAGTGGAGATTTGAGCAACCTGATCTAGTGAAAGCTCTCTCTGCCCAAGGTAGGGCTTGGACTAACTAATCTTTAAAATTTCTTTTCAAACTACTGAAACTTTTGATAATTCTGTATTTTTACAGTTTGTTATAGTCTACCTAGTGCTTAATTCAGCCTTGAGACAGGAATCTGATCCAGTCTGAGAAGAAACAATTCTCTCCAAATTGTCCTTTTCAGTTTCAGGACAAGAGCTACAGAGATTTATCTGGTTACTTGTGAGACTTTCTGTCACTGCCACTGCATGGTTTGGCTGAAAGGTCAAATGAACTATGAATTTAAAATCTACATCTATAACTAAACTGCTTTTCCTGTTCTGAAACACACATACAGTCTTTTAGCCTACATTCATTCATGGGAATGGAGCCAAAGCATATCTTCAAGCAGTAAAAGCTCCCAAGGAATACAGGTAGAAAATATGAAAGAATGTTTTAAGTCAGAGATTGATTCTTGTCTTTGGGTCTCACCAGGGACTCTGATGAAGCTGAGTGAGAAAAATATTTTCATTTTCTTTTCACTACAAAATATGAAATGAAGACATTTTCTTTTGTTGTAATATATTGTTCAATAACAATATATTTCCTTCATTTGGGTGTTTTTTTGTTTTAACTTTTTTGTTCTCCTCATGTAATATAAGATACCTGGGTGGATTTACCACCTCAACAATACTATACCTTTTTAACAACCCTGTGAATACCTCTTAGCAAGCTTTCCTTGTTTGTTCTGTAATCTGCTGCTTTGTTAAATCCTTGTTCTAGTTTTAACAGACATAGAATTTCAGTGCTAATCCAATTACTAGATTAGAACAATTAACTAAGGATTATCTCACTTTATATTAATTTCACTTAACTCTAGTTATCTTAAAGTAAATATGTGGACTAGCTAATAATTTAGGACCACTCTGCAAGGAACTGAGATAAATTTTCTGGAATATGGCTTGTGTCACTCTGAAGCAAGTCTGTATAAGACTTGTTTTTCTTTTCATGTGTAAAGAAAAAATATCCTGGATCTACTTTTTTTTTCTGTGACTAATGTAATAGCATAAATATTTACCCTAGATAGGAATTTAACATTTAGAGTGGATTTTAGAATACACTGAATAAGGCTATCTCTACATTGACTAGAGAGAGAAAAAATGTTTTTCCTTAATTGCACAGTAAAAATACTCAGCATCTGAAATACCTTGCCACTCCCTGGAGCAAGTTAGAAGTCTAGTTGAACAGTTAGCCTGGCCAACTTAACAAAGTTTATGTACACACTAATCAAGAAAATTTTGTACTATGATTTTTCTGTAGTTTTTTTTTTTCTGTAGTAACTGTTACTTGGCATATGTGGAAATATAATATCTTAAATGCATAAGGAATCAACAGTAGATCAAAGTATCCACCACTGATTGGGCTGAAGGTCCCCTTTCCTTTCAGCCACAGTAGTGAGGAAATGAGACAGAGACATCGACTCTGATAAAGGGCAGGCAGGGTTTGCCTTATGTAGAGATTCACTGGACAGAGCGCCAGCCAGCCAAACTCCATAGCTGGAAGGAAAATGTGCCCTTGAGTGTGTGGTTACATCTGCAAGCACAGCACCTGCCTCCTTTCTACTTGTACTATCCCCAGTACTGAGGAAAGCCCTTAAGTTATTAAGATTTTGGAGGATTAAAAATTAAGAGATTTATTTCCATGGACGAAATGGGTGAAACTTCACATTCATGGTGTCTCCCAGAAGGCAAACCATTTGGCATAATTAGGCATGGAGCAAAATTATTATCCTGTAGTTTGGTCCTGACTTTATGTATTCAAAAAGAACAGTCTCCTCTGAAACAGAATGGTATTTACCTCTTCTGGAGAATATTTCAGGCTAATGTGTTAGAAAACAAATTATCTGACAACCACCACATCAGAAAAGAGAATAAGGCCAGACTGGGAAATATGCCTTGCCAAGAATAGCAAAACCACTATAATTACATATTGACTGAAAATTCCTAAGTGAATAATAAAATGAAAATTGTCCTTGTTGGATAGAACTAACCAGAAGCCTTTCTCCCAGCTGTAGAAGTCTAAATTATCAGAGTGGCACCACTTCAGTATTCCATTCTTAAATGTAGACCTCAATACCCCATCAAACCTCTGTTTGAAAGAAAAAATTAAAAGTAGATTCAAATGAAAGAGATACTGCTGACAACAAGAATCTTTTACATAGAAAGTATAAGATATTTAGACAGAGAAAGAAAAGCTATTCTGAACCTTGAAGGACCACACAGAACATATTTTAAGACTGATATTTTAAGATAGTTTTAGATATCAGAGTATGACACTAGGACCCAAAAGGTGTAAAACCTATGAAGAGAGTTCTTTCTGATCAGCAGTTGGAGTTGTACTTCAATACGCACAATTCTGTGACCCACAGCCATAGGATGAACATCAGAATTTTATGCTCTGAGCTTTGTCTTTTTGCACTTGAGCAATCAGCTACATTTCTAAACAACTCCTCACAGAGCTGTAAGCAATCTTTCACCTGCCCCACGTAAGATGAAGTGACCACAACTGCTTTATTTCATCAAAGAAGCCTCTAGACAAATCTCATCTCTCAGTAAATAATTTAGGACGTTTTATGCATGACTGTTTCATTTTTTATTATTTTTTACTTCCTGGAAAATTTCCAGAACACCTTTCAATCAGGCTAATGTTTAAATTGTTCCCTGCTTATTGTCTCCCAAACCCTAGAAATGCTGCCAACTTTTCCACAGGGAACTTGCAAGATTCAATGAAGGTACCTAGTTTGGACATGGCTGGAGCTTATCTTCTTTATTTTTTCAGGCTTAAAAAATTAATGATTTTGGACTATTGCTATTTGTTTGAGTTGTACACAAAAATAACAAACCTCAAGTTCTTCCAGTTCCTCCAGAAGCTTGCACAAAAGACTGTGTTGTCTGTAGGTTCCAGTGCTCCACTAATTTTAAGATTCTGGTGACACAGACAGACCCTGCAAACTTTATCACCTAACTTTTAAAAAAGTATCATTGTTATAGAAGGATTAGAAAGATGAGTTGATGGAAAACAGCTTACACATCTACAGTAATTTTTATAATTAAATCAACAAAATCTTTTCTTATTTTTGCTTTTCTCTAAGCACAGTGAAAGCAGAGGAACTCCAAGAAATTCAATAAAGCAACTGTGAAAATTTATAAAGAATTTTTGAGAAACTAAAAATTTCTTTCTCTTTTTGACAAGCAAAAATCTTTATTTCAAGCCTATATGTTTACAGACTATCTAAATTTACAGGAGAAGAGAAAAAGAAAAGGAACAGGAAGAAGGAAAAAGAAAAAGGAAAAAAGGTTAAAAGGTAAAAAAAAAGAGAAAGACTTAAATGGAGACAGATTGATTACTATCAATAAGAAGATTTATATCTACTTTTAGAGTTAAATTTCAAGTGGTACTTGCACCAATGATAAAAACAAAGACCTAACATGTAGTAATGAACAGAAGAAAGGACAATTTTCTAAGGTAAGAAAATGTCACAGTGTGTCACAGCACAGCTATGAGCTAGCTAAAACAAGCTATCTGATTAGTATAAATTATTTGTTGTATTCTTTTTGCCACAGCAGGTAATTTGCATTAATTTGGCACAGAAAAGAAAAGCAGATTTTTTTTGTTTTCGTCCAGAAAAACTCAAACCAAAAATCCAGTAACAAAGCTTTCATATTTTCTGTTGAGCCTAAAGGTTCAATTTAAATTTTGGGGGTTTTTTGACTGTACCTGAAGTAATTAATGAGTGATTGTAATAAAACCTTTATTGTAATGTTAAGGTTTAAATCCCATACCTTAACCACAGCAGCTATAAGGAAAGCAGAAGAGAAGCTATGAGGATATATACTGTATAAATGTTTGTAAGAAGGCAAATTAAAAAAAAACTCCTTGACACACATGAGAGTGATAAAATGTTTCTTGTTTACTCTTCAGCATATGAAACTTCTCTTCATTTTTGAGAATGAAACTTTGAAACTAAACTTTGCTTCCTTATCATGCAAAGTATTATGTGTAGAAATACAAATGTTGATTTTATTTCCAGACACGGCTACAAACAGCAACCAGTGAAGAGATTGCCACAGTTTAGCCTCTCTCAAAATGATGTGAAAAGTAAATTACAATCCAACCATGAGTCTGCAAACCTTCCCAATGTGCACACTTCCCCTTCACATTCCTGCTATTTCTTTCTCCAGTCCACATGGTCATTACTTTGTGCTCAAGCTGTTCTCAATGCCTCAATGCCATTAAATTATTAAATAATTTTTTAAGTATGCTGAAATATTTTTTATTTCATTTTCAGAAGTGTCATTAGAAATAAATTTTAGATGATTGATGAAGATATGATTAGAACTGTTTTAACTAGAAAAGGCCAAACTTCTATTCCTTAGAGACTTTAATACTCTGTATTTGAGTCTGCCCTGAATGACATCAGTCTAATAATTTGAACTGAAAAACAGTATTCTAAGAAATTCCATGTTTCCAAATTTCCATCTGCATTCAAGTCAATTTAGATAGGAGACATATGTCTAATAGACACAGCTTGCTAGGACACCTGGAATTTAACTAAACAGTAATCTTACTGCATGTCTTAATTAAGAAGCAATTTTTGAGTAAAGCACTGTGTCGTACTTTTTTTTTGCATTTGCAAAATTGTGCAAGACCATCTGTCATTTTTGCAGTGTATCAGGTTAAGTGTTTGGCTCTGTGTTAAAAAGGAAAATTAAAAAAATTAACACTTTCAAGAGACTGCAAGTCTGCTGCCACTTGCCTCAGTGAAATAAAACGTTATTTACATTCTTTTACACTATTGCTGAGGACAATTCAGTCAGAAGACATAGTTGACTGCCTTACCAAGGTTACAGTTCCTGTATTCATGATCAGAAGTGTGAATTCTGACAAATCCCCGTCAGGTTCTCAGGGGGCAAGAGGAAAATATGCCTGTCTGATGGCATATGCAGTCAAGATTATAGCCTATACCAGTATCCTTCTCACTCTAAACTGATTCCAAAATGGACTTAGCAAGGAATCCACTGCTCCTTACAAGTCTCATATCTCTTCTCATTAGAAGTATTATTTCTACTAAAACTTATTTTCAGACCAGGGCAGATAAGTCTGGGTGGATGCCAAGTGGCTGTCATACGCACAAATTTGTAATTCACAGCAATTTGAAAGAAAATTGAGAGAGCCTAGGTGGCTTGCAATGCTGGATATGGCATCTCATCCTTTCATAGACAGAATGTCAGAATGTGACACAAAACAACTGCTTTTCAAATGCATTGCACCAGCATTCAGAAACAAAATTATGAAGAAACTGGAGATGGGATAATCTTATTACATCAGCCTTATATAAGGAGGCATACACGAAATAGGCAGATCTCCAACACCACCATCTGCCCCATCCAGGTGTACACTTATATATCACCCTCTCAGTGATTATATAAAGATGCCTCCAGTACCCTGCAGCAAGAGCACACCACAGGCTCATGCACTAAATACAGTTCAGAAGCCAAAAGAGGAAGATCATTTCCCCTTGTGGAAGGCATTTCTCTCTATTTTGTATAGAGATTTCCCAAAGGTGCTTAAATCTGTTGGGTCATATTTCTGTATTCTCATGATAGGCTGAGGACAGTAGGGTGTCCAGCTCCAGGCTAATAAGTGCTTGGCAGCTCACAAAGGTGTGTCCCATTCCTCTTGGCCAGAAGGACCACAAGGGCCGCAAGGATGCAGGGGAGAAAACAGAGAAGACAATTCCTCTGGGGTTCCAAAGAAGCCTTCTCTCCTCAACATAAATTAATCAAATAAACATGTGGCTTTGGCATCTGTGCAATGCTTTCCTGAAGTCTAAATTGCAGGTCCAGCTGATGACTCCGTGTTGAAATGAGTCACCACTGTTCACTCCAGCACCATCCAAAGCACTTGGAATATGACTAAAAGCAAGGACCAGTATTTTGGATGGTGTTACTTATGACAAGAATTTGGGAACAGTCTGCATCCAGATAGAATTTGAATCAAACAGTACATTATTTATTTTACTGCTGCCTGACACTGTCTGCTTCTCAAAAATCAACTTTATTAGAATCAGCCTCAGTCAGAAAAATTCTGCAGAACAAAACTACCTCATAGCATAAAAATGTTTGTATTAGCACGAATTTTCTTTGGCTGTTAAGATCTGCAAAATATCTTTAGATACAAGAGATAAAGGAGATAATATCTGCTTATTCTTCACCACTACCAAAAACTTTCATTGTAGACATTTTGACTGAAAGGTGATTTAGTCAGAGACACTGGTCACAGTCGTTAACAAAAACAAAACTAAACAAAATTGATAGGGAATTTTTTGTAGTTGTGACACACTAATCATATACTCATGATGTGGTCTGTAGGAGAGATTTGTAAAAGCTCTGTTTTCATTAACCCAATTCATGTGTTATGGTTTTCAAATTCATTAGTTCTTTGTGTAAAGGCCCCAGATGGCAGCTTGCACTAGATAATAACTAGTAATAATATGCAATAAAATTCACAACTGACTCATATTGAGCCTGCTATCCACCAGCACCTCCAGATCCCTGTCTGTCAGGCTGCTCTCCAGCTATTTGTCTTCCAAATTACACTTGTACCTGGCATAACTCCATTCCAGGTGCAGAATCGGGCATTTGTTCTTGTTAAATTTCATCCTATTAATGTTTTCCAAATCTCCCAACTATCTTGATCCCTCTGCAAAGTCTCTTGTCTCTCTAGAGAGTCAACAGCACCTCCCAGTTTGGTGTCACCAGCAAACTTGTTAACGATGCATTCTACTTCTGCCTCCAGATTGTTCCTTAAAAGTATCGAACAAACCTGACCCTAAAATTGACCCCTGAAGAAATGCTGCTGGTGACCCTTTACCAGAGAGCCCATCCACTACAGCCCTCTGAGCCCTGCCTGCCCTTCATCCATTTTTTCATCCAGCACACCTTGAACATAACACGAGAGAGAGGCATTTTCCAAGGGCAGGTAGTGACAGGACCAGGAGGGAAAGGCTTTGACCTGACAGAGGGTAGGTTTGGATTAGGTGCTAGAAGGAAAATCTGTACTGTGGGGGCGGTGAGGTGGTTCCAGTAAACCGGTTACCCTGATAATTTGTGGATGTCTCATCCCTGGAAGTGTTCAAGACCAGGTTGGTAGGGTGCTGAGCAACCTGGTATAGTAGAAAATGCCCCTGCTCAAGGCAGTGTGTTTGGAACTAGTTGATCTTTAATGTTTCTTCCAACCAAGACATTCTACAATTCTGTGTTACATCTTTAGCTGCATGCAGCTTAAAACAGTATATTTCATGGTGAATGTGCTACATAACTTGATAAAAACAATATTTTATCTGGAACATAGTGGAGTTTATGTTAAAAAACCCTGTTATTGGGTATAGATGCCTTTTCAGATAATTTCATTAATACCTTAAGCTTCTCAGTTGTATGAATATCAAAAATGTGCCCCTGCATTCCTCCTGGGTTGTTCTTTCACTTTATTTTTCTTGTATTTGAAAGTCTTTTTTGGCACCCCTTTTAGCTTATGCTTAGAATATTTTGTGAATACAATTTTACATTGGAGGGCTGGCTCATTATAGTACTTTGCCTGCACAATCAAGTAGCTTGGGATGACGGCAACAGGATAATTCATACCAGCTTTCACCTGGAAACATGATTAAAGTCATTAATAGCTCCATTCATTTTGCTAGGATTAGTTGCATTCTTAACATCAACCACATTGCTGGATTCAGGTCAGACAGTTCAGGGAGTTTTTGCTGGGTATACTATAGCCATATAATTCAACTGATGAAAGGAAATCTTGGAGAACAGACACTACTGGAACATGAAACAGGGAGACAGAAAACAAAAAATCAGACTGCACTGAATTATCAAATCTGTTCCCCATAAAGGGAAACAAGGGTTTCTAGGAAAGTTAACCAGTTCTGAGAGTCTGCAAATTAGAAAATGGTCAAAACAGTAGAAACAAAGAAGTCTTCAGTTTTAAAACCTTTTCTTTTTATAACATCATGAAGAACTTGCAGTTTAATGGAGAGGCAGCAAATATATAAGTGTGGTAAAAGAGACTTCTGCATGTGGTGGGGGAATAAGGAGGGAAAGAGAGACTCTGTAGGGTCCTGTCTGGATCTCAACAAGAATGGCCCAACAAAAAATGGCTTATTACAATAGCAGTTTTCATAAGATGAGTGACAATAGTACAATAGATAGTGGAAAATCTTCCATCCCTCCACATGCTGGAAACTCCTTATTTGTGCAGCACCAGACAGACTCCAGGGAGGTTTTTCCAACTGCATGCTGCACAGATTCCCACCACTGAGAGGTCATTTTTCTCTCCCATGCCACAGTGCTCTTGTTGCATAACAAGCAGAATCAGCTATCTTCCCCAGACAGATCCGGCTGCTTCCCCTGGCGCAGCGCCCGGGGGTCCTCGGTGCACACCTGCGGTCTCACATGCAGCAGCTGCCCCAGCTCTGAGCACACTGCCCAAACCAGCAAGCAGAAAAAGCCTGCTCAAGATCACTAGCTCCTCGAATACAAAGTCATCTCTGAGGCTGCCAATATAAACAATTGAATCAGAAGTGCTGGTATGAAACTTCAATAAATATTTACATTCACCGCAACACCAGGAACAACTTCCTTGAAAGGAGATCTGAGGTACTGAAATACTCCAAAAGAAAAGTGGCAATGAGTCCACACTTCAGCAGGCTTGTTTGAACATGAAAGTTCTGCAGAACACACCTCTACTGACAAGAAGACATGCTAGAATAAAGAGTTAAAGGCCTTCATCATTTCTGTAAGTTTTGCAAAGCCTGCAATTAGCACTGACTGTGATCTGCACATTTTTAAATATTCAAGGACCTATGATGCTGTCAGCCTACATAAGACTCTTGGGGAGGTGAAAAAGGATTGAAGACCATACTTAAACATGTGAAGAAGGGCTACTGTAGTTTTTTAAAATATGCTGGTCATTGTCACTGTAAGCTCACTGTGGTGTATGCATACCCTGCAGGCACCTGGATCAAGGATTTTTATCTAAACTGTGATAAATTCTCAAGCTCAATCAATCTGACATGGTATTACTTAGAAAGAGGGGAGGGGGCAGTCACAAGGCAAAATACTTGGGACTATAGAAGAACAGGAGCCCTTTACATTAGCTGGCCTTCATTTGGCTCCAGTGAATAGGAGTGAAGTGAAAATCTTTGCCTAGTTTCCCTTTTTGCCTTATTGGCTTTGAGGGACTAGCTGTAAAGGTTTACTTCTCTAGTAGGGTTCAGGTATCTTTTAGAAAGATGGCCCCACAGTGTCTTGCACAGTCAGGAATGAAAAATGATAAACCTTACATGGCCTTGAGGCTGAAAATATCATAGGTGGTGAAAATGAAAGAGATCTGAGAAAACATTTTGTTCTTGTGTGAGACAGAAGAACTAATAAAAGCTCCTTAGGAAGAGAAATTAGTTTCTGTATTCCAAAGGATTTAGGAATGATGACACTTCAAAGCAGGCATTATCATGAGTGGCAGCACCCAAGAAAATGACATAGAATGTCTCCCAAAGCTCACCATGGGGGAAACAATCCACAGTACAAAACAGCTTCCCAGTTTGCTTCATCTAAACAAAAGCAGGGCACATAAAAGCAAATGATGACGTTAAAAATCTGTTAGTTTGTTTCATGGTCCCCACATATATTTGTGTTCCCATGCTGTGAATGGAAAACATCCAAAGTAAAAGTGGTTTTGCTGTCCCAAACTGTTCACTTGCAACTAATTCTCTCTCGGGACACAGTGGGTTTTTTTGTTGATTTTGAAATGCACACAATTTGGAGGAAAGAAAAACAGGAAGGAAACAAAGCATCCTCATAATGACATGTGGTTGCAATGTTTTGAATTTCTTTCATCTATCATAAACATCTACAAGATGACCTGTATGCATCTATGTGTGCCTCTTATAAACTACACGAAGAAAGAAAATGCAAACTTTGCTGCAACTCTCAAAATTTTAACTGCCCTTTCATCATGTTGAAAATGCTTAGAAAATAACTTCTCCAACCTGTTTTCCTAGGTAAAAAAAAAAAAAAGTAGGATTACATAATATATTTCTTTATCTATGAACGCCCAAATCAATTTTTGAATACATTGGTCCAGTTCAACCAGATTTGACAGACATAACGACCTCAAAAGTATAAAATTTATGCTTAGACAGTTGGGTATACCTTAAGGAAAATATTAACATCCCTGGTGAAGGAAAAACTGCAGAATGAACTCACTATTTACTGGGCAACAAAGAGTCTAAGGAAGATTAAATTAATGCTTTAACTGCAGAAAAAGTTTTACTGGACACAAAAAAATAAAAAGACCAAACACATTTAAAAATCTATAACCAAACAGATTTAAATAGATTCATTGAGAAAAGGGTGACAGGTGAGACTTAGCAGAAATCCATGACCTGTATCTGAAAGCATCCCACCAATTAAACACCAAAGCTCCTGTAGTGCATCTGTGAACTAAATTCTGTCCTGCAAGGGACACCAAAATTGAGATACCAAGCCTTCACATGGGCTGCCAACTGAAAGCTGTGCTTTGGTGAGTGTAAGCAGAAATCTATTTCCCATCTCTTGTGGTCTCACTGCATATCCTGCAGACCAGCCATGCCAAACTTGGCCTATCTCCAAAGCCAGAACTGCTGCCACAAATAATACACTGGCAAGGTGCAGGAGTCAAAATCTCCTTTTACAGGGAGGTCCATCATCACAGGTCATCTGCTTCATCAGCAATGCAGGTCCTGTCTCACCACCCACATGTCTTAAACACCTGTCAAAAAATGTTTGCAGCACCCTTCCATCTGTGTGCAATATAATGTGGTATAGATATGGACTCCTGGAAAATTATTTTAAAACCTTATATCTGATGTGAAATAGTAAAACATACCTTTATGGTTAATAAACATTACATAAATGTAAGATATTCTGGGGCAAAATAATGTCCTTAAACATTACCCTGTTAAACCTGGACTCGGCGTTACTGTCTTTATTCCATTCTACTCTTTACCCATTCTTATTTTCATATTAGACAGTCTAAGGAAAAAGTTACTGAATATTAGGTTATTTTATGAGTCACAATAAGTATTGAAACCAGACAGAACATCTTTTCTTTTTTTTTTTTTTTTTGTTGAAATTAAATAGGGAAAAAATTAGTATCTTGAACTATGATAAAACTTCTTTAATGCATATTGTCTTTTCTGACTTCCCTTTTGCTTACATACACTCAAAATTTAATTGAGGCAAGATTGCTTTTTTTAAAAATAATTATTATTATTGTGCCAAAACTTTACTCCTTTAGTAAGCAAACTGATTTTTTTTTCATATTTATGAAAGATTATACTGTAGTTTATGCCTTTAAAAAGGCATAAACTGATTAGAACTGAGAGAAAGAATTCACACTTAGCACATGCCTCCTTCAGAAAAACACTGAGTAAAATTACAAAAAACCCCTGGGAATATTTTATATAATTGTTTTGCATTGTATTACAATGCAAACATCTAAGTTAAACATGGGAGTAAAATTAGCTATAAACCTAGAATAATAGATTTTATAAGCATGAGACATTTTTCACACTTCCACAGCATGAGGAAAGCCATACAGTGTTCTGAAATCATGTTTGATGAAACCAATGGCATCACTAGAGGTAGACTGAAAATATTCAAAGTTGATTAGTAATTATCTTTCTCAGAGCTCCTGCTGTGTTCACATTTTTGGTAAACATGCATGAAACAAAGTCTATTAAATTATCATTTAATTAAAACTCTCACCAGTCCAAATCCACTGTGTGTGTCAAAGTGCCATTTAGTCTGTAAAGTAAATGTTGCACCTGTGAAGATGTTGCTGTTATTAATCAAACTCCACACATTTAGGATTAGTGCAAGTCCTAGATCACACTGAGTGTAAAAGCTACTCACATTTATAAAACTGAGAGCATCTATTACTAGACAGCAGTTCAGGAGTCTTTCTGTGTCCAGATGAGACAGCCTTTTCTAAGTAGAATTTCCAAGACAAACTTTTGATAAGTTTAAGCTGTCTGATTGCAATTCCCTTCTGCCTTTCTGGATCTGACCCAAAGCCCATTTAATTCAGCTGGAGCCTGTCCACTGACTCCAGCAGGCTCAAGTTCAACTCCCCTATAGTCTACATAGCAGTGAGATATTACTCAAATTTGATACAGCTGAAAATACTTTCAGCTTTCCCACCATTTTTAAAGACATATATTAATATGGGGCAATAAAACATCCGTACTCCAGGAAATACTGGATTTCTGTTCTGCTAAAATCAGTAGACGTGGAGGGGCAGAGAGCCCAACACCATCTTAGCAGACAAACATCTAGGAACTATCCAGCACCCTAATTCCCATTGTCTTTCCTGGGAAATAAAGACATTTAACCTTAAATATTTTGCTATAAATAATATATATAAAATATAGTGACAGATACCTTTTAATATATAATCTTTATTTTGCTCAGACAGACTTTGACACCACCTTTAACTCCTGTTGACTTCAGTGGGTGACTGAGACTTTGACAGCAGAGAGGATCAGGCTGTCTGTGTCACCTGTGTGTAGCCAAAGCTAAAAGCAGATAAATTACATCCAGCAGGGATATAGTTCCTCCATTTTTTCACATCACCAACAAATATGTCCACATTTAAAAATACTGTTGCACATCTGCTCTGGACACCATATTTATACTTCAGTGTTTTCAAATAACCATCTTTTAGAAATCTTCTGTAGTGTTTGTAAGAATGAAAGCCAGGTTTAATGATTAAATTGACTCTATTCAAGCAATATCTCCACTGTAGAGTAGGCAGAAATTACTTGTGGTATCTGCTTCTAATTCTCTCACAAACCCTTTGTTGCTCTTGCATCTCAGTCTCCTTCCAGAATTTTTACTTGCTATCTTAATTTCACAGATGTTCTCAACAAGTGGTGGGTGGCAATTTTGCTTAGGTGAGCATTTTCTTGTTCTGTGGGAAAGATATCAGATAGTGCAGCTATTGGAACCAATGGGAATATATCACTGTGTACCCACCATGGTGAAGTGAGCAGGCTTTTCCTTCCTTTTGGAGGGGTCTCAAGGGAAAGGAGTGCAGCCGTGTGTTTCTGACTCTACAACAATGGGGACTTCATAAACTACACAGCTACTATCTGCTTCCAGGCATAAGGAGTATTTCATGTTGTCGCTGTGCAGGCTGCACTATCATGCAGCATTTTCCCTGGAGCAGGCATCCAGCACAACATGGTTCCTCAGCTTTCAACCACACTGAACAGGAAAAAATGTCAGACATACTTGACACCATCCCACCATCCTCCTGATCATTTTGTTGTGTCTGGGAGGGACCTGAATAAAGACACAAAGACAAAGCAAATTTAAGCACCTTAGAATGCCTGCAGACCTCAGAACTGAAAAAAAAGGGAATTTCGCCCCAAAAGGATAGGCTAATTCTTGCTGCTCTAAATCAAAGGCATCCTAGGAGAAGCAGAAAAGATACAGTTGATAATGAAACTATTTGTCCATTCCCATGGACACCTTCCAGTCCTTCAGCAGCTGCAGCAAGCAGCAAAGTTTCCCAGGCCCTATAGGATGGACAAAATAACTGGATTTTTTTGTTTCCATAATGATTTGCTATCATTAGCCAACTGCCTACCTTTTCCATGCCTGCTGTGATCTGTAAGAAAAAGGATTTCATGTTGTGCTTTTTTAATGCTTTGTTCTCACTTAGGAAGACAGTGAAACAAGAAGGAATAATCATTAAGTGTGGGAATCTTTTATTAGGCTGGGCTTTTTATTTTGGCAGAAAAATAGTTTTCTCTAAAAGCATGTGCACTTCTCTGAAAAATATTTCACTTTTACTGAGAAATCTTTGGTTTTAGGTTATTTTTTTTGAATTTAAACAATATTCAAGTTAATAATGCATTTTTTAGAGACTTCTATCTCCCCTTAGTGGATGGATCTTTCCTTGCTTTGAGAAGCAACACAAACAGAGGGGCTTTGATTTTCCCATGTGAGCATTGCATAATTGCAAAGAGGTTTGTTTTCCTGCTTGGCCCTTCTGGAAAGGAACTTCTATTATCAGCCATCCTACATGAATAATGATATAAGAAAATTCTGAGGAAGTTCTGGTTCATCTCATCCGGTCTCAATGGGATAAGAAAAATGACATTGACACTTCTCAGCCAACACACATGAATACAGAAGGCAGTGTACTTCATTCTGTTCCAGAGTGTGAAAAAAAGACTTAAATATGGGCAGGAAAATGCAAAAAAGCCAAAAAAACCCCAGGATTATTTCTAAAAATCTTTAAAATAGAGACATAAAACTAATCCATGTATATAAATTTCATAGTCCTGTTTTATTGGTAGAGAATGATTTTCAACTGTCAGAGTCAAGAATTGGTATTTTCTGTAGACTGCTTTGTTAATACCCACTGCACCATTTTTTTCTCATTATAGAGAATTATGATCTACAAATTCAGATACAAAACTTAACCCATTTCCTGACTTCACATCCTTGGGTTTTATTTGGATATCTCTAAAAGACATAATCTCCAGTGTATCCTGGGATCTTGGTGAAATTTGCAGAGGTCACTCTTAACTCTTTGTTTAACTATCCTGGCTGCCCACGTTGTACTCAGAGCACTGAGTCACCCACTATCATGGGTCCTGGAAAAAAGAGCAACAAGACAGCTTGAAGCCATGATCCCAGGAGTCCATGCAGCACCTCAGGGAGGGCACATTCTCCTTTATCTCAGCGTTTTACCTCAGCAGGAGTAGAGTACCTCATCACAGAGTAGATACGAGATTTACAGCTTTTGCCCGTTTTTCCACACAACTTAACACTTTTTTCTCCCTGATACTGATTTTCACTGAACAGTTATATATGTGATATTTTCACAGAACCTCCATAATTTTCACTACATCTTTAAAAACACTTCATAAGTATAAAATATGCAATTACTGAGTTACCCATCCAGCATTTGAATTTCAGTCTTTGTTGAGCTAGATGATCTCATGCTGGATGCATAAGCAATGGTCCCTGTTCTTGTCTTTTTTAGCACCTCCCAAATTTCCTTGTGTCAATGACTGGTGCAGGACAGCTCCTGTGATTGATGTCTTGCCACTATCCACATACAAAACAGCCCTGAGCCAGCAGGATTTAGGACACATCACAGACTGAAAATGTAGACTTCTTTGCTTCTCATCACCCTGAAACACATGGTAAAAACATTGGAAAAAAATTTAAAATGGGGAATGTCAATCCAAAGAGAACAACATCTCTCTTAACTTCCAAGTGACATTTCTGCTTACCCTCAGATGGGTGCTGGCAGCATCCAGGAAGCTGCTTTGCATCCACAGCAGCTCATTGCCACTGGCAGTTATAACTAAAGAGCCACTTCAGATTTTCTGGGGCATTTTTGTAGATTATACTGCTTTAGCCCCAAGGCTAAAGAAGAAAACCTCTACTCTTTGTCTTAGGAAATATTTACTCATTTTATTTGCTCATGCCTTCTTTTCCTACTTCCATTACTCATGTAGATCTAATTGCAAGCTGGGGGTGGGGGGAAGCTGATAAATACAGCACAAAGAAATGAGGAAATTCCCAGGGCTTTCAACAGTAATCCCTCTTCTAATAGATGCTGACACCTACTACAATGATCTCAACTTTTCTAACCCTCAGTCACCTCAACAGACCAAAGTGAACCTCACCTCTTCACTTTGTACTCTGTTAACCTCTTTCTTAGGATGTGAAGCAGGTAAGAGTCAGAATTGTTATTTTATTAAGTGAACCTTAATGTTAGGGTGCCTTTTTTTAATGCCTTAGCTCAGAAAAATGCAGTTTATTCTCAGGATAATATCAGGATAATATCAGGAGCAGCATTCATGATGTAAGGACACATGAAACAGATCTGGATAAAATACAGACAGCTAAAATGGTCTATATGTAACCTCTACTTCCACTAGCCAAAGAGGCAGTTGACAGGGCAAGGGATCTTTCAGTATTAAGTTTTAGTTGGCATCCCGTTTCATATAAGCATTACATCTCTCAGATGGAGACAACAGAAAGGACACTCAAACACCATATGGCTACTGAACACCACCAGAACAAAAAAGTCAATGAGCACAGCTTGGACCCAAGTGTCAGGAGTTTTATTCCCTGAATATTCTTATCAAGGATAAAAAAATAGTTTATTTGCTCTCTTTGTCTGTGTGTATAGAAACAATATCTCTTCAGAGCAATCCTCATTTTGTAATGTGGGATCTTGTATGGAAAATCAAGAAAACTGTCAGTCTTGCCTAAATTTTTTTCATTTATGAAGTTTTGTGTACGTCTATTTGAGTTCCCTCTCTTCATTTTTTAAAAGTAAATAAATATGAACATTTAAATTATCCAAAATAGGTGTCAATTTTTGGAAACTAATCAGGAAACTAAATGGGTGAAAAGAGAAAGCCAAAAATTAACAGAAGACTCCTTCAAAGTTTGCAAGTATTCCTTAGAGTTCTTTTAAAATGAGTTACTATAATTTCTCCAACTCCACTTCACCCATGCAAATCAAGACCTTCTGGAGCACTGAATATATCCAAAAGGTGAAACAAGCTGCCAGGACTGTCAAAAAAAAAATTGGTTTTCTAAATAAAAGTATTAAACATAACTGATGACTTCATAGGTCCAGTGAGAATTCCTGAAAGGAAGAGTTCTTTCAGTGTTTCAATCTCATATAAGTTACCTGCAGAAAAAACAAATCTGTGGAGTGGGTATTAAGACATAATTAAGAAAGATAAGTTGTTTTGGTTCTTAGTTTGAAAATGTTGCTTTTTTCAAGTTAAAAACAAAATAATGGAAGTAATTGCAGTGCTTTTTTATAACAGGCAGCACAGTTTTTATTCACTTTTTGTTTATGTTTTCATTCGCTCTGAAATTCATCCCCCTTGCACAGAGTCAGCACAAGGACCAGGGACATTCAGTGCTACGATGACATAAATGCTTGGGGTCCAATTGTGTGCAATATTTGACACAGACCTTCAAGCCAGCGCCTCTTGTGCTAGAAAAGAACTCCAAGGTAGACTGCATCACAGCCAAGTGCTAGAAATAGAATTCCTAAACTTCTTATGGGGAGTCTCCCTAAGTCCATAATGTGGACTAAGTCAATCTGTGTTGATTGTCTACGACTTCAGTTTGAACTCCTGATGTAGACAAATGCAAATTACAGTATTATGTTTCTTTTGCCTATTGCCATTGTTAAAGTAATTCAATGGGACAAAAATCTTGCCCTTGATTGTACGGACATGCTGCCGAAGAATGCTAAAAGCTGTTTGACTTCTGATGCAGGGAAAGCACAGCATATGATTCTGAAAGCCAGAAGGCCTATTGAATAATGTCTGCTGGATATGATTTTTCACTGCATTTTTTTCTTCTCTTACTGTCCATGAGAAGCTGGAACATATGTAGATGTTTGGTCCTCTATGGCAGAGGATTCAGGATTCAACATTTGTTAATGAAAATGGGCCAACTGGATTGCAGAAATCAAGTTAGCTAGTAACCAAAAGCACATGGTTCATCCACATGCCTGTGACTCATACAACCTTCTACCCCATGTGAATATTACTTATATTTGTCAAGCTGATAAGTTTGGAGCACAGGGAAGGCTGACAGAAGCCTACCTGCATATTTAGTCTCTTGAAGTTCTGTATCATTGTAAAAGTGTTGTCATGTACTCCCCAGAAGTTTCTAATCTGGCCTAATATTTTAATATTTTATATTCTGATATTTTCTTTTAATATCTTTGGGCCCAGTCATGAGCTACTGAGAGCCATTTCCCATTTGTACTGATGGCAGAATACCAACCAATTTTTTTCTCACTTGCTCTTCCTTGTAGACTACACTAACAAATTTAGATGCTTCCCCTTAGCATTTCAGCTGAAGGCAGAAGAAGTTTTATGGGAACAAAAAGAAAGAAAAAACATTAGGGTAATTTTCTGTAACTGGAATGGAAGCAGACTGCTGGACTTGACAAAATATTTTCAGCAGTGAAGTATGCAAAGACTCAGCACCAATCTCTCGTTGTTTATAAAATAAAACAAGAACGCCTGAAAAGTCACTGAGTCCATGGGAGTTTTCCCCTGGCTTTGAGTCAGACAGCCTGAGATCACAAGTTTTGTGGCTGATACAAAGTAGTCTGTTCTCTGTTCCTCACTTCACTTAAACCTGGTAATTACTAGGTCTTAAACACCACCCACCAGGGTCACCAGGTCCACTAAGTCCCCAAGCTCCTGTTGGCTGCCTCTAAATTACTCCACAGTCAAGTCCTGGCCTTTCAGCACCTTTTGATTTATTTTAGGGTTGCAAGGACCCCATCCCCCATTATAAATATTCTGATACCTGCTGTTGTTTCCTTTACTCCATAGTTTCATCACAAGGACAACCATACAGCTACACTTAGTTCAGCCCTCACAGCATTTATTTCCCACTTCACACAAATGCCAGTGATTTATGAGCATGAAATTCAAGATTTCTCTTTAGTTGCAGCCCTGGTCTGGCTGAGCATTAGGATTATATCTGTGTATATATCCAGTGCATCTAAGCCAGTAACTCCATGGGTGGTCCAGGAATTCCCCAGCTCGTTATCTGCCTAGGAGAGATAAGGGCCTGGTCTCAGGCAATAGATCAACCTAAAAATAGGTGACTGATTGAACTCTGCACCTCCTTCAGAGATGTTTGACTGGCTGATACAGGAGTTCTCCAGGTAGAAACATTGGGCAAATTACCCAGTAGGTCCTGCTGTGTTACTCCAAGTTTTGTGCTTTCATGTACTCATCTTTGTTGTAGTCTAACTAAGATTCCAAGGCCACTCCTGCTACATAATTGATAAAAAAGTGCATAGATAGTTAATTATAACCAGTCAATAGAAGTACTACTGTTTCTTGCAAGTTGGATATTTAGATGCTTTTATGTAGTTTAGATAATCTACAGGAAGTAATTGTGTATGATCTGGACTGGTAGTGTAGGACCATGACCAGCTGAGTTATGAAAAATGAACAGAAAAGTGATTTGTGAAACTCACCTCAACAAGCTGAAGACATCATTGCAAGGATGCTTGCAAGTGAGGCTCCTTTTGACACCAAACAATGACGAATAATTTTTTCCAAGAAATCTAATTCTCTGTGCAATCATTATTTTTTGATAATGATGGAACTTTTCTGTACCATCATCAGAGTCTTCAGATGTCTGCAAGTGCACAGAAACTGGTATGGTTTTGTCACCTATGTTGGAAAATATTTTGATCCTATGCTTAATAAGTTAAATTTCCTGGTTTAGGATTAAAACAAAATTAATTTGTGGTCATTCATTTTCAGCATAACAACCCATCAGAAGTCATTTGGATTATTAATCATATAAGAATATTGCTTTAAATGTCCAGAGACCAAGTCTTGTGGCAAAAATTGATTTGTCCAATCCCTTGAGTTTAGTTCCACTTGCCAATATGCCCTATCAGTTTCCATTAAAAATTGATGCTCCCTTCATCACTTCATTTTTTTTTCCAGCCAGAATATTTAAAACTTACATCAGCTGGTTTTCTAAAGTCTACAGGTAATCAAGTAATCCATTGCTGCCATCTCTTTGCTTAAGAAGTATTACACAGGTACCGGTTGAAGACCAGACTATAGTCTCTAACACATCTTCCTGATACATTTAATGGCCCCTGAGGGAAACGTATAACCATGGCATTAATAATGCTCAACAAACAGATTTTTTCCCCAAAAATCCAGTACATCAGCAGAATCATTAAATAAATCCACAGTGAAACAGAGCAACAATCAGGAAGCAGAATCTGGGAAAAGAGAAGAAATGGTCATATATCCTACTGAATAATTTCAGAGCACAAAGGCATCTCTGGAAAATAGTGTACATTACATTATATTGCTACACATCCTTCAGTACTATGTAGAATAGTGAAAATGTAAAATCTGGAAAATTGCATGCACCTTGTTCTGTTCTCTGGCCTGCCTACACAAATTTGTTCTCCATAGTTTGCACGATCTTACTTGCATGATCAATAAATGGCTTTTTATAACTTTAATATTTATAGCACAGTAGAACATATTCCTAGGAAGTTGCTTTAAAAGTGTACTGAGAAGAATTACGTGATCAGGACAAGCCAAGTAATGTACCTGACTTTTCTTTAGATTTTGGAAAGTTGGCAGTGTTCAGCAACCCAATTCACTTCCAGTTACAGAAAAGGTCTCTAGGGTATATTTTAGTCTAAAAATAAGAGTTGTTGCTGAAGTGAAAGTTTTATAAAAATTTCTATAAAATAAGTTGAAAGGCGTCATAACAAATGCAAAGAAAGAAATCTGCATCCCATCTTACTGTTATTCCTACACACACCACAGAGCAAAGAATGCTTCACACAAACTAGAGCCCGGAGAGAAAACACAATGCAAATGAATTTACAAGGAGTAAAGGTAATGGAAACAGACTTTAAGTGATGGCGACTCTTTATTTTGTTTCTGGAAGTACAGAGAAGTTACAAACCCCTGGAACTTTGACATGGAAAACTGATGTCCATAGTAGCCTTTGGAGAGCTTTGATTTTAACAAAGCATTTCTATTACTTGATGAGTTCATCACAAAATAGGTCTAATCCAATCCTGATGTAATTCAGTTGAAGTTCATGGAATGACACTTTTGCCTTTCTCTCCTCTGTTCCTTTCTCACTTTGTCCGCATTTCCCTTTGTTCACATCTCCCACTCTTCACCCAGCCTCAGTTATCTCGGCAGGTACAGCTCTACACAGCACACACACTACTGCAAGAACCATGCTTTGTCACCCCCTCCCAAGTGTGATTCTCCTTCCCCTTTCAGACCCAGCTCTGTCTCTTAGTGGGACTCATTTCTAGATCAAAATTTTATAACATTATCTTGGGGTGACTGTTAAACAATTACACATGCTAACGGGTCCAAGAAAAATGCTTTGGAAAGGCAAGGCATAATATCTCACATTTCAAGGTGTGAGATAAATGTGTCCAGCTTTAACTAGCAGCCAAGAGAGTGATTGTGCTACCAGCTGGGGTCATTTTCATGCTTATGTTTAGCAGTGGTATTATTCAGGCTGGAGCTGTACAAAAGGAGGCTGGTGTTCAAAGCAGCCTGTGACTGAATAGTTTGTGGTTATGTCTCTTAAAGTAGCTAGCAAAACACAAAATGAACCTGTAAGGATAGACAGGATAGAATGAAAATCTCTTATAATGCTTGTCCTCTTGTCTTCTGCGTGCAACAGCAGACATGTCAAATTCCTTTGGTGTTTCCTCATGTGATTTGCCCTCTCATTGATGGACATACCCATCACTACCCTTTATTTCCCTCAACTAATGATTCACACTTGCTTCAAGCTGTGAATAGGGGAGGTGGGGTGGGGTGAGTGGATGACAACTTGATGAGACTAAAAATCTTGTTGAGAATATGACATTAAGAATAAAGGCCCAGGTACTACCAAAAGGATTGGTGATTTTGAAGGCAGTAGCTCAAGGGCCTCACTAGCTCACAGAGAATGAATTAATAACTTCAAACCATTACTGCTTAATTAAAAAGCAAACATCTTACTGAGTTGCTAAACAAAAAGAGAAATAAAGTAAAAGAGACATAATAGCATATGATAAATAAGGTAACTTTTTTTCCTTAGTCAAGCTCTATAGAATGGAAACTAACATAAAAATTATGAAAGTAAATATAATTAATGAAAATTAACAAAAATCTTCTGCAGATGTCAATGATTTTGTGGGGGAAATAATGTTTATAAAGGAAAAATTAATTTTGTAAGTTGAAAGACTTAGCAATATTTTGTACTTTAAAAAAGGACTTCCCAAAAACTGCAAATTGACACCTTTGAAAATGGATGTAGACGATTTAGGAAATCAAACACTATTAAATTAGACCATCACACAGAATATGTTTGTGTGTTAAGTAAATTAAATATTTACCTAACTTCTTACAGACTCACATAATCCTCACTACTTGAATTGAGATGCTCGGCAAATAATATTGAACCAAACAAACAAATCGAAAATCCTCCCCCAGTTAACCAGGGTTTTTTTATGCCAAATCTATTTCCCAACTTTTCAAGAGCATGTCTTACTATACAAGGCACCAGTAATCTCCAACAAGCTCTACAGTAATTTTTGCTGATCCAAGATATGTATAATTTATAGTCTGGAAGTGTTCTGAGTAAGATTTGTTACTATAACACAGATACTGTCTCCAAGACAGTGAATTTGAAACCTCTTTGTAATCTCCCTGTGGTATGTAGAAATTCATCCTCATTCAGATAATTTATGTCAGGGTAAGAAGGAAAGGGGAAATGGGGAAAGTTCGAACAGGATGCGGGGCTGGTGCAATGTAATAACTTGGACTTGGTCAGAAAGATAAGGCAAGAAAAAGGGATGCAATCAACAAAGGAAACAAAAGGTAATAATACCCTATGAAGTAAAAAAGCTGGAAAGAGTCAGTCTTCTACTCAGTAGGAATATCAGGTGATACTGAGACTGGTCAAGTGTTTTATGCCTTCACCTGTCAGTCCTGACCAAGTCATTGTGTAGGGACCTGTCAGGCAGTGAGCACCTTTAGCAGCACTGGCAAACAGGTCACTAAACCAGGAAGAAATGTCAGGGCAGATTTAAGAAAGTTAGGAGCTGGCTGGGCCCAATGTAAATCATAAAAGCGGACTTCAAAAAATGGGGTATATAAATCCCAAGCTGCTAGCATTTATCTTGGAACCCAAATAGGATAACTTTTTTTTTTTTTGAAAGTGAGAAATGAAGGAATAAAGTCCAGCTGCTTTAACACCAAATTTCAGAAAAACAGCAAAAGAGAACAAGGAGTTTTATAGCCACCAAGATCAACTTGTCAAGAGTAATTTGGTTTTTCTTGCAAAAATTTAACAAACTTTGTGGGTAGGTAGTATGCAAAAGGAGACAACTGTCTCAGCTGACATCTCCAAAAGCAGGTAAGGGGAGAATGTGTCTGTTCCTAACTTTGGTAGTACTAATATTTTCATTAATGATGCTGGGGTATACATTGTACATTTGTGGATTATCATAGAATGGTTTGGGTTGGAAGGGACATTAGAGAGCACCCAGTTTCAGACCCCCTGACATGGGCAGGGGGCGCTTTCACTAGACCAGGTTGCTCAGAGTCCCATCCAACCTGGCCTTGAGCACTGCCAGGGATGGGGCATCCACAACCTCTTTGGGCAAACGGTTCCAGTGCCTTGTGACCCCCACAGTGTGTGTTCAGAGTGTCTTCCTAACATGTAATGCAAAATCTACCCTCTTTCAGTCTGTACCCATTCCTCCCTGTCCTGTCATTACATGCCTTTGTAAAAAGTCTCTCTCCATCTTTCCTGTAGACTTCTTGATATGGAAAGCTGCAATTAGGTCACACCAAAGCTTTCATACACATTGGAGTCACATCTTCACATATTCAAGGGCACCGAGACAGAATTAAAAATTACCTTGTCAAGTGAAATATGGCTTGTAAAAAAGCCAATATTTAACTCCAAACAACCAAAACCAAAGCCCTGCAATTGATAGAATAACCAGTTACACAATTAGAGACAACTCCTCATGAGTCTGTGAACAGGCAAATGCTTCACATGTTTAAAATATGAAGACTTTCCACATGAGTCGGTGGTGCTTAGGTCTCAAATGGTGTACATTTCCTTCCTTGGAGCACCAAATTTCTTAAAAGAACTGACACAAATCATCAGCAATCTATAGCCTTTGATATAAAATCTGAAAAAGCAGTGAGAATTAATTCAATTTTAAAAAATCAGAAGGGAGAGAAAAATGAGGCTCAAAATAAAGAAATATATCTAAAAATGCAAAAGGTCAGAAAAAATGAAACAAAGGAATTTGGAATGAACAGAAGTAGAAGTGAACCAGTAATTAGAGAATGAATGAATGAATTAATTAATTAATTAATGAACAACAGCACATTATTCAAGTGTCAGGGCATTTCCCAGATATCTTTCAGAAATAACAGAAGGGCTAATCTGGCCCCCCAGATATGTGTGGCAAAGTGAGGAACAGGTGAGAGAATAGTTTAAATCCCCTTCCAAGGCTTCCTTTCTACAAGTAACTGAATCTATTGCTCCAAATCTTATAAACCAGTCTTCAAAGGGTGAGGTGCAGAATAGTCTCAATTTGGTGCTTTTTCTTTGAAGGGAACAACTTCAGCAGAATAATCCAAAACCTGAAGACTGGAAATATCTCTCTGGGAACCACACAAAACGTATCATTCTTTGACAACTCAACTACTCTGATGCTGCCTGCAAGGAGAAAAGGAGATGAAATGCGGGAACAACAATTCTAGGCACTGAAATTTTGCTGCTCTCCTTTTGTCTGAAGGCAGAAGCTATTAATGCAAGAGAGATAAGATGTACCAACAGCTGTTCACAGAATATAAGAAATAAACACACTTTTCACCAAGTCAAGTAAGCCAAATACACTAGCTGCTTTATATCATTCTGATCATTAAAAGTAGTGTTGAGGCCTCAATGCGGAATTTATTGCTCATTCACTATCCAGATTAATGAAGTCTGACATCTTCAAACATTTTTATTTACAGAAGGGGGGTAGAGTAAATAACTGACCTGCAGTCCTTCAATGTGGTGAGCACCTGTTAAATGTTTTTGATTCCAGCTTGAGGTTGGAAAAGTGACACTGTTCACATTTTTAAGTTCTGGAGACTTCAAAGGAAACAAGTTTGCTGGTTTTGGACTTTATGACTCTTCTGCATGTCATAAAATTATCCTACCATGTTTTCCATCACTTTTGATCAGCCACAGACAAAGCACTGAGGGATTATGCATGGGAAAGCAACAACAAATGCTATTGGCTTCTCCACAGTCTACATCTGTTATTAAAACATCTGAATTAAAACCCAAGGAAGGAGGAGGAAAAAAATAAAAAAGTAGACTGTGAGCAAAGTAGTAGATGAAACTATGAGCCTGGTTGCCTGCATTACAAACTCAATATTCTGGAGTGCCAGCTGTTAATTTTTTGTTTGGAGTATAAACAGTATATGTGTTAAAAGCTGCTATTCTAGTTAAGACACAATACTGTTGATACAACTAATGGAGCTCAAGAGTGTGTTAATAATGAATGTAATTAATATAATTTCAAGAAGAAATTAAAAAGTGAATATTTGCTTCTGTCCATTACTTTTCTTTATACTTCGCAATATTTTGCACAAATAAAATTATTCCTGTGTTGGTCCTTTTGCCAAGAAATTGTTGGAGTTTCTTAGCACAGGTTAGAGTTTTTAAGCACAGGCAGATGATCATGGTTTCACTTAAAACCAAATAATCACTAAGTATGTTTTTTAAATGGCAATTGTGCATAAAGCATTTCTTCCTGACATGCCTCTGAATTTCAATTTTTTGTGACACCAAGATTTCTGTCTGGGTGGAGACTATTTGGCACATGCAAATGAAAGTAAATCAAGTAAAAACAAATGATTCGGTAGATGACCAACTCTGACTTGATCAGGCATGAATGTTGGAAAATATCTTCTGTGTCTGGGCATGTGAAATCTATAAACATACCTCAAAGAACACTGAATGTTATGCTGGGGATAATTTAATCTCTCAAGCACACTCTAAGTTTTTGTAAAAGTCACCTGTTTTTTCTGAGCAACTTCAGAGAAGGAATAAAAAATATATTGCCAAATCTAGGTTTTGGGAGGGCATCCCAGCTCCTTCAGCAACAGCCTTTTTCTGTCAGCCTTTTGTGTGTGGCTCTAGGAGGACTTAGGCAAATGAAGCTCTGACAGTATTGACCCTCCACATTTCCAGCAGTATAACAGATAACTATTTTCCCATTGAAATTTTTACTTTATTAGTTGGTTTTCAGGCAGGGGGAAGAAGAGTAAGTAAAAAAAAATACTATGACCTTGAAAAATTTCTGATTTCTTGCCAAATTTCACTATCTCCTTTTTGTCACATAGTAGTCTATCCATTGATTTGAGGTTTTCACACTTGATCTTTATTATTGGAAGTTCAAGACTGGCTCTTCACTAGGAAGTGAAAATTGTAGATGCCCATGGTGTGAATGTCTTTCTCAGATGCTTCAGTTTGAAAAAACCCTATATTTGTTTTCTTCCCTCTATGCAAGAGAGGAGACTGGAGCAATATGATGCAGAGATATATTTTAAAGTTGCAATGAAAGAAATTACATACAATTTTAAATTATGCAAAAGGGATGAATGTATTTGTGAGGAAAATGACCCACCCACTTCAAAACAAAGCAATCAGAACTGTGATTTGTTCTAATTGTGTGTACAATTATTTTTCTTTTCTGTATTTTTAACTCAAATCTAAAAGAGACATCCTACTTACAGACCTACGGTTATTGTGCAAACATAATTTACACGTTTTCACCAGGAATCCTTCTTCTATAAAGAAATTTGTCTTTGTGTTTCATTGAAACTCCCTTGTTAGAGCTAGCAGGAATACAGAAACTTTACCAGTGTGTGGTTACTGGTATAAATGTGGGGTTCAGGTATAAATGACCTAGTCCAAGGCATCTATAGAACACTGGAATGAATCCAAATGGCTTTGGAAAGTCCCTCAGTAAACTGACTTTAACAGTCACTACCATGCTCTCCCTTGATGAACATATCTTCTCTCACAAGTTCTAAAGAAAATTACTTAATCTCTTTGGAGTAATGCCTGGTGAGAAAGATAAATCCAGAATCTGATGGGTAATGAATGAGTCTTCTTGGGAAAAAGCTTGACCATGCCAATGGATTGGTAAGGAATTTAGCAGAGTTTTTAGTACTTAGGTTCAACAATAATATGTTGTTTTCAGTTTTAGATTTTATGAATGTCATTTCCATTTTTCAGAATATTTTTATGTGAACATATGTTTCAAAATGTGTGTCTACTTAACCTGAAACTTGGGCTATGAAAACAGTCCTGACCCTGAAGTCGCAAAAGTATTTCTAATTCTTCCAAAGCTACAGGAATAAAATGCAAAATGCATCAGTCCAATATTTTATTTAGCCAAAAGTAAACAGATGCTGAGTCTCAACAGTCCAATTTCCATTTAAATTTAGAAGTCATGTTTTTCACAACTCCTGTGTTTGGCAATGAAGTTTTTTCCCTGATGTTTGAAAAAAATTAAATTCCTCATCAACAGACCGGAGAGACTACTTTGATTGCAGACTCATCTCCCTTTTAATGTCAGAATAGCTTTATTTAATCTGGTGATATTTTTTCCTGATATTCTTTGAATTTGACTGGGATCTGCATGAGATTCTGTGATGTCTAATGGAGGAAGAAAATATTCTTGCTGCTTTGAACAGTAGACCAAGCTGCGCTTTCAGACCAGTCATCAGACTCTGTTCAGGCAGAATTAATTCAAATCAGAGCAGAAGGAGAAAAGAACTTTGTGATGATCACTCAGACCTTGTTTCTTTCCTGGTTTATGCAAGGAGATTCGATGAGCTTGGCCTGCTTTGCTTAGATAACTGAGAAAAGATTCTTCCTGCAGACTCACTGGGGAGTAAACACCAAAATGGACAGTCAGTGTTGGAGCTACAGGGCAACATTAACACACCATCACACGGGGATGAACTGGACACCTGTTTTGGCTGGAGATTAGGAAACTGAAAGTTTCATTTAAATACCCCTATCTCTTTCATGGAAGAACTGAGTAAGAGGTTTCCTAATGAACAGGTACAGCAACATCTTTCTAGCATGAGGGACAAGAAATCTAACTAGTTTCAGTATAAAACCAAATAGCTGTATGAGGGGATTTTTTTCTTCTGTCTACAATTACAGGAGTGACTAGATTTGATCATCTTTGTCAATCCTTTCCAGTCTGATTTTCTATGTTAGTTCTACAGTAGTAAAAATAAAGCTGGCAAAGAAAATCAGTGCTGCAATCAGGCGCACTTCTTCTATGGGAAAAAAAAATGCCACTCATCTCACTTTGATTTATTATTCAAAATCTAGCATTACAGAGAAACAAAATTTTATTTGTTCAGCTCCTTCTTTTCATCCCTTTTTAAACAATTTATCAGTGGCTCTTTGAAGTGATATGGCACTTAGCAGCTTTATTTGACCCATTGATACTGTTCCACAATTTTCTGAACCAATATTCTATGATGGAAGTCAGAAAGTGTTGCCTTTTCCTTGATGTTGTAGTTTCTACTTCTCTAGACTCCTTTCAGTTTTAAGAGTGATGATCCACATGGATATAACTACTTGGCTATATCATTGCATGTGTTTTAAGGTTTCAGCAAACAAGAGGTCAAAGCCAACATGAGCATTTTAATTAACTTTGGAAAGACAGAATTGTCTTATTTTTAGGTGGACAAATTTGGAAAGAAGTCTCCTTTTCTTTAAATGCTGCCTCTGAACTACAGCATAAATGAATATAAATCAAAAGTCACAGATTGATACAAGAGTTTAATTATAAATGAAAGTTGACACTGTAAGTAATAGAATTAGATCCATCTAAGCACAATTTAAAGTTTCCTGTGGAGTATATAAACTTTGTTTACTGCTTGTGGCCATAAAAAAGGGAAAGGGGCCAAAGTAAATTATGTACTGTTCATCTTTGCCTTAGCAAAGTCTTGATGTTTTCATCAAATGCATGTTTTAAGACAAAATTTTATCACAGAGCCACAGCACATGTGATAAAATGACTAGGAGACATTAATCTGAATTATCACTTTAATTTACCAAGCTCACATATCAGCATCATTTTATTGAAATTAAAAAAAAAAAAAGAGCAAATCAAATAGGACAAACAGTTGCTTTAATATGC
Source organism: Serinus canaria (assembly GCF_022539315.1). Classification (NCBI taxonomy): domain Eukaryota; kingdom Metazoa; phylum Chordata; class Aves; order Passeriformes; family Fringillidae; genus Serinus; species Serinus canaria. The sequence goes on along the minus strand of NC_066313.1, from coordinate 49,772,292 downwards.
CAACATGTTTATTTTCTATGCTACACAAATTACTGGAAATCTCTATGGCATGATTTGCCAAAGGGAAGATAGCATTGTTTGTCAGTAGGAGATAGGAATTACTTTTACAATTTTCAAGAAATAACTGCTTAGCTTTGGACTAATGGAAAACTGATCTTTTATATATGCATGAAATGGTTGTTGTGGTGGTTTCTAAACTGGAATGAAAGTGAAATTAACAAACTTCAGTACCCTATTAAACACTTTGTAACACATGGACATTGTTCAAGAGACACAGAAAAACTACTGGTGTATTTTCCAAGTTCTGATTCATATAAATTTGGACACAGTCAGATTTATTTCTGGCAAGAATAAAATGCTTTACACAAGGGGAAAAAGAGAAAGACCAGAATTTGAAGAAGAGGGACATTTAAGGAGAATATCTCTTATAAACAAAATAACCACCAATCTCCATGGATGTGTACATGTGTATGTTTCTGCTTAACTAAGCAAGATTCCACTTTCATTATGACTAGAATTATACAGAAATGTGCCTATACAAAATGAAAATAGAACAGCTTGTCTTCCAATGTTAGGTCTTGAATGCAAAAAAAGACCACATACATATTTCCTCCCATTTATTTTTGCCCTTTTCAGATGCAAAGTTTTTGATTGATCCTGTTTCTTTCTCAGAAAGTGAAGAAAAGGCATTCTCATGGAGAGAAGATAACAGTACTGCTTCATTTGCTACATCTGCTGCATTTAACCTGCAGCAAATAGTTCTTCAGACAGACCTCTTCCTGGATTGGTTAGTTTTGCAGAAGAAAAGTCCATAAGACCAAAGGAAAGTAATTTCAAGAAGGAGAGGAAGAGGAAGATATTTTAAGAAAAGCACATGGTGATAGGGAAATATTGCCCATGTTGTCCCAGAACAATGAAGAGCACAATGAAGAAACTATTTAAAAGATCATCAGCTTCTCAACAGCATCATTATGGTCCAATGTGGCAGCAAACAAACATAGTAACTTGGCTACTCTTTTAGAGTTTGGAGCTAATTTGTTAGGACAAGCTCAGGGAATGTTGTATTGTGTCCAATTGTTTTCAATCGTGTCCCTCAGCTCTCAAGCAGAGAATTGAATGACTCTCCAGTGATTTTCTCCTCTCCATGATAATGTTTTACTCATTTTCTCAAGAAGAACAGGAACACTCCACAACAAATCATCAGGTTTATGCTGCTTTTTCTCCAAAGAGATCTTGTTAAGTGTTAGCACAGAAACAAATCACTTAACTTAGGTGAATCAGTATTTCAGGCATGAGCAAGAGTGGTTTTCTTCCTTCTGCCACAGTCTACCTTGTGACTTGCAGGGCCAGAGACAAAAGACATCTCTTGTCTCTTTGTCTTGAAACAATAACAATGCAAACCAAAGCAGAATGAAATTCCTGAAGTGCAGTTTAGGCAGAGTCTGGGCACACCAACTCAGGAAACCAGTCCAAAAGTCCCTGCCCAACTGGCAGGAACAGGAGATTCTTCTGGTCTTGGCAACTGAAATTACTTCATGTCCAGGAGCAAGATCAGCTGGAGTGACCAAGGAAATTTATTTATTATTAAGTTTTCCAGTAGCCATTGATTTTATATACATCAAACATAAAAGTTCACACATGCCATTTCTGTGTGCTTCTCAGAAGCTGGTGTTTGCTTTGTGGCTAACCAGCACTGAACTTTTCTCAGACCCCAGTTTTGCACAGTACTTGAGAAGGAACGATACAATTTGCTTTGGCTTTTTCTTCCCCTTTGGACATGTTGATTTCTATATTCCATCTATTGCCCAAGAATCTTCATAAATCTAAAACAATCACAGAATCATAGAATATCCCAAATTGAAAGGGGCCCACAGGAATCCTTAAGTCCAGCTCCCTGGTTTAATTCTAGGACTACCTGGAACTAAACTAGGTGACCAAGTGCATCATCCAGATACTGAACTGTGACAGGATTGGTACCATGGCCACTTTCCTGGGGAGTCCATTTCAGTGACTGACCACCTTCTCAGTGAGGAACCTTTTCCTTATATTGAATCCGAACTTCCCCAACACAGTTTCATTCCATTTTTTTCGTGTCCTCTTCCTGGCCACCAGAGAAAGGAGATCAGCACCTTCCCACATGTTTTCTTACAGTTCTGGAAAGAAGATAGGACAGCAGATTGAGTGACTTTATAGGTTTATTTATAGGTTTATTTTTATAATCACTATGGTGATTAGCTGTGGAACAATCAATCCTCATCTTACAAAGGTGGCTAGAGAACCTGAACGATGTCTTCAAGCCACAACATAATGTCCTCAAATATAACAGAGAAAGTGCAACTAGAGGGAGTACAAAATAGGTCTAAATTTTAAGGCTGAATCTGAGAGCAAAGACAGGATGTGTGCATATCAAAAAGAAACTTCCTCTTTTTAGGCCAGTTCATTGTCTATTAATTTAGTGGGTTTTTAAAATAAACCAAAGTATAACTCAAAATGTACAGGAAACTTCACATTGTGATCTGTGGGTTTTTTTCCTGTTTAACCCAAGCCCCTCCAGAACTGAGATCAATGAAGCAGGGAGATGTGGTTTGATGTGGTCTGTCTCTTATACAAGCAGCACTGATTAGAAAAAGAGCAGCCTGAGCAAAGGACAGAATAGCTTATTTAGGTGGGAAGACAGTTAGTAACACATGCTGTCTGAAGGGATATGCATTGAAAATTACTGAGTGTATCCAGATGGTTATTTTCCAACAGGGAATCTGCTGCAACCTCAGAGGATGACACACTGGCATCTGGGATGTCTGTCAGAGGACACACATGCCCAGGCAGGCAAGGGAGCATTCTGGGAACAGGGACTGCAAAGGTCCAGCAAAACTCTGCTCAGCTTCCTGATGAGCATTACTGGTCTGATCTAGGCATTTTTTTCTATATAATGTTCTCAAGATGGAGTTCCATTAAAAGGTTTCTGCTATGAAAAAATCTCTTAGGCATTGCATGCAGATGGAGAGCTGCTTTTGTTTATATTGCCGGCAAAAGAAATTCAAATAGAATTAGTTCTAAAATATGTTCAGAATTAAATACATCCTTCAGCTATTTAGCTTATTGGAAGTGGAGATCCAAACATTCATCTGAGAGAATAAGATCTTGAATTAATTTTTCAATTTTACCCTAGATATTGTTCATACGAAACACTACCTCTCAGATTTTCCTGAAACTGAAAATTTGGTCATGATCAAGGATAGCTACAATAAAGCAAAACACACCAACATTAAAATTAGATACTAAGACACCCAAAGTTCACACAGAAACTAGCCATTTTTGTAGGCTGCAAAACAAAAATCTCTTCTAAACTTACTTTCAGGTCAATATTGTTTTGTGGATCTAAAGCAGAGAACAAAATAAGTATGTGCAAGGCAGAAGAAGGAGCACATGTCCCTGTGTAAGGGACGTGTTGCTCTGGGAAAAAGTTGATGTCCATTACCTTGCCTGCTCTGGCATTACAGATGAGGTGTGACAACCACCTAAGAAAGGCAGATCCAGAGGCAAATGCTGCCCCCTGTATATACATGATGAAATAATATCACATTATGCAATCAAGCCCTAAAATATACAGGAGGAAAAGAGAAGTGGCAGCCAAACCCATTGTATGAGAGGTGCCTGGCACTTTGACTAACATGCATCTCTTCATGGAAGCTATAGAAAGTCGCCTTCGTAATTTTGTTGTCTTCAGCAATTTTTTTCTGTGGTAAGCACGAGTCCTGCTTAGAGAAAGACCTTAATCCTTCATAGGAGATGCAGTAATTCAACATTTCAAATTCTGGTTATTTACCCTCCTGTTTGTGTCCTAAAGTATGGCTTGTTCAGCCTTTCAGATAAAGGTTTAGTTCCTAGAAAGATTCCTTCTTGTGTCACCTCCACTATTTAATCTCTTTTTATAGCTGCCATTGCCAACTGTGGCTTCATGTTTCTTTTTTTTTTTAGTCATTTCACTTTCCTGGTTTTTTTTCTTCTTGCAAAGTTCTTTAGTTTTTGGTCTCTTACAAAATGCTGTACACTTAGTTTTATTGCACCACTTAGGGACATCTTTATTGTAAAGGACTTTTCTGAAGTACTTTCCTCCTGAATGACAGCATGATAACATTATATTCTTTCATGTGCTATTTAGTTTGGAATGCTCTGTTTTTCTTTCTACAACAGAACATGTGCTAAGAGTGTGATACCTTTAGTAGGAGCACTACATTGTCCCTAACTTTGCTTCTTTCCCTGTTCCTCATTTGTAATAGTTCCTGCTTTTAGTTAGTTCTTTCCCTCAAATCTTGGCATTACCTCTTAATTTCACTCCTCTCTTTTATAGATTTATCTTGGTTATGAAAAATACATTAATAGCCTCTTAGAGGGAGCCTGATCAGCGTGCTTTATCCCTACCATAGCGTCTGCCCATCCTCTCGACCTGTTTCAAAAACAAATTAACAGGATTGGGTTAATCCTCTTCCATCAGATGTTAAATTTTTCTGATCATATTTGCTTGAGACTGTGAGCACTCTCAGGTAGTTCTTATGGCCTTAAAAGGTGCTGAGGACTTGGCAAACAGCAGTGACCACATCACACAGAAATTTTTTTCAAACAACAATTTGTAAGCTTTTAGTAAATAAGTGACATCTCTGCACGTGATCTGAATAGAGCTGAGACAAGTAGATGAATAATCATCATTGTCTGTAAATGTTTTTTCTTCTTATGACACATAAAGCTTATGACACATAAAGCATTCATAAGATCATAAAGTTGTTTTACAGTCCTGCAATTTATGGTGAGTTGCTCGATTTACCAGTAAAGGAATATTATCCCATGAATACTGCATTTAATCAACCGCTTAACTGAATTATTCTGCCAGAAATGTGCTTGTTAATGATGCTATTTTCTACTGATTCTCAGGCTGCTGGATTCACTTTCACAGCATGTAGAATCTGTGGCCTGTTAAAATACTTTCCTGCAGTTCAAATGTTTTTGTGACACAATTGACTGTGTTTGTATTTTAACTTTCCACAATTATACAGTTTCCATGCACACAAATTAAATACTAGTGATCCTGTATTAACCGTAGATGAACTACCCACAATGCACTGTATGAATTAAACCCTTTCTTCCTAACAAAACAAAGCAGTTTGTAACAAGACAATGGGCAGAGTAAAAAAAAATCAGAAATGGAAGACAATAGGAAAGGCAAACCTACACCTTCAATAAGTGTTTTTGCAACACCTCTTAAAAATCTATATGAAGATATGTGTATATAAACCTAGAAAAAGATGATTATTAAAGATTTAATCTGCTAATGATGGGCTAAAATTCTAAGCTTTGTTGCTGAACTTACCTTTGCAGGTAGGAAATTGCCCCTCCTGCCCATAACCCTAACACCAGAACCCTCTTATCCCTGAATAAACCAGTTCAGATCCCAGCTGGGCAGTCCTAGCTTTCCATGGAGATCACTGCCTAGTTTGCACGTGGGTAGTTTTGTCAGGATCCATTCCACCTGACCCATTGCAGAGGTAATTCAAACCTTAAACTCACAACTCTGCAATGTGAACCATGCAATGATGAAAGAGTAGAGAGCCTAAAAATTTGAAAGTGTATATGTGCCTTTTGTGGAATAAAGACCTACTGATTGTTCATCAGCTTCAAATTATACTGGGATAATTCAAGCTACCTGTTCCTATGGAGAAGTATTTCCATAAAGCCTGATTATTTTCAACTCTGCCCAGTTTGAATTCCCATGGACAGGTCAGTCACTCACTACACTGAAGTACACAGGCCTCATTTAAGTTTTTACTTCTCTGCTTCCTGCTGACCCTAACAAATGTCTATAGTTTGTGGTAACAAATCATGAGTAAAATAAAAATTTGTCTTTGTGATTTACCTCTAATTTCTGCAAAACCATACCAAAAATATGGGCTTTTTAATGTATTAACATGTCTTCCAGATTGAATTTAATTCAGAGTCTGTGGTCCCAGAATCCTGGTTCATGGATGTATTTTATAAAATTTAATGAAGGTTGCAACAGTGTTCCCTGAGGATGCTTTTCCATTCAATCAGAGACATGAAAAAGAAATACATGAGGATTCATCCTAGTTCTTTATAGAACTGAAAGTCTCATTAGAAACTGAGACAAGACATTCTTTAACTGCAGACTTTTACTAAAAGACTGTAGAGCTCCTCCAGCCACCTTCTGGCCAGGGATGATTTACATGGGCTGAAGTAAAGACACTTCTTTCCCATACCATTCCACATGTAGCTTGCACTTCTGCTAGTTGTCCAGATGGAAAGGGTGAGGCTAGAATTTCTCTCAGGAAAAAAATAAATATTTGGTATTGAAATCAGAATAATGCAAAAAATTGACATTAAAGTGTAGACTGGATTTCAGTGAGTGTAGAAATAAAATAGGTTGTTAAAACTTCATTCTCAGACAAACAAAACCTAGACATTTTTACAGTTTGACACAACAGCAGCAATTTATTTTATTTCAGATAATAACTTGTGATTAACAAATCATCTGTCCTTGACAGAAAACTGGCAAATTATGTATTACACAACATACTTTAAAAAATCTGTGTGCAAGGTTCCAGAGAATAAAAGCAATATTGCATATAAAACCAAGTATTAAAAAACAGCATTTCTGCTATTAATTGGAGACTTCAGTGTGGGATGATTAAAAACAAATGGATTTGGAAGAGCAGTTCTTTAAATGGAGACGTCAAGTCTGTGTTTGAATTCTGTAATGTTTACTCCAAATGTCAGAAATTCACTACATTTTTAATGTGTGGTTTTGTTGTTACTGGGTTCAATTTGGATTGAATATTTATTCTAAAATGTTTATCCAACTATTAAATATGAAAAGTAATGCAAAAGGTAAAATAGCTTCACCTCATATCTCTTTTCAGTGTCCCAGGGTGTGATACAAGGCGAGACCCTGGGTCATTATGGCACACTGTTTTTCAGATTTCATATTGTATGTTATCTTTGTAAGAAAATATCTATATACTGTATTTTACACATACCTGTGTATCATTTTCCTCTGTGCAAATTAACAAACACATACCATGGGATGCTTTGAGAGCTGCAGAGACCATGCTGGTTTCTAGGACATCTCAGAGGACAAAGCCTTCATGGAGGTGCAGTGGAAAACAACAGAACTGCCTCCAGTTCCATGGGACAGGCTGATGACCAGACTGTCCTGAGAGTAACAAGGTGCTGAAGATACTTGATCCCTTTCCAGCACCACATCTGGGCATGAAGGTGTTAAATCAGTGCCCATTCCTCAGGCTATGACTGAAACTCTCCCTATCAGAATATTCCTTCCATACTTTCACATGGAAAATCTTCTGTAGCTTTCAAGGTATCTTGTGGCTTGTGTCCTGGGGGCCAGTGTTGAGATTTTGGTAGAGAAGGACCTGCAGGGCTGCCCTTGGGAAAAGAGATCAGGGGATGCCCCATGCTGTACTTAGGCAGCTCTAAGAGACCCACCACAGGAAAAAACAGAACCCATCAGACAAGTTTATTGTGCCCCAGGAAAAACACACTTAAGAATGGGCAAAATGTGAGAAAAAGATGAGGAGAGACAAAGAGAAGAAGGAAACAGGGAGAGGGAAACAGAATCAGAGAGATACAGGAGAGGCAGCAGAAAGATGAGATGCTCCGTGTCAGAGTGGATGTCCCTAAAGGATGGCAGCCCATAAGAGTCCCAGAGGAAATGAGATAGAAGGAAGGAGTGTTGAACAGAAAACTCCACATGCAGACCACACCTTGCATCCAGCATCGCTTTTTGTCTCGCTGAAGGCACTACTGAATGCAACCTGTGGTGATAGCAAGGCAGGGAGGAGTGGTGTCTGAAGGGGAACTGAGCCTGGGAAAGGAGGAATGTGTTTTGTCCAAGTGTTCTAAAGTTTGCGTCTTTTTTATTTGTTTCCCGTACCCAAATCAGTGACTAAATATTTCTATTAATTGGCAATAAAGTAAGTTCATTTCCTCATGCTGAGTCTCTCTTGCCCCTGACAGTAACTGGTAATTTATTTTCCTGTCTCCATCTCAATTCACAAGTCTTTTCAATCTTCTCCCCTATCCAAATGCAAGAGCAAACTAACTGCTGGTTGGGTGCTGGGCTGGCAGATGGCTGCAAGCCACCACAGCTATTTAACCAGCCAGAGGATAGCTAAAGGCCAAGTAGGACAATGAAAAATGCCAGCTCAGAGGGCTAGAAGGCATTTATGGGATTGCCATCTAGCACTGGCAGACATACAGCCCTACAGAGGGACTGACTGGAGAGGGCAATTTGGTACATTTTCCCAGGATCTGAAGAGCTGGAAGTATTCAAGCTCCTAGATTCACAGGTTTAAACCAAAAGTGTGACAGTACACGGGAGAGATGGTAAAGCTCCATCTTAGCAGTTCATGGAGTAAAAATTCCAAGATATGTGTGGGAAACAAACTTCTAATCTTCCTTGCTGTAATCAGATAAACATAAGAGATAAAAAGAGCATGAAATTTGTCCTAAGAGCTAAGCTAAGAGCTAAGGGCTGGAACAAAATGAACTATTAGGTTCTTTACATCCCCTAACAGAGCCAGGAAAGTCAGCCAGCTGTGCAAAACATCACACTGCCTAATAAGGTAAATTGCAACTACTTTCTCTCCTTAAAGAATCAAAAAATAGGCTGAGTTGGAAGGGACCCACGAGCATCACGGAGTCCAACTCCTGGCCCTGAGCAGAACCATCCCCAAGAGTCACACCATGTGCCTGAAAGTGTTGCCCAAACATTTCTTGAACTCTGTCAGGCTCTGTGTTGTGAAGGTAATGCTAAGGCAGTTATGTTTGTAAAAGGTAAATAGTACCAGGCACAGACAATAGAGTTATCTTCAAATTGTTTATTTTTTGACACAAAGACAGAATGAATGTGTAATTTGGGACTAGAAAAGTCAGGATTCTCTGCTTATTATTTTATCTAATTCAGCAGCCACAAGTCCAAGTCAAGCAGTCAATGAATATCCTAAAACACCGTCTACAACCCACAGGCTGTGATTTTCACACATGTAGGATGCATTTGGTCTACTTTCCATATTTCTACAGGCTATGCTCATAACCTGTGAACTTGTAGCGGGGCCCCAGATTAATTTTGCATGCCACAAATTCATTTTATGATGTGCATACATGGTGTGATGCCTTGAACTTATTGTTCCTTCTTTGAAGCTGATTTATCCTCACATTGCACGTCCATCTTGCTCAGGACAAGTCAGAACTAAATAAACTAGCACAAATCACCACTGTGCAGTAGGAAACAGAGATCTAGATGCCTCAGCCACTTGGCATGTGCTGCATGGCATACACATACATATTTTAGCCAAAATAGGTCAGACAGGGAAACTTCAGATATCTGAGGAGTAGATCAAATTATCAACTCTGCTGTTTCTGGGATAAACACTGTTTTTTCTGTCTAGGACTGCATTGTGCCCTATAAGCCCACAGATCACACAACGTTGTATCATGCATAAACACTGTGAGATAATGGCTTCATAAGTTTTAAAACACAGAGACCTGTGTTTGAATTGTGGGATCTGTCTTTTTTATGCTGTAAGCGCCTCAGGATTCCTACTTGCAGCAACATTTTATGTAGCACTCAGTGTCCCATTCTTGGTCTTATTAGGAAAACAAGAGGTGTCTGCTTTTGTACAAGAGAGGCCTGAGTAATAGATGAGTGCTGTGGGTATATTTGGGGCCTCCTTTCATCACTTGATGGCAGTAATACTTTTTCCTTTACTAATATTTTTTCATGCAAATATATTTGTAATAAAAGACCTTCAAGTATCACAAAAAAAATCTGAGGGCAATAGTCTCCAGAGGAAATATGATGTTAGAACTGTAAAGTCATCATATAAGCAGTACATTTCTATTGTAGCTACTGATGATCTGAAAGCAAAAATAGAAAAAACTATTTGTGCAGAAAAGGCTGTTGATCAATTGAATTTATTGTGAGCACAGAATAAAATCAAAAGAATGAAAAGCTGCATTTGGTGATGGAGAAAGCCTACTGCTTATTAATCTATCCTCATGTATATAATTCCCAAAGATCAGAAGCTAACCCGCGGTACTTATATTATAACACTGAAATAAGTGATTTTTTTCTCATGAATATTCATATTCTCTTTCTAATATGAAAAGTAGCAGTCAGTCTCCTGCTCTTTAATAAGCAGGTGCCAACTTTTCTGTAGAGCCTAATTTAATCTTTGACATGGACAAACATGTGTCTTTAGGGCAGCTTGAGATTAGCAGCATTGCTGCTCATGGATGCTTCTCACCTGCCTCACCTCATCACCTCATTTTATTTGAGATATTTTAAGTAGGGAATGCTAAAAAGGCTGCAAATGTTAGAGGTGTGTTTTGTCTGATATTACTTCCTTGGCTAAATCCAGGAGCACCCAGTGGCTGGCTGACCAGATAACTGAAATACATAGGTGCCTATTAATTCAATTGAAAAGATTAGACATTTCAGACTCACAGCTCTCTCTGTTTTGCCACAACAAATGCCATCCTCTGTTCAGCTCTTCCTCAGAAAGGAAAATCTGGCCAGTTACAGTTAGTATGAGCCAAGCAATCAGCATGCCAGGTCTGCAGCTGAAAATTTGGAATTATCTTATAACAGCAGCAGCAGGAATATTTAGGGGTGAGCGATTGTAAGAACTGACTCCTGGGACTCACAGAGCTCAGCAGGCCTTTGGCCAAGCTAAACACCAAGTAGAAAATGCTCTTCAGTCATTGCAGCATATTCCCAGACCCACTCCTGTCTACACATATCTAGCAAACTTAGCTTCAGACTTAAGGAAATAAATGTCCAGACAAACAGACCTTCACATCCAATTCACAAAGATTTGTTTTTGGGTTTTTTTTTCAAGAAATACCTGCACATCACCACACAAATCTGCACAGAAGTATCCTCTAAGGGACCAAAACCTACCATTAGGTAAAATGAGCCCAAGGATGCCAGTGACAAAATGTCTCTGCCTGTCTTTGGAGAATAAATACACTGAGGCCTGAGAACTCTGCAAACTGCTGCTCCTCTCTGTGGACAGTATTGGGAGTGTCATGCACATAAATAAATCCTCAATGTGCATAGATATCTCATCTCCAGAACATAAACTGGCTTAATGGCATCCAGTTTAAACTTTGCCATTCACCCTCATAGGTTTAAATTTCACATGCATTTGGCTGATGTGAACTCACAGCAATTAAATGATGTGTGTGTCCCCAGCTTGGCTTCCTTTTGACACTCCAAGGTGTCAGAAGATGATTGAACCTACCATGAGGCTGGGACACATGAAAGCATCAAAGTCAGGAGCCATCTGGCTCTTCACTGGCTGTGCACTATCAGCCAAAGGCAGCAAACAAAGGAGGGAGCCCTGGAGCTGCCATTTGACTGCACAGAAAAGCACCCATAGGAAGAAAGGTGTGCAGTCATCCTCTGATCAAATAAATTAGCTGACAATGCCAGAAATGGAGCTCTGCTGCGCCTCACACAGGGTGACCCTGTGCTGACTCACAAAGTCCATTGTGCAGGCCCATAGGAGGTGGAAACCATCCCACACACCATACATTCATCTTACACAATGAAAAAACAGCCCAATAATTAATAAAGACCCTGGATCACTCCCAGAGTGAAAAACAACAGAAAGTAAAAAAATTCAATTTGCTTGAAATGTTTTACTCAGTGTTTTCTTTGTAGGTTCCACTTATAAAATAATTTCATTTCAGGGTAGTCCTACTTTGGTCTGAGTGATTGGTAACTGCTTTCAAAATGTTATTGGAATCTTTCACATGAAACATTCATGGACCAGAAATGTAGGTCCATCTCTTATCAATCAGCCTATAGGGTCATTTGTTTCACCTAATTTTCTCCATCCCTCAAGTCCAGAATACTTTTATCTCATCACCCAAAGTGGCCTGCCTTCAATGGGATTTCTTTTCCTTCTGCCACGCAGCTGTTGGTCTTCAACACCCCTAGGAGAATGAGTTTTGTTTGTCTGAAAAAAGGATTTAATCCACCTGGGTTCCAGCTCCCGGGTGTGTTCCCTGACCAGCAAGCTGCTGGCTGTGAAATGGGTTAAGAGCTGCCACTGCTTGTTTGAAATTAGGGTTCATGTCTAACTCTTTGGCTGTGGCACAGGTTGAAGGGCTCTGTCTAGTACACACAAAACTCAGTTCTGCAGTTGGGGTAGTTTGTAAAGGCTCTCTTGGCAGAACTGAATGTCTCTGACAGCTCTACTTCTTTGGCCGTGGGCTCAAAAGTTGTTAGATAAGGATAGGAAAAGAAAAGGAGAAAGAGGAGTCTGTCTAAGTCCTGTTTCCCTAAGAAACCAGAACTTTCTATGCTATGTCACACATAGATAGACCAAGTCCAGATTGAGATGGAAATTCTTTTTCTGTCTTCAAAGACATTTTTGCTCCCAAAAGTTCCACTCCTAGAGAGTATCATATTAAGCAGAAAATCTAATGGACAGCTGAAGAACTCTTCTGTTGATAGTCTCATCAAATCTGGTATATTCATACAACATATTTTGCTTCCAAGTGATTTTTATTAAAAAACTGAATGATTGTAGAAATCTCAATCAGTTGTAGTTCAGGAATGATTATACTTGATTTTGAAAAGAAATTAGTGGAAGAGGGTAGAACTAGACCTGTTTTAGCAATCTATGCAGTTTTGTGCATATATATAAATATACAAGTATTTTCTAATAGTCAGTCGTGCATACGCAGCTACAATCAGTGCTGGCTAAATAAAAATAAGCAAACACTTTACACAGACTGATAAATTTTATCACCTCACAGAGGGATTTTTTTAAAAATATTATTGGGGAATATTCCTTGCAAATGTAAACAGCAGTGTATATTTCTTTTAATGGCCCACTGCATGTGTTCCTCCAATAATCTCCCCCACACTAGTATTCACTCATTTTCTTTCCATATCATGCATGTAATGGGCCTCCTTAAGGCAGGATGTAATCCCACACTTTAAAGCAGTATTAAGGAATGTATCTGCTGCAATACATTTACAAAAACTAGACAATTCTCTTAATCTCATGATTCAGTTTGCTACTCAGCACTCTCAGGTTTTGCACATAATTTTCATGAGTAAAACCAGACTGATTAGAAAACCAAATTATTTTCCACCCACGTGATGTGGGGGAAAAAGATTAAAATGGCAAAGGTTTTAGGAGTAGTACTGACTCAAATATTTTTTTTTTAATTCCCTTTTTCTTTTTTCTTTTTTTTTCCTTCTACTTTTGGAACAATGTAACATTTATTTATGACAGATATAAATTTTAAGAAGATATATTGGTGGATTATATCTTTTCCACCCCAAGGCAAAAGTCATATATTCTAATACATTTTTCATTACTTACTGTGATCCTCCTGAATAACAGATGGAAAAAAAAAACATGACTGCAGTGTATTATGAAAATGTTTTCTATCCAAGGAGAATGTCAAAGAGGACTCTGAAAAGATAAGACACATAAATTTTATGTCTCCTAGGACAGCATGCTAATCCAAGCAGATAACATTCAGTGTAAAATAATCTCCAGTAATATATAGCAGTTTAGAAAGTTGTTTGTTTCAAGCAAAACTTTTGAAGTTAAGTGTCAGAAAGCTTTTGAAAAATTCCTATTTCATAAATCATCTTGATAGGTGCTGTCTTCTTTTCCTTAGTTGTCTGTAAATACTAGTATTGAAATATCATGATTTCTCAAGGGTGAGCAATTCCAGGTTCCAATAATTTCCTGAAACTACATAAAATTACTAATGATGTCCCATTTCCTGCCCAAAACTGTGGCTTCCCGATCTCACCTTTCACAAGTACCTGTGTCATCAAGTACACAGGGTTGGATCTGATAATGTGTAGATATGCCTAGTCTGCTGAAATCTCTGTGAGGGAAACCAAACATTTAAAACCATATGTGCATGACTAATTGATCTGGCCTGTTAGCATGAAGAGAGCTGAACCACTTGCAAACTTCCTAGCACAAGGACTTCTCTTTGAATAGCAAAGCACTGCACCCCTTAGAACAACACTAGAAGTAACAATCATAGGTACACACTTTCTGAAAAAAGCAGGTTTTGACTTTGTTTCTAATACAGAATATTTAAGATAGGTAAGAGTTGTCTTAATGGTTTTGTGGGATATCAGGAGAATGGACCTTTAAACCTATGGAAGGTAACTTTGTAAATCAAATATTTTTGTGGTGAGTTTTTTGCTTTGTTTCTTTGTATTTTTCACATATGACTTTAATATAAATATGTAATGGCTAACTAAACTTACTATGGATATGGTTTAATTCTGCTAAATCCTTTGATAAACTTAGATAGCTTTAGAACCATGTGGTATTAAAAGTAAAACCAGATAGTGGTGTTTTTGTAATTGTTTTGCTCTGCCTTTATTTTTCGCTTGCTGTAATTCTTACTCAGTGTAGTAAGATCATGACTGAGATCTAAGGTGGAGTTTTGAAAATAAAATAAAATAAAGCAGTTCATACACACAAACACACACACAAACATATATATGTAATAGGAATATATATGTACATATGTAAGCCTATAGCCCAGCAAATTTTCACAATTATTACAAATTTCTTCTACAGATGCACTATGTCCACATGAAATATTTACAAAATTAAAATTTTGAACACAGTTTGCAATGTGTGTTGAGTGTGTTGTAGCCATCCATACATAACATCCACCCAAGTATTTGCAGATGTTACTTAACTTTGCCAAGGAGTTTCAACACTCTGGTTGAGGTCTTGAACTCAGATTTGGCTGATGCAATGTAACCTACAATATTTCTTCCCCAGTGTAGGAAAGGAAACTAAATGAGCTATGGTTGCTCTGCTCAGTTGATTCCCTCACATTCGTTTCTTGCCTTTTGGAATTTCCCATGACCAAAAATTATCCTCTGAGCACCAAAGAAGGGCTCAGGAGAAGTTTTTCAAAAGCCACTGTAAGTAAGCAGAGTTAAATATCAACACATAATACCAGCTTATTGTCACACAGGATACATCAAAAGGATCAAGGTAAACAGGAAGAAACCACAATCTTTTAATCTCATTCATGTTACTAAAATCTATTCCTTGGTAATGATCTAATTCAGTGCCTTCCAAACACAAAGTTCTAAAGAAAAATCACTAATCCTTTGAGTAATAGCACTTCTTATTTACTTTCAGTTTTTCTTATTATGCTTTGCAACCCAATATAATAAAGGAAAATTTGATAGAATATAGATAGCTAAGTAAAAACATAGTCAAGTCAAAGAACAGTAAACAAGACAAGACCATTTCATAAATGTTTCCCAATGTTGATTTTTAGACCATTGAAAAGATAAGTCAGCCTTAATCCACTACTAGTAATGGACATTTTCATTCCCTGGAGTTTTTCCTCACCCTCATTGCTCCCATTTCAGGGGAAAAAAAAAAAAACTCCATAATGTGGTACTAGCAATGTTTTCTCCCCTTGCATAATTTAAAACTGAAAATTCTATATGGCAAAAAATTTCTTTTGTGCCACTAAGCTGCCAGAGAACAGAGTTTTACAGACCATCAATTTCCACTCACCTATTTTCATATTTACTTTGGTATAGGAGTCCTTTGAAGGGGATCTTGTGACTTCTCTGAAAAGTCCACATCACCTATCACCTTTTACAAGTAATCCTTCCAACCTTCAACAAAATCAGGATTTGGGAACAGTCAGATGGTTATAAAGACACACCTGTAAAATAAATGCAAGTCTTTTGAGTTACATTCGTGAATTGTACCATATTTGAATTATACCATATTTTTATATATGTATATATATATATATACATGCTAAGGGAATCCCACACACAAGTGGGCACTACTGATGGGAGTTTAATTTTCTAATAAGATTTATTTTCATCTTCTAATTCCTAATATATGATAACTTTAAGACATTAGGTACTCTGCCTTCAATGGCACTGCCTTTGTGTTTCCCCCAAAAGTGAATTAATTCCTAAAATTTAATTAAATTAATTGGCACTCATGCTCCAAATGCTGTGAGTTACTGTATTATTTCAAACCAGAAAATGTCATTTACCCTTCAAAATTATGTTTGAGGGAGAGCAAAATGTGACAATTCAATAGAAAATTGAATGTTAGATCCTCTCAGAGATCAGTTATTTCAAGAGTAGCAGCAATGTCTTTTCTGAGGAATTTCTGCATTACTTCCATTGACCAATTTTCCACCCTCATATTAGACAGCTACAATTGCTAAACCATCAAAGCAAATAGTAAAAAATTGAATGAAGCCAAAAAAGACACACTAGGGAGGACAGTTTACTTTTACACAAATTCTACTGAATTGCCTTTTTGAACTTGCTATCCATTAAAAACATCAGGGATTTAAAAACTTTTATAATAGCTGCAGTTAAAAGTGCTAGTGATTACTGTAAATTACTGCTTCATTTCTTATGCTGATTGTTGAACATGAATCAGCAAAGAAGACAAACACTGTCCTGGGCTTCATTAGGCACAGCAGTGCCAGCAGGTGGAGGGAGGAGATCCTGGCCCTCTGACACTGGTGAGGCCACACTGCTGTGTCCAGTGCTGGGATTCTTAGAACAAGAGTTATGGACATAGTGGAAAGAGCCCAATGCAGGACCATGAAGATGATGCAGAGACTGGAGCATCATTTCCTCCTCTCCAGTGAGGGAATGCTAAGAAAGGTAGGACAGGTCAGGCATCTGAAAAGAAGACTGAGTGGGGGTCTTGTACATGTAACAAAGTACATCAATGTACACTCCCTTTTTAGGAGTTAAATTCAATAATAGCTTAATGCTGCTTATGCATGTTAAAAGGCCCAGACTTCATATGCTCCACCTAATCTCATCAAGTTTTTTGTGCATGAGAAAAAAACAACCTGCAGGAACGTGATTCAACATGACACATTTTGAAGACTAGGAAGAGCTGGGAGGTGTACAGGGAGGGAGGATTAGAGTGCTTCTGAAGAGGATGATCCAAGCAAACCACACACTTGATGATTCCCTGCTCTATGGTGAGAGCCCAGCAATAATGTGTCCAGGTCAGGGTTCCTCAGTACAGGAAAGCTACTTACAGTGGCTTACTCCACCCTGTCAGCAGGGCAGGTGACCACAGAGCATGTTGGACAGCAAACTCTCTCTGCCCCTTGAACAGCCCATCAGGTTTGGCTCTCCTCATCTGGCAGCTGAAGAATCTCCTCCATTAGGCTACAAAGAACAGAGAAAGAAGAGGAAGTACCAGGCACCCTTATGTGTCCCAGCAACAACATGTGCTCACCTGAACAAATGTCTCCAGAATGTAAAAAACACATGGTGTGACTATTAGCACTGCCTGTTCAGAGGATAACAATCAGAAATGGTGTTGGCCACCTGTTGGAAAGACACCATAAACCCTCCTGCGCTGGTCTCTCCAGGGCAACACCTACTGTGTCAATACAGTCTGGACCACAGGTCTGCCATGTGTCATATCAGAGCAGCAGCCACTCCTCTGTGTTATTGATACTACCATTCTTCTGATAAAAACGGACAATCCTTTTCCTCAAAAAAAACCTCAAATCGTGTCATAATAAAGCAGATGCCATTGGCCAAACAAAATGAAATTTTAACCCAGACTATCTTGTTTTCTTTTATCATAAAAAGGGGGATTTTTAGTGTGATTTTCCCACTGTTGAGATGTTACATTTTCAATTCATCTGAAATGAATTTCAACTTCCCCTCCTATAATTTTGGTTAAGGCAGCAAATTTACAGCCTTTAGGGAATTAAAAAAAAGATTCCTGTTGTTTCCTGGAAGCACAAATCAGATTCTCTGAAATAATTTTCGAGTACTACAGGTGTAAAAGGTTGTTGTAGCTAAAGCAAACATAGTTAAAAAATTGGCATTTTTACTGAGAAATGCATCTATTACTTGGGCCAAGGAGAACAGTCAAAGTGGCTTATCTGTAAACCCTGAATATGACTGTCTTCAACACAGGAACTTACAGGTTACAGGGAAATATACTTTTACTTTTCAGACTCATGTGAGTGAACACAAGAGCAGAAAGAGACTCTAGTTCTGTCAAGTCTCATTTCTCAGGTAACAAGTAGATTGAATTTGCTCTGTTTTTGTGGACTTTCCCATCACACCAATCACCCCAATTTCCTGTCATTTGTATCATGACTACTTTGACTCACACTGGTTGTATGCTCTTGCTACACCCATCCCCTGAGATGTCTTTTGTGTCATTTTTAACATCAGCATTTTGGCCGTGCGTTTGTTGGAAGTCTGTGTGGTTTCCTTTGTATTTCTGAAGATGGTCTGAGGGTTGTTTCTGTTCCTTCTGTAATTACATACACCTTTTTGTGTTTATGTTAAAGAAGTTCAGGTCCAAAAAGGACTTGGACAGTTTCAAATGTTTTTTCTTCCTAAAGGAGTTCATCTCACAATCTCTGCTAGGGGAAATAAGAGGGACAGAACTTTTACAAAATACCCTTTTCCTTATAGCAACAGATACTCCTAGGAAATATTTTCTACAAAGCACAACTCTCAGTAGCAAATGTCATATATATTTTCCAAGGTACACTGTCAGAGAAAAGACTATGAAAGCATAAGCCTAAGTATTTAAATAACCTGTATTTATGATTTATTATAGATATGACTGGTTGGTTTATGATCAGGAATGTTGCCTCCTCTGACATTTTTGACAGACTTTGGACAACAAAAACCACATCTGCAATTTCCTGACTATATTGTTGAATAAAGCAGGTAATTAAAATAATAAGAATGTATAGTTAAATCCTTCCAAGAAAAGATTATTTTCATATTCTAATTAGCTCCAGGAAGTGGTGCTGAGCAAGGCACATGTTTCAGGAGAGTACTTCTAACCCAGAAATCTGTTTTGCAGTCACTAAGGCTACAAAATAAATGGCTATGATGTTTAGTAGCTCTCAGCATTTGGGATTCACCGCTCAGCCCTCATTGACAAAGAAGCACACTTGAGTCTTTTCCCTGCCTTGACTTCTTACCTTATAAGCTTTCCTTTGTAGGAACTACTTCTCACTTTGTATATGGCAAACTACCAGATTCAGTGCTAATGGAAAAGCTTGTCTCACATTGTGGTTCATCAGATGTTCCTCTTGGCAGCTCTCCTCATGTAAGCAATTCTCCCTGCCCTTGCCCAGAGACATTCCTGCTTGCTTCCATGCCATCCCCTTCAGTTTTACTGTACAGCTGCTTGCTGAACTGAGAGATGAACCAAACCAAGGAACTGATTCAACTACTCCAGGGTAAAAAACAGCCTTGGGGAGAAGAGTTTAAAATAGCTTTTGCTCAGAATGAGTTGACCAATACATGTGTGATCACTTAGAAAATCGTGTTTGCCATGTGAGACCATAAATATCTCTGATGGCACAAATGAGGGGAGGATATAGAGACAGGAACAAGTTTTGGGAAAGGTGAGATAGATAGGAACAGCTTAGACCAGCTTTGCTGCCAGGAGAAGAATCCCTCAAAAACCCCACAAATATAAAAATTTTCAAATCTTTCTTTTTAACACCCTCCATTTTGTGACTGCAAGAGTGAGGGCCTCTGGTTACAACACTGCTTACAGAGTGAGTGTTTAATACATCAGCAGCTTGGCAGGATCTTTTGTGGTTCTCTTTCTTTGAGGGACCATCTGGCCCCATCAACTGCTACCCAGTGTAATGAAATATTAGACTCATCCAAATCATGTGAGCTTCAGATATGTGTCATGAAAAGAGTCCAACACTTGGGGCTGTTTGGTTGGATTATTTTCTCTTTTTCCCCTCTGTGCATATTTATTTCATTAGATTTATCTCTGTTCTATTTTCTTTCTCTTCATGACTGCAGTTTTTTATTTTTAAATTCCAGATGAAGTGTCACCAGATAATATTTAGAAAAGAGCCTTTTGATTTCTTAGCATTTGTTCTATATATAACTTGCTGTATATGTGGAATTGAAGTAGACACTAGCAAGAACTCTAGCAGGCAAACATGTATTGCCAAGGAAATAGATACAGCATGACTGAATCCTCTGTCTTCTGAATCTCTCATTTGTATTACTTTTTCATCTGAGCTGACAATTGTTGGAAGAAGCATCTGAAACTGACATTTTTCACCTAGTGGCTCAGTTTCTGCACACTTATAGTAGGCTGATCAGTGCCAGACATCTTAACATCAGCAAATGCTGTCAATAAAACACTGATCTATTTTTGGCAAATTACTTCTACTGTTTAAATAGCTGAAAGTCAGTCACAGTCTGCCCTACAGTGAACTTTGTGATTCAGATTCATTCCTAGACTAAAGATAATGCAATAACCATAGAGCATTGTTTGCTCTACATCTTATACATCAAACTGGGATTTTTTAAATTGCTATTCCACTATGGTTTTCTGAAATCCATCTTGCTTTTGTATTTGTAAGGCTTGAACATACCCCAAGTTTCTCAATTTTCTCATTTAAAAAAAGGTTTCCTCCTCTAAAAACTGTGTTTGCATAGACCATAATGCTAAAAAAAAATGTAATCAAAGGTGAGCCAGACCAGTTAATTCTTATTTCACTTCAAGAAAGAAAGGACAGCTACCAGCTGAGTGCACATTCCAAAGCAAAGAAGCTTGAGCAAGCATGGCAGAAGTCCAAAGTGGTTGAATGGGCAATTCCTGATGGAGCTCACACACAAAAGGAAAGACCACAGGAGCTGGCCATACCCAGGAGAAATGTAGAAGCATTTCCCAAGGGTGGAAGAATAGGATTAGGGAAGTCAAAATTCAGCTGGAGTTAAAACTAGACAGAGAGGTCCAGGAGGGCAAAGAAAGTTCTTCTGTAGATACATCAGCAGTAGAAGGAAGGTTAGGGAAACTCTGGTTATTTGGGCACAAGACCTAGAGACAAAAGCCATTGAGAAAATCTGTTTTCACTGGTTGACTTGTCCTCTGCCATCCCAGTTCTCCCACGCTACTAGCAGAATATGTCAGGGAGAAGTAGTACCCACAGGAGAGGAAGACACTCAAGGATTCTGCAGCAGCTGGCCAATGTCACTACAAAGATTCACTCTTATCCTTTCTGAAAGTTTGTGGTGATCAGATGTGGGGAGTTTACACATTACTGGAAAAGGGAATATGTGACACTACTGTTGAGGAAGGGGAAGAAAATCTGGGAAATTACAGGCTTCACTGTCTCAGGGTGGTGGGAAATTATGTGGCAAGTCCTCCTCAAAGTCATTTCAGATACATGATTAAGAAGAAGGTGACTGGGAGCAAAGAGCAAGTTATACTTGACCAACCTAATTGCTAACTGTGATTCAATGGCTAGCTCCACAGACAATGGGACAGCAGTGGATGCTGTATATCCTGATTTAAGCATGGCATTCAATGAGGTCCATGGTAATTCTGTGGGCAAAAAGGTGTGACACAAACTGAATAAGTGGATGATAAGGACATCTATTATAATATAGAATGATCTGAAAACTTATCTTTAGTAGGTAAGAGATTACTTTCAACTTGGTAATATAGAAGTAATAAAAAGAGTCAATATACAGTAAGAATTAAAGTACAAAGAAAGCCATGTTTCCAAATAAATATGCAGATACTCCCAAAGAAGACTAAGCATTCCTTTATGTTTAGATAAATCCTCTATAAATTAGAAGAGGCAGCCAAGCTTCCAAATATTAAAAAAAGTCAAGGAAAAGTTTGAAAGAAAAACATTCCCAAGAGAAGAGGGGAGGATCAGAAGAAATGTAGGCTGCCCATTTTGCAAGCAGAGAAATCTGTGTTCCAAATAACTTAGGTAAAGCTATTTTTCCATATTATGTCTTCACATCCTGAACCCCTTTTTTCAGCCCTTATTCTCTTTTTATCAATTAGTTCAACATTATTAGCATCAGCAGAATGTTTGTTGGGGCAGAGCTAAGACCTTTGTACAGCTGCATGTCACTCTTGTCATAGAGTGCAGATTTCCCTGCATCTGTTTCTCAAGGCAGTTACATTTCTGTAAGTACCTGTATTACACCACCACAAATGGAAGTTATGACAGTGTTTTAATTAACTTATTTCAGCCTCTCTATAGCTTCATGATTCTGACTTTACTCCTTCAGTGGTGAACAGTTCTGAGATAAACACTTGCTTTTTTTAAACTCTCCGTCAGTGACTAAAGAAATTACAAATGGATGTAACAACATGAAGCATTTTATATTACATTGAATTGACATTACACTCTACCATTGATGCTTTTCATTCAGTTAAGTCCAATGCAAGTCAACAGCTCATTGACTCTGGTTTCAGTGAAAAGAAATTCAAAGAAATATAAATCCAACTAAAAAAAAAATCAAAAATCACTATTTAAATTAGACTTCTTCTTGGATTGCTGTCTTGCTTCTCACTGAATTTTTTAGGTTTTTTTCCCTTTTACAATTGGCTGAGAAAAAGAGGAGGTGAGCAAGTGAAAGAGATCTAAACTGGAGGTGAGCAAGTTAAAGTGGTTAAATTAAACTGCTTTAAAGAGGAGGAAGAGGAACATTTAAAGAGAAACATTTCTTTGAACCACTGATCTCCTTTGGATGCTCTTTTTTCAGCCCAGATCAGAAAGGCTATACTGAAAGGTGGTAGAATGCAGAACATTCATTTCACAACATCAAAAAATACTGCTGAAGTAAACAGTTAGCATCTTTTATTTAAGACACACAATACTTTTCAGTATATATTAGAAACATTTATTTCTTCCAGCTTCCACAGAAATAAGGTCCAAAATAGAATAGTCCAAAATTTCCAGGAGGATCATGAGTCTAAATAGCTTAAAAACATCCAGCTTTAGTTTACAGTCTGACATATATGGCTACAGTCCTGGGTTACCTTTCAAAACAGGATACCAGGAGGAAACCCTGAAAATCTATTCCAAATCCTAGAAATTATGCTTGAGGGGACAATTCCCCTTTGGCAAAATTAGGGGCTAGATGACTAAAAGTTGTGTTTCCATTTCTGTTTAAGACTTTTAAAAGTACATATATGTTTCATAAATTCTTGTAACTCCTACAAATGTCACAAAGCATACCAGCACATCATTTGCATTTATCCAGAAGAATCAGCTGTGCCTCACCTTGCAAAAACTTACATCAGAAGTTATATTAACAGAGCCTTGAACTTGGTGAACTGCATTCATAACTCCTGAATAAAGTTCAGGGGAGGCAGTATGAGAGACCAGCCAGCAACTCCTGCTCCCTCTTATCCTCATGGGAGAAGTGGAACAAGCAGGAGAGAGTGAATCCTGCTGACACATGAGGACCCTGGTACACAATCAAGTCGCAAAGGAAAGGATTCACAAACTGCGGGACAATCCTTCTATCCAGTCCCAGATTTCTTCCACTGATTCCCTCACCATAGAGGAATGCTACTGACACTGACAGTAACAGGCAGTACAATAGCAGAAAGACACAGTGACCTAATTAGAGGAAAAGGTATTAGGGTTTGATTTGTTCTGTATTAATTCAGCTTTTCTCCTGGTGTCTGACTAGGTGCCTAGCTTTCCACATTCAGATGAAACATTTTCGTAAAGTTTTGAGTGAAGCTTCATAGCAACTTGGAGCTGAGCAAAAACCTACATTTTCCCCGTTACAGAATGACTGATTCAAGATTTTTCTCTTTTCCCAGAAAAAAAGCACTCCAGACAATAATAAAATTTTCATTTGACAAATTAAATGAACTCTAATCTTGTTCTAGAGTCTGCACATTGGAGACCAAGAAGACAGTATTTTTTGATGAGTCACTTCACAGAATTGGGTGTTTCCCACACTGCTGAGTCATACATCCCTTTATTTAATTTTTTCACTTGGTCTGTTTTCTGTCAACTGTCATATTTGTCTTGTGACTAAATCCCAGCAGTTCCAGTAGCCCAGTTAGGGATATGACAACAAATCCCAGCCGTGGTTACTTATGTCCTGGTCTTCTAAGCTTAACTTTCAAATTGTTTATTCATTTGAGAAGGATTTGTGTATCTGCATTAGCATCATCTGTCAATACTAATTAGAGTACTAGTATCACATCTTTCCAAAGAAAATTATTGCCTCTTTCCAAAGAAAATTATCCTTGACCACATCTGCTTTTAGCAATCAGATGTTTAGTCAGATTCCAACCCTCAGTGTCTACTTTAGGAAGAATCATATCCTGCTCTCAGTCCCTTTTAATTCTCCACAGATGAAGATTTTGTCAAAGATGGTATCAATACCAGGGATGCTATTTGCCTCTCACTACTTGACCAAGGGGATTCTTCCCACATAGGCTTCTGCAGCACACATTCCTTTACTCCCTAGGGATTTTCTCTGCCTAGTAAGGGCTGCAATTGTAAAGACTGGTTTGCAGACACTTTGCAGCCAGGGTAGTAAAGCTCGGCATGTTCCCTGGGGCATAGAAGAAAAACTGGGAATTACAACGTTATGGCAACACCTATCAACATTAAGTGAGGAGACAAACACAGGGTTAATCAGCATGGACACATCCAGGTTTGCAGTTTGCTATGTGACTGAAAGCGGGCTTTCAGTCACATAGCTTAAGTCCCAGGATTCCCAGAGGTTTTCCAGCTTCAGCACAGAGTGTACTTTGAAACAATTTGTACTTCCTGACCTGTTAACTTAGGTGTGTTTCTAGAAATTGCAGTTGGCAACACCTGCAGTTGAAGTATTGCTGAAAAGTGCTTCTAATTTGTACAACAGGATGCCTAAACACTCCTGAAAGATTTGCCTGGGACATGTTTTCCCAGCTCACAAAACTTTATAAGCTTCAATAAATGTTCCTAGAAAACCTAACAGTTTTTTTAAGATTTTCATCAGCAGAAAAAAAAAATACACCCAAGCAAACAGAAAAGAAAGCAAGAAACTGTCAATAGGTTTAACTCAGAGTCTAGAAGCTGAAGCCATTGTGTTGTTTGTGAGACATTTTTGTCCTGTTCCCAAGCCCCATGCAAATTTATTCTTATAAAGCAGGGTAATTGTAAGAACTGAAATTTGGAGAGGGAATATGGGGCATTGGCTGTGTTGTGGAAGCCAGAATTTAAGTTGCTGGGATAAGTCCAAGAGAGATAAAATCCAAAAGGATAAACTGTAAGAAGAGAAACAATTATTTAGTAATTAAATAACCATTTTTAAAAGTCATATTTGAGATAATGAAGGACTTGCATGTCTTCTTATTTCTGGAATCAATCCTACCAATTTCACTTTTCAAGATAGGCTTAGGTGGACTTTGCCCTCATTAGTGCTTGAATGGACAATGACAAAAACTTCCTCCCTTCCAAGATACCAAACTGTAGCTAAGGATAATAGCAGGACAAAACATCTAATCTAAAACACTGTGAAATAATTGGTAAGTTGCTTGCAATATTTCAACTATAAGCTTTGTAATTTTTCTCAGATCTTATAGCCCAAAGCATTTCATTTTACTCTCAATGCAGAAGTTGGAAACAGACTAAAGCTATGGATACCTGGAAACAAGCATAAATATTTGCTTCAGGCTTTTTCATTTATAATGGCATTTTTCACCTTTCCATGCTTTACAGGCTTTTACTCGCTTGCAGAATTCTTTCTGGCAATTTCATTTGGGTTTTTTGAGTCATAAGTAGTAATTTATTTATGGGAAAAAAAATTAGGAAAACCAAAGTATATATCTTTATGTAGTTGCTTAAATATAAATAAAATTATATTTTCATATCTTTGACAGATATCAGCCCCTAATTCATGTGAGTCATACACAACTCTGCATTCTTACACTTCAGAACATTTTGTCTATAATTATTTCCAGGTACAGCATAACTGATGCACCTGCTTTTTAGGTGTGCCAGAAGCACTACAAGCATTTCCCAGCTATAACAGAAATTTACTATCCTGCATTTGCTATCATCCCATATTATATTACACAATGGGACCTAGAAATTGAAGGCCAGAGCAACGGCAAGGATGACAGGACCACAGAGGATAGGAACCTGTTTTTTATTTCTTATCTCTCTAGCTCTTGACACAGAAATAAATAAAAAAAAACCAAACCAAAACTCATTAGTTTAATTTTAAAACCCAAGGAAATTGCTAAGTTCTGGTATAATTTCTCTAAAATTATATGTAATTGATTCATTAAATTAAAGCAGTGTCAATTTTTCCAGGAAAACAGTCAGATTTCATGGGTGAACAACCACCACGTAATCTTGCAAAGTCACCTGATCTTCAGTTTGGCTGCACTACTTTCTTACTAAACCATATGATCCTCATATGATCTTAGGGCATACTTAACAAGAATCCATGTGGGAGAGAAGGAAACACCCTTCTTTTCTGGATAAATTTGCAGTTTAAAGAAGTGAGGGGAAGATCTGCTTGTGAAGCAAGTCTGAGATATCAAATTACAAGGGAGGTTTTGATCTGCATGTTCAGTGTTTGTGCACCATTTGTGTCAGTTTTACAGTGAGTAGATGAAGATTTGTGAATGCATGGACAAACAAGCTCATAAAAAGAAGGAAAGATCAAGCAGGCAGAAATACAAAAGTCTACATAACAGCCAAGTAATAGCAGATTAAGCAAAGTTCTTTAACAACAGGAGCCAATAATAATTACATAAAAAGTGCAGAGAATGCAATTGAATTGTGAAAGAAGGAAAAGAAACAGGGTTCTGTATGCAGAGAGAATATGGAATAAACCAAAAGAGCATGCTTAAATTGCTGTGAACGTCTGATTTCATCCAAAGTTTAAGTATTCTCCAAATTCAAATCAGGCTAGTAATCACATGAGGGTTTTTTTGAAAGCTACATCATACAAGGAAAATGAAGCTATGAAATGAATGAAGCTATGCACTGCACTGCAAAACAATGACTAGAATTAATGAAGTAAGCAAATTCCATCCTAGGGTTAAGGATGTAGGTACAGCAAGAGCTAAATGCTGAAACTGTTTCAGTAGAAATGTTCTTCCACAGATACCACAAAGCTGTACATGGCCATAAAAGACTTTTTCCTCATCCTCAATGTTCTTGTTCATCCAAGTAATTTATAAACAGTCTCAAAAGGGTTCCCTAGCGTAAGGGTGTAAAATGTGGATGTGTGGTAAAACCAGAATGAAACATTCAAAGCTGAGTAAATAATCCAGCCAAACAGAAGCTATCTGGGTACAGTCAATCCAACAATCTTTCTCACTGGTATCTCTTGTTTCTCTTCATTGTGTGTTTTTCTCCACTAATCTATCTCATGCCATCACCACATGCTTTCTGAACTCCCTCTTTACCAAAATATTTGTCAAGAACTCCAGCTCCCCTACTCTGCACCAAGAACTTCCTTCCTCTGTTCTTGATTTCAAGATCCAGGGTAGAACTTGCCTCCCTGGCTTTAATGTGATTTGTGGACTTAGTGAATTTTATCATATAAACATAACCTCTAGCACATATTTTGAACACATACCGATTCAGCACATACTCTGAATCCTTGGTCCTATGTTCATGGTACAGGAGCAAGCACCACTGCAATCAATGTGGTCTGACATCCAAACTGTTTGTTTGATGCCAAAAAAAAAGTACTCATCTCAATATGCAGGTTCTACTGCTGTAAAAGAAAAGTCATGGAAGTGTGCTTTTGATGTCTCAAGGATTTTTCTTTGTTCTGTTCATGTTTCTACTTTTCCTTCATTGCTGAACAATTGCCTCCCATGAGTATTCAAACAGGGACAGATACTGTGAAACACTTCACGTAGTGGGTTTGGGACTTTAGAAATAAGTTATGTGGGTTCTTTACAGCTTATTAATTAATCATAATAAAAAACATTCCTAGTTTCCTCAGTGGAGTATGTATTTTGATTCAGCTCAGCTGAACAGGCAATACCTTCGAAGATCTGTGCTACAGAATATTACTGCTGCTAAAAACAGTATTATTTGAAACAGGCAATTGCAAGATAGCCCAGATTCCAGAACCTCATGGTGTTTGTCCCATCTCCTCCATTTGTGTTTTATTAAGATCTGTTCCAACAAGCTTTTCAGCTGCCTATCTGTATGCCACTCACAGTGCAGTCTGTAAGCTGACTTTCAGTTCTTACAGTGATTGCTTATTGCCAAATTATCAAGAAGGCCACCAAAACAGATTGGTGAGTTTTAACCATGAAAATGTGAGTCTCAGGATTAATGAGAAACAATGCTCCAAAGACCAATGAAGTAAACATACACTAAAACTTTGTTTTCTTTTTTATAGATCACCTGACTCAGATGCAGAAAGAAATTTCAATTATAGCAATACAGTATTTTTTTATCAACTATACAACTTCACCTCTTTAATATTGAATAAATTCACATCCCTAAAATTTTAGGAACTAATTTTCATGCATTAGAGAGGTTAAATTCTGGCAATTTGAGGCAAACTTGTATCTCTCTTCTATTTTCCATTGTCTAATGACAAAAGCATGCCTTTCTATCTAGAGAAACTCATTAAATAGATTTATATTTTTCTTAAAGTTAGAATTCTTTTCTAGTTCTTAGATGCTATCCCAAAAGGGATGGCAGCAGGAATGGAAGTAGGGTAGGGCTGAGGTGGAGGGAAGCATTCACCTTCCCCCAGTGTTACACAGAATGTGCTCTGTACCAAGCAATGACCTGACAGGCACACACTACAGCACTTTACCCCTCCCTCTCCTTTTATTCCTTCCCACAGTCATTTCCACTCTGTGAATTAGGGGGCAGGAATGGAAGACCTGTGGCTGAATCACTTCCAGCTTCCCACAGACTACAGTTCTCCACAGCAGGCTGAAGACTACTTTAGGCTCTGTGACCAACCTGTAGGTGACATTTGTTAGGTGACTTCCCCACCCGTAAGAAGAAAGATTCTTTTTGTTTCCATTTTTCTTTAGTAGAAAAGTTGTGGGGTGCTGACGACTTCTTTTATCAAGGAAAAAAGGTACAACCATAGCCCAAAGCTGAATGCTGAAGCCACTCTACTGGCAACTCTCCACAGATTTGCAGGAATGATGACAATCAATCACCTCAACAGACTAGGAAAGAAAATAACTGTTCCTCATCTCTTGTGTCTTCAAATCAAGACTAGATGTGCTTTCAAAAGATAGGCTTCAGCCAAACGTATTAGGAGAGTAGAATAAAAATGAACGCAGTGTGACCTATTTCACACGGAAAATGAAACTAGATGATCTGACATTTCCTTCTTGTTTCAATGCATGTTTCATTAATTAATTTATTTCTATTTATCTTGGTCAGAGAATCCTCGTTTAATATTTTTTGAAGACAAAGAAGCTGTTGGCTAGTTTAACCACTGATTCCAATTACTTGGGAGTTGGGGGGTTTATTTGATATGACAGTTCTCTGCATGATTTAATCAAAATCAGATGGTGGATGGAACGTTACTTTTTTGATAAGTCTTCAAGATATTTTGACTTGAAGAAATATAGTCAAAATATATTTTTGACTATATAAAAATATATTTTGAGTTTTCTCTGTTGGTTTTCAAATAAAATTATAATTTTTTAAAGGACTGACTGAATACTAAAACAAATTATATTACTAAATTCATCAGCAGAGGTTTTTTATTTGGTCAGTAGAGGTTTTATCATCTAAATTTTAAAGCATAGAAATGTGGGTTAAGATAATTATCTTCTGTTTGTGACAGATTCCTTGCTAGAGAGAGGCTGCCTCCTGCCAAAACATTTGGTAAGTGGAGAACTGGAGTTAAAGCTCCAAGGCTTTTATAGGAGAAACTTGGGAGGAAATCAGTCTGAGTGTTTATTATGGGATCCCTGCTGTTGGATGCTTTGATAAGGTTTATCTTGCTTTGCTTCATCCACTCCATATTGCAACTGCATTCCAGATGGTATGTTAATAGGAAATAATATAGTGGAACAGGGATGGATATTTTCTCCCAGGTGAAAGATGGAGCTGCAGTTCATATATGTACCAGGATATTTGGGCCAAGACTTGCCTTCAGGAAATGAAAAAGTTTCCGTTTAATTACTGCAACGTTTTGCTCCTGGCAGCATGCATATTTATCATGGGTACATAGATCTGGGTGTTAGTTTAGTCTTTTTTGTTAATGTATGGATACATGTTCATCACACTTATGCACAATTAGACACAATTTTTCTTTTAAAGCTGAACCTAGAATGTCCCAGAAACCCAAGCTAGCAAGTGACAGAAAGTCTATGGCCTGATGCCATTTTTGTAGATGGGAGTCTGTCTGTTTTGAACTTTAGAAGACTTTTTATGCATATACTTCTGAAATCAGACCTTGGGCGTCTTCCAGATGCTTGAAATGGCCTTAACCAAGAATCCCTCAGGATTTGGCCTCAAATAAATCAGCTGTGAAAGCATTATTTCCAGAAGTGAATTGTTTTCTGTTCTCCATATGATCTAGTTCCAGGGCTTCTCATATGTTACTCAAAACTCCAATTTTGCTTCCAGATGTGAATTATATGTAATAGGTATACATTTTTGTTGTTACTTGTTTCTTTATTGAAGGCATTTTTCTGGTACTGTCTATGGAGTTCCAGAACTCTGGAGTGATGGCAGAATGTCTTTTAAGGATGACAATTTCAGATTAAATTAAAAGCTATCAATGATATATGGAGTGAAGAAATCGTATTGGAGAGAGAAAAGGCTGTTAGAGATAACACACACATATATATATATATATATATATATATATATATGGGAGAATATATCACAAAACATATGAGTAAAAATATTTTTTGGAGAGGTCTTTCCAGATTATACGCTTTTATTACATGTAAATATCTGAGAAAATCACTTTTTCCCAGTACATATGAAAGTTCGATGCCTATTCCTGCAATGGATGGCCAAGAAGAGCTGTTCCAAGGACTGTGGTGTTGGGAACATCAACTGCAGAGCTGTGATCACCACACTCCTCCTTGGAACAGGTAGTCCCCAACACTGCAATCATTATCTAGGAGAATGATAAAAATGGCAGGTGAAGACAGATGTCAATTTTCAATTTCTTTTATGAAGCAGCTTTTTTCCCTGTAGCAGTCATGAATCAGCCTCTGCTCTGAAAGGAACTGGCCAATCTTGCAGTAGAATTGGAGGCTACTTAACAGTGCAGAAGTCAAATGGGCAAGGTCAGCCAAAATGTGCACAGATTTTAACAATCCAAACCCAAATTTTGGAATTTCCTATTTATCCACCAAAGGAATATGATAACATCTATTAGTTATAACTGGAGAATCCAAGCAGAACCATGTATAAATTAATAGCTTTGCATGCACAAGATTTAATTCAAAACCCACTAGTGCAAAAATAACCAGCAAAAGAGATTTGTGAACATTATGTGATATTGTTAGTCTTTTAAATACTTGCTGTTGTAGAACTGATATGTAATTAACAAATTGTCTGATACACAAATCTATTTTTCTGTGCTTTTTCCCTCCCTGAAATGTTCTTACAAACAGATGTTAAAAACTCTTATTGTCATAGTAGATTTGAGTGAAAAAATTGATTTTGGTAAATTCTTTGTTCACATCCTCTACTTGTAATACAAATTAGAGGCACCATATGGGCTGGTAGATTTGACTCAATATTCTGTTATCTGGCACAGTTTTCAGTACAAAAGCTGATATTAAGTGTTATTACAGTATTTGTGGTCAATTGTGTCTTTGGAAATAGGAAAAGTAGTAAATGCATTTTGATATTTTGTGACAAATATGACTACTTAAAGAGATCAGACTAAAAGAAACTGGAACTATCTGGAGATTAAATAAATTGGTGACAGATAAAGACAACTTGAAGACAGGCTGAAAAAGATTCTGTACAGCTTTTCAAAACTGCTTCAGTCTACCCACAAATTTAGACCAAAACTGAAAAGGAGACTTATTTTCTGTTTTATGACCTACAATTCTATAGTTCAGTTTTGATTTTTGACTTTGAATGAATCTGAAAACCTTCAGAGACAGTGAAGTTCCTAAGTCTCTGCTGTTGCTGAGACCTGTACTGCTGTGAATACACACTGACTGCTGTGGATTTCTTTTTTTTTTTTTCCATATAATTGAGTGAGCAAATAGCTGCTGCACTATTTTTTCAGTTTTAAGAACTTCGAGTGTGTGAGTCCTGCACATCTTTTTTGCCACTCTGAATAAACAGCTCCTTTCATTCAAACATTTGTGTTTACAGTAATAAAGATTTGGCTTTACTGTAATTAGTCATTGGTCTCTGAACAATTAACAAAAATATTTTGAGGAAAAAAAAGCCAGGGGGGAGAAACAGGAATACACAGCTTTATTTATACATTATCCAAATTCAACTGGATGAGGCACAAACATTTACAGGAATGTCATGTCATTCTAGAAACAACTGCAACTAGACCCCACTGGGGAATTAAGTGAATTCCAGAGGACTCAAAGGCAAAATACTTGGAAAAAATATAGATAGATGCCTGGCTACAGTGAAGACTTCATGGAGTAATTTAATTTTATATACACAGACATTATATTTGTCTCCACTGATTTTTTTGCTTTCTTTTCTTAAACAACCTAATGGGGGCCTAATGGTTTTTTCAGTTGCTGGGATTGTGGTACCTTACTCAACATTATGCACCTTGCTCCCAAAGATGGGCATGTAACATTTAAACCTATGGGGATCACAGCTGTTATCAGTTTTGAAACAAATTTTCATTGGAAAATGTTGGTTCCATATAAAGCAGAGCTTTCTCCTGGTCTGGCAGTTTTGCAGATAGTTTAAAAAATTTTAATTCATTATGATAAGAACAGCAGTGTTATAAAAGAATGCCTGAAACTTTCATTTAGTTTATTTTTAAATCACGGTTGTATTTTTTTGCATGCTGAAATAAATTAAATTGGTAGATAAATTTCACATTTTTTTTTTCTAATAACTGGGACAAGTTTATTAGAATTTTATTTTGCAGGTGAAATCAAAATGAGAATTTTCATAAAACTCAAACCTATACTTTGAACCATGGAGTTCCCATTTTAAGTTGCCCACTCAAATGATAGATGTCGCTGAGTTAGTATGCAACATTGCATTCTCAGATTAGGAAAAAAAAACATTTTCTCATAAATTAGCCTCCTTTGCTCTGATACTGGAGTATGAAACACTTTCCTGGTATTCTCCTGCATGGAAAGGTGATAGTGCAGTATGGGATGTTAATGCCATGCCCACAATGGATGCAAAGACGGATGCTGAGCTGAATAAGGATGGGGAAGGGGAGACACAGACTAAACAGCTGCCGACACATCTCATATTCTTGTGCCTCACCAGCCTATGAGGATGGTGAGAAATAAAATCCTCCTGGCTCTCCTTCTTTCCCAGTAAATTCACATCACACCATGTCCATACCCAGAGACTTATTTGGATTGGTAGCTATATATTATTTTCCCACTCAGGGATGAAAGTCAGGGTACGCTAAGGTATCAGCGGGGTCAGAGGACACAGCAGCACAGCATCTTAAATGTCTTTATTGGGCTCAACTACTGCAAAGAATGATACAGTATTAGGTAATAATGCCAAGAGTTCCCCAAAGCAGTAGGTATGGTTGAGATCATGGGGCCCTTGGGATGGTAAATCTGTAAGACACCATTCTTGTTTTCCCTTTCCAGATGCTGTAACACAGTCTGACAGGACTGCAAGAGACATTTCAAGTGAAATCCAGTGTCTCTGCATTTCTCATTTTTGGTTTTTTAATTGTATTCTACAGTTTCTCCTGGCTTGTCTGCAGGAAAGTTTGTTTCAGGAAAGTCTGAAATAGGTGAATCTGTCCTTCTAGACACGCTGTATAGCAGAAGTGTCTAGAGGAATATTTTTAGAGCTACTCCTGAGGTGAAAATACATGAAAACCAAAAAGGTGAAGCCATCTGAAACACATTTTGTAGGAAATTACAAGCATTAAGCTAATCAGAAGGATAATATAAATTTTACTATTACAAATCCCTCACCCATTGTAAAGTCATGCTTTAAATATATCTATATAAGAGAATATATGTTGAGTATACTTGTGATTGGTCCAGGAAGAAAAGGAGCCTGTAGGCTCACTGAAAAGGAGTCTGTATGCTCAAATAAAATGTTTACCACTTCCTAAACTGTTTAACTTCTTTGGTTTCATTGAAAAATGTGCTAATGTATATAATTTTTGTTAAAGGATAATATAAACCCGAATGAAATTGGAGGTGATGAGGCCTTCTAAGTGGAGATGTGAGTGCAACAGTCCCTGTCTGTGTACTGTGTTCCACTACATCTTTTTCTGTCAAATGTGTGTTCATGTAACCCAACCTTTTGAAATCAGATTTTACACGTCTCCGAGTTATTGGAATAAGTGCCGAGAACAAATTCAAAGCCTCCACATGAAACCCCAGCTCCAGGGCTCAGCACCAATGGAACCAGAACAAAGACTTTGATGATTTCTTGATTTGTCGAGAGAAACAGAGAGGCACGGAAGGAGAAAGCAAGAGCCAAATGAAATCACAGGTTTTTTTTACACTTGGTTCCTGGCTGTCCAACAGTGATTATTCCAGTTGTCTTTGTGATTTTCCTTGGTGTGCTTTATCAAGTGATATAACTGTATGGTATGATAAGCTTATATTAAAGAAAAAAAAATCTGTTTAAGCAGAGATAATTAAAGCTCTAATTCTTCTTTCTCTAATGAGACTCATTTATTTATCTTAATAGTCCTGGATATAAAGACTGCTGTACAAAGCAAAGAAAGGCACTCCAAATACTCATTCTGTTTGTCATTACCAGAAAATTATCTCGACATCCGTTAACATTTTTTATGGAATTGCAATCTGCAATTTTTAAGAAAGAAATTAATTTGTCTGTTTATACTATAAATTCCTCAGAACTCCTGACTGTTTGGATTTGATATGTTTAAAAGAAAACATTTTTTGAAAAGAGTAAATACACCCGGTGAAGCCACATCACCCTGGGACATGGCACATTTTTCCATTTAAAACGCAAGTGGAGACTGCAGAGATAGGAACCTGCTGTGTGTGAGCAGTGAGCTTGCACGTGTTGCTTCAGGCAGGGCAGCTCCAGATAAGCCTGGAGGCTGTGTACCACTGTATATAATCTGTTGGACTGCCAGCAGACCAGGCACACACAGACCCCAAGGTTTAAGACATCATCAAGTGCAGTTGGATAGTCCTCTGCAGCTTCCTCTTCTCCATGGCATGCCAGAGAGATTACATCTGGACAGACAATGGTCAGATATCCACCTGTAGATCCCAACTTCACAGCAATCAATCTCCTGCAGCATCTTCCCAGTTCATCCAATTTCGAATCATCTTTCTTTAGCATGGATGGCTGCCATACTCAACACCAAAATGAGGGTCTTACCTCTGCCTTGCCTCTTACAGTTGTTTTCCCCTGTTGGAACACAAATATCAAATTTCCAGGAATCACCAGTTTCTGTCTCACAATGACAAGGTTCATCTCATCCTCCCTTTTCAGAATTTCACACTTTTTACCTATGAATTCTGACATCCAGGATAAACTTTTCTTTGATCATTTAGGATTTGCACTTCTACTATACTTTAGATCTACTATTTATATCCTTCTCTGTGGTTGATCATCACCCCACAAAGTTATAACATCTTTTTCACGATTTCTTCTCATTCACATAAATATAAATTCCATACACTCTTGCACCTATTTCTTAAAGAGATTTCAAGTTTTTCATTCCCAGAATTCAAAATGTGACATCATTATCCTGCATCTTTAGTTTATCATTATTTCTCCATTGAAATCACAAATATGAGTTATAAACATACTTATGTGTATAGTCTTGTTCACTACTATTAAGTTCTACTGTCCTCAAGTTATTTTGGTAAGAAAAGTTTTGGGGTTTTTTTGACCTATTTTATTACTTATAATTGTATTTGCTGAGGAATGCCCTGACAAAGGCAGGAATGATGAATCTGACTCCATGTTCTCAGAAGACTAATATATTACTTTATGATACTATTTTATATTAAAGAATACTATACTAAACTAAAGAATACAGAAAAGATACTTACTCAATGCTAAAAGGCTAATAATGAAAACTCATGGCTCTTTCCAGAGTCTCGAAACAGCTTGGCCCCAATTGGCCAGAGTGTCAAAACAACTCACGCCAGAATCCAATGAAACAATCACCTGTGGATAAATAATCTCCAAACACATAATCTTCATACGAGCAAAACAGAGAAGCAAATGAGATAAGAATTGCTTTCCTTTTCTCTGAGGCTTCTCAGCTTCTCAGGAGAAAAATCCTGGGTGAAGGGACATTCTCAGAGAATGTGAATGCCACAATTTACGCCTTTATAATCCGTAGTCTATGTAACTGATTTACCCTCACTCGTACCTCAGTCTCTGTATTAACCTTCCTAATCTGTGTTGAGGAGTACATTTAGAGCAGGTATCTCAGTGTGGAGCTGCAGGCTGAGCTCTGGGCTGGGGGAGCCCCAGAAAAGAGGCTGTGAAATGCCAACCCTTTGCATAACAAAGAATTTGTAGCCAGGTGAGGGGCACTCAGAACAGCATCCCTACCCCTCTAACACATCTTAGAAACTGTCCCAGCACCGTCTGGCATCGCAGGTAACCACAGCATGATCTGCATGAGAGGCTGCTGGGTCAGCACACAGAAGGTCAGAAAGCTGAAGGAGGATAACACTGCAGAAATGCAGCTGCTTCGCAGTTTCACTATGATCAGCAAACAGCTGCGTGTGTGGCTAGAAAAATCATATTGTATCTGAACTCCTGAAGGTTTTAAGAACCCTTTGAAAATCACATTTTTGTGCCTCTGTTTGACAGGGGCACTCGCCAAACTTCTCTATTCACCCAGATATTTCTGCAATGTTCCTCATGCATCCATGAACCATGAGAGCATTTCTACAAGGTTATGCATTTTGCCATGTGGATCCATCACTTGACTTAGGTTTTATGAAACAAATGCTGTTTATGAAAACTAAATATTAGCCTAAATATTTTTGTAAAGTGTTAAAATAGAGAGGGTTTATTTGTTTTACTGTTAATGTTCTCCTTAGTTTCATACTCTGAGCTGTGAAGTTAACTTATAATAATTGTGTATGTCAAGGCAATTTGTAAAAGAACTTGCTGGAAGGTACAGGGGAATTTAAAATCTCTAAATAGTTCCATTAACTGTGCTGTTTCTCAGTGAAGAATAGCAAGCTAAGAAGCATTACATATTAAAAATTTGTTTCTGGTTAGTATAACTGTTAGATTTTATTTCAAATACAAGCTTAGATCTGGTGGGTTTTTTCAATCTAGCAGCAGATAATTTAAGAAACTTGGATCAGATATGGACAACGTACATTGATTTTGATGCTGAGAATTTTTCCTCGATGAAAATGTCGCACACTTTGATTAATAAAGCACTTCCAGTGTGCTTCCTACTACATCATCTGAAGTGAAACTTTGTCTAAGGCATTTTAAAATGTCAGCTGTTTCAAGTATTTTGGCAGATCTTTAATTCTTTCCCTGTCATTACTTCATCTCCCAGTCTCTTCAAAATGTTGAAACTAAGCTGAAGCTGTTTTACCCAGCAGCAGAGCACATGTAATTGTCAGCTGTGATTCCAGACATCAAGAGCAGGTGGCTGCATGTGGCTGCTCTTGCTGCATCTTGGAGGGCAAAAAATAGAAAACAGCTGCCCAAGAACAGCTGAAAGTCCAAAATTTTAGAAATCTGCAGCATCTTCAAAACTGACCTCAAGTTATAATAAGTTATGAGGAAGCTGTTGGGGAGTCTTAAAAAGCTGCTACACTGTGGGGAATTATGTTCTAGAGTTAGAAAGCCCTGCTGTTGGTACTATCTGCCACCACTGAATCACCAAGGGCTTGACACGAGGACCATTTCTTGTGTTTAGGAATAAACACATTTCTGTGCCAATGGGGATAAGGCTGCTCTGTTATATATGTATAACACTGAAAGTGCAACTGCTTTAATTTTTTTATCTCTGTAATTGCTATAATTGAACAATTACTTTAAAATAAATTGTATTTATATATGGCTAAAATTACTGAGTGGCACCTTCCCATGAAACTTATGGCCCTGGGAGCAGAAAAGCAGTTTTCAGGCAGTTTTCTATCCACACTAGGAGTTCCTCAGAAACCTTGCTATAGTATGCATTTATATAAATTGCAAAACATAGTGGGATATAGCTTGCGTGTTAAAAAGAACTGGTAAAACTTATGATTCCACACTCTCTGTTTTCCCCAATGCTTTTCTTTCTGTGAAAAATATGAATGATAAACTTAATGTGGATTTATAAACAGCTATGCAGGACCATAGAAAGCTTTTTACCTAAGACCTAATTCTTCAGTGGATTATACTGGTTTTTTATGTCAGCTAATGAAAATAGAAACAAGCTACAACTCCCACCAGTTTATGATCCTATATTGTTGCTCCAGAAGTATGTCAGTTGAGATGTCAGATATAAGACTGACTTTTTTCAAACACACATTTTTCAGAAAAAAAAGATATAAATTCAGCAGCTTGAAAACTTTTTCTGTAGCTATTGAAAAATAAATTTTTTTTAAGTATATACTGTTTAACCATTTCAAAATAAAGCATTTCAAATTTTCCGTTTTCAATATTTCTCTTAATTTTTAAAAATCTTTTCAGTTTTGTTATTATATCTTAGAATATATTTCCAAAAATATAATGAGTGTGGGGAAAATGTCTTCCTTTGACTGACCAAGAGTTTAGGAAAAATATTGAGAAAATAACAGAAAATATGCTTTCATTCATATGATTATATTTAAGAAAAAAATATTACTTAGGTGAACTCCCTGTTCAGAAAACCACATTTTTTAAACCATTTTTCTCATTATTAAAATTGCTTTTATGACTTCCTGACCTTCCTGTACCAGGAGGGGGAGGTATAAAAAAAGAGGGTGAGTGACCTCTTACACAGGCAGATAGTAATAGGACAAGGGAGAATGGTTTTAAACTAAAGAAGAAAGATTTTTATTGGGTGCTAAGAAGTCTTCTGCTGTGTCTGGTGTACACAAAAGTGCCTTTGACACAATCAGGGCATTTGGGGCTGCAGTGCAAGGGGACTTTCAAGAGCAGACCATCTGAATGTTACACAGTAGGAGTATCTTAAGGGGGTTGACCCACTTCAGTAGGGAGGTATCCATCATTACATTTATTATTATGTGGAAATTGAGAGATTTGGAGTCATAATGTTTTTAAAGTAAGGCCAAGAATCATACATCTAGCCTGATGTTGAAAATAGTCTTACTGCCATAAAAACATCAGGTATTTATAGATACTTCTTTCAGCTTTACAACTGAAACTTCACACAACTAGTTCAGAAGTGACTTTAAATTCCATTTCAAAATCTATATGTTAATAAAGAATTTGTTTTCAAACAGGCAAACTTACTTTAAAGTCATTGACCAAATAAATTCAAAAGCAGGTGAACAAGAAGCTATGTAAAAATCAGAAGAGACAAGAATTCCCTTCCTAAATTTCTAAAACCTTTGCAAACAAAGTGTGACACAATGTTTTGTCTGTCTTTGTTGTGTTCTCCTGCCATGACTCCAAGTCAACACAATAGCATCTTGTTCCTGGCAGCAATGAGCCAGTAAAGACAGTCTCCAGCAGTTAAATCAATGTGTTTGGAAGTGCCCTTTTTCTCAGATCACTTGATAATTTTTAGGGGAAAATAACCCCAACTCTTCAGTTAAAAGATCTTTTATTAGTTTCCAAATGCTGGATGAAATAATACCTGAGGAATGTTATAAGCCACACTTAAAGCCAAATTCTGTCTGCATTCCTTTTGAAAAGCACACTTTTAACCTCATTGAATAAAAATAACGAAATTTTTCTAATTAATTTCAGGTTCCATAATAATTT
This sequence comes from Serinus canaria, assembly GCF_022539315.1. Taxonomy (NCBI): domain Eukaryota; kingdom Metazoa; phylum Chordata; class Aves; order Passeriformes; family Fringillidae; genus Serinus; species Serinus canaria. Next base: position 49,732,395 of record NC_066313.1, on the reverse strand, counting down.
CATTAAAATATATCTAAGGTGGAAAATAACCTCTTCCAAGAATTGCTTAATTTCTGAGGATCTGAGGCCCAGAATACCAAAATGTACCTTCTTGATACAGTAACAGAATGAAGTAAAGAGTGAAACCAGATTTCTTCACCCTGATTTTGCTAAACATCAGTAAAGATCCTAGCAAAGCAGGGCTGGTGATTAATCATGTATGTAATTAACACTTGCTGCTTAAGGAATTTTTTCTACCAGTGTGAAGACAGTTTTATCTCACTGAGGGCTGTTGATGGAAAGACTCCTGACTTCCATTTCAATGTGATCGAAACTTTTCTGACTAACTAACCCCCCCTTTGTCCTTTGGGCCTCCCAAAAGCCTTCAGTTGACCTCATGTCATTACTGTAGAGTAAATGTAGGAGATTGGCAGAAGGTATGCAAATACACAGAGGGGGAAAATGACAAGGAACATTTTAAGAACCTGTTTTTGACGGGAGTTAAATTTTGAGTGGAATTATATTTTGATTGTTAAAGAGAAACTCTGTCTTCACAGAAGTCAACAGGGTTTTCTGCCAGCTTCAGAAAGGGAAGGATCAAATTTGCCTCTAGCAACTTTTCCTAATCCTTTTTCTCTGGATCTCTTCAGCACCATGATTCTGTGATATGATTTTGAATAAGTTATCGGATATCTTTTACTTGAATCCAGAACTTTTTTAACAAAAAAGAAAGCCCACAATGTATTTACTGGTTCATGGGGAATCAAAAATAAAGGCAAGTTGAACAGAGATGTACAACTGCCAAAGCCCAGCATTTGCACTTCACCATCATAATACAAGTTCTCATCTTTAAAAAATTACACTGTTTTAACCCCAAAATATTACCTTCAATATAATGTGATCTAATTTATTATGTGTTAATTATTCTTTTATCATTTTCCCTTTCACAGTGAGAAGTTTGACAGCATGGTCCACTTCTCTTTGTTTCTCCTTCAGGCTCACTCTTTTTTGCTTACGCAGCTTATTGTTAAATTACACTTTCTGGTTTTCAAATGAGAGGATAAAATTCTTTTAGGGCTATCAGTGCACAGAGAGGCCAAAAGAATTGCTGCTGAAGGTGGATCACATGTAACACTAAGACCCTTAAACACATGGAGCAGAAAGAATCCAGCAATGTGTCATCTCTTTCCAGAGGCCAAGCTCTTGTGCCATTCTGGCAGCGTGAAGCAGCAGATCTGGGGGTGGGTGCAGAGAGACAGAACCTGCCCTCTGGCACTCCCTCTGACAACAGAAAGCTCACTCAGATCTCACTGCCCAAGTACCACTCTTGTACTCAACACTGAAGTAAAGGTTTGCCTTGTGAGGGCACTGCTGTTCCCAGCTGGATCTGCTGACCCCTACCATGCCACGAGCCACCACCTTCAGAGATGGCTGTCCTCAGAGCCCTGAGCTGGGCAGTGCAAACATACTGCAAGGAATTCAGCTGAATCCAGCTTCCAAATTTTATCACTTCTGTTTTGTTTCCATATCCCTTCAGTTATCACCTTTTCTTGAAGCAGGCAAAGGCACAAACATCAAATTATGTTATGTGGCTAGCCAAGTTTCAAGGTCTACCAAGTAATTTTCACTAAGAAAAACTGAAAAGTGAGTCAAGGGTCTTTGTTACAGAGTTAATTTTTTGCAACAGAATTAAAGCTAAGTGAAGACCCAGTTATTTCAGTCCTGCAGGGATCTAAAATAGATATTACTTTACAGCTTCAAACATCTTTCACCTGACATTTGAACCCTAAAATCCCCTTAGCAAACTTTCAATAGTGTCACTCATGTGTGGTTATTATTTGCCCCCTGTTTCTCACTTTGTCCCTTGTGCTCTGCCTCAGAAATTAAGTCAGCAAACATTTCTCTATTCCTAAATAGGTTACACATGTACTTTGCTGGTACATAAAGCAGTTCCACAACATTTTTACAACTGGCTAAAACAACAACTGTCTCATAATAGCAGTTGCTCCTGATGCCCATTTACCACTTTCAGGTAGACTAAATGTCTGACTCCATTGAGCAAAAAGCTCCACTAAAGAAAAACTGTGTGAAAAACTGATGAAATGAGATAAAATAAAAGAATTCATGGCAAAAGAGTATGCATTTAAAAAAACCTGAAATTATTATTAGCCTCTAAATGCATGTAGAATTTTAATTACCAGCATATAAGGAGAAAGGCCACAGGATTTATAAGATAAGGGAGAGACTACCTCATAGAAGGAAAGGCACTTTTATCCAACCAGGACAAAAATAAGAAGAAGTATCTGCTATTATCTGTGAATTTTTACTGTGAGGGTTAGTGTGGCTCAGGAGGGGCATATTTAGGCTGGAAGATAATATTGACCTGGGAACAAATGGATATGAAAAGGCCAGTGATAAATTCAGCTTCCAAAATGCAAAGCTTTGACTCATTCCAGCAGGTTTTGAAACAGCCATTCATAATGAGTAGGCTTGGGGAAAAAAAATGCAATGGTTTTTCATTGGAGCTTGTAATTTAATTATGTTATATAAACTGGTGGAGCATTTTGCAGTAATTAGAACATGGACTTCATGACTCAGAAAGTCTTTGCCAGCACTACAGTCTGGTGTAAATCTCAGATCACGCATTCTTAGCTATTCTCATCATGTTTTTCCTTTTCAGTAACTTTGGATAAATGATAACTTTCTGTCACATGGTAGTGCCATTTAAAAAATCTCCAGAGTTTTTCTTTCCATGCCAAGTTTAGATGCACTGGGGACCTGAGTAATACCTGTGTTCCTGAGCAAATCTGCTCACTGGGGCAGATTCTGTTTCTTTTGTTCTGTTAGAAAATTTCACTCTTCCAGAATTTTTCCACAGATCATGCTCTCAACTATGTGGCTGAAAAAAAAAAAGGAAAAAACTTTGGCCTCCAGTTTTTCCTCACAGGCTTTTGTGACTAATTAGGTTTTCATCCAAGTATCCAAAAGTACTAATCTCCTACTTCAAGCATTTAGACCACATCAGAATAAGACAAACCTAAGTTTATCCTCAGCAAAAGTCCTTCCTTTTTATAAGGTGTGAAATCAGACCTAATGTTCTCTTGCTGTAATGTCTCTTTATGGCCATCCATCAAAAAGCTCAAGGGTTCACAGTCTAGGACTTTGAGGCCAAATAGTCCAACAGTGAAAATCTATAAAGGAAATCTTTATGGATCACAGCCTGAGAGTGAGACACAAATACTGCCCAGATGCACTTTACATTTCCACTGTTTGCTCCTTCCAGCTTTTGGTGGTAAAACCAGTCAAAGGTATTTGCAGCAGGTTGGCCTTTGACATATAACAGGTACAGAGAGCTCAAGCCCTGGAACACACTGAAATAAAGGTAAGCCCTGGAACACACTGAAATAAAGGTTTTCACAAGAGACACAGAAGAGTCAAATGTCAGTGTCCCCAAGCTTTCACAGGTGTGCAATTCTCTGTATTTATTATTTTATCCCAAACCTTTGGATAACCCATTTTGAGGAAATATAGTGTAGAATCAATTAACTGGAACTTCTGCTGTCTCCTCAGCTACTTGATTTCTCATAGTGCATGTACCAGCTTCAAATAAGATCCAAATCTACTAAAATCTCTTCTGACTTCTGAATTTCATAGGGCACTTTCTGGTTTTTGTCAGTGGCGGTGCTGCTCTCCCCATCAGGTGGGATTTTGTGTCAGTGAGATTTTCCCTAAGATGGGCTTCTCAGCTTCCTTGTGCCTTTCATTGGCACTGTTTCAAGAAAAGCTTCACTCTCACACCAATTCTCAGATTAACTCCCTTTTTACAGAAATACTTAGATGCAAAGCAATAATTTGTCATTCAGTCCAGATCTTCATGCTCCTGTGTGTAAATGCAAAATTCTGATTTTATTTAAATAGTTCAGTTGTACTTTATTATTCTACATTTATTTATGCTTTAAATACAATGGTATTTATGTACTTTATCTTTCTACATTTTTCCAATAATACATTTAAACTGATTTCACTGTCTCTCTTTTTCTTATTCCTTCTGCTTTCCTTTCCTCTAGTTTTTATATGACACAACCAGATACTAGAAGGCCACTTTCTAAGACAATATAGTTTCCACAGGACACTGCTGTGAAAGAAACAGCATCTGTCATACAGCAAATTAAACCTAGATACCTCAAATCTTCTTTGGTGACTTTACAGGTAACTTCTCTGGATATCTAAACATCAAAGGGATTCTGTATATCTTTCTAAGGATGGGCACAGGAACTATAAATTTCTAAGGCTGAATAAGTCTTTTTTTTTTTTTTTTTTTTTTTTAATAGCTCCCTTTGACCTTTCAAGTGGTTTTGTTTGTTTGTTTGTTTTATTATATTGCATTATATATAAAACCAGATGGATCTAAGCAATATAATTTTAGGCTTTATTTGGGATGCACAAAAGTTTTATATATTCTACACAGACTTGGAATTTCTATTGACATGAGTCAGTCAACCAGAAATTGTGTTAAAATATTTTAAGCTCCACAAGTATTAAAAATCTTGCTAAATGAATTTTACTTTCTCTTGGATCATGTCAACTCAAAATAAAATTCAAATCAAGAGGAAAAATTTCCTGTTTGAATTGCAAGCTTTTAGAAAAACCTTGGTTATTGGAATTCATGGCTTACCCATGAAGTACATGAGAATGGCTTTATCCATGAACAAACATACAAGGTGTTCCAACTGTGAAACTCTGAGCTGAGATGGAAAGAGGTCAGGGGAGAAGAATATGATTAGAATTAATAACTGGAAGACATCAGTGATAACCAAAGGCTCCAAGCTGAACATAAATTATTATGCATAAACTTGTTAATAAGGAGGAAAGTACGTTTAATGGGCATTAAACAGAAGAGTTTCGATCTCTTGGAATTTAGAACTGATGATTTAGAACTGATGAAGAGAAGCTGTTTATAAGCTGGGGACCTTTACCCTGTGTTGAGAGTCTTTCAGAGTGTGCTCATATCCACCACAGTATGAAACACATCTGGGAACACAGCTCATATCAAACCTCTCTGACATCTTCCTGGCTTGCAAACCTAATTGTATAGGCATGATGGAGCAGTCTTCCAAGTACAAGCCTAAATACTAAACTTGGTGGAGATGCAGGTGGTGTTGAAGAGCTCCAGAGAAATCTGGTGTTAAGCATATCAAGGTCCTGCCCCTGGAGGTTTCAAATACCATAATTTTGCTTCACTGCACACACACAAATTAAAGTACTTGCTTTAAGTGCAATGCTTGAAATGTCACCAGCAAGTTTGAACTGCCTCCGATTTCCTGAGTTACTCTCCCAGATCTCTTCACCAAAACTCAGGTCACCCTAAAACATTCATAATAACAATATAAGCAATCTGTAGTGGTGGCTAAGGAACTACAGTCACAGGACCACTGTGCAAACAAGACAAGACCCAAAAAGTTTCCCAGTCTGTACAGAAACAAGCTATAGCTCCTTGTCACGCAGTTCCACAAATGAAAACAATACTTCTGCAGCTTTTCCAAATTCATGATTTCTTGGTGATTTTTTAATTTATTTCTCTCTGGGGAAAAATGTGAACTTCACCCCAAAAAGGAGTGTTAGTTTTGTATTGCAGCTTAGAAATCAGCCACCAGCAGAAGAGCAACATCTAGAAGTAGGACACCCATGTCTCTGGGCAGCATGGTAGGGGAGGGAATCATAACACAGACAAGCAAGGACACCTGAGGAACAAGCTGCACAGGCTAGGGGGGGTGGTCACAATTAGAATCACCTAATACAAGAGTGTGTCAGGATGACACAAAAATAGATGCAAAAGGACACAAAAGAATGGGTGAAGAGAATAAAATTAAAATGCACTGCATTTTTATCCTACAGTGAAGCAATGAATAATATAATGTTGATTTACAGCTTCATCTAAAAATGGTGTGAGCTGTACTTGTCACCAGAGGTATTATGTTTGGAAAGAGTGAGTTTCTCCAAGAGACAATGTACCTGTCAAAATGCAGTGCCTAATGAAAATGGATGAAACTCCCAGCCTAGAGATGAGACAGTACCTCATAAATTCTTTCTGCAAATTCAGTGCAAATTGGCAAAGGAAACAGGATAATCTGGAGAGATGTTAACACAAGGTAATCAAAAACATATAGAAAGTTTCCATTCAACAGTCTAAGATTATTTTTTCTTTCATTTCTGGTCTATGTGACTACAGAGCCAAAATAACTTCATGTTTTGTTTCTCTTAAATTCAGTTTATTTCTGGCCATATCTGACCAAAGGCTTTGTGCTACATGCAAAGAGGTACCTAAAAATCATCTGAATACACACAGCAAAGTATCAATCTGCATTTTCCAGTGCCAGAAAAAAATGAATTCCTTTCCTTTTTCACCTTGTTTCTACTTCTCATCCCCAGTCTTAGGGGGAAAAATGTTTATTTCATTTTTAAAATCTGAAAGCTGAGCCACCTGACACAGCTCACTTATCTGCAGAGATAAGAGCCTGTTGGAGAAGGCTGTTGCTGCAGAGCTTGTCCCAGGCTGTAAACATTGTAAGAGGCCATTTGATCTGAAAGGCTTTTCATTTGGGCCAGCCTCACATCCTTACATGGGCACTCACCAGATGAGCTTTGTTGATTTTCTGAAAACAATCCTTCTAAATGATTGTGGAATGAGATGACTTATTACTATATGACTTGTAGGAAAAATATTTCCAAAATAAAACTAAAGTTTCATAGATAAGTGGAGGGGGGGAAAGTGCTGAAATGTATTGTGGTTGTTTATTGCTAGAGGGAAAAACACTAAATAATAATTTCTGTAAATTTTATGCTGACTAGTGGAATAAACAAAAAAAATGCTTATCCACAGGGGACTACGTAAAGCAAGAGATGAGGGTGCTTATAAATAATTTGTGGTAATGAGGGAAAGCTCTGTATATTTTTCTTCTCCACATGGGATATGCCAAAAGGAGTGTATGCCAAAAAGACTTATGTCAAGACTTTTTAAAGCCACAAACAATTTTGGCTCCTATGTCTACAGATGTCCTATGAGAGCTGGATTTACAGGTAAATAATGTGTGAAGCTGGAAAATACTTAATGGTATAAAAAAACTATTCAACATTAATTTCTGGAGGAGCAGACACTGGGCATGGCCTGCAGTGTCTGTACAAAACCATGAAGGTAAAAACCAATGCCATGGAAGAAAATCAGCATTTCATTTTTAATCAGAGGGGAACCAAAATACCACCCCTTTGAATGAGCCTCTTGTTACAACCCAGGAAAGAAAGAGAGGCCTCGAGTTGTGATGTGAGAAGGACATGCAAGATTTCACTTACTCTGCAGTATGTATTTTGTAACAGCACCAATCCTTTGAGCATACCAAGAAGGATTAAAGTCAATATATTTCCACAGGCCTCTGATGCTAATCTTGTTTTTCTCATTTTAATAATGTGATGCTTTATACAAAGTACATATACTATAGGCAGTCTTCCAGGAATTGTTCAAAAAATATATTAAAATATTCAGCTGATGTATTTTGACAAGTATTCTTGGTAACAGGGCTTCAAATGTTTCTGTTTTGTGGATGGTTTAAATGTCTATCACACACTAAGACATCCAACTTGCCATCAGAAAGGAGTGGAAGGCAGTCTATAAGCCTTGCACTGCAGAGAACTGTTTAATCTCCCAGACAGTGTTATAATGGGATACAGCCAAACTGAAAAAGAGGAAGAAAATGAGTTGTCTACCCAAGGAGAAAGATCAGAATTAACTCCTCTCTAGAATAGGACTAAACTGTGCACTAAAAGAGAGGAAAGAAGCTGACCTCAGCCTGACAGGAAGAAAGGGAGCAAGAACAGCAGAGGCTCTGAGAATCTGTATTTTCAGGATCTCCCTACCCAAGGAAAAATGGCATTTGTTTTGAATTAGTGTGCTAAAGACAATTGGCTGGAAATGCCTGCTGACACTTTCTATAAACTGAAAAGTGTCCTAGACAGCAGAAAAGAAAGGTTTTTGTCAAGGATAATAGGCCTGGAAAGATCCTTTGAATCCCCTAAACTGCCAAGCAAGCAGGACATCTGATCAGAGAGGTACAGGGCACATTTGCACTAGACACCATGTAGGGTCCCAAAATTGTCTCCAACACCATGTAAGAAGTTTAATATTGATGTTAAATGTCTTAAGAAGGCAGGGGAGAGGAAGAGATGAGCAGACATCTGCATGACACCCATGAAGTATAGCCATGAAACTTAGCAAGGCCAACAAAGTGACGTGTGCCACTTAGTTGCCAGCTGCAGTTAAAACACAACAGGAAGGCAAGTAGGTTACATGTTTCAACTTGAATGCATTTATTTCTTTATTATCAGTGATTTTATAACACATTCAATAGCATTTTTGATCCTTGTGCAAAGCCTGTCTTTCATGTGTGTTTATCACAAGTCAGGAGGTTACACTGAATCCCCAGAGGAGCCACGTGGAGAAGTGGACACAGATGAACCATTAGGATTCCTGTGTTGGTTCAGGGGGCTGCAGAGACTCACAAGCATAAGAAACACATCAAGTGTATCCAGGAAATACATTGATGGAAGCTGAAAAGGAAAGAACCTGATACAGAGAGGGATACAAACAGAGATATTTTGACTGAATGTGGAACAGGTGGTAAATCTTGCAATTTTATTCGCAAGGAAAATTTATTAATATGAATTCTGCATGACATTTAACAATTTTCATTGCATTAAAAGAGGAAGAATTCTTTATTTCACAGAAATATCATTATCTGTTTTAAAATGGTATATGAATTACCTCTGTAATTACCTCTGTTATTCACTGCACTTAAATATTGCCTCAGGAAAGCTATGACCACATAAACAGTCCATAAACCCCACATCTTGTTCTTAAATAAACTAGACCTGAGAGCTAATTATTGCATTCCTTCTCACTAAAGTGTACTCTTTCTTTGTTAGGTAGGAGAACAATCACTCCCTGGAGACCTCTGTTAAATCTGGGCCTTTTGCTCCATGGATAAAATCATAAGAATTTCAGAATTCTGTCCTAGAACTGATAGTGGTAAATCCTGATGATAGTACAATAAGTATACAGAAATAAGAGTAGCAGTTTCTTAACAAACTAAGTTTCCTTCACCTAAACTGGTAAAGAAATACAGAAAACAGCCTGGGTCTAACATGTTATGATAACATAGTGTGAGATCTAACTTAAATCTTGTGTTACAACAGCATCCAAAGTGTCCTGGATGCTGCTGAGAGAATGAGTTAGAAACTCTTCTCTGGTGTCAGCAGACAGATTATCTGGTTTGCAGTCAAGGCACATCACAGAGACAGAGATTTTGGTGATGTCTCAGCACATAATATTTTGGGATTACATAATTTATTAGGTCCAGCCTTATTAGGCTCCATGTTGTGCAAATAGCTGCAGTCCTCCCAAGGTCACCACATCTCTGCTTTTTGCCACCACTTGTTGACTACAAAGTGCCCAGTGGCTACACCTGCTCCTCTGTGGATGTTTGCAGTCTCTTGGAATTGCCATGATCTAGTCAAAGGAGAGAAACTGTGAGTGAAGCACCGGACAAAATGTTTATGTGGGAAAGAATGTATTCACCATGACTTATTAGGAGAATTTTCCCCAATTACATTTAAGGAAAAAATGTTTTGTTCTTCCATGGGTGAGAGCAGTAGAGGAGAGCCAGGGGAAGAATCTGGAGGGCTGAGGACAAAAGTTACAGGCTGAGAGTGCAGCCAAGCTGAGGGGACTGAGGAGCAGGGAAACATCAGGGCAATTCCTGACTGAATCAAGCCAAGAAATAGTGTCATAATGCTCTGAAAGGCTGCACTAGGAACACAGGGAGGGAAGGTGAACCCTGGCAGCAGCTGGGATGCAGGCCTTGCACCACATGCTTTGTGAAGCCCCCAAGATGAAATCTCCTTCATGAGGCAAGGGCACATCTCCAACATGCTGAGTGACATTTTCCTCCAGGCTGCCACTGCTGGTAGCCCTGTGCAGGTGTGCTCTGGGAGACACCCCTCAACTCCCATCCCCACCCCACAGATGCCTGGGCAGGGCTCTCAGCCAGAAGGTGCTCCTGGGCTCCTGGGGAGGAGGTCCAAGCTTGCTGGTGTTGGCAAGCTGCCCCATGCACTGGCAAGAGCTGCTCAGAGCACCTGCAGTGACCTCCATCCCAGATTTCCTTACAAGGCTGGAGGTTCTTCCAGTTAGTGACTGTGAGTAAAACACAAAGAGAAATATCTTAGATTTACAGATAGATTTTTATATTAGAATTTTACTTCCAGCTGTTCATCTCTTGAATAGCAACACAGAAATATCCACTCTATAATTTGCACAAGTCTCATTCCAAAGCTGTGGTGGCACTGACCTGGGCTGAGGTGTGTGGGGTGGGTGAGACACACTCCTACACAGGGCACAACAAGAAGGGAATGCCATGGCTGTCCAACTAAACTCTGTCCTCACCTTCTGTCCTCCATGGCTCATTTTTTGTCTATTTCCCTCTAGACCAATCTTTTCTTATGTCTTCTGCAAAGATTTTGAACTCTTCAGGGAAGTATATCTTCACCCTCTGCTTATTGCTGGCAGGTTTATCCACTGATTTCCTCCAGGGCACTTCTGTCTGCACCAGGACCTACACAAGGCCATTAGTTTCTCCTCAACATTGCTAAATCTATACTAAACCCCAAAATTAGGGATGTGCATTCAAAAGTATAGAGCAGGAGGCCCACAGCACCACAGAGAGACATACAGCAATCTTGCTCTGGTCTTTCCTTCTTTCTCTACAGGGATACAGTGCTCAAGCTGGACCAGGACAGCCTCCCTGAGGATAGCCTCTGTCACAGATGTGACCTTTTTTCTTTTTTTTATTACAGATGACACCTTTATTCCAAGGAACAAAGCCTATGAGTCAGAGAGGATCTGGTAAAGCCATTTTTGTCCTGCGGGCTGCAGCCCAGTGGCTTGGTCAGGCAACTCATCCCAACCAGATTCTTCTGAGAGCAAAGGTGAGTGACCAAACCCAGAGTTTATTTCATGACAGATGAGCATGGGAATGACCGCACTCAGAGCACTCCAGCCTGGCATCACTTCCACAGGGCTGCTCCACCACTGCACCTTGTCCCCTCGGGCTACCTCTCAAACCCACAGATCCAATTACCTAGCAACCAAACTCAGCCTCAAACACTTGTAACACATTCAGGCAGGAACTGCAAAAGGAGGGAGGCTATTGACTTGGGTCCAAATAATTATTTTGCTTTATGAAACTAATATAATCATGATTACTGGGACAATGGAGACTTTTGAGATAGCTATGGATAATTAAAATTAAATTAAAAAAACAAAAATAACTACCATCAATATAGTCACCATAAATCACAACAATGTACTTTGCATATCCTTCTGATTTGGTATTTTGGATATATCAAAAACCAACTGATTTTCTTTGTCATTTCAGGTCCCTAGATTGAGAAATTCTCTTGGAGAGGAAAAAGAAAATGAAAAACCTTGGGTTTGTTTGTTCAAAGTTCCAAGCAATCCAGTTTTTAAGTTCTATGTTCCTATTTCTGTTTGCATATTATTTGGGGGATGAACCTGCAGACATAGAAGGAAAAATAGGGCACAATTAAAAACAGGGGGGTGATGTTCTTTATCGCTTCAGCTTAGAGAAAAACAGTACTTCTTCTACCACTCCAGTCAGGAGATGTTCTTAAGAAAAAAAGGTAAGTTATAAAATTGCTGTAGATGATCAATATCTATAGTGTGCTGAGAAGCAACCAAGTTACTCAGCTTTTTCACGTGTTCTGAAAGTAGACCTACAAAATGTAGAGGAAGAAGTGAGGGAAAAATTCAAGGTTAGATAAATGTTGCTTTTGCTTTTAAGGAAAAATAGTCTTCTGCAATTGTTCGTTTCTTAAAGAGATATTTTAAATTTTCCATGGTTCAAAAAAAAAAATCTGTTACAATTATAGTAATTCCAAAACTGAAGAACCAGTCAGTTCCTTCTTCCATGTCCTTTGGAAGTTCAGCTTTTTAACACAGTAACTTATTTGCCTAAATTGATCAAATCTGTCAGTTTCTGGAATGGCAGAAAACACCTGTATCTACATGAAATCCAGGGCAGGACAAAAAGCTTCTGTTTGACCCAGCATGTCTAGAATGAGTGAAAAGATTCCAGGGCTTAAAAGTGTTGCTACATTGAGACCCTTTGAGCTACCCTCAGCTAAATCATGTTACGCAGAGCATAACACAAATCACACATAACTGAGAATCCTCATTTCTCTTCCATATTTTTGATATTTTTTCACAGTTGTATGCTTTCTACCCATTGCAATCAATTTTTCTACATTTTTTAAATGCTATTGTAAAAAGAAAGTATTATCTTTTTTTTCCCATGTTTACAAAACACCTGACATTTTTCTGGGACACCTCTTCCTGCAAGCTATCTGACTCATCTGATACAGGACCTTGCAAGAAGCTCAGGGAATGTCCCTCTGCTAAGAACACCAGTACAGAGTACAGATGACAATGACTTGCTATAACTTGTTGCGGAATTGCAGCTTGCCTAGGGATCAGGTTGGACTGGGATGTGCTTGCAGGTCTTCTTGAGCTGTCTGCCATTCAGTACTGCCTCATCTGTCAGAGATCACCAGACCCAAAAGCCACCCATCCCCAGTGCAGTGAAAACTCTCCCTAAGGTGGAACTAACATACCAGAGAAGCCTCTTTTGGGTCAGTGTTGTGCTGAGCAGATCAAAGAAGATACAGCTGGGTTAAGTCACTGAATTTATTTTCCCAAGGGACATATTTATATATCTCATATGATGGTACCAACAATTCTTTAGATACATCTGTGCAAACTGGGGGCATTCGCATGGAAGGATGTTTGATTCCCTTTCCTCAGAACTGTGATTTACTCCACACAAAATAAATATCCAGTTGTGCAATATGTGAAGCCAACATAGTGGACTGAATTGATCTGGTGCTCACTAATGCAAACCAGACTCCACAAGCTGATGAACTGCTCCTCACAACTGCTTCTCCTCAGTCCTCTACTATGGAAGTGGCAAATATTTAACTTTAGAGTTTCTTTTTCATTTTGTTTTTCTCCTGGCTCTCAACCATGGCATTCATATTGCTGCTCTTAACATTTGTGAACAACCACTATTTTCATCATCTCTTCTCTCACATTTAATCTATCAAAAAAACCCCACACTTTTAAGTTCACATTTTCCATGTTCTCAGAAATCAGTGCTTTGGATCATAGTAATTCTATACTCATTTTTAAATTATTATTAAGCTAAAGAGAAGAAAGAAGCAAGAGGTATAGGGAGCTATGTGCACCCAAAATCACATTCTCTTGCATATGGAATGGAAACAAGGCCAGACACAGAAGGGCTAGAGAGGTTGCCTAGGATATATGATGTTGCCATTATTGAACATGTCCTGCTTCCATTAAGGTAGCTTCAAAGTTCTAACTCACTGTCATGATTTATCATGGGCTACTATTTCCCTCAAACCAAGGACAAACCAGGCTCTGAGTAAATCAGACATGAAGGCCACATCCTGAGACTTTGAGGCCACAGTTTCAGGATGCAAAAATATTAGGCTAACCAGCAGCTCTACCTTATCATTAATCTCCAAGCTGAACTTTGTGCACTGTGACACCTCAGAGCCTGTGTACTTTTGAACCCTGAGTCCATATTTTCTGTGAGTGAAATCAATGACCACAACAGCTCTCTCCAGTCACCATGAGTGAACAGCAGGACATTGTGTTACCACGTTCCTGGATGTAGTTTCATGTCCTAATGACAGCTTTGCTCTGAAACTGCTTATGCTTTTTAAGAAAAGTTTGAGGGGTTCCAAACGTAGAAGGCACAGAGTGCCAAAAGGCCCCATGCATTTCAGATGGCTTCTACAGAGGCCATTAACTCCAACTTCCTGAACCCTGATGGCCCAGGAAAACACAGTGCATGCCTGGAAGGAACTCAAACAGCTACGTGAACACTAAATGAAATCCAGACAGACAAACTACAGATCCAAGATCTTTCACCCTCAGTCAGCAATGGCAGGCAGAGAAACTCACAGTGTTCAGTGCACAACAGGAGGATAGAGGTGCAATAAAAGAGGGAAACTTGGAGGAATTGATGAAAAACTTTCAGATAATATCTAGACAGTTTACTGTCTTTTTTTAATAGCTACTTGGGACAAAAGTAAAAGAGAAGGGATGAATAAGATAGAAGTTTTTCAGAGGTCTGCATTTGTGAATATGAGATATGAAAAGGCTCTTTAGATGACAGACTGTGTGAATCAACATATACCAGGGCAACCACCAACCCACAGATGAAATGCAGAAAGTAGATTTATTTCATGACCTTGCTAGCAACATGGGGTAGCAGAGACACACAGGGGGACAGGCTCCCTTAGGCTAAGCTCATCCTAACAAAAACGGGGAGCCTGTTGCCTGCCCCAGTATATCAAAAGCCTTTATGCATGCACAGTTTATCACAAGGCTGTGCTTTTATTATCTCTCTCTCCTCCAGCAGAAGGCTCAAGCATGTCTGTGGGAGTGCATTATCTCTGCACAGGTGTATTATTCAAAACAGGCAGAGGATGAACAACATTAAGCATAATAAAAGTTGTTCCAAACTGATATTCTTAGCATTCCCAGCTGAAAAGTCAGTTTGAGTGAAACTATTTACCCCTCACCAAATCTTCTGGTTTTAACCTTCTCCTCCTAACTCAGATTAACTTGGCTTTTAGTAAAATTATCCTTGTATAATTACCAAGAAATGTCGTTCAATACAAAAAAATGGCCAGTTATAAGAACATGCATAGTAGACTCAAAGCCATATGAGTCTGTCTATGTTGTCTTTTTGTTGGTGTTGTGCACATAGTGGCAAATTTTTTCAGACAAAGAAATGTAGTGAGAAAACTGAAAACCCCACATAGCACTGCTGACTTTCTTCACTAGATCATTTAGTGAAGACATTTGTAATACAAAGATGAATGAACATTTGACTAGAAGAAGCAGACCACACAATAAAGGATGTCTGAAAAGATGATATTGTAAGAAAATGACAAGAAATCCCAACTTTAACGAGAAAGAAATAAGGTGCCTTTCATCACTATATGCCAAGAACTAATGGGGAATTGGGTGATTGGCATTGGCCAGTCAGAACTGTCTTGAGTTAAAACTTAGACAGTTGCTTATGCCTGGGGATCCCAGAAGAAAGTGGAATGCTAGGAAGAAACACTGAACACCAGCTCATGACACCTGGAAATTTATCAGGCAGAAGCTGAAAGTGAAGCTGAAAGACACAAGCTGTTTCTGCTCAGTGAGTAAAATCAAACTGGTTTTGAGCAGTAACAATTTTCCAAATGATGTTTCTTCCTATAGACAATTGCTGAAGCAGCAAAGATAGAGGTGAAGACAGAGGCAGACACCAACTGTGTTTGAGCAGCATAAAGTGTTGTTCTGTTGCATTTGAAATAATTTCTCAGTTCAATCTAGTCACGCATCAGTCCTTTCAGAGGCAAAGTCATGCAGCTTTCTCCATGTTTCCAGTGACACACTGGTGTTAAACAAAAACATGTGGAGCAATGCAACTGTGTGCAGGCTATGGCCTCTGAACAGTAAGAAGATCTTGTTACCTTATTTCAGCATATCATTTTATCTTTTCTGGATTCAGACCAGCATTAGCTAACAGCATTGTTTTCCTTCATTTCCTAAGAGCTTTGTAAAAACTGGGCTTGCTGTTCCACTGTCCTAAAGCTGCAGGAGCCCAGCTCTACCACTGCAAGCAGAGACAGAGAATGCACCTCTATCCGACAGAGCATTGTGTGTGTGCATGCATTCAGCACTATTACGCTTTCCTGGTGATGCCAGGACAAGCAATGGGAAAAAGAGGTGGTGGACATAATGGTTGGTTTCTGGTGGGAGCTGAAGGAGAAACAGATGTGGAAAAAGAAGATGGAAAATCCTCAAGACAGCATGGAGGACTGGGATGCACTTACTTATGCTTGGGATGGGGCAGAGATGAACAAGAAAACCAAAGATAATGCAGAGATGCTCACTAAGTGCTAAGGGAGGGAAAAGATTTTTTCATCTCCTACATAATACACAATTAAGAAGAGATATTATGAATCTCTTGCAAGGGAGACACAATGTAGAGCCATCTTCATATCATGTAGGAAGCCAAATGACCTCACATTTAGTGATTTGGCTATGGCTAATATTTTTTTCTTAAAAACATGAAGAAAATGAGCTCTGGCCACTCCCTAAGCAAAAAAAAAAAAAAAAAAAAAATAGGATATCACACAGAAAACTGAAAAACTCTCAGTAATAAATATCACAGTACCCCCATAGTCTTTGCATTATATCTTGTTTGATAGGCCAGTCCTTCACTGGAAAAAACCAGAGCAATAGATGTTTCTTCCCCTATAACAATCACAATAATATGACCATGCAAACTTTAGCCAACTAGGCTCTTTAGAATCTGAATTTTGCATGTGTGATGTTCACCAGGGTGTGATGAAAAGACAAACAAAGCATTTTTCAGGGATAGATCCAGGCACACACTATCAGTGCTTTGGGACATCTTTCAGTCACACCAGGGCTCACCCCAGGCAGGATTAAGGTGGTTCCTGCTCCCTCTGCACCACCTGTACTGCCTGCTCGCGTGCAGAACCGAGTGCTCCTCTCCTTCCCTCCCTCCAGGACCTGCTCACCCACCACAAGCTGGGTCAGCCATGTTTGTACAGCTCCTAGCACGATGACTCATGGCTGTGAGACAGCTCCAAATCCTTCATCACAGACGGATCAGGGCTTGTGCTGGCACCCTCTTATGGCTTAGCTGCCAGCAGTGGTTGTGTTCTCAGATTATGATACTATTGTGATACTGACAGACTTTAACTGTTCACAGCATTATATGTTTCCCCTTTGCTTTGCAAGACTCAGTATAATCTTCTAAAGCTTTCCTTTCCATTTTCAGTAATGACTGTGATCATTAGAACATTCTGCAGTGTACCTGTATACTCTTTATTCTTGCTTTTTCACTGTTGTAGTGGCTATGAGATTTGAGGCCTTTGGACCCATTTACAATTAGGCTTTGATTATGGGAATTTTCTGGCTTTTTTGCAGTTTTACAGATTTCTTCTCTAAGGTGTTTCTTTCAGGTTCTAACTCTCCACAACCCCTGGATTATTCAGAAACGAAGACAGGATGGAGGCTGTTGGAGCTATGTTGTTTAGCTCGTTTAGGTGACTTTAAATATTCAAGTGCAAATGGAGGATAAAAGTTAAGAGTTGATGTTCTCAGGAGAATCCAGAAGAGAAGATTCTGGCAATGTGAAGGGAATAAGGAGCTCATTGAAAGAGCTTTAAAATAGATTTGACAGAACAAAAGGGTGAGACGAGCCTTGCTAGAAATAAGCCTGTGGGCAGCACGCTAATATTTAAGGGATGGTGTGTAGCCGGGTCCTTCAGTCTGTAGAGGTAGGGGATGGAGATCCTTCTGGCAGCAAAAACAAAAGGGCTTTCAATGTGATAGAAAGCACAGAAGCACCTGAGAATGGTCACACAGGAATTTGGGCTTCTCTATCCAAAAATGTGGTAGGGTCAATAACCAAACCAAAGCACATCTGCACCAAGGCATGCAGGATGGGCAACAAAGAGAAGCTGGGAGTGCAGCAGGAAAATTAGGACATAGCTGCCATCATGGGATGACTTGAAAACTGGTGCACTGCAATGGATGGCAATAAACTTTTCAGAAGGAATAGGCAAGGAAGGATGGGTGGTGTGGTAGTCCTGTAGCTTAGGGAATGTCATGATTGTCTGGAGCTTAATGACTGGGACTAAAAGGTGGAATGTTTATGTGTAAGATTCCAGGGAAGGCCAACGAGACAAATATCATGGTGGGTGTTGTTATAGACCCCCCCAAGCAGGATGAAAAGGCAGAAGGAATATTCTGTAAGCAGCTGAGAAAAGTCTCACAATCATTAGCCCTTCTTCTAGGGTGAATTCTGCTCACCAGTCTGCTGGAAATAAAACAGCAGAGAGGAAACAGACCAGGAGGTTCCTGACAGAGTGTTAAGATACCTTCTTGACACAGCTGTCAGTGAGGAACCAGGTGAGGTGCCCCACAGGACACATTTTTAGTGAACAGAGAAGAACTAGTGGGAGATGTGATGTTTAGAGGCTGTCTTAGAATGAGTAATAATTAAATGACAGAATTTTCACTTCTTGGAGAAGTCAGGAGGGAGACTGGCAGAACTGACAACTAGGACTTCCAAAGGTCAGATTTTGGCCTGTTTAGGAGACTGGTTGACAGCATCCTGAAGGGCAAAAATGTCCAGGAAGTCTGGATATTCTTCAAGAAGTAAATCTTACAGATTCAAGAGCAGGTTGAACAGACCTCTCAGGAAGACTACAAAAATTTTGTGATGTTATGCAGGGAGAAAATTAGAAAGGCCAAAGCCCAACCAGAACTTAATCTGGCTACTGCAGTAAAAGACAACAAAAAAAATCTTTCTATAAATACAACAAAAACTGGTAGCAAAAGTAGAACTAAAGTGACAAATGATTATGAAAAGACTGAGGTTATTTGCATGTCTTTAAGAGTAAGACCAGTTGTTCATCAGCCCCCTGAGCTAAAAGACAGGGACATAGAGAAAAGTGAAGTCCCCAGAATCCAAGGGGAAATGGTAGTTGATCTGCAACACCACCTACACATACACAAGTGTATGGTATGGGTGGGATCCACAAAAGAGTACTGAGGGAGCTGATGAAAGGGCTCACAGAGCTGCTTTCAGTTGTTTACCAGCAGTCCTGGCTAAGTGGGCAGGTCCCACCTGACTGGAATTCAGCACATTTCCTCCTCAGCAACTTCACTGAGGATACAAAACTGGGAGGAGTGGCTGTGGGACCATAGAGGACTGTGGCACCTTGAGAGGGATCTTGACAGGTTGGAGAGACAGGCAGAGAGGAACTTCCTGAAAGTCATCAAGGGTAAATGCAGGGTCCTGCATATTCCTGGGGAGGAATAACCTCAAGAACTGGTACAGGCTGGGGGCTGACTTGCGGGAAAGCAGCTCTGTGGAAAAGGACCTGGGGTCTGGAGCACAAGTTCTGTGAGGAATGTCTGAGGGAATTGGGGTTGTTCAGCCCGGGGGAAAGGAGGCTCAGAGGGAAACCTTATCACTCTCTGCAACTGCCTGAAAAGAGGGTGTAGTGAGGTGCATTCAGTCTCTTCTCCCAAGTAACAAGTGATAGAATGAGAGGAAGTATCCTCAAGTTGTGCTGGAGAGGTTTAGATTGGATACAAAGAAGAATTTCCCTACTGAAAGGGTGGTCAGACATTGGACTGGGCTGCCCAGAGAAGTGGTTGAGTTTAAAAAATGTATGGATGAGGTATCTGGGGAAATGGTTTAGTAGTAAGTGTGTAACAGTGTTGGGTTAATGACTGGAACTGATGATGATCTTAGAGATCTTTTCCAACCTAAATGATGCTAAGATTGGAAGATCAATCTGAGATTCCTACACCAACCAATAGATCTCCCTCTTCCATGCACTTCTTTAAGCAGCTTCCAGTCCTAGCTTTTTGATGGTGCCTGTCTTTCATTTCCTTTTGTTTATACATCTGCTTAAACATTAATATATCTATAAATATAGATATATGTATTTTGAATACTTATTCTTTGATATCTGTCACATAAAGCCTCCTCTTTTTTATTAGTAATTTTGCTATACCTGTCACCAGTAGTGCAATGAGAAGTATTTCTCTCACAAAGAAGCACTGGCATTTCCCTAGCTTGTTCAATATCCAAAAGACAGCATAGCATAACTGCACCTTATCAAAGAGATGATCATGACTAATGCTCATGGAATCTTGATCCCACAGCCCGTACCGGTGAGCTCCCACAAAAGCCCTAACTGATTTAATTAGCAGTAAGCAGCTATATTCTTCAGGTGAATGAGAATATATGCATCCAAATACATGCATCCATCGCCATGTTTTGGCAAAAGGAAACATTTTATGAGAACTGGGGCCTTATACAATCACACACTCTTGCTTTGCAAAGCATTTTCCATAGATTGTATCTCATAAATATCCTTTAATAACTTCATGTTCTCTATGCTTCAGCAAACTGAACTTATTGCTGATGACTGAGCGGGGTCTGGGTCGTTTGATGTGGTGTCACAAATGGGCGTTTCCCATTGGGAGGTTTCCAAGACATTTTTTATTGGAGTTTACTTGTTTATCATGATCTGATGGAAACAGTCCCATTTCAGCAAGACCTGTCAGGTATGTCTTGCTTGCTTGTCCCTGGCAGATTGCTGCACTCCTGTACAGGCAGTCCCTTGGCAGGCAGCAACCAGGTGTACCACTGTACATCAATAATTTCCCTGAAGGATTTTGAAAATGGGAAATCCCATTATGGGATTTCTGGAATTCAAGCAAAAAAACATTTGAAAATTTAAAGGTACGCTTCACCTCTGTCTGCTGTACCTTTTCTACATGCCATCTCTGGGAGTTAGAGGCTGCTCAGATGAGGAAGCCAGCAGGAGGCAGAGACATACCTGCCCTGTTAAATGAGAAGAAGCTGGGAAGCCAGCTCAGCCACTCCACTCTGCTGTCATTTTATCTTGCTCCATGGTTCAGTCTTGGTGTGTTCCACCTAGCTGTCTCCCAGACAATGTCCTAGTATGGCTCTGGGGGTGCTTTACTAGAGTGATCCCTCTGAAAGCCAATGTGGACTGCGTTACATCAGATTTTGTACCAGTTTTGTACCTGTCCTTCAATGTTCTCAGATTTTGCATTCTGAAACACTCCACACAATTCCCAGCTCCCCCTCCCCAGAACTTTCAACACACAATCTAATTTTCAGGTTATAAACCCACAATTTTTCAGGCTGCAACACAGCCCCTCTCTGCACTGTTTTAGATGCCATGAATGGAAGCCCAGCACAAGCTTTCTAACTCTTAGGCTCACCAGACAGGGCTTAGGGAAATCCAGGACAAAGCACTACATGTACAGCGTGGCTGTCATGCTGCCACTATCCTTCCAGGAGTTATGGTCATGATGCAGGGAGATCACAGATGTCAGAGACAAATTTCCACCCATATTCTTTTCTAATCTTTACCTGATGTACTTTGATGTTGCTGTCCTCAGAGAAAGGACACTTGTTCACAGCCCATCCTTTTGCTTTGCTTGTGTCTGCATTTACCCTCACTGACGAACCAAGCTATTGAACTGTTACAACTGCAGCTCCAGCAGCCTGGTCACCCCTCCTAACAGTTCATGTGCAAACCTCCTCTCCAGCAGCGTTAGAGTGTGCCAGACATGAGGTGTCTCATTAGTTCTTGTTCCCAGCTTCCAGCAGCAGCTGGCACACCCTGCTGCAGTTTAAGCCTCACATGTCAGATGTCATTGTGCAAAGCTTCCAGACACAGCCCTTTGGTCTCCTCCAGTGCCTCTGCTCCTTGTCAGACCTATACTCCACAATTTCCATTCTTCACTTGGCAAGGACTCTGAGGCACTGATTCCATTTCATTTTCCAGTGAAATCTCAGTTCAGTAATACTTAATTGGCCTGGCTTCTTAAGTAGATATTTCCAAAGTATTTTTAAAAATAAATATTAAAAAAAAACCCCAACCTCTGGCTATCTCTCTGAGATACCTCTTCTAAGCTTGATTGATGGAAAATCAACTTGATTTTCTTCCACTTCACCAATTATTTCAGATTTCTGCTCATTGATACATTCTCTGACTGAACTGTCTGCTTGACATCACTGAATTTTTCCATATGTAGCTAAGTTTCACCTGGGAAATGATTTATGATTCTCTTTCCTTTTTTAGTGAAGATTATAAGCATTCACTGTGATGATGACTATATATTTTACCTTGAGCCGTGGTTCTTTGGCTAACTTTTATCCTTGCAGCAATTGACTCTGAGCCACTTTGTGCCTCAGCTGGTAGATAGGTATCAACACCTACTGTGTTGTTCTTACTCATTAGAGACAGTTTGAAAAAATAACTTTGCATCTGGTGATCCAAAATACTAGGACCCGCTCATGCTTCAAAATTTAAAAAATCAGATTTGTATCTTTATAAGACCTTTGCATCTTTGTAACAGATTTGTATCCTTATATATCTTCAGATATATCTGTATACCTACTTTTTTCAATATCATGAGGAAAAAAAATTAATGTGTGGTATCAGCATGCCTTGCAAGCTTTTAGACCCTAGAATTATTTATTAGTCAATGTACTTCAGTCACAAGCTAACCTAAAGAAATTCCTGTTAAGTGACAACTGTCAGCTTCCCTTATTCCTCATTCATCCTGGGCTGAAGCACAGTAGCAATGCCACCCAAGTTTAGTGCTGCATTTGAAAAAGTTACATTGGCCCTTTAAAGTGCCTAAAAACTCAGTTGTGCCAGGCACAGGAAGTGCTCAAGGCTGGGTTGGATGGAAGTCTGAGCAACCTGATCTAGTTGAAGGTGTCCTCGTTCATTGCAGGGGGGTTACACTAGGTGACTTTCAAAGGTCCCTTCAAACTACTCTGTGATTCTATAACCCAAAAGTAAGGCAAAGTTCCCATTCAGTCATTAAACTTTCAGCATATACAGGATGGACTTTGCATGGAAAGATAAGGAAGAAAATAATTATTCTTCCCTTGTTCTTTGAGATTGAAGCTGGACAGAAATCAGAATAACTTGAAAAAGGGTTAGTAAATCCTTGAGGTCTTTTTGAATGGTCAGTTGAGACTGAGTTGAACCACGATTAATCAATCTAAAGAATTTTTGAATTATTTCTCTGTTCTTAATGTCAGTTTTCCTTTTAATCCACTGATCCTCATTTCTTAACTTGGCTTCTATGCACTGCTACTCACAGTGAAAAAAATTAATGTGGTGATGACGAGATGGAAATATCAGTCCCTGCAACTGAACTCTGCCAATTGAACCCCTGACTTCAGCACAATGTAGCTGCAGAGCAAAATAGTGCTGGACTGCTCAGAAACACTGCTCACTGTTTTTTTTGTTTTTTCCCTTAATTCATGTAGGTCAATTATGAGTAAATTTACTCCAGCCATTATGAGTATGACCCCAGAAAAAATCTTCATGCAGTGTATAAGTGACACAAAAACCAGTCTTTCACATGCAACTTTTAAAAACAAATTGGTGGGTTTGGATGGTGAAAAACAAGTATGTTTTTTATAAAAGCAAAATATTTTGCTCTGCATTAAGCCTCTCCTCCCTTTGCTCCTGAAA
Organism: Serinus canaria; assembly: GCF_022539315.1. Taxonomy (NCBI): domain Eukaryota; kingdom Metazoa; phylum Chordata; class Aves; order Passeriformes; family Fringillidae; genus Serinus; species Serinus canaria. The sequence continues at coordinate 49,709,121 of NC_066313.1, read as the reverse complement.
AGACCATTTCCCAAAAATTTTTTATTTCTTTCATCAGATTTTTTTCTAACTTAGGTGATTACTAAAATTTTTTCCAAAACAATAGGATTTTAAGAAATAAATCATAAAATCTTGGAAGAAGTCACTGATGTGGTAAAGCAGATGAAAACTCAGTTAGCACATACCTCCCCATGAAGCTGACAAGTTGATACCCACTTCAACAGCAACTGAATATCAAATGTAACGCAAAATTTTCTTTCCTTCCTTGATCTTATCATTATTTCACTTGGGCAGCGAGCAACTGCCTTTCCATTGTTACAAACTTTTCAAATGCTTCACAGAGACCATGAATGCATGACTATAAAATCTACCTTAAAATTGAGACACTGAGTTATGACAAAGGTAAAATACCTCTCCTGGGGGGAAAAAAGAAAATCAATAGTTGATTTCTATCTTCTAAGTCCCATTGAAAAATTACTGAAAAAAAATTGATTTTTACATCAGGGACAACAAGAGTCATCAGTGAAATCAATCATTTCTAGGGTATATGATAAACCACATTGTTTAAAATCTTTCTGTTTGTTACAAGACTTGAGTTGTTGAGAAGAAGGTCACTAAATATCTCAACAACTAGTGAGACCTGGAGTTCTCTTCTTCTGATATCACACACACATGAAAAGAAAAAAAAATTAAGAATTGTAACTATTAATAGGGAGAATATTAATAACAAGGATGCTGGGAGAAAAGTAATGATCAGTGATCACTGAGCTATGCCTCCTTACTGGATTGAATGAGGTGCATGCACAGCAAAGAGCTGGATGAAAGTCTCTTCAGCCAGGGAACAACTGACAGAAGGAGAGGATGCAATCTGAAGCTGTGCCATAGGAAGTTTAGGTTTAGGATGTTAAAAAATTCTTCAAAGAGTGACTGAGCAATGGAATTGCCTGCCCAGGGAGGTGGTAGAGTCACCATGCCTGGACATGTTTAAAACAGGACTGAACGTGGCACTCAGTGCCATGGTTTAGTTGATGAGGAGGTGTTAAGTTAGATCATAGGTTGGACTGGATGATGTTAAAGGTCTTTTCCAACCTTGTTCCTCCTGTGATTCTGTGACTCTGTGACTCTGTGAACACCTTTAATATAACTCTTTGAGCACAACCCATCAGAGAATTCCTCACCCAATAAAGCCATTTTTTCATGTAGTTTTGCCCTATATGAGTGCACTGAACTCCACTAAATTAACCAGATATGATGCTTGATGTGACCAGAGTAGGATGTCATAATGAATGCTGGTGGGTCTACAGTTGCCATAGAATTTCTGTGTGCCTTGGTGGAGTAGTTTTTTTTTTTATATCCTGGAGGATAAAAAAGCCCTGATGTATGGTTTAAATGGTCAATGACTGCACTGCTAATCATTTGAGGATAAAATTTCATGTCCTCATACTTAGGACACCATTTCTCATACTGACATTTGCTTTTCAAATGTACAGTGAAGTCCTTAGTCCAAAGTCAGAGGGAGCATTTATAAAAGTTTTGAAATTATTTGCAATTATGAAAATATCTCAAAAATAGAATAATTTAGTAACCTGCTGCTCCCAGAGCTGGTTCTTCTCTGTTAATCCTATTGCATATCCTTTGGCAGCAGGTGTTAACTGATGCAAATTATTCACTCCTTCATGACCACTGTTAGCCAGGAAAGCTCTCCTTTGACATCAAAATGGTGGAGAATACTTGATGGATAGCAAGGAACTACTACTGAACTACTTGAACCTGTTGATCTTAGTAACCACAAGAACTATAAAGTATCTGTTTGAAAATCAAGCTCTGATTGACTTGCCTAATGTCAGAGACAGGAAAAAAAGCCCTCCCAACACACAGCTCTCTTTCCTTGGGCTAATATGTCATACACGTAGAGCAGGATGTAAAACACATTCCCTTTTGTATGTGGTAAAGATAACAGAAATACCTTCAGCAATGGAAAGTACAGACTGGGATGTTTTTCATGTTATGCAAAAATGTATATGTACACTAGGAAACCACTGCTTGTTCAAAAGAACAGGGGATGCCAGGGGCAAAGAAATAAAATTTCAACAGTCTTTCAGCGCAGTCTGGGACAGCAGCACAAGGCCTGCAGCTCAGGAAGATCTGACATTGCTTGAAGAAATACAGATCTCAGAGCAGGTTCCTTTCCTCTTCTCTCAAGTGGATCTTTCATTCCATCTGGAGCTTTGTGTTTTCTTGGCTACTCAGCCAGCCGTATTACAGACAGTGAATTAAAAGCTGCTCAGTGGCTGTAACTACAATGGAAATCTACTCCACAGCTGTGACTTTCAAATCAAATTACAAAAAACAAACACACCACTTCATGGTTTTAATACATACTAATGTAAAAGCAGCATATTTAGTAAATTCATAACTTCATCTACATGAAGTTCTGTAGCTCCTCATGTCCAAGAAAGGCACACCCATTTGTCTCAGCCAGAAATCCAGCCCAAGAAACTTTCTGTCACTGAAAGTGCAAGTCTGGATCACTAAAATCCAGAGAGTTATTCCAAGTTCACATCAGCAGAACAAAGATCAGAATCTGACCCAAATATTTACTGAATTTTGGAGTCTCTGTGTCTAGCCATCAAGAAATGCCTGCAGGATGCAAACTCTGCAGTCTTCAGGCAGAACACAAGGAGTCCAGTGAGGAAACAGACATGGATGGTATTTTCTAACACAGAACTGTTGAGCAAAGTGTGCCAAGTGTTGTACATGTTAGGCACAGGAAAATGGAACACTGCAAAATTAAATCACTCACTATACCAGATTCTACATCTCAGCACAGGAATGATTTGTAAGAATTAGCTTGCTGTTATACTTTAATCTAGATGTTCCTTTCCCCTTAATGGATCAGCCTGTGGTATTACCCAGGCAGGTAGAGGAGGAAAGTCACCTCTGTTGCCTTGCTGCCCAGCTCCACTAGGCACCCCTGTGGTGTCTGTACTCCCTTTGGAGTGTCTCTTATCTCAGTGTCTTCATACTGCACAAGACAGCATGCTGATGCTGAAACTAGCACTGAAAGAGTAGAAATATCCATGAAACACTACTAGGACATAATGAAGATAATCTCCCAGATCCCAGAGCAGCCCAGCAGCACTGGCACATGAGCTAATGAGGGCTTTCACAAACACTTTTCATCTTAGCTGCAACACTGTGCTGGCCCAGCAGACCTGCCACTGGACAGGGGAAAGCCCCAGCAATGTGAATTTAAGAATCTCTGTGCCTTTCTCTGCTGCATGGTGTAGAGTACCTGAAATATCACAGGGGCTGAGCTCACCATGAGGAATTCTATTACAGATGAATGTTGGCAAGTGAAATACCGTTAGTGAACCCAGGAAAAGCTTTTTCCTATAAGAAGCCAGCAAGGCAATGTAGTCCAACTATTTGGGTTATTTCCTCTGCCACAAAGTGGCTAAGAGCTAAATTTAGTCTAGTTATAGATAACATTTCTCAGTACTCTTAAATAGTTATATTGATTATTTTTATGTACAATTTGGGTAAAAAATACCTGAAATACAATATAAAATTTCTTTCTAAACTCATTTGGACTAACACTGGTAATCTGTAAAATTTTACAAAGAAAATACTTTATTTCTTGTACAGTTATAGAAATAAAAAATGGAGCTATACTTAGTTGTCTGCTACTTCATTGGTCAGATGAAAAAAGAGTCCTGAGCTGTGCTCCCTTCCTCCCTGCCTCTAAAGCGCATTTCACATGAAGCAATTAAAAGATAAAATGTGTAGGCTTAGATGTCCAAAAGTTAACCTCCTTCCTAGTTCAGTTCTCCGACCATGATGCCACAAATCTATGCACTTCTGTTTACCTCTGCTCACCAAGGAGAGCCCAGAGATTTCTGGTTTCAGTACAGCTATGGAAGGTGGAAAACACAGGTTTGAAGGCTGTGAAGATGAGACCAGGTGAGGCTACACTTTGTGAGACACTGATCTGGTGACACTCAAGCACTGGGAAGAGCACAGAGACATGACAAAGTTACATGGCCTTGCCAAGCCATGAGCAGGTCAGACACATCAGGCGATGCCATGAGCACAACGCCTTGCTCAGACCAAGCCATGTCTGATGGGACAGGTTTGTCACTGTGTCTCAGCAGAGAAAGGCCCAAGGCAGGGCTGGGCTTGGATTAGAAGTCAAGCTGAAGTCCATCAGGCACGACACTGATCCCAAAGCCACTAGAACCAGATAAACAGATCTATGATGAACATCAAGTTTACTAGGAAGTTTAAACATTCTCAGTGTTGGCTGGTATTCAGCAGAGGCATAGGACATGCATTTTTTTGTCAAAGCCTTTTGTTAAGCCATTACATGAACCCTGTGGACTGTGAAGGAGACCCTTGAATTTATTCTCTGACAGTATTTAGTCTTAGTACAGTGGAGAGCAAAGGAAGAGTATTGGAGACTTGGGCAATAATCTAAAAACAAATTGATGGTTTCTTTCCTGGTCTTCCCTTTATTCACAGTGACAATTTGCACATCTTCAGCCCAGTTACCTCTGCGTTATCACATCTGCCAGCAAAGCTGGCAACAGTTCCTGCTGGCCACACATACAGCTACGTGAGCTTTTTGACCATGCAGCCTCTTCATAGGTCTCCTCTAGACTTTATTTCCAAGCTGCTCTATCCAATGCCAGTCTATGTATTCAACCAGTAGACTCAGTCAATTTATTTTGGAAAATACCTAATAATCTCAAGAAATTTCAGACTTCCAGAGCCAAAAGATGAATAGCGAAAGAGTTAGTAGAAGATTAAAAAGTGAGCTTGTTTTCTCAAGCAATGAAAATCTAAATTTTTCTAAAGCTGTTGTAAAGAAAAAAAACAAAAAAAATAGTGCCAATAAGGAAGTACAGTAAGATGGTAACATACTAATTTCATCCACCTAGTCATGTGGCTAGTAGTAGTGTTGGACCAGGACCACATGATTTCCCTACAGCATGAAAATGAATGTGACAAGAAAAGTTATGTGCTTCAGCCTTTGGCCCCAGGGTCTAGTAGTTTTTGGAAAAAGCACCATGTAATTTTTTTGATCTCTCTGGAATAGCCATGATCCATCCTCCAGAGATTTGTAAAACAAGGTCATGCTGAGGATATCCCATTCCCTTCTCTATACCTTATAGAATGTGGTTAGAGATGTTTCTTCCAGCACTCATGGATTATCACTTATCCCTCACATTCTCTACTCTAAACTGTACTAGACAGCTTAAAAACATCTGTGTCCAAGTTCCTCCTTGGTCTATACTCCTTCATGATGAAACTATGCCTTCAGCATCACCTCAGTACAGTGAGAAGGACTCAGAGGTGTCAGGGATCCAAACTGAGGAAGGTCAGCAGGTGTGGCAGAAGGAAAGCACTTACACTGGTAAGACACACACCCAACTTCCCCAGTTCCAGCACCAAAAAGAAATTATACATCTGGGGAAAGGAAATCCTCACAGGAATAAGAGTAATCTCACCATCAGAACAAGTAATTCACACTTCTTATCCTTCTTATTGTATGAATGCTATACATCCCAGACTTTAAGATCCCACTCCCACATGAAAAAACTTTTTAAAGAGTTGTATTTGTTGCATACCTGTCATTAGACAGCTACAGTACAGGGCCACACCTGAGGTATCCAAGATCTTTTTTAAATTTAAGGTTTACAGTAATGGGCAGTTTATGTTTTTTTGGGAAGACCTGACCTACTCCATACCAAAACCATGAATCAGCCTTTCTGTGAGCCAAAAGATACTACTTCTGCTTTCTCATGATTTATCACCTTGAACCCCTGTAGCCACAAAACCCTCAGAAAACAACAAAATTAATAGAGTTCAAGCCAACAGGAGAAATAAAACCATGAAAACACCAAGCAAAACACTTGAGATTTTTTCCCATATTTCCTATTTTGTTTCTTGGTGAAGATGTGGGGAATAAATTTACGTTCAACCTCTACAATACAACCATTAGGAAGTAGAAAAAGACTAATCCTTTAAACAAATAGAAATCCTTCCCAAATGAAAAAAATCACTTTACATTGGCCCTGACACCACTTGACAATAGAGAGCTATCAAAACCCACAATAAGAAAGAATCCTTTTAATTCTCAGAAATATCACCAACAAATAATCCCCGTCAAATAATTTCAAATCAACAACTGTCATGAAAAATTGCCTCCCTCATGCACAAAACCTCAGTAAACTTTTGTATGGATTTTTCTGTACCTATGACTCAATAGAACCATACACTGAAGGTGTAGATTCTCACCAGTGCTCCTGAACACTGTTTCACACCGGGACCCAGAAGCCTGCCTTGTCACTGCCATGACCTGGCTGGCAGCTAGTGAGGTCATGGCATCTTATCTTCCCTCCTCATCCCAGAGCAGAATCCAGGAACAGAAAGCATTCTGCTCTGACAGCTCTTTCCTGGCTGACCCCGGGCACTGTGAACCTTCCCTTCAGCATCCTGCGCTTGCACAACTTGACCTTGAAATATCTGCTGGGCTTAGTCAGGAGGATAACCCTGCTCCAAGCACCCTCAGCCTGCTTTCCCACAGCATGCTGAGACATCACTTGCTTTCTACATTTCACAGCTCAAAACAAGAAGGCATAAACACCACTCTCAGAAATCCCTGCTTATAATAGTAGGGATTCACATGCCTCAGGATAAGTAAGAGGTATCTCAAAATTGATCCTCTCCACTATTGCTGACATTCCTAAACACTAAAATACATTCTGTCACAACTGCTGCCTCTACTCATCGTGCCATGGCAAATGCATTCTCTTTACTTGTGGGTTTCTGCACACAACCACTAAGCAAGGAGCAGTAAGCAGATATCTGCTTAGTGCTCTCTGTCATAAAACTTTCTAAGTTAACAGACAAAAAATGCTGTTTCCACAGAACTAATAATAATAGGTCAAAAGAAAACATCCTCTGAGCAACTAAAATTTCTAAGGAAATCTTTCTTAATCCGTGGAAGTGAAGATTACTCATAGCACTGGAAGAACGACCAAAGGTTTCACTCCCACTAGTCATCAATACTTAAAACTGACTTCCAGGTTCCAAAAATATTAATAATTTACCTAATATCTCCCTGGAAGTACTTTTCCAAAAATGAGAAGCTTATTTCCAGCATTTAGGGTATGGTAAATATTAAGAATTCAGCACAATTTTTCATTACTACTCATTTGCCCTAATATAAAAAAAATTGTACTATTGCTACAAGGACCTAATAGAGCACTTACACACACAGACAGCTTTGATGGGAATAGTCATGTGCTTAAGATAAATGTATCCCTAAGTATTATTTGCAGATAAGAGTGCATCTTTTCAGGCCCATTTCCCTAGCTTGTTGAAATACAACCAAACACAGCCATACACAGCAGCAATATACCAGTTGCAGATATTTTAAAACAGAAAAAGCACCCCAGCAATCACATAGGATCAGTTTTATGAAGAAAAGTATCCAGTAGCTGCCCACAGAGGTATAGTCCTGACAAAGAGGAAATATGAGAAATAAAATAAGCAGAGTAAAACTGAGACTTTCAAAAGAGTTATTATATAACTTGTGTAACACAAGATGAAATCTCATACTGTTGGGAAAATTCCCCAAGTGTTTCCCTCCATAGGTGTACAAACGGGAGAGGGACACAGTTGATCTCTGACTAAAAAACCAAAAAAACTAATGAGGTGATAGAAAGCAGACAGGATACGAAAAGAGTGCTGGTCTGCAGCAGCCTCATTCACTGGGTATGAATATCTTTGAGGTTTTGAATCACAGCTGTGGAAACAAGCTGCTGAATTTCCACCCCTAACTCTCCCAGTAATTTTGTTATTTAAGTATAAATGCTCTGGAAGTCAGCATTAACAGCAAACTGCTGAGTGCCCTTTGTGAGCAGAGGATGCCAATGGGAGAGAAGCTGTGACTTATAGCTATGCTTTCATGCAACTAAGGAGGCACAGAAATGAGCCAGGCAAACAGTGCTCAGACTGGGCTTCTTTCTATATCAGGAGCTGATCTGAATTTTATAGCAAAAGTGAGTCTATTGATCAAACATTTTTAACCTTGCTGATTTTAATAGATAAAGACTCTGTGTTGCAGTGCTCTGTCTGAATCAGAATAAAAATGTTTTCTATGAAAGGGAAGACAAAATTTGGATTAATCTTTATTCCTCAGACACATTAAGCACCCATCTTTTTTTGATCCTAAGGAGCACTGTTCTTACACCAGCTGGTCCACTATTATCTTGGTAAGAAAGTCACTCAGGCTCTATAAAGTATGATTTTAAATAGGATTTTTTATTAAAGTTAAGGAAGAAAGGGAGTATACTATAGAGGTTTTCAACATTATCTACTTCTCTACATCAATAAATACAGTGTAAGCACTTATGACTGCTTCGCTATGTGCTAAAATGTGAGCACAAGCTTGTAGCTCAAGTTAGGCAAAATGTATCAATCAATCTTCTCTTACCACCCACAAATTCACATTCTCTTGGATTGCCTCGACTTTTCCCATGACCACATCTTGAAAGACTCTTATCTTTAAAACTTCTGGAAGAAGATTTTTTTCCTAGTGCACTTCTCCTCATCCATGTATGAAAAACTTCCACCTTTCATCATTTCAGCATCACTCCTGGCTCTGTTCATTGTCCTATGGGAGAGGAGGAACAAGGAGAAGTAGGGTGAAGTTCAGATGTAACTACCTCATGAACTATGAATGCAGACAAGAGAGAGAAGCCTAAGGACTCAAGAAGCTCAGCTGAACAGGTTTAGGTTTTGGCAGCTTAAGAAAATGCTGCCTCTTTCTGCCCACCTCAGCATCATGCCAAAAGATTTAGCAGGTGCAGATGGAAATAATCTCTGAATTCTCAGTTTTTCATTCAAAAATCTGAGGTTTAGCTGAAATCATAAAGCTTTATTGGCTTTGACATACTTTCAAATGCTACTGGAGGTTGTACAGAGCACTCCACAACATCAGAAAGTCGTCCTGGGAATAAAATAGGACAATTTAAAAAATATTTTTCACTAATTTATTCCTGGTTTTATATCCCAGCAGATGTTAAATACCTCTAGTTGAAGGGTCAGGAAGATGATTACAAAACCTGAAAGGCTTTCTTTGGAGTCTCTGTCTCCTTCCCCTTTTGATGATGAGCACATGACCCAAAGAAACACTATTTTTTCTCTCTCTGTTTTTGGTAACCCTTTATTTCCATCAGCTGAGGGAAAGCTTTGAGGGTTTTTTAGACCCACTTTGTAGCCAACAAGATATAATCACAATTTTATTTCTGGGTAGAGCTATTTTAGAGCATTAATCTTCTGAACCCTTCTAGAGGTGTGTTACCAACAGTTTACACACATCAGGACACAACAGCACAGGGCAGATCTATTCTAACTTTCTAAGAAAGAGGCTTATTTCTCTATAATTTATCATAATCTCTTGCCTGAACGCTGGCAAGCAACAAGGCAAGCTCTGACATATGGCAGTCTTTTATGTTGTAATATTTGAGCATTATTAAAGAAATTAAAAGGAGGGTAAGAAGGAAACTCCTAAAGGATGGTGTGTTTGTTTCTCCTTTTGAAAACATCCTCTGGCAGCAACACAAGAAAAGGCTGCACCTGGATCACCACCTTCAGACCCTGACTCATTCATCATAACTGAAAAAGTCAAAAGGAGGTCAGGAGGAAGGAAGAATCAAGCTTCATCAGAGTCAGTTCCAGAAAGACTTCATATACCCTATTGCTAGTAAATACTTGAAACAGTCAAAAAAGCCCAAATTGGACTACGGAAAAAATCAGTTTCTGGTCACACAACCAGAAACACGTTGTGTTTGCTGTTTTCCTGGTGTATCTGAGGAAACTGTACCTGTAAGGTTGCCCAGCTAAAGCCAGTTGTCCTGCACTGCTGTGGCACTTGGATGTTGCTGTGTCATGGGGTCAGAGAGACAGTAAGAAGGCAGACCTGACTTTATCCAGCCTCTACCAGGCTCCCTAGGATTTAGAAATGGCCTATGGTTCTAGAGGTAAAACTAAAAAATCAATTTTCTTCCTCAAAATTAATACTGAACATGTCTCACTGCCCAGTCTGGACACTTGCCATCTACAAATAATAACTGGGAAGGGAGAGTCTCTACCTGACAACCTGGCAGCAAATTGGAGATGCTAACCTAAGGAAGACATAGAACCACAGAATCACAGGATCACAGAATGGATCACAGGCTAGAAGACACCACAGTGGGGCATCTGGTCCAATCTCTCTGCTCAAGCAGGGCCATCCTAGAGCACGTCACAGGATTGTGTCCAGACAGTTCTTGAATATCTCCAGTGAGGGAGACTCCACACCCTCTCAGGACAATATGCTCCAGTGCATGGTCACATACAGTGTAGAAGTTCTTCCTCATGTTCAGGTGATACTTCCTGTGAATCAGTTTCTGCCTGTTAGCTCTTGTCCTGTTGCTTGGCACCATCAAGAAGAGCCTGGTTCCACCCTCTTGATATCTTCCCTTCAGATACATGTGGATATTGATGAGGTCCCTTCTCAATCTCCTCCATGGAAGGTGTTTTATGGTGGACTAGTTTATGGGTACCTGACAAAGAAACCCAGCATGCTAAAAGGAAAGAGACTTGAGACAGGAAAATACATGGAGCTCATAATTAGAGTTCAGAGAAAAAACAACAAAGTCAAAAAAAACTCTGCATGCTGTGGCAAATAGCAGAAACCAGACTCTGTGAAAACAGAAGGAATAATAACAACTGGTTAGACTGCTTGCAACAACTTGACAGTGCCATCATATGAGAGTAACACTGAAAAAGATGACAGCAGAAATACAAAGAAAAAAGTGGAAAATTTTTGTTTCTTAGTCTAAAAAAGTCACTGATAGATACATGGATAGATATAGAGAGATATAGGTATAGATATAGATATTGATATAGATAGAAGATATAGATATAGATAGATATAGATACAGAATAGAATAGTACCAGGTAATGACAAGAGGAAAAGCAAGTACTTAAAGAAGAGTTAAGTAAGAAAATTTTTCTAGAAATCGCAGCCAAGCAAATGACACCATAGGGTTTGTATTCACTCATGGTCACTACAGGAAATAAATTCATAAAATCTATCAGATATTATAGCCTATATATATGCATATAAAAACTTTTTTTAAAAGTGTTTTCAACTGAAGCAATAGATGTTTTAATACTTGATTTTTTATTTCTTTATAGGAAATTTTTTCATGCCTAATGAATCAAAGAGGAGATAGGAGATACCCATAAAAATACAGTGACCTCTTGGTGCAGAATACCCTCTAAGGTATACTCTTTCTTTAGAATGTATCTGAGCAGCCAAAAAGTTTCCCTGGAAATATAATCAATATTGCAGAGTAGATAGGAAAGTATATGTAAACTATGAGAGGTATATCAAAGTATGACTAAGAGTGTCTGTGCTTCTTTCAGAGGACACGTGCCACTCTGATCTCACATCATGCTAAAGAAATTAAAATCTATAGGAACAAATGTACCATGAGTAATGTTGGGCTCATTGCCCACATTCTGTGGATTGGAAACCATTGCTTGAGAGCAGCATTGCTCAGATGAGGATCTGAAGTGGTGTGTAAGATATGAGAGTGATGTGACTGCTCTGTGAAATAAATGCCACAAAAGCATACACATTCTCACCATACTAAAGTGGAAACTCATACATCTAATAAATTATCACTAAAAATACATTTTTTTCATCTGATTGTGAATTAAATTATTGTACAAGACACTTGACAAAATTCTTTTAAGAAAGGTTAGGCTACTTCTCATTAGAAAAAATGTCAATTAACACATCTCTATTGTATTTGAATGCAGTGAAGCAGCACAAAATAGGGCAGTGTGAGGAATGCTTAAGATTTAAAATAAAATTTGTGTTGTCTTGAGATTCTTATAAAGAAATAGGAACGGTGTCATTCTGCCTGAGTGCTTGACTGAAAAGAGAACAACTTGAGAGGACCCTGAAACTTGTAAAGCAAACTAATTTGAATAGAAAAGCTGTTGAAAGCTACAATAAGGAGCCAAGACAGGACATGCCCTGTGCCAGAGAGCTGCACACTTAATGATTTAGGAGGGGTTAAAATAGTTCTCCTCAGTGTTCTGTAATTATAAAATTGTTCTAAAATTGGAGACTAAATTAACCACTACACATGGTGGTATTTGCACTTTCCATCTTCCACCTGGATTTCAAGGAAACAGCAAAGACAGAGCTAATACTTCCCTAGGTGAGGAGGCCTATGCTAAGTGGGTCTTGGCTGTGATCAGTAAATTATAGTATAATCAGTAAATGATAGGAAGTAGTAAATTTTCATCTCAAACATTACTAGGGCAATATTAAAGCTGTTAGGCAGGTTAATGACACATTAATTGGGAAAATAAGTTTTCTCAAGGTACTTCTTTCTCCTCCTCCCACTTCCCAGATTATTACAGAGCATTTCAAACCTGTCTTTTTTCCATAAACAGCAAAGGATGGGACATGCATGGGCCATTAGCTATAAGACTTGAAAATTAAACATTTGGAAGTGCTAATAAGCTCTCAAGCTCTCTAGCTGTGCCCCCAACTCTAAAGCCAGTGCTCTAACAGGAAAGAAACAGATGCTTCTCTTCCTGCTCTCCCTCCAGCTCTCCATGTGGTGATAAGAAACTTGGACACATTCCCCCACTGAGAGCTGCAAGGTCATCCAAGAGATGAGTGTGGGTGTGAGCTGTGCTCTGTTCTCCTCTGCTCAGCGTCCAGCAATGACGTGTGCTGTTTGTGCTCTAACTGGAAGCATGCTACAGAGAAGCTGTATCTAGCTCTAGGTCTGATTTCAGCCTGAGGAAGCTGCAGAGAACACACTTTAATTACAGCTCTGACATGGTTCAGTGGACAGCAGGAGTATTCTTTAACATAATGGATGTGAGTATACATGGCAGAGAAAGAAACTAAACCAAAAAACAAAATTAAAAAACAAACAAAAAAAAACCAACTTGAAGTGCAGACTGGATAGACCTTTCACTACCAAATGTTTTATAATCTGTGCATTCATCATGCCTTCATTTAATAAAATCTGCAATGCAAAAAGGAAAAGTCAGCTAAAAGCAAAGTCAAGTCTCCTCAAAAATGACCAAAATTCACCTATGGTTATACCTTCATCCATTTTCACCAAATTTCAGAGCAACTAATGAAAAATGGCTACTCATGATAGAAGGTCTGATCAATGAATATATCTGACAGTCTGGCAGGTCCTCAGCTATCTGAAGACATGATGTACCTAGTTAATGCAATGTACTGTTCATTGGAAACAGTGAACACACTTCAAAAATTGGAACCAGCTCTCATAACCAAGAAGTAAGATAGACCCTGTACTGCTCTGAATGCAAACACCTACGAGACCATATTGTGTACACATCAGAACTTTCAATGACAGCTTCATTTTCAGTATGAATGTCCAAAATGCATCCATAATCATAGACAGAGTCAAAAATGAGAATTATCTTTTAGATAGTCTTCAGTAGAGCATGAAAATAATTTTGATCCCTTCTAAACGACTTTTTTAAAATAGGAGTAAGATTAAATAATAACACCTTCCTTTTTTGCCTTCCTACACTGTAACTCATCCAGAGCGAAGCAGAACTGAACACCAAACCTCAAAGGACATGGAAATTATTTCCTTTAGAATACAATGTATCCCAGAGATAGTTTCAAAACATTGCTCTTTGAACTTTTAAAAAAGTTTTCTTAAGCCAGTTCTTGGAAACTGATAAACCAGAGAACCCCAGAGCCTACATCTGCTGTCTGTACAAATTAGGAATTACTCAATCACTGAAACTGAGATCATCAAAGCAGCAGAGGTGAAAGAGGGCCTGTGTTGTCCATTCTCCCTCTCTTCTACCCCTAAATCAAACCTATATTGAGCACAAGGGCATACATATAAAACCAAACATACTTTTACATAAGGACTCTTCACAGAAAAATTATGAGTTTCCAATGAAATACATTTTTGCTTGTTTCTTTTTTCGCTCTATTTGCATGATTATTTTGCTCATTTTTTGGTATGGCTTACTCATAAGTCTGTATTTGCCTAATAGTATGCAAGTTTGATAAACAGCATGCTAAAATGTAGCCAGATGTTTTCAGAGGCAGCCCATTTTTGAATAATTCCAGGGAATAAAGGTGGCAGAACTGCACTTCTTCCTGTGGTGGGTGAAAAGAGATGGTAGTACTTTTGACAAGAACCAAAATCTAAAAGAGGGAGGGACATTCCAGGACATAGCAGAGAAAGATGATAATTATGAGAGCCCTCTATTATCAATTAATTTTGAAATACCAAAAATAAAAGTGGATCTAGGGAAAATAGAGGATGTCTTTACCTGGAGTTTTCATGGCTGATCAGGTGATCTGTGCCAGGAGGACTCGCACAATCAGTTTCAACTTACCAGCTCTTCCAGGAATCCCTTTGTGTACACACAATCACATGGCACAAATCACAGTTGGGTGTGTGGCCAGACTTAGAGAGCTCCCCTTCCCGCTGTTCGTCAGGCCAATCAACACATTATTTCACATTAGGCTTATCAAGTTATCAGAGTGGCTATTTCAGCTTTTCTCTTCAGCTACTTTCCTTTTCCTCCAAGATTTTCAGTACTTACAATAACTCCTGCATTTCTGTTTTGCTACATTAACTAATGTTCCATGGATTCATGCCATTATCCACTGCCTTCAGCTCTACAGAATTTAGGCAAAGCTGTCCATAGAAGGCAGCCAGAAAAATAAATCATAAACCACATTACATTTCATATAGTGAAGTTAAATTATTTCACTGCTACCAGGAGTATGATTATTATTATTTTTATTTTAAACAAGAAAAGAAGTAAGGATGTACAAGTAAAGCCATTTAGGTTCTCTTCAAATTTTTGATATTTACATAAAGCTAATTATTGGGCAACTTCTTCACACCTTAAATTCAATTGTCCACAAATTCTTTCTGTTTTAAATGCCTTTGGCTGCTGCGTCCTTGAGACCCATTCAAGCCATTTTTATGACTTCTTAGTTTTTATATTGAGCTTGTCATGGCATACTAAAAAAGGGGGGGGGGGGTTGTGATGCATAGAAAGGATGTTCCTTGCTCTGTCTAAACAGACTACTGCAGTCCTATATTGTCGCTTGTAGCACAAACCCACCCCTTTCCTAGCAACACCTTCTTCTACTCACCTGGTATGGCAGCTTGCTGAATAGCTGAGGTGCAGTAGTGGCATTCAGCAGTGAAGAACACACTATTAAGGGAAAGAATTTGGGAGGATAATGTGATGGGAAATAATTTGGGAGGATGTTGTGGTAGGAATCAATGCTCACTGGAAGAGATGAAAATGTACGGAAAGAAAATTGCAGAGTTAGGGCTCCTGAGGCATGGAAAGAGAAGGCTGTTGGAGGATAGAAAAGAAATATCCCACTGCATAGGGATCTGTCTGTATTTTCATAGTATTGGAGCAAGTATTAATACTCCTATATAGCAATACTGAGAGAAGAATAATAGATTATATATTTCATTAAGACAAAATTAAAGTATTAGAGTGATTTGAAATCATGTGGTTTCAATTATGGCTCCATTAGAATTCATAATGGTTTCCATTAGTAATTGGAAAGGAAGGAGGAAATGCACCATATTGCCAATCTGCCCTTCAAACCCTGTCGGCAGAAAACCCACCCAGCCTTTAGCTGAAACTCAGTGAACTAAATTCACACTCATTCAACTGCTACAGAAACCTTCTCAGTTTTGACAGTATTTGTTTTCCCTTTTTCCCCCTAATTTCACAGTGTTCTAGCATAATCGTATCCTTCAGTCAATTGCACTTGTACAGACAGAAAACATGTAAAAATTATTCAAAGGCACTGGAAGTAGAAAAGCCTCTGGTTCGCTTTTAAGTTCAACATAAACCCTTCACATTGTTTTTGGGTTTAAATGTGGTGAAAGTCATGCATTAAATACATAGTTATTAAATACTCATTAAATAAATAAGTGCCATGGATGAAGGAACTTGCTTTCTTTCTTCAGACACAGCCATTTGCTCACACTTGCAACAAGAATAACTTGAAAACTTTTGCCAAACATCCTCAAATGCATTCCTGCTTCTCCCCAGCCACATAGAGTAGACCACATCCCCAGCTGGTCTAAATAAGATGAGTTTCACTGAATTAAATTAATTCTATAATAAATTAATGAGAGAAGTTCAAAATAGCACATAAAATTTTGGAAGCAGTTTCCCAGTTTTCAATAGTATTTAATCTGCTAGGAACTGTATCTGTCAATATAACCCACTACTTCCATCTGTTATGTGAGACTTACAAATCCTTTTGTGACGTTACCTCAGGGACATTTTCACTTTCCAGTACACCCTGCTGCAAACTAAATTAATCTTAATATAATATTTTAACAAACTCTTGAAAAACTTATTAATGGATCTTCTTCCATTCTGAAAAGTCCATCAGACAAGACTAATCATGTTCAGAATCTGCTATTGTAAAGGAAGAAACTTTCTGTTGAGTTCAGGAAACTTCAGTAAGCTCCTTAGTTTGTATCCCCCTCTTTGCCAACCAAAAAAGCTGAAGGTCCTGTGAAGATGACTGCTGCCAGGCAGAGGTAGAGTAATTTGAAGGCATTTCTGAGGAATTTGAAGAATGCAATCTTCCTCAAAGAATGAGAGAAATATTTTGCATGGAAATAAAACAGAGAAAAGCCACTCCTCTGATGAAAAATAGAAATCGCTGTCTTGCTCAACTGTTCTAATGAGTTTTATTGGTAAACACACTCATACACACCACCATGGAGCCCAAAAGGACAGAGGCAAGACCAGTTAACACGGAATACCTGAGAACATGAGCAATGCCCAGTAGTTACTGAAAAGGAGTGTCAGCTTCCCAGCTACTTTCAAAAACTCTGTCTTGTTCAAAGCCTGCTACAGCTTTGTCAACATTTAAAAAAAAAATCTTTCTCTTAGCCTAAAAGCTCAGTGAAAATGAAAAAAAATCAAAGATCTTCCCAAATCAAGAGACCGTGCATTATTTAAAGGGACTGGTTGCAACTCCCTGTATTTTTTTTTCCTTCTTCCTGCAGCTGTAACGGAAATCCATAATGCACGCTTTTGTAGACTTTGTGCCATTTGTCATGTAAGGCTAGTGCTTCTAAACTGCATGGCTGTAGAATGAGAATCTGGACCTTCATGTGAAACTAGTCTCTAGGTTTTGAAAGAAGTCTCATGTAAACAAGTCTTCCATAAACACAAGAAGAAAAGCCACAAGTAGTGAAGCAGAAAAGAAATACGTTTTACAGAGGTGCCTTTTACATGACATATCATTACACCATGTGAGTCATTGCTGTGTGATGCATTCAAGCATTGGCCAGCAATAAAAGTAGAATTAGACATTCATACAGATAATAAGAACATCCAAAGCTCTTTTTGAAAAGGTTAAAGATATATATTATTCTTACCTTAGCTCACAAACTAATGAAACAGCCAGGAGGAGGAAGAACTTTCTGAAAGGCAGGTTAGCTATCTGTCTGACCTTGCATATATCTTTCTCAGATGTTGGCTCTGCTAGGACTGGATTGTGAACTGAATGAGCAACTCTTTCCAGCTCAGAGATAAATACAGAGTTCCTGCTGTTATCTCTGGTGTTCTCAGGTATTTTCCAGAGGCCCCTTGCACATGCATTACATACCGTTACTCATTGCACCACACCCATCCCCGTGGTTCCCGAAGACCTCATGCTTCCAAGGGCTTCTCTTGCTGTCAGGCAACCCTGGAGACTCCAGTGTGGGGTCCACAACACAGAGCTGAACCAGTTGCTATGAGTTCACTCTGCAAGAGCTCAGCCCATTTCTCCTCTAAGATCTCAGGGGAGCACTCAGCAGAGCAGTGTCTGCAGCCCTGCTCAGACAGAACTGAACTGTGCAGCCACCCAGAAGAGCTTCTCAAGATCCGATGGACACCAAAGCACACTGCAGAGCAGCAGTATGCCAGAAACAATCATATGCAAAGGGCCATGTCCATCTTGAGGAAATGGACCCAAACCCAAGCCCATTTGCAAACCATTCGCACAAACGATCCATCCCTTTACCCTAGACTGAACCCAAGACTTAGCTGTAAGCACCTCTAATAGTGGAAAGTGTTCAGATTGGGATCTGAATCAAATATTATGGGCACAATTTATGTTTAATATTTGGTCATGTTTTGCTCACTGTAACACAGTGTGAAGGCCAATGCTACTCTTCTTTCTAATTGCTTGGCGCCACACCGTTGGATGGATGGAAAACAATGTTCCTATATAGTCAAGATGTCTGGTTTCCAAAATATATATTTTCTTTTCTTTCTTAAATATCAGAACAGCTTAGCTATAGGTAAGAGAATGCTTTCATTAAACAAAAAATCAAAATGTCAAATTCTTATATCCTAGTGGAATAAGAGGCTGGAAGCCTGAAAGATGCAGTCACTTGTAACTTAAGCTACTAAGACTCCAGAGAGTACTGTCAGTTTTCCAGCAAGTGAAGCACTAGGCCTCTCTGCACATGAATAGGCTGTATCCTCCAGAGGAGCTCACACTACAAATGCCAGCGTGATTTTCCCAGAAACAAGCTGCGCTTCATAGCAGCATTCATTCCAGACTGCAGGAGGGACAACACCAGAAGGCCAAAGGAAAATCAGCATAAGGACCAAGTGATTTATAGCATTCATCGAAGGCAGTGTTATTACAAAATGAGGAAAATGTCTCCTCTTTCAGCACTTTAATCACTTGGGGCAATGTAGATGCCAAAGGTTCACACCTTTGTATGCAGACCTATAATTACAAGACATAAAGCAGACGAAAGAGACCAATGACTCAGCTGTGCTAAATGAGAACAGTTACAACATCAAGCAAAATCTCTCACTAGTCAGTTTGAAGGACCAGGTTAGGGAACAAAGTAAACTCATTCTCAATTTTTACAGAGCACTCCTGAAGCTCTTCACCCTGCTGTGGCGTTCAGCAACACAAATTTCTCTCTCCCACTGGCACAAACAAGCAGCAGTGCAATACTATTGACAGGAGCAATGAGATCAGTAGAAATCCGTTTGATTTCTACTTTACCAGCTGCTTTTCCTCTGTTGAGCCTCTCCTGATAGTTGGAGAATCATTATCTATAAAGTTGTTAGTTTTCTGGGGTTTGAGTTTCATTTGTCTTTTTTACTTGCTTTCAGTGCCAATTCAGTAACTGCAAAGCTGCCTTATGAAGTAGCTCCTAGAAACATGCCCTCTAACCAAGAAAAAGAGCTGGTTCCTCACATGTTCCCTCTTGCCTTCCTGGATGGAAATGTATATAGTTTCTACACCAAGTTAATTATTTGGTGCTGAATGGACTCAAAGTAGATCTCTTTGCCTACCTGAGACTTAGGTGAACAAGAAAGGAATTTACTGCTAATGGTCAAAATGGGTGAGAAATAAATTGAGGTAGGGGTAGGAGGACAAATAAAAAGTCACCAGTCTAAGATTTGCAAAGCTACAGAATCTACAGACTCACATCTGAAAACTGGACAGATCATAAGAAAAAGGAAGATTATTGGAATATGAATTCATGTTCTTCACAAGAAAAAAAAAACAAAACAACAAAAAACCAAGAAACAACAAAACGAACAAACAAAAAATGCCACCATCACCACTCCCCCAAACTCCACTATATTGTCTAATAGTGTCTGATTTTCAGCCACTCAGACTCCTGGCTGAAACTAAAAACACAGATGAGGAGTATCAGATCTCACCCTAGAAAATGCCACTTTGTGTTTCCAGATCTTTTCTGCACTTGATGCTTAAAACATACAAAGCAGGGATTGCCATATCAGAGCAGACTTCTGATCCATCTATCCAGTAAAAACTTGTGGGATAACCTATCTGAAGAAGGAATGTCTTGCTTACTCCAGACAGTTGCTGAACTATATTCTGAAGTCCAGGTACTTATCCAAAACTAATTCAATGTTCCCACTACATAAACATGTCTAATCTCTCGATGCCTGCCAAATTTTGTTCCAACAGCTCATACCACAATCACCTAAAGAACTTCACCATAAATTTGGATGTTTCAGATCCTGATGAGTTGTCCAGACTCATCTTCTGATGAAATTGCCTACAAATAGTTATAAAACATGATTTAGAATGTTAACACACAACAGCATTTTTAAGCCTGGTAAAGAGTCAATAGATAAAGCATTAATTCTCAATCAAATTAATGTCTCTTAATGAAATGGACTGTCAATGGCATGCAGGAAGAACAAGTCATGATCTGCACTTTGTTTCCAACAGAAAATGTGTTACCACAGTTACAAATGTGTTTTAGAGATCTGGTGCAACTAGTGGAAAATTAGGTTATAAGAACTAGGGAGCTACTCAGTATGGATTTCAACCTCAATTCTGGTAGTATTATTATATTAGTGTATATTAACTAATATAGGTCCATATATGAGAGAATAGAGCCAACCTCCTCTGACTCATTAGTTCAACTCCTGTCCAAACAAATTAAGAGAGAAAGTTAGCTATTCATTATAGGGAATGGAATGGAATGGAATGGAATGGAATGGAATGGAATGGAATGGAATGGAATGGAATGGAATGGAATGGAATGGAATGGAATATTTCAGTTGGGAGGGACCTACAACAATCATCCTCTCAAACTGCCTGATCACAATTCAGAGCATGTTGTTAAGGGCATTCTCCAAACTCCTCTCAAACACTGACAGGCTTGGGGTATTGACCACCTCTCTAGGAAGCCTAACAATTGCTCCCCTAATTCCTTAGGGAGATCTCTCTGACAATGGGATTTAAATGATGGGAAAGAAATAGGACCCCTCTGAAACTTATGTTGTTTTGCAAAAGAAATAATGTTCCAGGCTTTCTTAGAGACCTTACCTACCTATAACACATGTTTTAAAGGGCAAAAGACATGAAAGGAAGTCTCTGAGGTGCAGATACAATGTCAAAGTGCTGCCAAATATCTGTGGAGTCGAGATTCTTTGAGAAACACAGCATCAGCAAATGCATGACTGGCTAATTTACTCCAGCTGATCTGATTTGTGTTTACTTGCAAAAACACAATTTGTTGTTTGGGGTTTTTTAGAGAGGTTTTTTCATTTTGCCTTCCCCTAAAATATAGAGTATTGAAATATGTCCATCCCTTTCAGTTTGCATCTCAGGAGCATTTTCTTTGAAGAGGTGATTTGGTGCCAAGAAAACAAAATACCTAGTTAGTGCTTCTGCTAGCAGACAAAGCAGAAAGATCAACAACCTGTCAAACACTGCATCCCTCCTCTCTTCTGGCAGAGCAGAACAGAGCAGCTCTTGGGTGAAGGGGCACCCATTCTCCCTGAGCTGCCAGTCCTGAATCTGCTCAGGCATTCCAGTTTTCTCCACCCATTTTGTATTTTCAACCTCTCCTTAGCAATTTGTCCAAATGAAATACAGAACTCTGTAACTTAAGCCCACAGCACACGATGTACAGATTTTCTCAGAAACTACTCACAAAACCCAAAGATCTGTGGAACAGAGGTGAAAAATACCACCATCCACTTAAAAATAAGTAGATAATGGCTACACCTTCCTGTAAGGAAAGCTTAAAATGACATTACGTCATTTATCCAAAACTGGGGGCCCACACCTCTTAGAGGTTTTGGCTGTCATTCTTGATAGCCAAAGGGAGCAGGCTTTACTGGGAAAAGTCTCCCAGTCATGACAGACAAGTAAATAAATTAACTAATAAAAAAAGAAAAATCTTTTATCAGGCAGTTAAAAAAAGATCCTTTAACTGCCTTTTCCCAAAGCTCCCTTCAGGGCTGTATATTAGAAAAAGATTAATGGTGTGCTATTTAGCACCACCTTGTGCTGACTTGTTCTTTTCAAAGGAATGCAGTCAAGGGAGAGAAACACATTCAGTCTTGACAACCCAATGCATAAGGGTAAAACACTTGGGTGATTGGGTTGGGTTTGTTAGATTGGGATTTTTTATCACAATAGCAATTTCAGAATGCAAATAGCAAGAGCAAGAATTGCCATAATTTACCATTTAAAAATTAAACCAACAAAACAAAGCCTCCAAACCTGTACAGGCCAGAGAGACTTGATCATAAATAAGAGCAATCTCTTTCAGCTTTTACTTAATTGTTACATATTAACAAAGCAGGCAGATTATTATATTTACTATACTACAACCACTCTTGCAAGCTTGCCTCTAGAATAAATCTTTACAACATGTAATTAGTGAAATTAGATATCATGTAAAAAATGTAAGTTTACTTAAACCAACTACTTTCAGAAAAAATTTGAAAGCAAAAAACCTGATTTTGAAGTCTGTGTGCCACAAATTCAATACATCAGGGCTGATCTCCCTGTGTCCATTGATGGGGTTGTGGAGTTCTGGTCCCTTTACCTCAGTCTTTCAGTGTTGACAGTGATGCTCACAGCCCTGCTCCCAGACAGACCTGTGCATCTTTCATCCTTAGAGCACCTCACTGGGGTAGGAAAGTGCTACTATTGCTACCTGTTGTGCAGGAGGTCCTTTGCTTTATCCCCTGCCCAAAGTTGTGAAGCACAAGATTTTCGGACCCAGACCGGGGGTTAGATTTCATTTCTGTGACCCTTTCTGCATGTGCTGCTAGTACCAAATCCTGTTATTGATGTTGTGTATAGAAACTCCCATCTCAAGGTAAAAGGTCCAGTCAAGAAGCCTGGCAAAACTCTAGTAGCATTTTCCAATTGCTTTTTGTGGTTCCTGGATTAGATACTATGAGAACAGGTGAGGTTCCATAAAGAAAAAAACAACCCTTTCCTCCCTGACAAAACAAACAAACAAACAAAAAAACCCACACAAAAACAAACAAACAAACAAACAAACAAACAAACAAACAAAACACCCAGAAACAAAGTATTTCAGTGATTTCCAAGAATCAATTGATACTTCAGAGCTTGGATTTTCCAATATTTTTAATGTGCAATCTTTCCAAAGTCTGTGAGTAGTCGTGAAACAGCAAAAAAGCAGCCTTTTCCCTCATTTTGCTACAGAAAGTCTGCACGAGGCAAGCCACACCTTTGCAGGGAGCTCCCACCCTGCATCAGCCCTGACACTAAGCTCCCTGCTTCCAGTCCCAGCTGGGAAGGTCAAAGGACTGCTTTCCTGGAGAAGAGTGTGTAAGTAACATGTAGGTTAAACAAATGCTAATTATGGGCCGACAGCTGAGCCCCTTGGCGGCCTCTCTGCTTGCTGTCTGGATGAGGTGGTCAGGGATTTTGCATCACAGTCTGCCTCAGAGGGAAAATTCACTCTTGGAACTGGCAAAGGTTTATGGAAGAAGGGAAAGTGTAATTAAAAATTCCCCTGAGAGGAGCTACAACAGGCCAGGTTGGATGGAGCAGGGACACCTTTCACATGCCAGATTGCTCAAAGCCCCATCCAAGCTGGTTCTGAACTCTTCCAAGGATGGGGCATCCACTACTCCTTTGGGCCATCACTCTCACAGCAGATGACTTCTTTTTAATATCTAATCAAAGCATAGCCTCATTCAGTTTAAAGACATTACCCCTTGTTCTATCTTTACATGTGAAACATACACATATGAAGCTGAAAAAATATTTCAGGATGATTTTTAAATGGAAAAAATGAATACTCAGCTTCATTTTTTTGAACAGTCCACAGTGGATTGGAAGGATGAAGAGGTTCACTGTCAATTCTATCACAAATTGAACTGCAATCACAAGTCACTGATAAAGATAGTACAACAGATCTATCAGTCATTATCACACCTTGGATGTCTTCAGTCAAATAGCTGACATTATCTAGAGGGTTTGAACGTGATAAATTTCAAAGTAGCACTTGCAGTGCTACTGCAAGTGATCTTGCTGACAATAAACCTAATTAACTTTAGATACCACAGCAAAGGAAGCAGTTTTGGGATCAAAAATTATTTAATGAAATATTTCCTTTGGTACCACTACCAACTAAATGCGGTCTTGCAAAATCTACCATGATCTGAAAAGAGCCTATACAAAATGATAGCCAAATAAAATAAAAGGAAACAGAAAAAAAATAGATTAGCCTAATGTTTCTGCACTTGGTATCAAGTTGTAAAATGGATTCAACGTGCCATTGCAAAGAGACAAGTGAAGCTGAAATATAAGGAGTTTTTCAGTTCAAATGAAAGAGGGAAAATTGGGAAAATTTATTCATTCTGGCATGCATGTATCCCATTAAAGACAACTATTTGGAAAGAATTTCTATTAAAAGCCTAATTAATCTTACATGTAATTCACAATGCAATCTTCATTGCCTATCTTGTGCATCCAGCTTTCTTACATTCAGCGGTTGCTTCAGGGATATAAGTTTGACCTCATAAATTAGATCCCAATCATGCTGGAACATCAGGGAAGCAACAGTGTCTGAAAACCTCTGAAGAAAGATCCTTTTTCTTTGTTTTATAGTCAGATAAACTGATGCTTAGATCTATTTTGGATCAGCTACCTCTCTTTCCCCTGAAGGACTAGGGACCACTTGGCCACATCTCCTACCTTCTACAAAGTTGCAAGAGCACCTTCAGTGAAGTGGCTTCCTTCAGTCAGAAGAGGTTCAAATCCACATATTGCACAAGACAGCCCTGGGATTCAGGATAGCAGGTCGCTCAGGAGAGGTGATTTATGTGCTGTGGGATCAGGCATGCAAGAGTCATCATACCAGAAGGAGAATTGTGATTAGAAGCTACCAACAAGGACACTCAGCTGGGACACAGTAAGTATGGAAAACCTTCCTGAAAGTCAGCAACAGAACTCTGGATCAGGTTTCCCCCCTTTTCTTTATCTTTCCAATCACAGGTCTCTCTCTGTAGATTGGTCAATAAATCTCATGGTAACATCGTTTTCTTGGAAGCCATCAACTATCTTGTTGATACAGAGTTATAAAACTCTTCCTATCAACAAGAGATGTTCTGTTTGAATGTTTGATTGAAGATGCATGTACTTTCAGAGAAGAGAATCACAGCAGATTTAACTTAAAGTGGTTTTCCCACAGCATATCCAGACCTATTTACCAATGCTGCTCACTGAAGAGTCACCCAGAATGTCACTGAGTACAACACTTAATGACAAAGATAAGATCTCCAATATTTAAGGACATACATGACAATCTTCCAGTATTCCAGTAAACTCTGGAACTAAACTGGTTTCCTGAAGAATAGTTATGTCTATCAATACATTCTTCTACAGTCCTGTGATTTATATTTGTATAACTGAATGAAGAGCTTGATACTCTGTAGGAGTCCTGGGATCTAAAACAGATTTGTTGAATTGAAAAAAAGTTTTCTCTTTTTCAGCCCAACTTTTGTTCACAAACAGGTTGAATTACATCATCTGAAACTTGAACATAAACCAGAATTGGTGGGTTGGGAAGTATGGGGAGGAATGAGAAGGAATACTTTATTTTTATTTTAAAAAAATGTTTTTCGGAAAAGAAATGTTCCTGTATATGTATGAATATGTTATTTTGCTAAGTGTACAAATAACTTTTTTCCTACAATATTTTTAGAGCTATAGTTTTCTTGCCAAATTCAGCAATTAAATATGACAAATAATAAGAGTTCATTTCATGTCCACAAATCCAGTTCAAAGCTACCTACCTCTAGTAGTGGTAAGACTGCCAGATTACCAGCAGAGCTGTGAAAACTACCATACTTGAGAATTTTCCATTATTAATTTGTCCTGAAGCAGCTGGATGAGGGATTCAGCATCCCTCCTGCTCAACCTGGGAACTTTTCAAGCTCCCCGTAGCCAAAAATCTAGTACTTTTTGTTAGATCATGTCTAGACATAGTCTAGACCATATCCAGTCCCCTCAGATATGTACACATCCCAGTTCTCAGGCCCAGATGTCCATATCCCAGCTTCTCATCCTAGTGTGTGTGTT
The DNA here is from genome assembly GCF_022539315.1 of Serinus canaria. Taxonomy (NCBI): domain Eukaryota; kingdom Metazoa; phylum Chordata; class Aves; order Passeriformes; family Fringillidae; genus Serinus; species Serinus canaria. The sequence goes on along the minus strand of NC_066313.1, from coordinate 49,683,137 downwards.
CTCTGCCTACACACCTCATCCTCCCACATGCCCTGTTTTTTCTTGCAAAGGAAATCCACATGCCTACCCTGGACAGGCTCCATGCAGTCTCCACTAGCTGCTGAAGATGCGGGACTGAGAGGCCAGGACTTTGAGGACAGATGATGTGGCCAGGATCCAGGTTAAAAAATCCCATTTCTGAGATGCAGGGAAAAAGCAAGACAAGCTGATTCAGTAGCCTGGATATTGGTACCTAAAGTCATTTTGCAATTACTTACAGTGTTAAAGACACAGAGCTGGAAGGTGTGACAAGAAGCTGGGGATGACCCATGTGCCTAAAGAAAGGCAGCTGGAGCCCAGGGAGCCTACATTAAGGCCTCCAACACATTTCCAGAAATCCCAACTAAGTCCCTCAGAGTTACATAAATGAAGGAAGTGAAATGCCATCTTTGTTTTTTTTTAAAGGCTAGCTAAAGTATTTGCAAAACAGACAGCAAGTGCAGAAGTAGTTTATTGCCTCTAGCTTGATTTTCTTCCAAAATTTTTTCTTGGTTCCACTAACAGCCATACCTCAAACTCATTAGTAATAATTTTTTCCTGCACTTTACCACAACTAATGTGCATGTAATGTGTAATACACACACTTCTTTTTGCTTTCATTCAGTAAGTCCATAAATACCTATTAATATCTCTGTAAAAAAACAAAGTTAAGGCCCACCAGCTCTTCATTTTCAGCTCCACATGCAGAAAGAGCAAAGTGTCCAGTATGACATTTACTCATGCCCAAAGTGACTGAGCATCATTGACCAGCTTAAACATGGTGAGACATAAATAAAGCACAGCATCTACAATGAGTAAAATTCCAATTTTGCAGCCACAGAGACTTTTCTTTTTTCAGAGTTGCAAACATTGATGGAGCTAACTTCAAAAATCAACCCTGTGGTAATTCTGCTACTCTTCTGACACAAAGAGATCAAAAATTGTCCTAGCTGTAAATTACCTGCACTAGATCACTTCATTCAAATGTTACTAATTAGGCCATTCTGGGATCTGACACAATGTGTGCAGTGAGGTTACAGACAGTTTCTCCTGCCTGATCCAGGCATCTAATCCTCTTTTATATCGTCAGAGCATGAGGTCTTCAGTCAGTCCTTGCTGTTGATTATTTATGCCTTGGGAGTATGTTATGCCTTGGCAAAATATCTGTACATTTTAACCAAAATGTTAAAAGCCTGAACTCTCCACCTCAGGTTACACTGCAGATATTTAGAGCAAGGTATTGTTTATTTTAATTACTGTGTCTCAGATTTTTTCAACATAAAGCAGGATTTCAAAAGCTTATATAACACATCATTTCTTTTTCCTTATTAATGACAATTTTTAATTAGAAGTTCTTTCTACCTGAAATACATACAGAGAAGTAGACAGCAAAATTCCCCAGGTAAAAACAATGTTTCAAAACTGTATGTCATGGACACTCAAACAATAAAAATTTTATTGACTTTTTAAAGATGTGAAAATGAAAGCCAAGGAGTAAACAGTATCAATGAAATTTGATCTAATTATCAATGCAGAGCACAGGGTTAACCCCAAATCCAATACCTCATAGCAAGAATGCTTAGTATTGGACTCAAATCCAAATGGATTCACCAGCATCAGCAGATTCCTAACTAAGCATTTGAGGACCCAAATCCTTACCCTCACTTCATTAACCCACCCAGTGGTGAAGAGATGTGATGTGAATGTGCACATCTCACATCCCCAGATCGGGTCACATATAGGAAATGGGTTCATATTTGCTTCCCCAAACCAAGTCTGACACTATGGCTATGAGCTTAGGTTGAACCTAGAGACAAGTAAACATTTTCCATCTGCTCCTCAGACTTATTCCATCTTTCCAGCCTAGAAGGAGCAGGAGAGACACTATGATGGCCCACAGGTATTAGGAGACTCTGAGTTGCCAACACAGCAATATGAGAGCTAGAGAAAACGCAGACAGGGACAAAAGACATATTACACCCCTGGTGGACTCATATCTAAATTTAGATTCACAAGAATGTGACAAAATACACCATTAAGGATCACAGGACTTAATTTGAAAGATGGCAATGGAGAAAGGGGGGAAACATTGCCACAGTATTCCTCAGCAGGAACTCTTCCCATTACAAACTATCTATGAGGTGGTAAAATAAGCTCCAGCTGGCAATTTACTGTGACTCCTCTGGGATAGTTATTGTAAAATACAATCACATGGCTCATGCATATTGGGCCAAGCACACTGAGTGCACACTGAGTGTATATAAGTTTGGTTTTTTCCCTACCACAAATGCAAACAACTGTGTGTGGCTGCATTAATTCAGGTTCATGTTGCAAGGCTAGAAATTATGAGGGTAGGTAGAATCTGAGAATTCTGCAGCTAAGTCAGGAGTTTCTAAAGGTTCCAGTTCTCCCTCCAAAAGATGTCAGGTGTTTTGTGCTAGAAGGAGTCAAATCTAAGGAAAATTTATCCTTAGAAGAAGAGGAAATTATGTGGTTTGCTGCTTTTCTTTTCATATACCAGCAGCGGACTATTTACTTATATCTTCAGAGTAGGGTCATTTACAAAATATTGAGATCTATACTCATGAAAAACATACTAAGAAGGTAAAGACATCTTAGGAGTTACTATATATAAAAATTAAATGGCATAAGTTAATACCCTATTTGCATTTTCAGTCTACAGTGGACTTCCAAATTTCTCTGCATATTTTTTCATGGAATGAAAGGAAAAGAAGCTATTTGTTTGTTTCACTGATTGAACATGGTGGAATGTGACTAGTTTGGTCATAAACTGGGACATTTGTCCTGTTTTATACTTACTCTCCTCTGTGATTATTACAGTGCAATCTGAGCTACTTTAATTTGGAAAGAAAATGGAACAGAAGACTATGCAATGCTGTGGATTTTCCCCACCAGTTCCACAGGAGCAGGAGAGCAAAAGATACAGAAAAAGGACATCTTTGTTCTGTTGAAGTTCAGGTTTTATTAGATTTGAGGTTTGGGTTTTCTGAAAGAGTTGTTTATTTCCACATTGTATTAAAATACAGACACACATATATTTCTTCTTAGAAAAAAACAGATTGAAAGAAAAAAAATATGCTGACATTTGTAATGATCCTTAGTTCCCCAGTGACTTCTTTCCAAATCCTCCCACATTGCCAGGAAAACTTCATGAATATTGCATTGTGGAGAGATGAAAATCATCAACCAAGAGATTCAGGATGGCTTTTAGATACCCTTGGCCTGATACACTAAATATTTTTATGAGCTCTTGAAACTAACTAAATGTACCATAGGAACCCACACTTTGTTTAAAGGACAAGTCTGATGTTAGCACCTGTGAAACTGAGAGGATATGCAATAGCAAACTGCATTATTTCTAACATCCTGAGAGTTAAAGGAGTCCAGCTAAGTAATACTATCACAGTAAATGCTAATATTATGAAGGCATGATTAACTATCACAGCATAATTACTTTATGTAACAAATATGCCTGATGCAGAGAGATTTTTTTCCCTGGCACATCTTCCAAACTCCTCACAGCCAATGGTTTAGGGTGTCCCTGAACCAAAAGTCACATCCTGAGCATGAAATTTACTTGTCATCTGGGGATCTATACTCCACAAAGAAGATGAAGTATTTTTGCCTAGACTTCTGCTGCCACTTCTAGAAGCCTATAGACTTCTGCTATATTTTTCATGATATAGCAAATCATTATGGAGAAGATACTTCCTTTTGTTTATCTTCAGTTTATCAGCAACTATCTCTTTAAAAGAAAAAAAAGAGCTCATGACTGAAATTAATTGTTCCAAGTTTTTAAGAATCATCTTTTGTTCACCTTCTCTTTAACAGTCTTTTGCAGATTGTTATCAAATTACCCCAATTAGACTTACTTCTCCTCAGCTTCAACCTGCTGAGTGTATCAACAGGTTCTGCAGCCTCTTCCCACTGCCAGCACTTTGGCTTTGGGTGCTCATGACCAATTATGGCACAGTGTGGCTGAACCTTGGGTGAAGCTGCTGGGAAAGAGCTGAGTGAGAAAGACCCAAGAGATGCCTCACTGGGGACCTCTTCCCAGCTTGGGATCTGCTTTTGGCCTGAATCCTGGCCCACAGTCCTTGTCTGAGCAGCACTCAGGGATGCCTGTGCCTGGCCTTGTGCTGTGACCACCTGCTGCCTTGCCTTCCCAGCGTGGCTTCAGCCCAAGTCTGTCATCACAATCTGGTCTAGAAATGAGGGTCCTTTACTGTCCTGATAACCCCCTAGACCTGCTCTGCTCCTCCTGTTTGGGTACCATGGGACAGGGCTCCTGTCCAAGGGTCTCTACAGCCTCTATGCTCCTCGCAGAGCAGCCCAGCATCCACTCCACCCTGACTGGCCTGAAGATGTCACAAGACACTATGCTGGACATCCAAGCCTCTTTCACTGCTCAGAAGATAGACCCCAAGGAATTGTTTCAGTAAGCTGACCTGGATATTACTTCTCCTTAAGGCAAGATATCTCATCATTGTTGAAAGTGTCTAAGAGACCTGACAGATGAGCATGGTTAAGTATACATTGCTCATTGTTAGGAAAATTTATCCTAATTTTAATGACAATAAGACAGAACCAACTCTGGGAGCCAAATGGATGATGGGGTAAAATATAAGCAATTATTACATGGACATGTAAATGGTATGTAGGAAGATCTATAAATCTACAGAAGAACAAAAGATTTTATAAAGGTTGTCTGATGGCTAGAACTTACATAAATTAGATACGTTTCCATAGTGGCTTTAAGACAATTCCCAGTCTTATCACTCTTTAATCTTTCAGTAGGGGAACGTTTCTGATTGAAGAGCTTTTAAAGGAGTTTTTATACAAAGTTAATGGAAAACCACTTGCAAGAGTAGCTAAATCACCATGAATTCAAGAACCTTCCTCCTGATTTAAAACTTTGTCTAACTGAATAGCTTTACAAAAATGTAAAAATCTACTGTATGACCAGGAGAATTGTCTTTCTTATCTAATAACACATCTAAAATCCAAGTGTACTACAGCAGATGCAAAACAAGACCTAAATATTCTAAGCCCTTCAAGGATAAGTCTAGAGGTAAAGAGTGCATCACCTATTCTAGGTAAAGAAGAAATGACCACATTCAAATTGAAACACGTCATTGTAAGGGCCAAAGCTCCATATTCCACATTATGTCATGAAAAGGTAAGGGGGGTATGGGGGAGTGTCTGTCTGTCTGCCTATCTTTTTTGACAGAAAGTTTCCATTATTATTCTTAGGAGCACTGAAGCAGAAAAAGATCACAGCTGTGGGGGGAAAACCACCAGAGGGAAAAAACACATGAAACTATTCCTATTCACATTAGCTTGGATGTCTAGACATAAAATGTGATAAGTTATCAGTAGCACATTAACTTAACATATGGCCTTTAAAGATTCATGTGCAAGCAATGAACTTGTTTTATATTTGTCCCTGGCATAACTCATGATCATTCTAAGCCAAGAGCTGTAGACATGTCAAGTGTGCAAATATCTTTAGCATTTTTATTTGACTTTTATTGCTTGTTTGGTTTTTACCTTGCTTCTCCCTTTACAAATTCTTCATGCTTGTGGAAACTGAAATATTTCTCCATCAATTCTTGCCTTAATTCTGAACCAGGTATAATTTTAGAAACTACAGACTATACTTTTCTGGTTAGACTTAGTGAAGTATGTACAGCTCCTGGATATTTGAAATAAAAGGAAGATTTTCTAAATTTAGGGGTGGAGATTTCTGTTGGAAAACTGGTCATTAACAGAATTTAACTTGTAACTCTCATAAGTCCAGAGTAGATAAACTAGAAGAAAAGTACCCAGAAGGAATTTTGCATGCAAGTGAGAGAGAGTATGCTGAGCTGGAGTGGCTGTCCTAGTGATATAAGGTGAATACATCACATGAACACCCATACACAGAATGCACATAGATATGCAAAAAAAAAAAAAGAAAGGAAGTAAGTTTTTGATAATAAAGCTAAAACTTTACATAGAATTTATAGAAGATAGTAGAGATAAAAGAAACAAATTACTTGCTACAAATTCCCTTAAATTTATATGAAACCATTATTTTCTTCTCTGTTGAGAAAATAAACACAAATCCTTCAAACAGAAGCACATACTGCTAGACTGTCAGAAAAAGCAGATCGTGGTGTATTTACAGCCTTTGCTCACACAATGAAAGCAAACTGGGAAAGGAAGCACATAAATCAAAGTTCATAATGATGCCAATGCCTGAAATGTGGGACAGGACATCAAATCTTCTGCTTCTGACTATCTTTGATCTCAAGACAAGGTATTCAAACCCATTCATTGAGACTCACATACATGCCTTCATTTCCAAGGAAGGTGAAATGTGGCCACCCACTTAAAGACTCACTCAAATTCTAGCACAAAACAGGTTCTAGTTTCCCCTTATTTCATTTGCCCTACACAATAAAATATTGTTTAAAACTTACATAAATAAGTTAATAAAGGATTTTAAAGGAATATGAAATTTTACTATTGCAAATTCTCTCTGGATATTTTCTGAGGCTTTCTAATAGACTATCTTAATGGTATTTTACATGTCTTAAGCAGTGGTAGTCCAGATGCCTTAATAAAAGGTTAACTGCTTTTGGATTCACTGCCATTGTCTGGGTAGGCCCCAAAGATGTTTCTATAATACCAAAGGAGAGAGACAATAACTTCACAATTAGGAATCAAACTTCTTAGTCAGAGCTTCATGTTTTACTGGAAAATGTGGGCCTCTGTTCATAGGAATTGGAATCTGGATGGATTCTGACATCTAACAAACAATGACCAATTCTCATGTAAGTAGTTCACTCCCACCTTCCCCACAGGACCTTCTTTATTGCCTGAATTAGTCATTTAGTCGGACTGATATCTCACCACCACAAATAAGCAGTTTTTTAGCTGTAAAAAAAAAAACAATTGAAATGAGAGGCATTGATTATGTTTCCTCATGCAAGGAAACAAACACATCGTAAGAATGACTCACATTAATTTGTAAATGCCTAGGAAGTCATCAAACCTCACTATAACCACAGATAAATATTTTGTAGCATACTTCACTTGTCTGCAATAATAAAGTCAAAGCATCTCTATGAGCCACAAGCCTTTCTAAGTTACAGCATATTTAACCTGAAAATACTCAGAGACTAATTACTTGCTACAAATGTCTGTTAAATTTATACAAAACTAATATTTTCTTCTCTGCTGAGAAAATAAACACTTCAAACAGAAGCACATACCAGCAGATGTCAGAAAAAAGCAGATCACAGCCATTATAAAGCCTTTGCTCACACAATGAAAGCAAGCTGGAAAAGGAAGTAGGTAAATCAAAGCACCCATTTCTACCGATGCCTACAGCTGGAAAGTAGCTCCCGATGCTCAATACACATATATGCAGCTGTATCCTCTGCCTCTTTGGCACCACTTTTCCAACAAAGGTAGATCAGCACTTCCCAATGGGAACGGCCAAAACCAGGTGACATTGTCTACAACAGGCCATATCCAAAACCACATCCTTCCACCTCATCCACAAGTGGAAGTTGAGCAATTGGAAGACATCCCACCATTGGGTCATAAGCCCAGCTCACATTTTAACAGTGAAAGTACTCAGATATGACTCAGCTTCACAGAGCAGGGACACTCCCAAGCCCTGCACTTCTGCTCCTTCTGAAAATAGGTTAATGAAATCTCTTAAAAAAGCTACCTGGCTACATATTGCCTTTTCATAATCTCTTTCAGATGTTCACTGGTTTGTTATGATTTGTGTTGCCACAGTGACTGGAAGTCTCAGGTGACACTGAGGAACTCTTATGGTAAATGACACACTAAAATGTACTGAGTCAAAGTTCCTCTGAAGAGCTAATTTAGAATTCAAGTGCTCTGATTCCTGAATGGAGACAAAACAAAAGAGGGCTGTTGATGAAACTTCAACCCCAGAAGTCTACCTTGTCTTCAGTGGAAGGAAATAAATGCACTAAACCACTGACAAATCACCCTCCAAACTGCTCCAGTAAAGATTTTGGAATGTAAGGAGATGAAAGCCAGTGACGCTTTAAATCATGACACTGCAATTTGCTACTTCATTAGTTGATTAATAGCAAGTTCAGCTGCCCTCACATGAAAAGGGGAAAGGAGTGGGAAGGCATTAACCTTACTTTCTCCTCTTTTCCACATGAGTTGAGGCTTAAGGAAGAATATGCTGATGAGAATGTGTGGGAAAATGGTTTTCTTGCAGACCTACAATGGTTGGAAGCAATATTCTGAACCCAGATTTTAAGAGCGACATCTCAGGGTTAACCACAAAATACTTTAACGACATTCTTCAACTCAATGTTTTATTGCTTTTTCCTCAAAAAACTGTACAAAAACCCCAGAGACAAACTAAACAAGACCAGTAGGAGAAAACCTGACTGGGTAAAGAAAGCCCTGTACCTCAAGATGGAATGTCCCTGTGGTTACAACATTTTAAGAGATTTTTTTATTTCCAAATCATTTTTGTAATTTCTTTGTTCAACGAGATGAAATGCAAAGTCCTACATGTGGGGATGAACACCATCAGGCAGAGGTAAATGTGAAAAGCACCCACATATACCAAGTGAAAAGCAGCTTGACAGAAAACACTTGGTGAACACCAAGTTGAACACGAGCCAACAGTATGCCCATGTCGCAAAGAAGCCAAGGTTAACCTGCACTGCATTAGGCACAGCATTGCCAGCAGGTCAAAGGGGTGATCCTGCCCCTCTGGCACTGGGGAGGCTGCCCCTGGACAGTGTTCATGTGGGGCTTGTGAATGCAACAAAGACATAGACATACAGTAGAGAGGGCAATAAATGGCCAAAAAGATGACACAGGTACTGGAGCAGCTCTCCTATGAAGAGAGGTTGAGAGAGCTGGGACTATTCAGACTGCAGAAAAGAAGTCTCAGGCAGATTTTATCCACGTCTATAAAGACCTGAAGGGAATGTTTAAAGAGGACAGAGCTGGCCTCTTCAGTGGTGTCCAGTGAAAGGACATCAGAAAACAGGCACAAACTCAAACACAGAGATGTCATCTGAACATCAGGAAACATCTTTTCTTGCTGTGAGGATGACCAAGCATGGGCACACCTGGCCCCAGGAGCTTGTGAAGCCCCCATCCTTGGAAATATTCAAACCCAACTGGCACAATCCTGATCAACTGGCTTTGGGTCACCCTGCTTAGGAAGGGATGTTGGCCCAGACAATTTCCAGATGTCACTTCCAATCAATTATTTTGTGTTTCTGTGACAATAAGCAACTATATCAATATTTACAACTGCATGCTCATCTTTAACTTATTTCATCTTTTCTTTCTTTTCTTATTTCACATTTTTTAAAGGAGCTGTAAAGAATGAAATGCAGAAAAGGCTTATTGCACCACACCCTCACACAGCCTGTCATATAAACACTTCATTTTTCGTTGAATGTAAATGTTTAGTAGACTAAGGCCAGACTTTATCTTCCTTAATTCTGTTTATCTAAGTAACTAAGTAACTTATTTGTCTGGGCTCCTGCTGCAAGCTGTACAGCTCATTACAGGCATTGTTAACTGTGCTAAATGGGCATTTTTATGCAACAGAAACCTGAACTGTCACCAAAAGGGAGGTTTCCACATTCCCCATGCTCCTGCATCCCTCCAGGGAAACAGACAGTACATTGGAACCTGATTCTGCTTATTCCAGCAGCTGCTAAAAGAGACACAGAAGGAGCAATGGCATGAATGGAGCCAGAGGCAGGCTGACTTAGAGTGGGCCTCTGGCCATGACCTCAGTCTACTTTTCTCCACTGGCTTTAAAAAAATAGCTCATACTAGGCTGTGTGCTAGAAAGAAATTAATCTCTTCTGTTGTAATTAAATGCATTTCAGATTAAATCTGATCCGTTCAACTGTGTCTCAGCAAAACCCTACAATCTCCAGTGGTTCAAAATCAAGTCTTGTGTATCTGCATGCAGTTCTCAGTGATGAAAATATATGCAAGAAAAAAAAAGAAAGGTAGAATTTTATTTTTGTTACTTTGATCAGACACCTTTACATCAATTGTTAGAATTTTAAACTTAATGAGAGTATGAATCAATACTGTTACTATCTAGTGCTATGTGATAAAAGGGAGTGTGAACGACAAATAATCAGAAAGCACCTACTGAGAAGTTCCACTTAGGCACAGAAAAACACATTCAAGCATAGCATGATAGTAACAAAGAATGTGCCAGTTACCCAGAATAACACTAAAAGAGAAACATGCTTTCTCTGTGATAATAATGTGATACACAAAACTATCCCAGAAGGAATGAGATCAGACTCCAGTCATTTTTAATACAGTCATTTTTCATCTGTTCATTAACATAATTCATCATTTATATTCAAGATTTGCATATTTAACTCACTGGACATCTGTCTGTTGCTTCCAGTCTAGTTTGTCTGACACAACCCCATAAATGCTCCCATATGTCAATTACTTCATTCTAGTAAACACAGAAAAGGGATGAGGGTGCCAATGAATCTTGCTAAGCTTCTCCTACAACTGAATCACGGTGGCACGAAAAATAAAATACTATAAAAGAAGTACTAGGAAACAATCACAAGAAACAGCTGCCTAGATTCACAGATTGGATTAAAGCAACATAGCTGATGTTGGAACTTCTGGGGCTATGACTCAAAGGAGAAGCAGACTGTGGCTATTCAGGCTACTCCTCAGGCTTTGCCTGAAGTGTTACACAGCAATACCTTGCCATCCTACTGCTCCAAGAAATCACCTACTGACTGCTACATGTCCAGAAGTCCTTGAGGAGTGAAAAAGGCACATGTGCAAATCTGTTACACATACACAGTCTAATCCAGGGGACACAGAAAATTAAGCATCCCCAAGTTTTGAAAACTTTCTATCCAAAATTAATTCTTGTTCAGAGAGTTGGCAAAAAGTGAGCTTAAAACAATCCCACCAGAAATGTTAAGACTCATCTGCCAGAGATATAAATGCATTCATATGAGTGAATAAAGCTGCAGAAGCTATGCAGTGACTTTCTGAATACTGAAATCACCAATTTGTTACAATTTTGTAACAAACCTTTGTAATCAATTATGGAGTTTGGTGTCTCCAGCTTACTTAATGACAAAGCAATCATTGCTACATCACCTCCATGCAGACAGCTTCCCGATCTCTGTATTTTATTCTGCCTCAAAGCCAAAGTAGTAATGATAATTTAAGAGAGACTTGGACAGTTCAGAGCTACCCAGATAATTTGAAGTCATGCATATAGAAAAAGGCTTGCAGGAAGACTGTAGGACAGGATTTTCAGTGACAGGCTACCACATTTTAAGCCACAATTTTTAAATGCTTTACTTAGAATGCAGAACTTTTACATTTGCTAAAACTTTACCTTGAATGAAAAAAAACCCTGAAAAAAAAAATAGAAGAACACAGGTAAAGAACTGGAAAGCCTGGAAGGGACAGGAAGAGAGAATGATGCATTGCTCTGTAAGTCTGTAATATTACACTTGCCACAGGAGACCAAAAGAAAATTAGGCCACAGTTTTAAACCTATTTAATTTTTTTAATTATTAGCCTGTAACTAAAGGTGCAAATATATGCTGTCATCTACATGAACATTAAAATGTTCTTATAAATTTATAACTGTTAAATAAGTTTAAAACTGCTCTTACAGTTTTGCCCGGACTGATTGAATTTCTCCACTTAATGTAGCTGAGTTTTGGCAGCAGATTATTTTAGATGCACAACTGCGAAGAAGGTGGAAATGGAAAACCATCAAGAAAAGCATTTTTTTCTAAGCATAATCCATAGTTTTTATACAAAGTTCTTAATCTCAACTACACCTGCTTCACTCTTCAGGTTTTCAGATTTCTTGAGGTAATCTTGGTGATATGGGAGCAGTAGAATTACAAGTACAGAACAAATAGCTCTGTTTCTTTTCCGTAAATCAGTGTGGCAAGCATGAAGATCCCCTCTGTCCAAATGAAAATCTGATGATTGACTTCCTTAGTTGTTTGCTTCCAGCTGCTACAAAAAGATGTGGCTAGTCAATGGAAGCAAGCCTAGTTTACAGTTTTCGCTTCATTTTTAAATGAATTACCTGTTTCATTCAAAAAATACTTCAATATGTTCACCCCATGGCTGTTTTCCCCAGCTTTTCACATCTAGTTTCTTTGTTGTAAATAACACATAGAAATACAGAAAAGTATGGCCTTCAGCCAAAATAATTTCCCACTCAAAAATGAGAACACTAAAAGTCTGTGAGAAAGTCATACAGTGACTAAGCAGGAAACATGTAGGACATAGACAGAAACTGAGTCAGAGACACAGAGTTTATTGACTGCTGTGCATCTCCCTGGGAGAGAGATGTCAAACAATGGGCTCTGAAACATCTGACTCTCAAAACAGAAATTCTAAAATGAAGAACAACCTTTGTTCATATGGCAATCTGTGTGGATTTGAAGTGTGTTAGCATGTAAAATTCTCAAAAAATAAAGACAATATTAAAACTTAAGAACATAAGAACTGCCTTTCCAGCTACAAAAAGAGGTTCACTAGATTGAGCAGTGCCCTCTAACACTTGATTAAAGGAAAAGAGAAGGAAAATATAAGTATGGAGAGATATTCTTTAATAATATTTTCTTCATTTCCCACAATTTTCAATCCAGAGACCACCATTACTGAGTTATGCAGAACATCTTTCACCCCTTTGACTTACTAGAAATACCCTTTTTTCTCTATTTGTATGAGAGATTGTACAAAGTCGTTCTCTTACTCAACCTCTCAACCAAAATGTATTCAGAAAGTATGAAAAGTAATGTCTGGAAATGCCTTTTCGCCTTTATATCACTAAACACAAATGAGTAAGTAAAGTTCAGAAGCTTCCCCCGTACGTGGACCTATTCTTCTTCCTTTTCTTTTTTGCTGTTTTATCTTCTGTTTTGTTTTTTTTTTAATGAAGAGGCAATAAACTTACGAGAAGAGGGGAAAAAATAAAGAATATAGAACAAAACGTAAATGTTATTCTAATACATTTTAAGAGGAAAAGGAACAAGGAAAGAGGAGTTGTGAAAAAAAAACCCCAAACCATTTGGTCCAACTCTTGTTGGGTTTGCAAGAAGACTCCAGCTGGAAACCCTGGCTAGACTATATTCCAAGCTATGTGGTTTTAACATTTATCTGTCCAAAGAATATCTACAATATCTGCTATGCAAGCCATGTGTTATTTGCACCATGCTGGGGGCATAGGGTGGCTGCAAAAAAGGAAAATCTATCCGTGACAAATCAGAAACATAATGAGGGAATGACATAATCTGTTTTTTAGTGAAAGGCCTTACAACCTTTCATGCAATTTTGAGGTTTCCATTTGAGTGCTTGGGCAACTTTCTCCACGTTTACAGAGGCTGCTCTTTTTCTCAAAGTGGGACTGATTAAAGAGTGGGATTTTTTTCTAAAATCATAACAAGAAATATGAAACAATTATGTCTCAGTGGATATATTTCCAGCTATTTTTCTTTGGATAATTAGAACAACTCTGAAGCAATATAATTAAGAGGTAAAGCTTACTGGTCAATTTAATGATGTATTTTGTGGTTACACAAGAGAAACCTGGTGCCTAAGTGATACTGGCTTGCTGACATCTGGAGAGCAGACTTCTGTCTTCTGTGAGAAATTGTCCCCCCATTGGACTGGGCCACTTTCCACCCAGCTTCATGATGAATGCATCATTGGCCAAAGCTGAGCCCGTCAGACACACAAGTAATTTCTCTGTGATAACATATATTTAAAAGGGTGAAAAATGCTGCACAGCAGCATCTGGGAGAGAGGAGTGAGAAAATACGAGAGAAACAAATCTGCAGACACCAAGGACCCTGAAGAAGCAGAGGGAGGATGCACTCCAAGTACCAGATCAAAGATTCCCCTGCAGCCTGTGATGCAGAGCACAGTAAGCCAGGTTGTTCCTGAAGCCTTGAGGATCACAGTGGATGAGATATCCACCTGGAGCCAGTGGCAGACCCCATGCTGGAGCAGATGGGTGTGTCCCAAACAAAGCTGCAGCCCATGGATATCCCACACAGGTGCAGGCTCCTGGCAGGTGTTGCAGTCTGTGGAGAACTCCGAGACCACACTGACACAAGTTTTCTGGTGGGATTTGGGAGCCCATAAGGGACCCACACTGAAGCAGTTCATTCCTAAGGGACTCTTCTACCCTGTGGAAGGAGGAGCAAGTTTGTGAAGAATTGTAGCCCATGGGAAGGACTCTCAAGGAGAAGGTCATGAAGGACTGCAGCCTATGTTTAAGGATCCCACTGGAAAATGAAAAGAGACCAGGCAATAAGGAGTGGCAGAGACAACATGATGAACTGATTCCCCATTCCCCACCCTCTGTGCTGATGAGGGTAGGAGGAAATGGAGAAGTTGATAGTGAAGCTGAGCCCAGGAAGAAGGGAGGGGTGGGAGAAAGGTATATTAACATTAATTCTTATTTCTCATTATTGTCAAATAGTAAACTAAATTAATTTTGCCAAGTTGAGTCTGTTTTGCCCATGATGGCAATTGAAAAGTGATCCTTCTCTCCTTAGCCCCCCTACAAACTTTTCATTGCATTTTCTTCCCTGGTCCTTTTGCTGGAGAGAGAGTGATAGAGAAGCTTGCTGGGCACCTTATGGCCCAGCAGGACAGGAAAGCACTGGAAGGTGAGGGGTGTGCAGAATGTAAACTCTCACAGCTCGTGAATAAACCTTTACTTCTTGTGACCACTGGAGCAGTGTTTCCTCAGTCTTCCTGCTGTGTCAAGAATCTTCCTAACTACATTTACAACATTATTTGTGGCATTATTTGAGTGTTATCTGAGTCAATCAGTACTGAACAAAATCTTCAGCAAAATGTTAGAAAAAAATCTGAATCTAAAGTTGTCTCTTCTTTACAGAGAAACACAAACATAAGCCACACATACTCTGACCACTCTTTGTAATTCTCTGAAGTTCAGGAAGGCAACACTAATACCTGGAAAAACTCCACTTGAGGCATTAATATATACTCCTTACTATGAATTCTTATTTATTGTCATGAAATGTTATCTACTTTTTGATACATGGTAGGGTAAAGGTGCATTTGAAAGAAGTAGCTGTCTGAAATGATATACAAGGCAGTTACTGTAGAAGGCATTAGTTTCAGACAGAAATAGCAAAAGGCAGTGCCAGAGACTTCTCCAGCTTACAGCTGGATCAACTTCAAAATCTGATTTTTTGTCTCGCCATTCAGAACAGAAGAGTAAGGTTTTTTAATTAAGCCTGTTCATAGCATCTGCAGAACTGGAGAGTTGCTGTCTACATCAGAATAATGCTTGAGCTACTTAAAAGACAAGGTTATGAAGTCAAGAGAAACAACATCCAGTATTTATAATCCACATAGTTAAATTTGTGGTAAAACTCGTAATGAAAGAAAATAACAATTACACCAACTATATTAATTCTGAAGGATCCCAAAATTGCAATTAAGAATTACTTCTCAAATAACTGAAATACAGCAATACTTTAAAAATTACATTATACTGTTCAGAAGGCCTTTCGTAAAGACAACACAGAGCTGTACAATTTTTATTCAAATTTCTAACTAAAAAATATATCAGTATTTTTTTAACTGTCTGAGTAATACTGTGAACTTTAAACAAGGATTGGGTTACTTGTATGATATAAAGTTTATAACATAAAAGCAGAAGCAGTGTCCAACACTTGGCCATGAAACAAAAATCTAAGGTATATTAACAGAGACATGATTAGCAGAACAGTAAACGACAAAGACTTGAATCAGTTTCAGACTTTGAAGATAAAATTTTGATGTCACCAGAGCTAGAGTGGAATTCAGTGACCTTAGAGATTTCCAGCGTCATGGACAACCCAGAACACCTGGACAGAGCTGACAGCTATGTCACAGGACTCATGGGGGAAAATGTGGGGCAACTGAATTCCAGGAATGTACCCCTACCACTAAAAAGGGCATTAAACTCACATGCATAGGAAACAAAATCATCTCCCTACCTACATAATCAACTGATCCAGTTTATCCTAGAAGAGACACTTACAGGTGATCAGCTGAATAATTTTTAAGAGTGTTGAGCTGAATTAATGCAACTGAATCCCACTCTGTTCCCCATCCTGATCTCTTTATTATATTGGCATCTGAGGCACCTCACATGAATGTGGAAACTTCTTTTGGGATGCAGAATCTTAGGTGACTGTAGTCTGGGCATGACTCCC
This sequence comes from Serinus canaria, assembly GCF_022539315.1. Taxonomy (NCBI): domain Eukaryota; kingdom Metazoa; phylum Chordata; class Aves; order Passeriformes; family Fringillidae; genus Serinus; species Serinus canaria. The sequence continues at coordinate 49,666,815 of NC_066313.1, read as the reverse complement.
ATCTTGAGTTCTTGAAGATACACATACTTGAATGATACATCCATATATATAGATAGATAGATAGATAGATAGATAGATAGATAGATAGATAGATAGATAGATAGATAGATTATATACATATATATATATATATATATATATATATATATCAGAACTTAAACCAGAAATATCATAGCCTGTCTGGAGTTCTTTAGTGATTACAAATGTATAGAAACAAATAGAAACAGATAGGATGCCCTCATGTATCAAGTCCACTATTCCACATCTGTAGAATGACAAGTCCAAAGTAAGACATGTCCTTTCCTTGCCTTCACACACACCAGAAGCTGTGACATACTTCATTTCCCATACCAAATGTGGTATTATTAATACAAAAAAAAGTAGCACCAAAAAATAGCCCTTGACACAGCAAGAGTTTAGACAATAACTAAAAGTACAATTGACTTAAGAATATGCAAACATGTGTGACCTGCAAAGTCAAAAAGTGAGGCAGCAGTTTGTTCTGGGCATAGAATTAACAATTTCAGCAAAACAAAACAAAGACAAAACAAAAAAAGACCTCAGATTGTGGAGGGACCCGTGTTAGTGAAAATTCACTATGCTTCTTTGAAAGCCAAAGGTGTAGGCCTACCTTCCTACACCTTCTTCCAAGACTGAAATGGAATCCACAGACAAAAATTCCTTAAAATCATAAGGAGTAGCTGTTAGTTTTGATAAGACATTTATTTTTAACACATAAACAGAATTTACAAGCCAGCTTTTCAGTGGGACATATGGAATAAATTGGCTGTGCTCATGTAAGAAAAGCCTAAAGACTTTAGATTTCAGCATCAGTTCAAAGTTTTTCATTTATTTGTCATTTACAGCATATGTAAACACATAATAATACATGAAAGAAAGAAAATTAAAAGCCAAAACAAAAAGAAAGCAAATTCTCACAGATTTCTGGATTCTCTAAACAAAAAGGAGATACAGTGATTCTATCTGGAAAGCAACTAAAAGAAAATGGCTTTTAGTTGATGTTCTCTTTAACAGACACTCTTGAAGGTCATAAAGATGAAAAGCAGAGGCTGCCAACAGCTGGAAACAACCATATATTCTCAAACAAAATTATGACCTGATATACAAGACAAAGTTACATCATAAGGGTACTTGGCCTTCTCGTCATGTGACTTTTTCCATGCTCTGCCAGTTGAGCAATATTTAATCTGACTTTTTTTCAGAACTACTTATTCATAAGAAAGACTATTATTTATGATGACTACGAATTGAATGCCATTTTAAATTGACTTAAAACAGAGGCATATTGAAAAATTTTAAATTTTCAGACACACCAAGGTAATTGCAACACAACAACATTCTTTCCAGGCTTGAGGGGAAAAATGAAGGGCCCTGCTGTCAGCCATTGCATTTATCAGTTATTAATTTTACTACAATTAAAACTGGTATTAAATAGCTTAATCCAGACTTCCTTTAAAAGTCTCACCTCAGAAGAGTCCCAGCTGCCATTGCAGGCATTATCTCGAAGTACAGCTCAGCACTATCACCATTTGTTATCTGTTCAATCTGTAGAGAAACTCTGCAGCTGGCTACATTTCTGATACCAGAGCGCACCTGACACCTAGAATGCTGTGCCTGGGATTTGTCAGAAAAAATGTGCTCCTGATAGCTCTGAAAACTCAATTTCTTTTCACCTGTTCCATGCATAATAAAGCAAGTAAAGCACTCCTCCAGGGCCAGGCCTGTCACCTTAAGAGCTCAATTCTTGAGGTATGTTCAGAGTACATGAAGTGTACCAATCTCTCCATAAGGGAGATTGAAGTGTCCCTGTTTCCATCATTGCACAATGATTAGAGTGACTAGCAAAGATTTGTATGATGGCCATGTGAGTCCACTCCTTTCTTGGGGGATTAAAGATACTGTTCCTGCTGTCCCAGGGAATCCCATCCCCACAGCTCTAGGATATTCAGAAAAATGTATGTTTCTAGCATAAGACAGCGTGAGGGAAGAATGGAGAAAATGGGAGTGGTTTTTGTTAGCTCCATTCATATTGGGCCAATTTTCATTGTTAAGAAAAGGTTCTTCAAACTAGATAGGGAGAAAGAACAAGAAAGACAGTGAGGAAAAACCCCAGAGAAAGGACTGATAAATATGAATCTAATCTTTGATCATCTTTTGAGAGCAAGGACTGATGTTGCCTTATTTTGTTACTATGGCTTTACCTTCAAAGGAAAGCTGAGAAATGCTGTGATTAACAACACTGCTGTTTACAACAATTTCAACAGTGCAGTGTATATGATTTCCCAATCAGCATGTTGGCACTCATGAAACATCCATAGGTGCTTAGCTCTGCCTAACATAATTACAATATGTTTCCACTACAAAAATGAGCGTGCCGAAGCACTTACTTGCTCTGCCCCTTCAGCAAGCTGCCATAGCATGGTGTGCATGCAGGCTGGTAAAGTCACCATCTTCCAGAACAGTGATCCTGGGCCAGATGTCAGTTAGATGGCAGAGACTAGTGCGTGGGATCCATCTCCCAGAGCTTTGAAGTGCCCCACACGCCTCTCTGCATGTCCGACAGGACACACGCACTGAATAACTTCAGACCCACAGATGCTCTCACGTGGGCACTTCCTGAACCCTCTGTGTACATGCTGCCTCTGGATGCTCATACTCCCAAAGTTCCAACTGCTTTGATTTTTGTATTACTTTTATCCATTTTATCCACCTTTGCATGCTCTCTCAGGCTTGCCTTCTTGGTTGGAGACAAAATTATTTGTCAGCAAAGGATCCATGACACACATAACCTACGCCTTGTCTTGGCACTCAGCAAAGGAACAAAGAAAAGTGCTATTGAGGCCCACAATTCCTTGCCACGGCCATTTGCAATAAGGAGGGTCCAAGTCTGCTATGCATTTCCTCTTAAGAGAGGAAAGGTCTAAGGCCTCAAAAACCAAAACCCATTGGCAAGACTGCACTATGCAATAAGTGGGAGGACCGACAATGGATGAAGAATTTCCCCATAGAGGGCCACCTTTGGAGGACTCTGTGGAGAATTGGCCCTGGATATCCACCCTGAGACCATCACAAGCCACCAGCCCATCTCAGTGGAGAAAAAGATTGGCATTTGTTACTCTTCACTTCATTATCCCAATTTCTGCCAAATCCTGGGTAAACAAATTAGTTTCAGAAAGCTTCTGACATGCAGGAAGGTGTATGAGATTGCTGAGGTCACCAACTATACATGACTAGTACATAGCAGCAATGTTTGATTATTATTTTTGGCATAAGTAGTAGGACAGAGATGCACTGAACAAGTAACTCTTCTTAAACTGGGTATCCTGAAAGACTGTATCACAGGAAAAGTAAAATGTGAGAGTCAAAAGGCATAAACAACTGAGGCTTCAACACCACAGTTTGTTCATACTGCAAGATGGGGTGGCTCAGCCAGGCCTGGCAAAAAAAACCAAATTAAATTATCCTGGACTGTCAATGTGCTACAGCAAAAGTTCAATAAAGCTTACAGTAATAAATAATCACAACACATATAACCCTTCCTGATGACATAGATAGATAAGTTTGTTCTGCACCATCTTACAATATTGTGAAAAATTTAGAAGAGTCCACATTGGTTCTCCTAATTTTGGTTCACTAAGACAAGTTGAAAACAAATCCCAGCACGCAGCCAAAAGTATTTACTTTGTTAGGGAGCATTAACAAATGTACAAACCCACCACATTGCATTCTCCTGCAAATACTGATATCAGACCTGCTCAGGAACAGTACAACAACTTCCATTGTTCAAATATAATCAAATTCTGTAAGTGTGAGGTCTCAAAAGAACAATTAAGCCAATTATCATGGAAAGAATCTTAGTTATTCTGGATAAAAACACAACTGCATGTGTGAAATTTTAAATTATTGACTTCTTCAAAAATTTAGGGAAGGAGGGAGGTCTCACCCTCTGAAAATGATAAAAATAAACACTATCAGAACTTCCAAACACCTTGCTCTCAGTTTACTCTTCAGTCTTCTGGCTCTCCCACAGTCCCTTCCATCTATGGTTTTACAGCTTCACTACTCCAGAGCCACACATGGCAGATGTCACCTGTCAACCTGATCTGGGATTTGTTGACTGCAGGTCAGGCAACATGGCTACTGGGCTGGCAGAATGCCAGCAAAGCCAGGAGCACAGTGCCACTGTATGTATCTCTAGCACAGCCACAGTCCTTTCCTGCAGCACCCCCAGCACTGGCTTGGAGCACACATTCTCCACAGGCAGGCACACATCCCTCCTGCAATGCCACAGGCACAGCAAGAAGCTGGTGCTGCTCTTCTCACCCCCACTTGCAGGCACACATCCATAGTGCATGAGACATCAAAATGAGAAATGAGTGCTGTGTGTTTAAACACATACTGATCACTTGAAAGAGATGTTTCAGATAGTTTAGATGCTGATCTCATAACAAACAATAGCAAAGAAATGAGCATCACTGCCAGTCTGGAGGAATACTAATTTCTCATCTCTTCAGGCTGCCTGTTCTTGTCACAAGGTAGATCTGGCCTTGTCAGGCATACAGTCAATCCAGGAGAAAAAAGAATGTTTTCTTTCTTACACCAGAAGCACTATGAAGCTCCTCATCTGCTTTCCCTTGGCTTTGTCATACGCTGATGTAGTAAGAGCGTTAAGCCTTTGTATAGGTTTGCCATGAGCCTTGTGGCTCTCCTTGCTTTAGCATGCATGGATTTTATAAAAGGAACACTACAAAAGAGCAGAATAAAGGATGAACAAAGTACTGATCATGTGCTGCATTTTAGTTGCTCATAACAAGATTAAATCAGTTCCTACTACCAGCAAGTAAAGCACAGAAGTCCCAGGACTGTGTGTGAAATGTGATGTTGAAGACCTTGCCCCTGCTTTGGATTACCAACCATTAGTATTGCAACCCCTTCCTTTAAAATGTTGCTGAGAAAGTTACAGGACTTGAATTGACCCTTGTTCCATGGAACTAAGAAAAATTCCTTATACCTGTCTCTGAGCTTCTTTAAGTAGATACTTAGATAACCAGTGCATAAAACGCAATCACAAAGCTGGAACTAAAACTGCAATAGCAATTTAATAGAAATTTAGAGATATAATAATTTAAAAATAGATTAGATATTTTTCTCAGTGCTCTATAATTTTATAATAACTGTGGATCTGCCAAACTAACCTACTTCTGCAGTAGTAAATACCATGGATTATTAAATATTAGCTGCATTATGTAACATATTCTAAATTTCCATAATTTAGAAGTCTTTAACATAACTCTCACTTCTGGCAACCTCTTAAAAGATTTCTCCCTAACTGATTTTTAACCACTTACCTTTGCAGTACAGCCCTGACCTCTAGTGGGTTCAGTGAAACAATATTGCAGGCAGGAAAACATCCTAACTTGGTTTCATAAACAGGATCATTTAAACCTGGAAAATGTAGAAAGCAAAGCCATGCAATCAGCCAAGGAATAGCTGTTTTATTAAACAGATGAAAATTAATTGCAGGCTAGCAGCAGTACTGTGTTTGCCTTATGACAACATCCATCTGATTGATGAGGTGTTTTGATTCTCAGCAGATGACTGCTCATTCCCATTGGGAACTCTGTATTCTGTAACTCTTAGTTATCTGCAAAGTTTGCTTGACTTATCTTTTTTTTTTTTGCCAACTTACCTTCAGACCAAAAGATACCTATGACTGGAGTCAGAAAAACATGTAAGACAGGTTAGGGATAAGTACATTCCTATTTTTCTGTGATCTAAGAATTAGATTAAGACCTGATTGCTGCAAAGGTTTATGAACCTCTATTACATTCAGTAAAAAATTAACACTTGCATGATACACTCCAGATACTCAAAGACTGAGGATCTTAGGTTTCCTGTTATTTTTATCCCATAGTGAAAATTAAATCCAGAGCTCTGACAAGATTACTGAAATGATTTTCCAATTAAGTATGGGAGGCTTCCACATAAAGACTGCAGAAAATATGCAAGAGACATCATTAAATTCAGCTGTCTTCATCTAGAAGGCCAAAGAAAGACACAAAGTAATGGGAATGTTGTCTGCCTCTCTCAAATTTCTAACACAGGATAAATGATGCACGGATAGCCTTAACAGGATAGCCACAGATTCTCTGCCATACTCCTTCCTACATGTCCTACAGTCTCCAGCACAGAAATATCAAGAAAGCACCTGTGAAAGCTGATTCTCTTCTGTCTACATACCTGCATTAATGAATATAATGTTGTTCTGGTTTGCTGTGAACTAAGCAAATGGAAATCAGGTCAAACTAGACTGACAGAACATAACAAGGGTGACACTATTAAAAATAATAACAATAACAATTTTTTTAAATTAACCAAAGATATCTCTTCCAAAGAGTGACAAATGCGCTGTACTTTCACATCATCTGTAAAAGTTAAAAATGCAAATATGCAGATATGTTTTCCAGATTCTGAGTTCTGTAAGAGAAGGCCAACAAATCTGTTACTTATGAAGTCCGGACTACTCAGAGCAGCCCATCCAAAAATTAATTATGTAGAAATAATACATTTCTTTGCTTATTTATTGCAGAAGATGCTCAATAAAAGATGTGGTTTTTATTCTTTTAAGGAGAAGAAAACATCCTATTTCTATCTTTTTTACAGATTTATTAATTCAATATCTACATTAATTTTGTTTGTAATCCAAGCACATCTACTAGTCTTTGCCAAATAAGAATAATTTGACAAAAATTTCTAGGGATCCTGAGGCTGCCCTTAACTTTGCAATTCTTGCACTCAGACATCATTGCCTTAATTAGAGGGCCTAGTTTTATTGTTCCACTATGGTTTGCCATGGCAACCTCACTGTTTAGTTCACTGCTTTAAATGGTCATGTTGGATCAACTGGTACTGGACAAAATTCTCTTCCCAGAAATACTTTAAATATAATGGTTTCATTGTAAGCCTCCCTTTATGTGCTTGCAAGCTAGGTAAGTTTGGCATCATAGACTCAAATTTTTTGGCTGTATCTGTATTGCCCTAAGTTCTCCTTGAAATGCCTTCAGTGCCAAACTCCTCCAACCACAGGTTCCTTGGCTCTTGGAAAGAATATGACACCTACCCCAAATCCAAATACCAGACTGAGCTAGCATCATGAGACATTAATTAATATAAGCATGTTTTGGCCTTGCTTGCCTCCAGACCATCAGGAAGCCAGTCTACTCTGACCACTGTACATGTCCTCAGTTTTTACTTCCTTCTCCCTGCCTTTCTCAAGAAAACAGGAAAAAAAAATGCATCCAAATCATTCCTTGTAACCTCAGCCTCTGGCTTACTCCCTGTGGCTCACAACATTTCAGACTTACCACCTCTATTAAATCTCCTTGCTTTATTTGCTATCCTGAAAAGGATTGTTAGCTCCTGAATGAATTCTCTGATTGCCACATTCCTGGGCACAGAAAGACAAGCAAGCCTTTACCCACTTTATCTCCTACTGAACAGTTTTTACTGTGTCTAATAGGAAATGTCAAGTTCAAACAAGTGGGGAGCAAGAAGGAAAGAATGGAATTAAACATGCCTATGTCACAAAATGTAAGTCAAAAAATTCAGAAAATCAAGGCTGTTTATAAGGTCTCTACCAAGCATCTCAGAACTGAGGTATGAACTTGCAGAAAGGCTCAGTTTGAGATGGAGACAGATAATTCTAGGTGTCTCTATGTGTTACTGCTCCCACAGTCAGAGGAACTCTTCAAGGCAGCCAAGAAGTCCCAAGGGAGTCACTTGGTTGACCAGCAGGAGGCTGACTAAGACAGGGGTAATGTCCCCAGTTGAAAAACACAGATCTCTCAAGTTTTGTGCTACACTTGCCAGACCTCTAAAATTCTATTTAAACAGTCAAGTTAGAAATATCTGCCTGCAAAAGAATGGATGGATATACCTGACAAGGTGTATCTGACTTTAAAAGTAAATGGGGTTTTTTCATGCCTGCAAATCATTTAAGACCTGAATACAGATGTACATAACCAGGGGAGGAAATGTTACCACAGGGATTTATAACTGCCCACACAGAAAGTCAATGACATAACTGATTTAGAATTCAGGAGTTCATGGCTGTTTGCCCTAAGCTTCACCCACATGCCTACAGTCTGTTTCACTTGAATGAAGCACTTTCTACTTACAGCATGCTGTCATTTCTTTTTAATGTTTGTACTCAAATGAGAGGGACCATACTTAAATTACTGTCTCAGCCTTAGCATATAAATCTGACTCAGATTCATAGGCCTGTAATCCATTTAATTTTGAAAGAGCACAGGAAAATGAAAAACAGCTTTGCAATTTTGTGTACTGGCACAGGTCTATCAGTATGGCTACAGAACTCTGGTACTCCCAAGCATACAGCACAGAAATTCAGAAAAATTTAGGTTCAAGGATGGCACAACTGCATCCTCAAAGGAGATTCAAAATTGGATGAAATGCAGCAGCTGAACTGTTGAACCATGCACTTATTTAGTGCCTAGATGAGTCAAGGAAGAACTGCCACCTGTTCCTGCTCCAGGACAGAATTCTGGCCATCTTTTCTCTGGTGATCAGGAACAACATGGGCTCCTACAAAAATCAATAAACTAGCCTTCCTGTTGCTGAAAATAAGTGTCCAACTTATTTATGCCCATGGCTGAAGAACAGTGATCTCATCAGATGTTTTTATTCTATGCACTGAGAACCTCTGAGAGACTCTAAACACAACCAGTAATTGATTCCCAACATTTTTGGCTGTGCACTGAGATACAGAAGAGCTCTTAAGAATCCAGTGCTGAAAGCAAAACAGTGTCAGCACCAAGACAGAGTACCTCGGGAAGTGCTTTAGTCCATCCAGAGCTACCTGGAGCTCCCAGTGTCTCTATTTTCTTGAGCTTTCAAGTCATGCCTTGCTAGGACATGTCAGCACCACAAGGTTAACAAAGGCATTGAAGGGTGGTGTTAGGTGTGGTTTTTCCTATTGGACTGGCTGCTGGATCACAGGGTAGCACGTTCGCTCATTGCTGTGAACAAATAAATTACGGCTCAGCAAGAAGTGCTAGAAAGGTCTGGGTAAAACGTGCTAGAAGTCATAAAAGTGCTGTGCCCAGAGATATAATGTACAATGTGCGGTGTAGATGTGCCTGGCAGAGCTTGAGTATGGATGCTCCATGGGCTCACCAGGGAAGGGATTGAAGCACCAAGCCTGAGAAGTGTTTGGACACTCCCCTCACGTACACGGTGTGACTCTTGGGGACGGTCCTGCGCAGGGCCAGGAGACGGACATACCAAATATCCCTACAGCATCCCTGAGACAGACAGGATTCAATCCTGATCTTCACATGGGCATTAAACCTGTCACTTGCAGCGCAGTCCAGACTCCTTACTACCACCAAACCCTAGAATTTCTTGGCGCCCATCCGTGACCCTCACCTACCCACACCCTGAGGTGCACGACGGCGCCTGCGGCCGCTCCCCGCCCTCGCCCGCCCCTCGCAGTCTCCACGGCGACCCGCCCGCCCCTTCCGGCCGCGGCTCGGAAGCGGCGGGGCGGAAGCGGCCGGGGCGCCGCGGCGGGGGCGGATGCGCGGGCGGGCGGCGGGGCCGCTGCGCCGGGGGCTCCGCGGGAGAGACCGCCAGGTACCGGCGGGCACGGGGGACCCACGGCCGGGGAGGGGGCGGCGGGACGGGGCCGGGCGGGAAGGGAAGGGAAGGGAAGCGGGGGCCCGGCCTGCGCCCTTGGCTTGCGCCGGCCCGGCCCGGCCCTTCCCGGCCGGCTGCTGCCGTCGGGGGCTGCGCCGCTCGCTCTCCGCCCCGGCGGGTCCGCGGAGGCGGTGGCTGCAAATTTTTTTATTTCTTGATTGACAGCTAGCTGTGAGTCAGTTTTAAACCAAACAATGCTAGAAGACACCGCTAGTGGAGGTGTTGGCTATGTTTGCCATGGTGTTGGCTAATAACACCTCAAAAGCAAAACAAAAGAGCTGATGCCGTGTGCTAAACACTCTGGTTTTCATTAGGGGTTTTAGCCTCCTGTGCATCGGAGGTTGTGACATCTGGGAGAGCCTAGGTAGACTGCTGCGATAGAGAAAAACGTATGTACATTTACGTGCCTGTTGCTTTACTGTTGAATAAAACTAATGTAAAATGATTGTGAAAAGTGATAGCATTCATTGGAGTGAGAGCCTCTGCACTAGCAGCGGATAGAACACTTGTTCCTACTCTTGGAGGAAACTATGCAAATGAAATTAAAGTAGAATTAATCACCAGAAATGTTGGATTTAAATGAAATGCCCATTTAATTTGTCAATGTTGTTTTTTTTCTTGAATTTTTTATTTTCAGTACCCCAAGTCTGACCATCAAATATGATTCTTTGCCTGCTACACGAAACTCCTTAAGTACTTCTTTTGCCATTTGGCCACATGGCTTCAACTACAATGGTAAGTTAGGATTTCAGTCATATATTTTCAGATCTTTTTGCTCTAGTCTGCTAGCTGGCTGCCTGATGAGGAGAATGCCACTAATATTTGAGATTTTATTTAAAAAAAATATTTTCCTTGTTACTGCTGATTTCTGGTATTTCCCTTTTTAGGAATGTCTTCATAGCTTTTGGATACTTCTGAACACTTACTCACTGGCCAGTGCAGCATAGGAATTGCCATATCAAGCTAGTGGAGTTTTCAGTCAGGAAGTTGGGTCTATATAAATCCTGCTTCTACAGAGTAGTCTTTTATTCACAGATGCTAATATTGCCATGGATTTTTACCTAATGTTAAACAGTCAGTGAATTGAATATTTGAAATCATACCTAGACATAGGTATTGTTGAAGTATCTACCAGATGTATTCTCTTATATAGAAAGCATCAGTATTTGACATTTTCCTTAAAACACCTAGACACTTGAAAATTATAATGTTCTGTCGTGGCAGGTTCTACCACACAGTAGCATGGTAAGTAGGTGGGGGGATTTTCATGAACAGGTAAGAAATTTTGTCTTAGGTATATTATGTGAGTGTTCTTGTTGTATATTTCTTTGTTGTTCTTTTGTTGTTGTGTAGTATGGTTTTCTTCATGGGATTCTATTCTAATAAAAGATTATCTATGTAATCATTGGTGTTACCTTGGATTGGACATGGCTTGTGTGTCTTCTGTTCCTTGAGGCTCAAGTAGAGGTGTTTGCTTTTAGGAGCAGCTGATAGGGATGGTTTAAACTGAGGGAATAGGAAAAATGCATGTTTGGGAAGAGGTACCTATTACAGATGTTCCTAAGCTTCATTGAATATTAGAGCTTGTCAGGAGTACATTGCTAAGGACTTCATCCAGCTGCCACTGAAGTGAATACATTGCTTCCCTGGACTTACCTGGAGATGAATCAAACTCCTGGCATTCTCCTACAATGCTTTGGTTCTTAATAGTGTCCTCTTTTTTCCTCCCTGCCCCAAGTCACTTTCATTGTCTGGTTCATTTAGCAGCTGCACGTTATTCCCGCACAAAGGATGTCAGAGTTTAAGTGAGTGCTGGAGAAGGAACATTAGAAACCAAGGAAGACTTTCTTAGAGTTTTTTTTTCACACTGGTGCTTGTTTATTCTGGTTTGAAATACTTGTCAAATTTTAGTCCAAGAACTCATAATTTGGATCTGTGAAGTTGTGGGCTCTTTTTGAAATAAAAGTGTACCAGCTGCAGGTGTACTGATGTAAAAAAACATTCCAAAAGAGCTAAATTCATTAAAATAAATGGTATTGAACGTACCATGCTATGGGATATTGAGAAGCTATTGCAGATTTTGTTGTGTTTCATGGGGTTGGGCAGACTTTTAGCCTACCTTGGAGAAAATCTGTACTGGAAGCTGATTTTGTTTCCTAGCCACCTAACAGTATATCATAAGGAACACTTCTTAAATTGTATTATGTGCAGAAGTAAAGTTCTGAGCACAAGATCTTTATTTCCACTTGGTTAAAAATAACTGTGCCGATCACTTGGGCACTGGTATCTTCTGGACATCTCTTTGGGGATATTTTGGCCTAACCTTTCTGTTGAGTTAGTGACCAGCATAACAAAGGAGATCTGATTTTCTAGTTGTCATCTCTAATTGTTTTGAGTAGTATTTCTTACTGCTTTTATTAGGTGTAATTTCCATTCCTGGTTTTAATTCTAATTGCCTTTCATTGTTCTAAGGCTTCATAATTTAGCCAAGCCTTGTGATGCAGTTGCATGAGGTTTTAGTTAAGTTTAGTATGTGCCAAAGAATTTTTGAGCCCATCTTCTAATTATAGATTCATATCAGTTGTAGTAGGGTTGTTGGGGTGTTTTTAATGTATGAGAATGTTAAAAAAAGTCATGTCATATAATTTCTAAAAAACCCTTTGTCATTCTTGCAGCAGCAAGCTTTAGAACTGGCATTGGATCGTGCTGAGGTAAGAAGCAGCTAAATTACTTGTTTGTACATAATTTATTGGTCTTAGAGTTATGAAAACACAACAGCTATTTTTTATTTCTCCTGAAAAGCAGTAGAAAACATTATGTAAATACATATGTGTGTAATCACCTATACATGTAACACTGAGTTTGCAGAATTCTCACTGAAATTGCTGTCATGTATTTGTCTCTTACCCATTGTACTGAGAACATCAAGTACCATGGTGACAAACTGTGCAAGACTTGAGCTTTCCCCTTCTAAACCAGCAAATCTGTATGCTGTGAAATAAGCAGGCAGAAATATATGGTAAAATCTTGTTTGCATTTTTAAGGATAGCCTAGTGAGAATGAAGAGGCAAGTGCCTTCATGTTCATGTTCTTTAGTGCTGTCATCTGATATAAGTTACCTTTAACCCTGTTATGGGAAATACATGTTCCTGTGAGAGAACATAAATTCTGAACAAAGCTGTTAATTGAAATACTTCAAACAATAGAGATTTGGAAAAACCTTGTTAGAATATAAATCACATTTACTGGAGATCGCTGTCTCTCTTATTCTTTTTAAATTCAAATGTTTAATGTACATGAATTGTATTCATAATGCACAGCTCTATAGAGAAAAATAATGTAAATGAAAAAGGCAAAGGGAAAACTTCCTGAAATTATCATGTTGATGAGTATTTGATTTGTAAATGTTGTCAAGCCAGTATGAATAAACTTGGTTGTACCTTAGTGTGTTAACCTCATGAATTTCAGTAGTGGTAGCTGAGTACAATAGTGTTGTAGTGTTAGTTACTACTGTAATTAAAAGAGGTGAGTGTAGAATCAACACCTTGCATGGAACTGATGCCATGGGCATGAAATGTTGTCTTTAACAGCTAAGTTGAGCTGTGTTCTTGTTGTTGACTGTAACATAAACCAGATTGTGTTTAGTGCACTTTTGGAACAGTCATGTACCATAATTGTTAATTACTTTCTGTATACGTGGAACACTGTCTGGTAATGATCTCTAGTTGTGTGCTAACTGGAATTAAATTTCTTTGTAATGTATGCTGGTTTCTTGTTTACTTTTCTCTTTTAGTATATCATTGAAAGTGCCCGTCAGAGACCTCCCAAAAGAAAATATTTATCCAGTGGAAGGTACCAAGAGTTTCAGTATTTAGTATCTTAATAGTATTTCTTTGATTTAATTTTGGTTACATGTTGAGTCTTTTTAATTTCAGAAAATCTGTATTTCAAAAACTTTATGATTTATATATTGAAGAATGTGAAAAAGAGCCTGAGATAAAGGTAAGTGGAAATTGCTGAAAAGCTTTTCATTTCTGTCTAAACAGGCAGGTTTAGAAAATACTTTGGTTTTAATTCCACTTAACTGCTTTGTTAAATGAAGTGTAAACCCTTCTTACTGAAGTAGTTACTTAAAGATAAGACTATATAATGTGAATAGTAAGGCCTAGACTGGCTTAGTGAGCTGTTCATTCTGTCTTAATTCTGTGTCTCCAAAGGGCACTTGTGTTCAAGTTCAGGCCTGTGTCAATACCATGTGCATTGTTGTTTCACAGTCAATTGCTTAGCATCACTGCCACGAAAAAATGTGGAAAATTTTTCAGACCCTGTAATTTTGTTGTAAATTCTGATTTATTTCTCCAGTTATTGGTAAGCTAAGAAGTTTTGTGAAAAATTTTCATAATTTTAGCAAAGATACTCAAACAGGCTTATAAGTTCTAAATATAAGGTGTAAAAGGTACAAATTACTTGGCTAAACTCTGAATGTCAAATTAGACAAGAAGCTAAAGCTGTGGAACCTGCTGTATTGCTGCTTTCAAGCAAGTAAAATGAATAAGAAGACAAATGAGCACTCAGGTTAACTCCCAGTTGATGGTTGGATCCAGAGCTGATAGAGATGAAATATGGTCTCCATTCAGAGGCGGTAAAATTATCTGAGGTTCAGATTTCATTGTCTTAAATTCTAAGGGGATTTCAAATGTTACAATTTGTAGGATGTTTATGTAGTCTCTGAAGCACTCCAAATAATTATAAAAATCTGTTACACATCAAAAAGATAATTTTACAGTTGAATAAGGGAATAGTGTCTGTGGCTGCTGGATCAGATTGCAGCAAATAAAGACAAGAAAATGCAATTAAGAAAGCTTCCAAATGCTCATTATTTTAATCCTGGAGAGAAATGCCTCCTTCCGTTAGGAATATCTGAAAGTACTAAATATTTTGTTGTTATCAAAGTACTAAATGTTGTTGTTATCAAACAAGTTGTACTGGATTGATGATGTTCATAGAAATGATACAAATAACGGTGCACTGCAGATTTACAACATTTTAGCATAATGTTATTCTTATTAACTCTCTCTGTGAGCTTCCAGTTCTAGGGTTTGTAGTTTTAAATGAGTGGGATTTTTTACAAAAATCTGTGTCTATAAGCATGCATGATAATACATACCATGTTTACTCTGCTGACTACAGTACAGTTAAATTTAACTGGGCTTGTTTAGATGTGTAATTTGTCATTAATCTAAGTAACAGTCTAATAAAAACAATTGCTTTTGTTTTTATTTCTGCTAATTATTTCATAGTATTATGTTCATGAGCAATGTTTACTTTTAAAGCAGAAGCTGAGACGAAATGTGAACTTACTTGAGAAGCTGGTTATGCAGGAGACGTTGTCATGTCTGGTTGTAAACCTCTATCCAGGAAATGAGGGTTATTCACTGATGCTCAGGGGAAAAAATGGTTCAGGTAATAGTTTTCTCTTGAATTTTTAAAAATACTCAGAATACTGTATAAATTTTTAGAATGTGTTGTTTATTATTTATCTGTTTTCCAATATAATTCCAGTGGAGGGTGGGAGAACAACCAACTGTACTTGAGCTAAAAATTTGCATAAAGCTCTGAGCTGTTTATCTACAGACAAAATCTGTAGATATGAGTCTTTTTTATAGCCTTTCAGTCTCTTATTTCCCCTTAGTTTCTGCAGCTGCATATGCAAGTTTCACTTGCTTCAGGTTCCTTCTGTCAAATATTCTTTCACTGCTTCCCGTGTCTAGATCTGCCCAGAGGCATTTGTGTTCCACTTTGGTGGCATTTTCATGCCATTTGTACTGCCATGGGCAACAAGAGCTTACATTATGTCAACTGGGAGCAAAAGCTAGCACAGTAAGAGCAAACTAAAACTCTTAAGTATAGAAATGGATGTAAAAAATAATAGTATCCAAAAAAATTGCTATGTGTGGATAGGTTTCTGTCAACCCTGATTTTTCCTGTGGCAGGTTTTAGATTTCTTAATGTGTTTTTTTGAAACACAAAGGTAATGTGTTTTGTTTAAATTCAGACTCTGAGACCATTCGTCTGCCTTACGAAGAAGGAGAACTGCTTGAATATTTGGATGCAGAGGAACTACCACCTATTTTGGTTGATCTTTTAGAAAAATCTCAGGTTTGAAATTTTTGTTTTTAAAAAGAACTTACGTATTGCATCCAGACAGACCTTGATTTTTTTTTAGTGCTTCACATAGATGATTGTAAGCACAAGACACTTGTGCATATGAAACTGTAGCATTTAATGCCCCAAATAAATATTTTATTGATATATAGGAAAAAAAACAGTACTTTCTATTGAGGAGAAGGAGATAAAAGAGAGATTGCTATGATTACAACTGTGAAACATCTTCAACTCTGCTCTAGCAAAATTTCCTTTGTTCTTTGTCATTATGGAATGTTTGGCATGTGAATTTCTTACAACTGCGTTGCTGGCATATGAAAGCACTGCATTTGAAGCTTGTTCTTTAGGTATGTCTAAGACAAATGTGTCTGCGTACGTAGAAAAGACTGCTGGTCTGAAAAACTTAGTCATGAGTTTTATTCCTAGTTTCACTGAAGTTTATATGTTATATAGCAAACTTCTTTATAGAGGCAGGGGAAGATTGATAAATGTTAGTTTAGTCAAAAGCTGGTGTTTTTCTTTCAACCAGGTTAATATTTTCCATTGTGGATGTGTCATAGCAGAAATACGGGACTATAGGCAGTCTGGTAACATGAAATCTCCAACCTACCAAAGCAAGCACATTCTTTTGCGACCTACAATGCAGGTAAAGAGGAGCCTTAAAGTAATTTTTCAGTGTTATGGTAGTTCATAGGCTGGATCTGCACAGTTACTGAACATGTATTATCCTATTATTCATAATTACCATTGTGTCTTTTTCCTCAGACTTTAATTTGTGATGTGCATTCTATAACAAGTGACAACCACAAATGGACACAGGTAGGTTAGAGGTAATTTAAAAACTTTACAGTGATGTCATAAATACATAACAAAAATTTATTAACATTATTAACATTTTTTATTTGTTTAATAATTTTTTTCAGTTTTTTCTAAGATAATGTCTACATGCATAGGTATATAGGAACTTGACTACTGTAAAAGTTTTCCTATTTTTATATTTATTAATAGCTGTGTATATTACAGGAGGACAAACTCCTACTTGAAAGCCAACTTATTTTGGCTACAGCAGAGCCTTTGTGTCTTGATCCTTCAATAGCAGTGACCTGTACTACAAACAGACTCCTGTACAACAAGCAGAAGATGAACACTCGCCCCATGAAACGGTAGTTTTCAGTAGGAAATGTGTTTTCAGAGAAAAATATAAGTAATGCTTTATGTGAAAATTTAGCTCCTCCTATGTAATACCTGCTTAAATAGGAATGTGTGAGAAACAGTCAAGAAATTATATCGTATTTTTAAGTGTTCAATATTGTATTTTATTTTGGTTACTAGTAGATACTGTAGTGTGCTCATTTTTGTAAATCAAAAGAAAGTATATCTATATTTTCTTAGCATTATCAGTTTTATTGCAGTTTGGATTTGGGGTTTTCTTTGCATAGGTTTTGTGTACGCAGAGTCAGATGGCAGCTCAGTAATGTAAAATATATAAACAGATATGTTGCATATTGGTCTCTAATTTGTCTCTAAAAGCTACACATAAGTTTCATCCTGAATGAGCAAATGAAAAGAGTTATTTTTATGTTTGACATTCAGGCCAAACAGAAGTGTAAATTTATAAGAATATTGGAAAAACTTAAAATAATGTGATATGCACTATGTACAAAATATTGAAATTATTTCACTTTTGTGCATGGTTATGCCCTTTTTTTTTCCACAGAAGCTTGAAACGTGTTCAATGTGTTTGTTCTATCACAAGAGTTGTATTCACTCTGTAAATAGGAAATGCATTAATGGTCTGTCACAATTACTGAAATATTTAAAAATAAATTTGCATTGTAATACTATGCTAGTACCAAACCAGCAGAAATTTCTAAAAAAATATAAATAATTTATTTGATCAAGCTGTCCTTGAAATTAAAGCTTGTTGGTCAACAAATATTCCACTAGAAAAATAGGAAAAGGGAATAAATGAATGTCCAGAACAGCATTACTGAACCCATGAATTTGACATGAAACAAAGACCAAAGACTAGAGGGTATTTACTGTCATTGTAATTTTATAGTTACATAAGTAAAACAAGGATCATTTGATGGAACTGAAATTATGGTAATACATAAATATTTTAAGCTTGGCAGCTTCTTAATTACTCATTTTGATGATGTAATTAAATTAGGCATTTAAAAAATAACCACATTCTTAGTGCTGAAACAGATAAACAGAATATTAGTATATTTTATAAATATGAAATTATGATTTAAAGTTGTACAGTGTTATCCAATTACAATTCAAAAGCAATTTTAAATTAGTATTTACAAACTTATTAGTCTCCATGTGAGTAGCAGTTCCCTGCATATTTTTGGTTTTGTACAAGGGCAGTTGAGAAGTTAATGTTGATGGTTTTACCAAGTGTAGCTGTCATTTTGCCATAGGTGCTTCAAAAGGTACTCAAGGTCCTCTTTGAACAGACAGCAAGAAGTAGCTCACTACTCAACTCCACCTCAGCTCAGACTACTTGACTACTTACAGAAAAGGAAGGAGAGGAAAGCAGCCCAGCAGTATGACCTCAAAATTTCAAAAGCTGGAAATGTAAGTGTTCTGAAAAGTAATATACTTCTAACCATTTAATTAAAGGATTTAATATATTAATCCTGTTTTTCATTTTTCCAGTGCGTAGATATGTGGAAACAGAACCCTTGCTACTTGACTGCTCCTTCTGAAGTAGATGTAAGACCACCAATTGTTATGTATAATTAGCAATTATTAGAAATTGTATTATATGTCTAAGAAGTAACCAATGTCAAAGAATGACCTTTAAAAAATGGGAGTGACTTTAACATTTACAGTTACTTTTCTGTACCATAAGGTATAAACACAAGTTAAGCAACACTGTAATATGTTGCAGTTGTATCAGAATAGTTTGGATGAAGTAATCAGTACAAACCAATTTTTAGCATTGTCCTTCTGTAGACTCATTGAGCACATGTCTATTTGAAGTTATCTGATAGTATGAAAACCCAAAAAGCAAATGAGCTTTGTAGATTGTCTAAAAATGAGTCACTTTTCATCTTGGTAGAAATTCCTGTCTTTTGATATGTTATACTATGGCAATTAATATTTTGAAAAGTTTTAGATTTGATGCAGAGAATTGTAGTTGAGTGTTGTTTTTTTTCACTCTGTGTGCATTTTTCTCGTGGGGGCATTAATATTCTTAGTTTCTGGCACTGCCAGAACACATACTATTAGTGTACAGAAGGGACTCATAGAAAATTCTGAGTTGGAAGGGACCTACAAGGATCATCAGGTCCAACTCCTAGTCCTGCAGGACAGGACAAGCCCCAGAATCATATAATGTCTTACCCAAATGCTTCTTGAACTCTGTCAGGTTGGTGGTGTGACCACTACCCTGGGGAGCCTGTTCCAGTGCCCAGCCACCCTCTGGGTGAAGAACCTTTTCCTAATATCCAAACTAAACCTCCCCTGACACGACTTCAGGTCACTCCCTAGGGTCCTGACACTGGTCACCAGAGAGTTTAGATCAGTGCCTGCCCCTCCTCTTCCCCTCACAAGGAAGTTATAACTGCAATCAGCTCTCTCCTCAGTCTCCTCTTCTCCAGGCTGAACAGACCAATTGAGCTCAGCCACTCCTCATGCAGCTTTCCCTCAAGACCCTTCATTATCCTCATTGCCCTCCTTTGAGCTCTCTCTAGTAGCTTTATATCCTTTTGTTGTGGCACCCAAAACTGCCCCCAGCACTCAAGGTGAGGCAGCCCCAGCTCAGAGCAGAATGGGACAATCCCCTCACTTGCCTGGCTGGCAGTGCTGTGCCTGATGCACCCCAGGACACGCCTGGACCTCCTAGCTGCCTGGACCTCCTGCTGACTCATATTTGACTTGCCACCAACCAGGATGTCAGGTCCCTTTCCACAAGTTTTCTCTACTATGCTGAGATTTTTAAGAGACTGTAGACTAGACAAGACTGTAGCTCTGGACCCATCATAGAGCTGCCAAGGATGCAAATGACAGTGAAATGACAGTGTAAGTTTCTACAAAACAAACCTCTCTTTTCACTTCATCTGTGTTGTACCTGACTTAATCAGGGCTTTTAGGAATTACTATTATTGTGAAATTACTTAACTATTCCACATTGCAGGCAGTGATTTCAATCTGTAGTCTGAAACCATGTTTCACTCTTCTGTTAAGTTTAACAGCAAATGTGGTGTAACTCTGTAAATGTAAAGTTCTGAAGGTTCTTCAATTAAGTTTCCTTAAAGAAGCATAGGAGGTAACATAGGGGATTTCTTTTCTGATCTCTCTATTTTCTTTAAGGTGGAAAAATATGCCAAAGTGGAAAAGTCTATCAAGTCTGATGACTCACAACCAACTGTCTGGCCAGCACACGTGAGTTATTTAGACCTTTGGCCAAACTTCACTGTCTCTAGTTAAAATGCCTCTTATTTGAACAAAATCAATGTAATGTGGAATAATCTTCCCTCCCCCAATTTAATTAATCTTCCATGTGTTGCAGAGACTTGGGAAGATTACCAGAGACACGTGTAATTTTATACAGTAAAGCAAGCATGTGATCAGTCTGATTTCCTCAGATTTTCCAGAAATACAAGGATAAGCAGCTTGTACTAAAGAAATTATCATAATTTACATGGAACTCTGCACAAGAAACTGCTTTCTTTACTCAGACATTCAAAGGCTGATTAAAAAGAGCTTTATTGAAATCAAAATGTTACATTTTGAAAGAGGTCAATATTAAATACCTCTTACAAAAAATCTCCTTCTGCAGTGTTTAAGATGAGCTTTAAGATTTTTGGCACAAACTGTGATTTGATCAGAAGTAGTAATATAATATAATCATTGATCAATTCCCATTAATAATTATTAATTCATTGATTAGTTATGTGATTAAATCACATAATTGAGTATTTTTTTATAATTTCAGAGGCAAGGTACTAGCTTTATTAACAGCATGTATCGTGATATTATTGTAGTTGCCTGTTGGAAAAAAGTAATACTTCCCCATAGAACTTAATGTTCAGCTCCAGCATTTTAGTCTCAACATTTTTTGCATTGTCATAATTCATATAAAACTGATTCTGTATATGTTTACCCAGTCTGCATTTCCATGTCTAATATGATTGTTTGGGATTTGCAATAACTTTGTATTTTTAAGAGGTGATAAATCCTTTTCCTCTTATCCTATTAATGTAACTTCTGGAATCACTTTCATATTAGGTAATGCACCCCTTCCTAGAGAGTGTTATTTGAAGTTACTTACAGAATGTTTCTCACTCTGTATTGTGTATGGAGTTGGTCTGCTTTACTTGCTGTTTCAGCTAAGGCTTGTTCAAGACTTACCAGGTCATTCTGTCTTTTTAGGAAATGAAGGATGATTATGTGTTTGAATGTGAAGTTGGTAATCAGGTTCAAAAAACAAAACTGACCATTTTTCAGTCTCTTGGCAATCCCTTGTACTATGGTAAAATTCAGACGCTCAAAGGTGATGAGGAAAATGACAACCTATTAACTCCATCACAGTAAGTTACATGTTCTTTTTTTAAAACTATGCTGTGATCAGTAGGTAGAGGAAAACAAACATTACTTGTCATTTTCAGTCACAAAAATACTCTAGAGCTAGAAGTCTGACTTAAGATTTTTTTACCAAAAAAAAACCCAAACCAAAATGTGTACAAGCAACCATCATATTTCAAATGTTAAATTGGGTATGTTAAATTGGTACATGTTAAATGTTATGTTAAATTGGTACATTCTTTTACATTAAAGATACATTAGGGGAGAAATAAGACCACCAGCAAATCCAGTCATGAAAATTGTGGAGACACTATGAGATGTTGTTACACTCCTTTTTGGTGATACTCAGAATCTTGATTGTTCTCAAAATTTGCCTGATGCCATGAAAGCGTAAGATGTGACTATATTCTGTTTACTCTTAGATCCAGTTGAACTAAATAAATGAAGAAAAACATGAGCTTCTGTGAAGCTTCATAATTTTGAATTGTTTGGAATATGCTGGTTTTGGCTGTGGTTCTACAAAGATTCTCTGCTCTCGGCTGTTTTTGTTGTATATATCAGTTTATTTGTGTGGAGGAACACATGCAGCAGAGTAGAGCCTATAAATTTCACATAGGCAAGGAGCAGTGAGACTGAGCAAACCTTTTAGTTCTGCTAATTAAAGTTATTTTTATCCTCTAGTATGTAATCATTCTCTTATTTTTTATGAAAATCTTAAAACATCCTGAGTTTTAAGAATATTTATCCCTAGACTTGAGCTATTCACTGTTTGTTTCCATACTGTTGTGGTTTAACCCCAGCTGGCAACTAAACACCTTACAAGCACTCACTCCCTCCTCCCCTGACCTCCTTGGTGGAATGGGGGAAAAAATAGCAAGGATAAAAGTGAGGAACTATGTGGCTTGAGATAAGGACAGTTTAATAGGTCAAGGAAAACCTTGTAAGCAAAGCAAAACAAGGAATTCATTTGCCACTTCCCATGGGCAGGCAGGTGTTTGCCTGTCTCTGGGAGGGCAGGGCCCCATCACACCTGATGGTTACTGGGAAAGACAAATGCCTTCTCTCTAAGTGCTTCCCCCACCCCTCTCTTCCTTTTTGCCCTGGCTTTATATGCTGAGCATGTTGCCATATGGTATGTATGGAATATCCCTTCCTTTGGTCACTTGGGGTTAGCTGCCCTTGCAGAGTCACTTTCTCACTTCTTGAACACCCCTAGCCCTTTTGCTTGTGAGAATCCTTTGTCACTACTGCTTAGGAATAGCTAAAACACCCTGGTATTACCAACACTGTTTTTAGCACAAATCCAAAACAGCCCTGTGTCAGCTATCCTGGAGGAAATTAACTCTACCCTAGCCAAAACCAGCACACATTCTTAGTGCTGATCTTTTAGGAACAACAGTGCTAGCTTAGAGTTGAGTAATAAGGCTGGGAATTAAATTAATTTAGAGGGATTAAATGCCTGGAGGGTTTTGGAAATCGTTGCTAAGACACTAACAATTAAAGTTCGTCAAAACTTGGATAACCCATCCTTGGCAAACTGTCATTTGAAATGAAAGGTGAAGTAAACATTTTTGTTGTTCAGTAAAATAAAATGTTTTATAGTTTTTTTTTTTTTTGGAGCTGGAGAAAAAGAAACTTCTGTAAAGTTAAAGAAACATAGCAATAAGTTTTCAAGCTGTGTTATGCAAAAGAGAGATACTTATTTTGGAGGTCTGGAAAATCATGGGGAATTGGCATAAGTGAAATCAAACAATGGAAACTAAATGTTTGTTAAAATATTATGCATAGGACTGTTTTTGACCTCCCCTCAGCACGCTTGTATTTCAGTCGGAGTGTACTGGTATGGTGTTGGTTTATACATAACTTTTTCTTTTTACTTTTTACGTAAGTAATTCTGTAGCAGTTACTCAGTTACATTTTTTTTAAAAAATATAAAATCCAAAACTTCTATATTCTGCCTTTTGCTTTGTAGGTAATTTGCTGTTAAAGGAGACCAAATTAGATCATGTGTGTATATTGTACATATAGTTAGGAAGTCAAGTGTGTATTTCAAATACTGAATGATACTCAGTCCATTGAATGGATACATTATCATTTGTATTTCAAGCAGGTATGAAAAAAACACAGCACTGCCATTTGTTTGAAGCCTTGTGATTATGAAAATATGTTCTTTTAGTCCAATTCATAACTGAAAATGTACTTTACATTTTAGGTTCCTTATTGGTTCGAAGACTGATGCTGAAAGGTAAATTAATATAGTTTGTACAGCTATTTGGCTTGATGACAAATAATAAATTTTGTTCCTTTTTGGCAGTTATGACTGCCAGTGCTATGGTTAAGGAAACAGATGCAGAACACATGAAAAAAAATAAGAGGAATTAGTCATCATATCAAGAAGTAGAATAGTGTGTAGCTTCTGTATTTAACAAGCAAGGAAGAATAGAGGACATCAAATACGTGAGTACACCTGAACTCTGAGACCACTTAGCAGTAATTTCATCCTAACATATGGACTGGTAAATTAGCAATCATGGAAATGGTTCATTTAAACTTGTCATTTGAAGTGTAATCTAGAATTTAAGATTTATACACCTTCATTTTGTGTATTGTGCATGTCTTGATTCAGCTTTCCCAGAGAAGCAAGTAATAAACCAGTTTTTCAGTATATTTTAGTTGTAGAATGAGTAGGAGTAGCTAATTCAGGGATAACTGAGGCAGCAAAATAAGTGGTTTTTAAGTGTTTGTCAGAGTACATCACATTAGACTGCCTGTGCATATAAGCACAGAACCTTTGAAAAGCGACCTCTGTTAGAGCCAATTGTGGTTTTGTGCCTCCTTAGGATACTGCTGACTATGTACATGCCATGGCTCTTATCTTCACACACCCTTATGTGCCTAGCAGGGAAATAAGTCTTAGATTTGATAAAAAAATCAGTAATAATGTTCTTTTTTTAAAAATAGGTAATTTTGATCAAGAAACTCTTTGCTTATATTCTCTCCTGCCTCCTTTGTGCTGATACTTTTGCTGCTTGTTCTGTAAGCTGAACTGGGGAGATTGGCTGGCTGAAAAGTAAAACAACAATATTACAAGAGCTTAATTTTAACTGGGATTGATTTCCTGATCATGTTTGTCAAGGGGTTGAACAAGTCCTTTCATCAGAATAAGGAACAGGGTTTCAGGGACAAGGACAAGAAGAAACAGTAGGGGAGTGCAGGACCACCTTTTTGAGTACATGGCATTTTACTGCCCTGATTCCACCAATTTTTAAATAAGTCAGTCTAAAATCTTAATTGCTACAAAAAGTGCACTGCCCCCTTTCCTCTGTCGTGTGTGTCAGGGCCCTTGCTTATATCTGCATTAGTCAGGTAACAGCATATGACAGAAGCAGGGCTACATCAAAATAAAGAAAATTTCATCACATTTAGGTAATGAAAATATTCCAGCTGGTTTTCACTGAGGTCCAGTCTGCCAGACTGTAAGTGACCACAGCACTTCAGCTTTATATTTCAAGGTCATTTTGTATATTCACTCGTGTTTGTGAAACAGTATTCCCTCAGCTTGATTGTCTTAGATTAGTAGAGATCTGATTTAATTTGATAGAACAATATTTTAAACTTGTTTCCCTGATGCTTTATCAAATGTTTGTCTTAATGCTCACAGGGGAGTGATTGTTCAGCCCTTGCATTTAGACTCCTCCTCTGACATAGACCTCAAGCTGAAGGAGGGTTGGCTATTTCACAGCAGCATAACCAGAAGAGACACTTTTATAAAATATTCTGGATCTCTGTATAAAAGGTGGAATGGGATCTCTGTTGACTGGCATCCCAAAGATTTGCAGTTGCTTTTGGGAATGGAACTCTTCTATTGTTTTCTATATTCCTCCAGTAGAGTGTTTCTTACACTGTATTTTGTATTAGGAAAAAAAAGAGATTAAAAGTTAAAAGGGAATAAGTATAAGAGCCCAGGAATATGAGGTAAAAAGATACAAAGAGAGATTAAGTATGTTTTATATATGTACATCGCTATGTTATATAGAGATATGCTTACACAATATATAAAATATATGACTATAACATATACAATTATGTGTTTATCTATAAGTATCTGCTTTGGAAGTTCAAACTTGTTAATCTTTTTATGTCCTTATTGTTTGTTGCAGGGTGGTGAACCAGTACCAGGAGTTAGTGCAAAATGAAGCTAAATGTACTGTGAAAATGTTTCATAATTCAAGTGGATCAGTCAGTCATCTTTCTCCAGGGAAGGAAATGGAAGTGAGTTTATCAAGCTAGAAATTTCTTTTATTTGTGCTTAATTATTGAATTATTAGAATAAGTTTGGCTATCCACATTTAACCTAAACTAATCTAAAAATGTTATCCTGAATGAATTTTTAAATGCATTATAGTCATGATCATTCAATGTGAATATATTGGAAAAATTAGTGGAATGCGGTTATGTTTTCAATGTTCAAATGTTGTCTTTTAGCTGTTTTGAGGGGTGGAGGGTTTGCCCTGTATCAGCTCTAGTTAGCTCCAAAGTTTTGTTTTAGCACTTTGCCCTGTTCAGGTAAACCTTTCATAGAGCAGTATAGTAAAATGAAGCTGTGTGTCTTGTTTTGCAGGTCAGTAAACACAGAAGCAGATGGAGTAGCTGAACTTCTTTTACCTTTTAGAAATTCAAATTATTTTCTCTTCAATTTGAAGAGGAAAACTTAAAAAACACCCAAACAAAAATCAATACAAACAAAAGAAACAAAAAGCCAAAGGCAAAAAAAAAAAAGCTTAAACATACTAAAAAAGCACCAAAAAACCTCCAAAACATAAACCCTAGCAGCTTTAAAGTGTGTATGTTTATCTGCACACACATTTCTCCATTTCCAGTATAAACTCTTGCATTCCCAAATTTTCCTGCCTGTTGGCATTGCCTTGTGGTTTTACTTGCTGCTTCTGGCTTTTTTTGGTCAAAGTCAGTACTTCAGCAGTGAGCTGTATCTTATACTCCAGCTAGTAAATGAGATGTATTTCCTTGACATCTTCCCCCTAAATATCTGCTTAAAAACTTCACCTATCTTTTTGTGAAGGAGGTAGTTCCTCATGTCAGGCAGACCAGCAGCATTCCAAGGCCAGCAGATGCAGAAAGGAATATGGATGTTTCTGTGTATGTGTGCACACATGCAGACATGTACATGCATGTTTGTACATATACATTAAAATCATATAATAAATGGATGGAAGTGTGCTTGCCAAAGTCAACTTGTCTGCCTGTCCAAGCCCCTACCAAAAGCTGGACTAGAGTTACTCAGGTTACTATATCTAATGATCTAGTTACTATTGGAATAGGGCATTGATCTTTATTTTCAAAATCAAGAAAGCAGATTTTAATACAAGAACAGAAAGTTAGTCCTCAGAATTTTCTTCAAAAGATTCCTTTTTAGAATCAAGCAATTAGATACACGTAGAGGGGACTGTCTCTTATCACTGAGAATCAGTGGAAGTTAGGCTCACCAAAAAGGGTGATTCTGCACAATGCTCTGATTTCCTAGCTCATGCACATTTAATTGAGATTCCAGTCTGTTCACCAAATTGCCAGCCTCATTTCCTAGTTTCAGCAGTTTGCAAACTGTATGTTTGTTTAAACAGTACTGTCATGTATGGATATCTGCTATAAGGTAAAACCACATAGAGTATAACTGAATATGTTTTACTGTTGAGTCTTTAGACAGTGTCAGCTATTGGAATTAGGATGTAGGGTCTGTTGTGAGTGACTGAGAACTACAGACTCAAATAGGTGAAGCAAATATATGTTCAGACAATCTGATGGGTAGGATACAAGAGCAAACAAAAAGGCTGTATCTTCCCTCTAAGACTATGAAGTTCTGGTCCCACTGAAGCCAGTGGGGAAATTTGTCTTGATTTCTCTGCATTCAAGATTCTCTTAAATTATTTGAAATCCTGCTCCCAGAATAAAGAATTCTGATCCTGTTCTTTAAGTCTGTTTTGGTTGAAAATGGCAGGTATATAGAGAATGAATTAATTAAATTATGTCATTTTTCAAGTAAAACCTAAATGTTTTATTATTTCAATGTATTCATTGCTTTTGTGTTTGTGAAAATTACTACAAGAAATTCCAGAATTATGGAGAAAAGTGAAACTCTTTAATTATATTACTTATTTCTTTGCTCAGTGTAAATTTTTACTAGTGCTTTTGTGCTTATTGATGGTAAAGATTTTATCTAAAGAGAGTTCATCATAGATATTTTTTTTAATATAAATAGATAAGCATCTGAAATGGCTGAAACAAATATTGTCATAGTTCTTAGAAGCCTTCATACAAATCAGTTGAATTGTCTTTTCTGTCAGCTATGTGAAAACTTTTGTCATTGCTGTGGTAGTGTTAATTTCTCTTTCCTCCCAGCAGCCAGAAAGTGTATCAGGCTCTGTTCAGTCTTCAGTACTGGGGAAAGGTGTAAAACACCGACCTCCTCCTATCAAATTACCTTCAAGTTCAGGAAGTAGCTCTTCAGGTAATTATTTTTGACTCAAACGTCTAATTTTAACATGATCTGCCTGTTGTAAAATGAAAGGATATCCCTTTAGTTAAGATTTAATTTAAAAATACCAGAATCTTATCTGTGAGAAGAGCATGGTTTTTTTTGTCTGGTTTTTTTGTAATTTCTTATTATATTATTCACAAAATTCCATCCTAATATTCAAGTTAACATGTACTCACAGAATAGTAATGTATTTTAATTATGCTTTTTCAGGTAATATTTTTAGTTCACAACAGTCAAGTGGCCATCTAAAATCCCCAACTCCACCTCCTCCTTCTAAGCCTCCTGGTCTTTCTCGGAAACAATCTATGGATCTTAATCAAGTTAGCATGCTCTCTCCAGCTGCCATGTCTCCTGCGAGCTCTTCACAAAGTGAGTCACGACCTAAATTCTCCATTAAATCTTAGGCTTTTGCATAAATGCTTCCTGAGATAAACTTCTTAACCTGTGGAATGATGAAACTTAAGTGTACAGTGTACCCTAAATTGTATAAGTTGTGCAGCTTTAGGCAGGTCTCTTGTTCACTGTATGTATTTTATGTTTATTGTAACTGTGTTCGTTTTCTGTATATATATGTATGCACCCTCTGTGTATACGTTTTAATACATTTTATGCAATTAGCATGATCTCCTCATATATGAAAGGCTGGTAGATGATGTGATGAGATAAATTCCAAAGTGTAGATTTTTTTCTTCCAGTGTAAAAACAGTATGTTAGATCAATTTGCCTTTACATTATTTAAGCATCTGGTTTTTTAAATGTTATAGGAGCTGGTGCAGTTGTGTATCTGTGTATGTATATAATCTGATCAGTCCCGAGGTGATGATACAATAAACGATAAGATGATTTTTTAAAAACACTCCTACACTGTTTTACAAATCATTGCTGATTGCAAGTGTGGTGGTGATGCTGCTGATGATAGCACCGTATTCTCAGGTGTAAAAATGCAAATTTCAGACAGAAGCAACATTCCAGCTAAAGTGTTTTCTTTAACACTGACAGGAGCATTGTAATCTTAGCTGTAGATCATAAATGTTTTTTAAAACATGTATGTGTCTTGAGCCATTTCGTGAACAGATCTGTACAAAGAGGAAACCATAGCTGCAGCTTCTCAGTTTTTTAATGAATAATTGTATACTGCACATTCCAGTATCCTGCATGGTATTATAATATTCTTTTTGCATTAAATAATTTAAAATCTGGGTAGCTCAAAAGTTGTAACTTTTCTGCCTTCTTGTTTTGCACAAGATGAAAAAGAAAACTTAAGTTTTCTTCCAAAATATTGAGTCTGGATTTATGTTAGTGTTATGAATTGTGAAAATCTGCTGCACGCAGTTACTTTAAGGCTCTGGTCACCATTCATATTTATTTCCTTTCTTTCTGCAGGACATGAAAGCTAAAAAAAAAAAAAAAGAAAAAACAGCTCAAGCTTTGTGGGGGTTTTGTTTTCTTTTTCTTTTGATAGACTTTGCCTACTGCATCCACAACAAATACAGCTGTATGTGTTACATTTAAGTAGAGAGAATTACACAGTAGCTTTTAAAGATGCAGTATTATCCTCTTCTATGGTTCTTAAATATTAGTTGCTTTTTATTTGCTTGATACGTGGAAAATTGCAGTTTGACTATCTGATGAAATTTAGACCAGCCCCATGATCATTGAAATTGTACATGATCTTGCTGACTCTTGTTTTCCATGAGAAGTTTTTAACAAAACCTATTGTGCAGGCAATACATGGATACTATTTGTTTAACAGTTTAGGACAAACATTAATTAAGTTAAAATAATTTCTTAGTGACCATTTTAAGTATTCCTGAATAGAATTATGACTTGATGTATGATAGATTATGGAAGCCTTAAAGGAAAATAGAAATTGGTGTATGCCACAAGGAATGAAGCATGGAGAATGGATTTTCTTTGTGATTATACTGCATCCTTAACAATAAGTGTGTGCTGCAACACTTGTCATGTAGAAATTAACACTTGCAATCTAAAAAAAACGGAAGAAATTGTCAATGCTAAGTAAGATTCCATTAACCTTATACAAAAAGGACTGGCCTTTTATAACAAACTAGCACTTTTTATTTTTCTCAATGAGCAGGGTCTGGAACTCCTAAACCATCTACTCCTACTCCAACCAACACCCCTTCATCGACCCCACACCCTCCTGATGCTCAGAGCTCAACTCCTATTACCCTTTCTGCCACCCCTACTCCCCAAGATTCAGGCTTCACCCCTCAGCCCACTTTGTTAACCCCGTTTGCTCAGCAGCAAATGTCTCTGAGCCAGGCACTGCCTGTAATGACCATTCCTCTTTCCACCATGGTAACATCCATTACTACAGGAACAACCTCCACCCAGGTCATGGCAAACCCTGCAGGACTTAACTTCATCAATGTAGTGGGCTCTGTGTGGTAAGTCTTTTGTTATGATGGTTTCATTTGCCATGGGGGTTGGTTGGTTGGTTGGTTTGTGGGAGGGGGTGTGGTCCAGGACTGTCCACCATCCATTAGGGTAAATATTTTTCAGGATCTGCAGTACGAA
This sequence comes from Serinus canaria, assembly GCF_022539315.1. Classification (NCBI taxonomy): domain Eukaryota; kingdom Metazoa; phylum Chordata; class Aves; order Passeriformes; family Fringillidae; genus Serinus; species Serinus canaria. Next base: position 49,636,277 of record NC_066313.1, on the reverse strand, counting down.
GAAAAGATCATTCAGTTTGTAATTACAAAGTGAAGGACCAGTAGAAATTATTTGTATTTTTCAAATAGGAGTCATCTACTATTAGATTATTGAAAAGATCTATTAAGAAAGGCCTTTATTGCTTTCATCTTTGTGGAGTCATATAGGTTCATTTCTGAAAGCTTTATCTCAATTTCAGTGATTTCTGAGGTTTTGCTCTGTAAGTTTGAAAACTTTTTATTAATCAGAGGGGAGGTAGATCTCATATGGAGACCAATCTAAATGAAAAAGGGGAACAGATTTGTTTCTATCAATTTGAAAAAGCATTGAGGCGAAACACTCTTTGATCCTTAAAACTCATTTTGTGGTTTGAAGAAAATAATAAATGCTGTCAAGAATAGATTGTATGGTATAACATGAACTGGTTTTTAGACTAAGGAAAATTCTGCGATAATGATGGTCAGTGTAAGACACATAATGTGCTTCAGTGCAGGTATCAGACATTCAAATTACCCAGCTAAGGTGTTCAGCAGCTGGTCACTGTTGATAAATTGGACTTTTTTTATAGGGGAAAAAAGAAAAAGCAAACCTGTTCCTTTTTGGTAGTACAACCATTCTGAAGACTGTTGATCTTTTAGTATTTCTAGAATGAAAGGACCACTTGTGGTTTATTTTTAACAGTTGATATCAAAGAAGAAAAAAACCAGTATGTGCTCAGAATATGAAATATATGTTATTCTCTAGGCAAAATTGGTTTTTTTTAAGCTGCATTGATGCTTTATCTATAGTCTCCCATAATTTACAGCAAGTTACTGATTTACTTACTTACTGCCATGAGACAGAGGGCAACAATTTAGTTATTCAGACGTACTTGTGCCACTTGGGTTTGATGTGTTGTCTTTCCTCTTCTACAGTGGAGCACAGTCACTGATGAGTGGTTCAAACCCTATGTTGGGGTGCAACACTGGTGCCATAGCCCCTGCAGGTATAAATCTGAGTGGCATTTTACCCCCAGGAGGTCTGGTACCAAGTGCGCTGCCCGCTGCAATGCAGTCTGCCTCCCAAGCAGGTCAGTGTGACTGAGTGGAAAAGCCATCCTTCAGACAGGGACAGTGTGAAAACATTTTGTGAGGAAAATGGACTGAAGTGGCCTTTGTGTGAAGAGGTTGTGTATTTGATGGCTGGAGCTCAGGAGCAACATACATGTTTTTGTATTCAAGGTGTAGGCTGTGTTGGAGATTGTTTTAAGCTGGGTTTTGGTGAGCTAGCCTGGGGATACACAGTCAAAACCTGGATTGTTTGGTGCACTCAGTAAGAAGTTCAAGAGAAACTCCAAATTTAAATGAAATTTTGATAATGATGACTGCCAGAAAAAAGGCATGATTGAACTCAGAAAGGGGCCTCACTTTCTAAATGTGTGGGGCATTTTATTCTGACCCTGGTACTACTTTATTCTTGTACAACAATTAAGTAGTTCTTTATTGCCTTCAAATGCAACTATATAAATCTTAAAAGCACAATTTAAATTATCAGTTTATTTTTTCTGAACATATAATTTAAAAAGTCTAATGTATGGTTTTAGAATGAGAACAGTAGAAGACTTCAAGATATCCATCGCTTATGCTAAGAGTTAAATCTGTCTAAACCATACTGAACCAATGTTTATCTAAACTGTATTTAAATACCTTTACTGAAGAAGATTCCAGTCTTCCTCAGTAGCTGCTTGGAGTGGCTCATTATCCATGCAAAATGTTTCCTCCTAGTTATATTGCATCTCCTGAATTGCATTTTTTTTTCCTCCTATATCCTTCAGATGTGAAAAATATTTGTTCACTCTTTCTCTTTACCTTCTAAATATCAAACATGCTGTCATGTCCCACATTTGTCTTTTTCTGATAGGTCGTATTTTTCAAACCTTTCATAATCCTGTCACTCTTTTCTAGACTGTCCAATTTGCTTACATCCTTCTTAAAATGTGATAACCAAAACGGGACACAAGCCTGAGCTTGGCTGATTTACCACTGTGGAGCACAGCAGAATAAATGCATCTCATCTCTTTCACAACATTCCTGTTAACATTTCCCCAAATGAGGTCTGCCTGTTTTTTATCTGTATTTTTTGCAACAGCATTACCTTAACATAAGAATGGCTTTACTGGTTTAGGCCAAAAATCCATCCAGTTTATATTCTGTCTCTGACAGTTGCCATTAGAGGGTACTGAGGAGAGTGTTTGAGATGAGGCAGAAGTGTGAAATGAAACATCCCTCATCTACAACTGTACCTCTTCTGGCAATCTACAGCTTTGAGACTTTCTCAGCTGAAGAATATCCCCATGGGTCTTTGTGCTTAAAATCCTGTGCTAGATTTCTGTTCTATGGATTTATCCAATTGGTTTTTGAACCCATGTATATTTTCAGAATCTCTACAGCATCTTGTGACAGTGAATTTTATAAATGTAAACTGTGTGAAGAGGTTCTTTTCTTTTGTGTGCTCTGTAGTTTGTGATATGGATGATTTGGATATGTTTGTGACCTCCTGTAACTTCTCGTGTCCTTTCTTGCTGTATAGACACAAAGATAGTTACAATTTTGTACTTGGTCATTTGTCTTTTTTTAAATCAGTGTTACTGAGTTTTGGACCATTTCTTCAGTTCATGAGGATCGCTTTTAGTCCACTTCTGTCCTTTCAAGCACTGTCAGCCTCTGCCAGCTAGGTGTCACAGATTTGTACATGCTGTGCTGTCATCCACACAACAGGTGCAAGTTGTGAGCTGAGCTAGGTCTCTGCAAGACTTCCAGGGCTTCTGTTTGACAGCTGCTGTCTTACAGGAGCGTTGCTCAGATTTGGGGTGGGATTGTTTTCTGTTAAAGATTGGTAAGAGTGTGTTACTTCATTGGGCACTTGGACATTTCTGGGTTTACTGTACAAACAGTAAACCTTTTAAAGGCAGAAGAAGAATCACTGAAAAATAACTGCTGTGGTGATCTCCACAATCATCTTTCTGTAAATGCACAAACAGGTTATAGGTCATAGGGTATAATGTTATCTAGTGATACAGATTTCTTTCCATTTAGTCAGCTCTTGTGCACTTTGAATCTGAGTAACTAGGAACTGCAATATGGAAAATACAGCATTTTATTAAGTTTACACTTAATTTACACTTGCCAGTATTACACTTTTATTATACTTGTATTATTATACACTTAGTATTTACTCAATTTACACTTGCCAGTTTTCCAACTTCCAGATGTTTAGAAATAGTCCCAGTGGAAAGGTGTACTGCAAGATACAAATAGAACTGAGTAAAGAATCACTACTAATAAAAAGATGTTTTCTTTAACAGGCAGCCCATTTGGTTTGAAAAATACATCAAATCTTCGGCCCTTAAATCTTCTACAGGTAATTGATATATACTTGGACACAATAATAATGATAAGTTCTTATCTTTCTGTAGAGACCTGCTTAGTGCTGCTTATAGCACTGCCCCACACAGATCTTTGGAGCCAGTTGGTCAGACCATTTACTGCAAATCTTAATTGCTTATTTAACAGGCTTAGAATAAGAGAAAAGACATCTCCATAGACATACCAGGTGGAAGTTATATTCCTAGCTCAGAAAAAAGCAGATAATTCTCAGTAACAATATAAAGATGCTGACATTTGAATTCAAAAGATTAATTCTAAAATACAGTCTTTCAGGATTTTCCCAAGGTTTCATTGCAGATCACAGACTAAAGTTACAATTATACTGTACAAAATAGTGTAGTAGAATCACTTAGAGGTTACACATAGAATGCCTAAAAGCCAAGCTCAACATACACAGGTAGGTGCAATGTTAGGTTTAGAGGGTTTAGGAATGGAAGTTCATGTAAGATAGCGAGTTTAGAAGGTCTGTAAGTGCTTTATTTGCACTAAGCATACAAACAAATACACACATGAGCAGATGTTTATTATGTCAGAGTTGCATTTAAAAGCAGAGCAGGGGTTGTTAGTAGTACTAACTGAGCAGAGTTCCTGAACCTTGAAGTCAGCTGCCAGATGCAGGTGCAGAATTGCAGCTTCAGTGTTCCACATAGGTTGCACCATGCTTCAAAAAATTACTACCAGCTTTGCTACTTCCTCTTCCCACTCCTGTACACTCCAGAAACAAGGAAAAGGACAGGCACAGGAGGCAGTTATGCCAGAGTAGAACTCTTCTGTAGAATTAAATGCTTGTATTTGAGTGATTCCATGTTGAAGGACAATCTTTCAAGCCAGCTCTGCCACTCATTTAAACCAAGAACAATTCAGCCGAAATAAGTGCAGTTAAAGCTGGGGTAAGGGAGAGGAATCAAGGCCGTTTCACTATCTATTAAAATTCAGTGAAATATTCTAAAAGTGGAAATTATATACAGTGCTGTTGAAGACTGACATTTATCTTTCCAGTATCAGTACAGTACATTTTAATTAAAATAATTAAAATATATTTTCCTATGGAAATATATAAGTTCATGCAAATTTGGTTTTAGCGCATGAGCCTTTTTCAGAAACAGCAACAATTGTAAATTGATTGACTTTAAAGGCATTACAAAACAAAAATCAAGCCTCTGGGAAGTACACTGCTATCAATACTATGTTCACCCTAGAACAGTAGGAAACTCAGCAGTTTGATTGAATTATGCCTTTTGTTTTTAATCTTCAACAGCTTCCAGGTGGTTCACTTATTTTTAACCCACTCCAGCAGCAGCTGTCACAGTTTTCTTCACAGCAGCAATCTCAGCAGCCTACAACCTGTAGTCCTCAGCAACAGGGAGAACAGGTGTGTGCTAACAGCCCTCAGTCTGGGGTGCATGGATGAAACAGTTTCTCCTATTCTCCCCATCTTGACAAGTAAATGAGCCACTACCCCATAGATTTGAAGCAGAGGGGGAAGAAACTCTTCCTCCTAAACTTTCTCAAACAGCAGAGTGCAGTGGCTCTGTTGCTATGGCTGGAGCTGGGCTATACTTCTTTATTTATGTCATGTATAGAAAAGCTGTAACAACTGCTGAGCATTGTCTAACTGTCATGAAGAGAGCCAGCCCCACTGTATGAGTGGTATAAAATCAGCTTAGTGCTTTGTTTATCATAACTAACAGGTATGTCAGATGAACAGAGAAAAAAATGCAGTTAGGATTACTACAGAGAAACAAAAACTTGTTCCTGACACTGCTGTGAGTTGGCTTACAAACCTCACTGCTGTAGTTCAGCAGAATTTTCTTTGCACCAAAGGAAATACAAGTTGTCTTTAAAGCTGTAATCTTAGGACATTTGCTCTGCTGCTGCCTGTAATTAGTGTTAAAGGTGATAGACACCGATCTGTCCTCAAATGACAAATTTTGAGTGGTCAGTTGCACCTTAAAAATCCTAAGGTGCAAGTACCAGGTTAGTACTTAAAAATCCTAACCAACATTGATGCAGCAGGGTGAGGAAACTAGCTGTTCTGCTTTTGTGTCCTCAGACACACAAGCCTTCTGCTTAACCAAATACTCTCTACTGGATACTTAAGTTTGTCATAATTTAACTTGTGATACTGTAGACTGTTCATAAATAAGATGCCTCTCTTGATTTTTTTTTTTATGGTATATAGCCTGCTGTGCCACAGGCCTTGTTCTGGATTGTGGGAAGGTTTAATGGGAAACTTTCCAATTTGTTCACAGCATCTGAATCTCTGAATGTCAGTTAGTAGTTGAACTACTAAAAAAAAAGTGACCTTGTACTGTTGGGTTTTATTTTCTAGATATTGAACATCAAGGGCATTTATAAAAAGGCTGATGTAAGCATAGTTCTTGTGGCAGGAAGTTCTGGAGAAAATCAATTTCTGCATTGGTTAAACTGCCCTAAGGAACTTCTCTCATACCTTGCATTATAGAGGAAGGGGTTGTTGGCTAAAATGAGATATTATGAACACTAGATTCCTTAGCTTTGATAAGGATAGGAATGTATGTGCTCACAGTGCTTAGTGAAAAAAACTTAGGCCCAAAAACAGCAACGATTTTCTGTGCTACCAATATAATATAAATATGCATTCTCTCTCATACTTAGGGATTTTCCCCACATGGTGGTTCTATGACTCTTAGTCATCATGGAGGTGATGATGTCTCAACATGCAATCTTTTGGTCTGGTTTTCCTAGATCTTAGTAGCATTATAATGTAATGCTAAAGAAGCATTGCAACTCCTGGACTGAACCAGCTTTTTTCTGACTCATAAGCCATGCAGTTTTCTTCAAATGTGCATATAATGCTTTATTGCCCTGTGTTATAAATCAGTGCATAATTTAAGTTCTAAAAGAGGTCATAATTCAGCACCCTTTAACTTCAGGAGACACTAGGTCAGACTCCACTAATTCCTTTAAAGTGATTACTGTGAAAACTACTGTGTTCTGAAAATATGATTTTAAAGGCAGGGTCTGTATTTTTATTAAATTAAGGTGTGTAGCACAATATGAACATGGGAATGTGTCAGCCTTGCACACTTTGATTGATTAAGACCTTTGCACATGAATATCTCAGGGCCCCCTGAAGACTTTGGGGCTGGGAGTTGTACAGGAAATTGTCATAAGATTACAAACATCAAGTGTAGTGTGTAGTCTCTTCTAGACTGCAGAGAAATTGACAACTACGTGGACTTCTGCTGAGTAACAGGAGCAATACCATTTCTGCCAAAACAAAGCTGTTCTGGGGTATTCAGTATCTGTTTGTTCTATTCTTAGTGACTACACTATAGCCTGTATTTGGCACGCACTGGATGATGTACCATTAAATGTTTTTAAATGGCACTTCAGAAGTTTGCCTTCACACTGGCTTTATTTGCTTATTCATTGATATGAAAGTTTGGTAATAAGGATCAAGCTTTTCATTTTTGCTAGGGTTCTGACCAAGGTTCATCCAATCAAGATCAGGCATTATCTGCCCAACAAGCTGCTGTAATTAACCTGACTGGAGTAGGGAATTTTATGCAACCTCAAGCCACAGGTATGTGCTTGCTGAGCCTCCTTTTGTAGCAAAGTGTTTATGTTGATAAATTCACACTGAAATGAAGTTTGGTCTTAAGGAAGTCTTACGTGAGATCAGAATGATTTACTGCTTATTATCAGGACATGAATTCTATGAGATATACTCAACTTCTAAAGCATGCACTTCTCTGCTTTGTTTGGCAGTTAAGTGCCATCAATTGATAGTATCACATGAAAACAAGTTACACTTAAGACAAAATGAAAATGCAGGGAACTTCATGCCAGACTTCATTAAGGAATGTTTCTTTAACTCTGTGCTTAACATCCAGTGTGAGAAACCTTTGTGTCTCCACAAGCACTTCATAATCTAATTATGTTCTAACTAACAGAGTATGTATATCATGTATACTTTATTCTGCACTGTTCCAAATCTGACTCTGAAACTAATTCTATTGATCCCCCTTTCCTGTTACACTGTATTCTTATGTCTTCCTCCCCTGACCAACTCAACCTGACCTCTTTGACCTGCCTGCTTTCCCCTTCTCCTTTCTCAGTGTTGTCTCAGCTTGGCTCTGCCGTGAACAGACCTGGGCAAAGCCTTCCTCAGCAGAGACTCCAGCTCTCTTCTGCCTTGCAACAGCAACAACAACAAGCCTTGCAGCAGCAGCAGCAACAGATACAAGTAATCCAGCAACTTCACTCTGACTGTATTAAAAAAAATTAAATTAAAAATACAATTCTTGGCTCCAAAATCAAAAATATTGCCCACTTGGGCTCTCTTTTTAACTAATGCAGTTATGGTCTCGCAAACTGAAGGGAAAAAAAAAAAAAAACAAAACCAACATGTATTTGGCAAACCATCATTTGGCAAGACCTGAAATCTGTGGTTCTCTCAGCTTGGAGCACTGAATTTATTTTTATTCGTTTAAGCCCTCCACCTTCCTGATTTGCAAACATTCAAGGGGTGCTTGTGGCACATATCTAAATACTATACCAGGTGCCAGCAGATTTCAAAATGGCATGGGTGTAAGCACCTGGAAGTTCAAATGTAGCACTGTTACAGTCAGTACATGAAAGCCAGAGCTCTGCAAAGCTCCTTTACCATTCAGATGCTTCATGAAAACATTATAGCATTTTTTTTAGCACACAGTCTCATGTTTGTAATATATACAGAAAATTAATACAATGCATACACTGAGAAGCTATCACATTAAAAAGGTACTGTGTAACCCAAACACTCAGTGAAGTTGCTGAGTTACTGCAGTTACTGCAATGAAGAGAAAGGGCAAAGAAACAAAGCTGTGCACATTCACATGTAAAATGTTCGCTTGTGCCCTCAGCAGGCTTCTGTGCCACTGGTGCTGCTTGACTGTACCCACTGTCCCAGTACATGGTGTGTTCCTTTTGTCAACCTGGTGCTTCCTTATTTTTTCTTTCTCTCCCCCTTTTCATTCTTCCTGGTGTGAAAGCTTTATAGTCAACACTAACAAGCTTTTTCTCCCTTCTCCTCCATGGCAGCAGTTGCGATTCTTGCAGCATCAAATGGCTATGGCAGCGGCAGCAGCACAAGCAGCTCACCTGCATCATCAACATTCAGGCAGCCACTCAAAAAGTAAAAGGAAAAGAGGCACACCAGCCCCTCCAAAATCATGAGACTTGCCTCCCCCCACAAATAAATTGATTGGAAGGGGATTTTTTTTTTCAGATTGTTAAGGAAAAGGCTTAAAATAAAATTAGTGTTTTATATTACTGGTGGGAAAATGAACTTTTGACATTATACTAAAAGAAATGAACTGATTTTGGAAGCCAACCTTACAGCACTTAGAAAATTTCATCTATAAAGCGGCTAGGATCTGGTTTCCTCTAGTCACTTAATTTTTTAACAGAATGTTTTATCTTGTATTTTTTACCAGTCAACAACATTGTACATAGAATGAGGGTGAAAAACATTTTAGAAAAAAATGAACTTTGTAAATGTAGTATTGGTATTTGTTTATTTAGTATAAAAGGTTTGTGAACACTGTAACAAATACAATTTTTACAAATCCATTTTTGAAAAGACCTCTCTTTTTATTCACTTTGGTGTTATACTTTTTATTACTTTGTCTATGAGCTTCTTTACTTCTTTGTGTCTTGTAATTGCTCTGGTGATACAATCCTGAAGCTTGGCTCCTGTAAGAGGACTTCCACCTAAACATTGAAGGGAACAATTTGATTTTCTACTTATACTTCAGTTATGTGTATATAACAAATGTGATTTCCAAATGCAAGTATTAACACAGTGTCATTACCAGCACCTTTCACTGGGGAGCATACAGCTTTCCCAGCCCTAGCTTCAGGCAAAGATAATGGAAACAAAACAAGAGTTGTAACCAGAGACATGCCCAGAATTCGTCCTCTCCTGTGACTGCTTCTTGAACTTTAGTCATGCCACCCACCATCTTAAAACTCCTTTGAAGAGCAGGTAATTTAATGACTATTCAAGCAGACACTGTTACCATAAAGCACCTGCATCTCACAAAGCAAAGCAGGTACAGAATCTTTTCTTGACCTAACATCATCTCCCATTGGCTTCTTTGTAGTAAATTTAGAAGTACCTGGTTTATGGACAGAACACAGTCTGCCTTCTTCATCAGTTACAATGGTTACTGTTCCAGTTGCTAAATCTTCTTCTTCAGCAGTTGGATCAACAATGAGTAACGTGCTTGTAAAAGAATTGCATGCAGATATGTTGGTATACCTTGCTCCATTAATGTTATTGCAAAATACAATTTTTACTGTAGTCTTACAAAATACTTGTAGATGGATTTCGTGCTCAAGCTATCTGTTTTCCTACCAAAATGCACCATTTTAAAAAGAAAAACAGAAAAAAAAGCCAAAAAATGTGGGAGATTCCACATAATCATGTGTTTGTGACTCCAGAAAATAGGCATATAAGTGGTTTCATAAATTTGTGACAGCCTGTATTGCAGGAAAATGCCACTGAATTGCCATTTGCAGTATGTAATATGAAAGACTGCAGTTGTTATTTTGTAGTTACACTAAAGACTAGCATTGGTTTTAGGTATAGGCTGCACTAATTTCTTCCAGAGACCTTAAAGCAAAACTGATTTCTACTGGTAAGTTCACCAAAGTGGTTCTCAATTTGTTGTCGGTGAACTCTAACATCACTCAGACTGGGAATAGTTCAAAAGCAGATTCATTGGGTTGCTTAAGACAGCTTATTCTGCCTGTCATAACTGTCACAGGAGCAGTTCAGTGTACGGTTGTTGTACAGGTTGCTGCCCCAGGAGTAGCCCTGCAGCAGTGCTCCTCAGCCATGGTCACGCTAACCAGCAACCTACCACTTCCATTTATTCAAGGAGGCCTTTTATGCAGAAGAAAAATGCCTCTGGAAGCCAGAGTATGTGAAGGATTTTATTGAAAGGGCTATTAACCAGAATTTTTAAAAAACCCAAAAAAACTATGCAAACACACAACACAGGCAGCCACACCCTCAGTACTTAGTTTTAGGAGCTAAAAGGAGACTTCAGTAACTTGTTTGATGCAACAGTTGGTTTCAGTGAAAGAAACAAAGCCCAACAGTCACTCATGGAAAGCTTTCTTCCCCAGGTCTATGTGTAAGTATGTGTGATTTGTGTGTAAATAATACCTTACTGACAGCTGCCTGCCTAGTATGTTACGCAAACACTTCGTGTACATCAAACTTCAGACCCAGCAGAAGTGGTATTAAAGCAATTAGCAGAGGCATTCTGAAGTACCAATAATGTCCTGCTCTGATGCATTTTGATAATCACTTGGTCAACAATTGAGATTATTGCTCTCCCCACACCATTTGTTATTTGGATGAAAGGTCCCTGCTAATCATTTCTGTGAATACACATTCATGTGCCATAACCCCCCCTAGATCTCCAAACAGACCTAAATCTTGAATAGCACAGTGAGCATTATCCTGTCACTTTCTACTTTGCAAATGGATGTCACCAGAAATGACTGCATTTCTTATAAATAGCAGCAGAACACATTCTTAACATTCTTGACCTAAGGAAGACCCAGTAGACAATTTCAGATGAGGAGTCAAGTTATCAGATGTGATTACTTTGAATTCTCATAATCGGATTCTCTTCCTACATGACAATGACTTAAGCATGCTGGTTACACTTCACCTTGGGTAATTACGTTTTCAGTCATCCAGGGGTTCTACTGTTCTAACTGGACTGTTACTTCCTACTTCTTTTGTTGACTACATCATTGGAATAAGCTGTTCACAAACTACCTTCTTTTCTATTGGTTACTTACACAGGCTTCTAAAACATTAATTGCACTGGTAATGTTTTCATCTTAAAGATACTTAAAAAGCCTAAAACAGTACCCATCCCTGTACTTTTAAGCTTACTTTTAGGTTGGGAACCACTACTGCTTTAAGCCACAGGAGGAAGCTACAGAGTACAGACTGCACTTTGTTATGTGCACTCCTTACATCGCAGAACTAGAGGTCCCTTCAATGAGAGAGGCTGTGGATTTAAGATGGGTGGAGCAGCATTGCCTGAGGCTCCACTCTCATCCCTGGCAGAAGAGCACAAACATCACCAGTGGTATCCTCTGTCTTTCATTTGTTTTACAGACACTGTTGTTTCCATAAAGTACAAAACAGTTTGGAACTTACTCATCAAATATAGCAAATGATGTGGCAACCGGATGCTTTCTGATAATCAAAGGATTCTTCTGTTTTAAATTAACTTCTGATAAACCAGTTTCTTCGTTTATTGTAACCAATGGCAATTGCACTGAAGAGATGAAAAAATTACAGTGGTCTAATATTAAACATGCTGGGTTAGCAGGCCTAGAGATGCTGACAACTACTGAAATATTTAAGCTGTTCTCTTAACCCACTGAAAATCAATGAGCATAGTTTTTCCTACATTAATCATACTCTCTACAAAAAAAAAAAAAAAAAAAAAAAAAAACACCACAAAAAAAACAAACCAACTTGAATTCAAGGAAAGCATTTAGCTTAGAATGACCTGTTCAAGAAAGTGTTTGATTTTTGTATTCAGGGTAACATAAGCTTTTCTCTTTACACAGAAATATTTTCTACTTCCAAAATGCCACACAATTAAAATACTTTAGACTCTAGTACTTTGGATTCTAATACTTTAGAATATTTACCCAAAGTATTTTTCCCCAAGTCTACTGGACATATAAAAACTAGGAATGTAGTCTCATGTCATGAATTGTATATATCTGAAGAAACAGTGCAACTTGACCTTCAGCTAACTCTTGCTGTGACAACCCATACACTGCTGGTGACAAGGAGGAGAAGAGCAAAGTAGCCACACACCTGCAGTCAGGCCACACAATTTTTCACAAACGGTTATTCATTAGGAATAGGAAAGGAATAGTCTCTACTTGTGTAAGCAAAGCCTCCAACAGCTCATTCTCTCTACTCAAAATACATTATCAAAGTAATACCCTGACGTAGATGTTAAACTCTTTAATGGACAGTGCTGAAAGACTCATGTATCCAATACCAAAGAACATGTGGCAGAATAGCAGTTGGTCCTTTAAGAAAGCAATAATAAGTCTACAGAGGAGATCCTGTTTTTCAGGTGTTACACACCTATGGCATCCCACCACCATTTCCACCTTTTATTTGCATTCAAATGACAGGAAACAAACAGTCCCACTAAGTAGTTACCCACTTATCAGGGTTCAAAACGAATGCATTTCTCCAAGCAACAATAATCAGAATGTCTCTTGTTCTAAGGAAGACTTACCATTTTTTAATGCTGCCAACAAAGCAAAGACACTGGCATCCAGAAGGTTTCCATCATAGTCCAGACATATGATATCACAGTATAACACCCACGCAAGCTATCAAAAAAGGTTTGCACATGTGAGATATTCCATCAGCTAAGTAAATGGTGCAATATATATGAAAATTCTGGCCATACTAAATACAGATACTTATTTCTATCATTTGATTTTTGCACTTAGCATGTAAACTAAGCTATGAGGACTGAAAAGCAAAACCAACACTAAAACCCCCTATAAACTCAAATACCTCCTGTATTTGTACTTGTGTAGAGGTCCTGTGATCTTGTTACTATCTTCCTCTTCATTATGAGATACAACTTACCTTGCCATTGGCAATACACAGATCTTCTTTCACTATCATCTGTGAACTAAAATAAAATGAGAGTAAGCAAGGCAATAGAAAACTCTTGCAGAGTTGCTTGTATCTGAACAGCACTAAGATGGTTCTTACTTTTCAATCACATCTGCGATGAACTGGCTCGCTGCTTGAGCTTCTTCACCAGGTGGTCCAGAGCGAAACCTCTCTGCACAGAGGGATGGCAGCTCCACATTTGGAACTAGGTGGCAAGAATCATTAGTCATAAACCAAAGAAAGCAGGCAATGGGTAATCAAAAATAAAAAACAGATGCTATTAATACCATTTTATTTACTTCAAATGAAAGGCAAGACCAAGAATTTTTCAATCAAGCCTTCCTAATTCTCCCCTGAAAAATAAAGTTATGCACGAGCTTGTATTAAAGAACTTGTAGTACTCTCTGTACTCAGAAACTGTATGTTCCATGGAAAAGCACATACTCCTAGCTACCACTCTCTGCTTATAATCCTTCTCTATCATGACCCACACAAATACCTCTTTAAGTGTTAAGCACTTTTCAGCAGATCAAGAAACAGCAGCATTTCCATCCCACTGCCTGACTTTACTGGTATGCTGTCTGCTTTCCATCAACCATAAAAACCTGAGGCTTTAGACTGGAAGCAAAAACATGCATAAACATTCATGAAAAAAACCTAAGCATCGTCAAGCTTACTGAAAACAACATACTTGGGAGATGCCTTAGAAAAAGGGGATTTTGCCTCTCAATTCCACAGAATTATTTTATTTCCAAAAAAAACTCCAAACAGGAGTGAGGAGGTAACACAGGGACTTACAGTTCCCTGAGAAATATACAGTTTTTGTTTCACTGGTTTTAACAGTTACATTTTTTGCCTACTGAGACTTTGAAACAGAAGTTAACATGCCTTTGCACAACCATGCATGCCATTATCTTTTATAGAGTACCTTCTCCCTCTTAATATACACAATGATGCAGGTTTCCTTCCATGCCCAGCCTGGAAACAGCAACAAAAAGGTAGCTGTATATGGAAAACTCACAAGCAAAGCAAAGGGAATACTAGATGCCTAGATGTCAATTTTGAAATTAATTTGAAGAGCTGTAATAAAATTTCATCCAAATTAATTATTTTAAGAAATCTACAGAACACAATTTCCACAACCTTTTAGCTGAAGTAATACAAAACCTCAGATGCATACTGAAACACTTACCAATATATCCCTTATTAGCAGAATCCACTGCAGGTGCAGCAAGTTCCTGGAGAAATAGAAAAGAGAAAAATAAAGAATTTTGTACAAAATATTTTCCAGCTGTTCTATATACAAATGGTTGTCTTCTTCCCAGTTATGACTACAATGAGATTTACAAAAGTCATTTTTAATCAGTCCTTGTCTGTACATTTCCTATGGAAGAACTCAGTACAGTGATGAACAGTCATTTGTCTTGTAGGTCATGGCAGGCCAGCAGAAGAGTTGAGACTACAAGGTATTCAATAGTCCAGCCAGCTCATGCCCACTACACTTACTGATCCATGTTCAGGAGCTTTTTAATTACAGAGCTTTTATCTAGAAATAACAGGAACTTTAGTTTTGTACACATCTTTCCCCATACACAATGGGCATCACAAAAATACATGTTATCAGACTATACAGGTAGGATTATACAATTACATTATATATTAACTTTCAGGTCTGGAAGTAACTCAGGTGAAAGACTGTAATTGCATCTGACTGGCATATTATTGTAACTTCAAGGGCGATCAATTCTAAACACAAATGCATGAAGTCAGCTGACAGATAAATAAAGATAAAAACCAACCATACCGCTTTCACTCCACAAATCACCGTGGTATTTCCTAACTTCACCAGGGCAGAACCATCTGCAGTTGTAATTGAACCTGAATAGAAAAAGTACTGTTCAATAAAATCTATTTTCCCAAAGGGAAATAATGGATGTTATTTAGTGCTCCAAAGGGCACGAAATAACATCCAACCTTCATGGAGTGTTTACCTTCCAACATTTTATACGAAAGACAGCCTAAGCAAAGTCTTGAATCCAGAGTGGGACAAAAATCTCTGTATTAAACAGTCAATCACACAGAATGGTTGAGGTTCTCCAGCCTCCATGCTTAGGCCCCTCTGCATGGCAGTAGAACCCTCTGGCATATCAGCCACTCCCAGTTTGGTGTCATCTGCAAACTTGTGAGGGCACCTAAATTGTGCTGCACATACAGGAGCAGAACGAACTAATTACACAGTGCTCGTTAGCCCAGGAACAGGACTGGAAACAATGCTCAAGGATACCACTATACCATGCATCCTCTTTCATGCTTGTTGAAACTGTAAAGAAAAATCCTTCCTATTCCTGGATTCCAAATACAAGAACCAAGAAAACCAATTAGCAAGTCATTCAGGTCACCACTATAACCTGATATTAATAATACCTCCCCCATTATTATTATTCCACATAAGCACTTGCCTATGTTGACAGTGGTTGTCCGAAATTCACCCAACTCTCTTCCATCAGGCCGACAGTTCTCCTTCTAAAGAAAAATTACAAACTTCAAATCAGAAAACATACTTTATCAAGTAACACAGTAATATTTTTGCTACAGAACTTCATAAAAAATATGAGTTTTCCATAGCAAAAATGCTAGGGAAAACTCAAGACTCTAGCTGCCTTTTCATCAACTGATTTGCAGTTTGTGTTTGTCAAAGAAAACTCCTGATTTTTAAAATTCATTTAAATTTATTTAGACAATAAAACAATAGACTGATTGTCTCAAGGGTAGGCACTAGAGGAGACTAGATTCAGAACTAGTCTCCCCTAACCCTAACCCATTCACTCAAGAATGAACACCCACTGGTAAATTTAAAATGAGAGTTTTGCATTGCCTGCATTGCTTAGTGGAGCTCTTAAAATTAGAGTGAACTTAAGAAAACAAAAGAAAAACCCTACACTGAAAGAACACGTAGCATTCAAATACCATCAGTCAGAAGCCGTACAACACATAACCCTTACGTTAGAAACTGAAACAATATTCCATTATTTTAGACCTGAATTGTTACTCACCACAGTTTCCAGCTTTTCAAAAGCAAGCACTTTTGGTTCAATTATGAGAACCAAAATTTGCAATAATACTGGACCCATTTCAAAGTCAATACAACTTCAGTAATAGCTGAATTAATTTAAGGTAACAAAAGTCAGTGTTCTTCTGCAGTTACAGTGTGCATGGTTAGCAGCAATAGTCTCTATTAGTAATTTTTGCAGCATCTAAAAGACTGGTTTGACATAATTTTGTACTAGGCAAAAACCTGCATCTTGGTCAAATTTAACCTGAACTCCTTTCAAGACCAACAGAAGCATTTACCCATCAAGATGAACAGTATCAACACCACAGATGGAAAGAAAAGCATGTTCTGAAGAGCACAAATGTTTTTCACCTGCTCAGACAGTTTTTTGGGGTTTTTTTTCAGTTTCTATTTCCATAGCTTCAGATTTCCATACAGACAAGTTAGAAGAGCAGAAGCAAGCAAGAAAAAATTCATTGCAAGGAACTTATACAGGCATCTTATGTTTCACTCACCAAAAACCTCCTGTAATATTCCAATGGTTCCACAGTTCTAGAACAAATAGAAAGAGAAGTTCAAATGCAAGCTCCTGAGTAGGCAAGACACAGGAAAAAAAAAAAAAAAAAGAAAAAAGATCTGGAATCAAGATGCCTGGCAAATGGCAAATCTGCTTCACAATACAGTTATAGAACAATGAGGAAATTTTAAACTAAACAAAAAAAAAAAGATGTTTTCCTAAGTACCGTTCCTAAATACTCCTTCCATACAAGGAACCTGCCTGCACATATACTGAACAAAAACTGCTAGCTTTCACCTTTCAAGGAATGCAACAGGAAAATTTTACTACACTGTGTGAAATATCTGTTAGTTCAAGGACTGCATTCAGATGCAGAAATTTGTCTAAAAATTTTTAATTATTCCGTTTTTCTTAGAATCTTTGAGAAAATGTAAAACTACAAAATATGCTTCATGCAGCGCTTCAGATGAGAAATAATTGATGCTTAATTAATTAATCATACACTAGTAACAGTACCTGTGTATTAGTATTTTAAACAGGGATCATTAAGGTAAAAAAAACCACTTTCATGAAAAGTGTTGCAAATATTTAAACAAATCATTCACGGTTTTGTTAAAATAGTGCTTCTGGGACAGGGGTGGAAAAAAGATAAATGGAATAGGCAAGTTTTCCAAATGCAAACTAACACACAGAGGCATAACCAACATAAGGGCCAACATGAATTGGCTCCTGTTGGCTCCATATGTGTTGGTCCTGTACCACTCGATTATACACAGGTCTTTTGACTTCCAGTTCATGTAACAGCACTCGCAAAATCTTATTTGAAGCTTTTAAGCCATACAATAGAATCAAGGATGCTGGGACAGCCTACCCAGAGAAGCTGTGGATGCCCCGTGTCTGGAAGTATTCAAGGCCAGGCTGGATGGGGCAACCTGGTCTAGCAAAAGGTGTCCCTGCTCACGGCACAGGGATTGGAAGTGGACGATAAGTGGAGAAAAACCCCTCTGATCCAAACAATTTTACTATTCTAAAACGAGTAGTTATAAACGGGAATTCATTGATTTCCCTACAGTTTTAACTTCCTTGTAATTCGACTAGCTTGTAAGGGGAGGTTTAGGTTGGAGAGTAGGAAAACGCTTGTCACCTAGATGATTGGACACTGGAACTGGAACTTCCCCAGGGCAGAGGTCGCAGCACCAAAACTGCCCGAGTCCAAGAAGTACTTGGATAACGCTCTCAGGCACATGCTGACTCCTGGGGATGTCCTGCACGGGGCCAGGAACTGGACTCGCTGATCTCTAAGGATCCACCTCGGAACACTCTGCAATTCTGATACCAGGTAGCTCCGGGCCGCACTGAGTTCCGCTTTTTGCCGGGCGTTTTCCCGGCTGGCCAAACCCCGCTCGCTCAGTCTCTCCCTCACACACTGGGGGCTCCACAGCCCCGCAGCCCCGACCCCATCCTGCCCACACGCGCCGAGCCCGCTCCCCGGGGCGCGCGCCGCCGTGGCGGCGACCGGATAAAGCCCTCGAGGGTCCCCGAGCGGCCGCGGCGGTGACCGGATAAAGGCCGGGGCCCTGGGAGGCGCGGGCGAGACCCACAGCGCGGCTCCGGCGGGACCGCGGCCCCCGGGCCCAGCACTTACTTGAACGCCGCCGCCATGGCGGTGCCGTCTCCGCCCCGGATGTGGCGCCCCCTGGCGGCCCGCCCTTCCGGCAGCCTCCGCGAGCTGACCGGCGGCAGCGGCGGCCATAGGGGTGGCGGCGCTGTCGGGCCCCGACCGCCGGGGGGCGCTGGCGGCTCCCAGCGGCACTCGGCGGGCGGCGCGGCCGCTTCCGCGTCGCTGTCGCGGCGCGCTGGGGCCCCGCGGCTGCCGCGGGCGATGGCGCTGCCGCCGCTCCCGTCCCTGCCCCTGTCCCTGTCCCTGCCCGCAGCCGCGCTGGCGCTAGCGGCCCTCGCCGCCTTCCTCCTCGTCCTGGTGAGAGCCGCGCACGGCGGGCCCGGGGGGCTCCGTAGCGGGGGCGGTGGGCGAGGCTGCCCTGTGTCCACCCCCCGGTGCAGGGCAGGGGCGCTGCCCGGGGTCCCGGGCCTGCCCGGGGGTCCCGCTGTCCCGCCGTGCCCCGCAGGGGGTAGGGCCGGCCGGGGCTGGGCGGCAGAAGCCGGCAGGGCTGCGCTTGTGCCGGGGGTTGTGCGGGAAGCGTGTTTCGGCAAGGCGTGGGGTGCCGTGCCTGGCAAAGGGCACCAAGACGGAGCATTTCAGCCTTACAGTATGTCTTGGGAAATGTCCTGGTAACGCCTTCGCGTTAACCATTTGGGAAGTGACTGTGTTTCTGCCTGTCTGAAATGCCCTGCGAGATTAAGAAGATCGACCCCCTGGAAAGGGAAATTCTGCTGCCTATCCACAGTGCCACGTATGCATCCTGCTCAGGGAGTTGGCAGAGGCACCGTCCCTGGAAGTGTTTAAGGAAAGACTGGACGTGGCACTCTGTGCAGTGGTCTAGTAGATACGTTGGTATTGGGGCATCGGTGATCTCAGAGGTCTTTTTCTACCTAAGTGATTCTGTGTGTGTGATGTCACCAAGTAAAAGTGCTCCAAAACCCAAGTTCTGCTGCTTTTTTTGTAGCCATGCATAAAGCAATCGGAGCCTTAGTTTTGCAAGCACATATGGCTGGCCGGTTGTGAGCCTTGCCATTGATTTCAATGGCTTGGTGGGGGATCAGAGGTGGCTCCTGCTTATGTGCTCAAGGTTACTGGTGAAGGAGCTTGGACCGTGAGTTTGGAGGCACCTGCATGCTTTGCAGTTAAAAAACAGCAGCAAGCCAGTGATGCTGACAGTGGTCAGAGTGGGAGTAACCAAACAGTGTGACAGTGTTTTGGTCCTGTGTGAAATTCCACAACAGTTACCCATCTTATTACTGAAATATACTTGGTTGCCCCTGGTAGCACATTTAACAGCTAGGTAATCTTCTAGCAGAATGCCTGACAACGTTTTTCATTTCTTCTTCATCACAGGTTTGTGTAATCGCTCATGTAACTGCCAAAACGATGCCACAGGAAGATGCTGAGTGCAGGAAAGCATCTGCACCAAATTTACGTGATCCTGCTACAAGAGAGCTCTCTGTCGTTGTGCCTTCATACAATGAGGAAAACCGGTGTAAGATTTTTCTAGTTTTGAGAAAAAGAAGAAAATCTGTCGGTTGTTACTGTAATAAGGCAGAGGTCAGTTGAGTTAGCAATAGATTCTGACAGGCCAGATTATGTATCAGATTGTGGACACAGTTTCCAGAAAACAAGTCCAAGTACATTGGATTTCAAAATTAAGGCATAGTGTAACTTGATTTCTACTGCTAAAAATAGCATGGGGCACTTGTAAGAATCCTCTTAATTTTAATGAACACCAGAAGAATGGCTGTTCATTACCCCTGCAAATGCTGCAAGGCAAGAAGTAGTAAAATACTTTCTAAATTGGTTTGAGAGCTTCCCACTCTTTAAACAACAACAGCAGCTTCAGACAAGCAGAAAAAGGGATGATCTCACGGGTTTGTGTTTGACTTGGCCATAGATAGGAGTACCTGATATTGAGTGAAAGCTTTTAGATGTGATAGAAATAATCAAGCTCTAAAGCTGATGTGGCAGTACACAAGCTGACAGCTTGCTTAAATAGATAAAGTCAATGCTGGTTTATAGGGTCAGTCATAAAGGATTTTTTTTTCCTTTAATAATGTGTAGAGAATTACATACTTCAAACTGAAAAGTTGGCTCCTCAGAAAAGATATTTTTATCCTGTCTTTTTACCACGTGTGTGATTTTCTTCATTGTTTTTCTGCATTCAGAAAGTGCAGCACTTAAAGTTGCAGCTGCTAAGCTTGGTTACTGAAGGTAGTGTTGTATGAAAGAGTTGATTTGTTCAGCCTTGCTTTGTGGCTGTTTTCAGCTTGCTTGTGCAGGTGCTTTTGGTGTTACAAGCTACTAACATGACTTCCTCCACCTTTTCTCTAGTACCCCTTATGATGGATGAAGCTTTGGATTATCTAGAAAAAAGACAGGTATTTTCTTTTTGCATTCAAAACTCATTGTTTTTCTGTGTATTATGCATTACAAGTCAGTGATTTAGTCCTTTGTTATGTTAGTGTACATTAAAACAGTAGTACTTGGCCACTTAGAAATAATGCTTCTGTCTCTTATCAGTTATTTTTAGATCAAGTGCCAGAAAGGATTTTTAAATTAAGTAAAAATTTAATATGCTACTGTAGGATGAAACAATCTTGAAATGCATGAAATCTGCCCAAGACAGAGCTAATGATTAACCATGGATTTAACTTTCTAAACTAAGTCCTGCTTTGTTCCAGCAAGTTTCATAAGCATCTGTTCTTCATTAGGATTTGTTCTCTGGGGAAGAAGCTCATTATGAAAGTTCGTGGATTTTTGTTTTGTTTGGGTTTTCTTAAAAGTGATGTTTTTCTATGCTTCCATCTTCTACAGCTAAATTTATTTTTCAGCTCTAGATGGTAGCATGACAAGCCAGTGTAACAGTACCTGCATCAAATATGGCAAAATTCTGTAATTATGCCTTCTTAAAAAATTTACTGCATCATATTAGTATCTGTTGACACCTGTGAATGACTGCTAGGAAGAAAAGAATAATGACATTTTAAAGACCTACTGCCTACTTAAGAAATTGTATGAAATTGAAGAAATTGAAATAAAATGCATTATTTCTGCTTTTATTTTCAAGAAACAAGATCCTTCATTCACTTATGAAGTGATAGTGGTTAATGATGGTAGTAAAGATCAAACTGCAAAGGTAAGACTAAGTAATGTCTTTCCAAGCAACCAGAGGCATGAATTTTGTTTGGGTTTTTGTATATTTGTGGAATATAGCGGTGGTTTATATTTATATTTTGGTCCTTGAAGCAGTTGACAGTTGAAGTACACATTTCAGAATTACCACTGTGGTTGCACCATGGATGGTGCATATGCACGTGAATACACATATAATTGTTTTGCAAATTCTAGTTTTCTTGACTGGCAACTGTGACAGCCATTTTTCTGCAGCTGAGGTTCTAAGAATTCTAATCAACTTCAAGAAATTTCACGTGAAATACTCTACATGTGCATAGTAATGATGTGAATATGAATTTGAGGAAGCTAAAAAGTCTTTTAAAAAAATCTTATTCATACTGTGATAGAACAGCTGACACAGTACTTTCCCACACCCTTTGTGGGATTGTTCATTTAAAAATCCATGTGCCAGTAGTAGTATTTTCAAAATAGTTCTGTTTTCTTCTGCTTTTGATGTATGTCACTGACAAGGAAGGCTAGCCAGCTTTTGGGGTTTTTTTCCTACTGCTTGGAAGATGTTTGAGGTAGACACTAAAATGCATATTGCTTTAAGAATTGCTGGTAAATATTTTTGACTGCTGTGCATTCTTTCTACCATCTCTTTCAACTGAGCATACAATGGCTGCAGTCGTCTGGACTTAAGAAGACTCAAGACAACCTGTAGAAAAAATTAGGAGAAAACTCAAGCTTTCTCTTCCCGACAACATGTACCAAGTGTTCAGATCCTTGCAGTGTGAATGGGGTTTTAGATCAATACGAATTTTTCTTCAAAACTTCAAATAGCAGCAAGACAAGTGAGAAATAGATGGCTGTCATAGAAAATTGTATTTCTTTTATGAACTATTGGTGTTAATAGAAAAGGTCTGTAATAGTATGATATAAATTAAATTAGGATTGAGTTTTTTAGAGGTGGGAGGATGGGGGTTGAGATTGCTTAGGGAAATATCCTGTTCTTATTGAACATTACTTTATTTCTTCAGTCTTTTTGTTTTGACTTTGAACTGTTTTTTATTTTCCCAAACAGACTCCAGCGAACACTGGCTATGTATTTGTGCCGACTGAAGTGGTTATAGCTCTGTGCTATTAATTTATTTTCTTTTGAAGGGTGAGCAAATGTACACTTCTCCCTTGGTTCCTGGTTTTGTTTTATGCTGGCTTTTTGTGTATCTGTCAGGTTGCAAAGGAGTACTGCAAGAAATATGGAAGTGACAAAGTGCGAGTGATATCTTTGGAAAAAAATCGAGGGAAAGGGGGAGCAGTCAGGACGGTAATTAATACTTTCATCTCCTTCTCTGTTTGAATTACCTGTGCCCAAATATGCAGAAGATAGAGCTGTGCTGATTGACATTTTGAATTCAATGCATTAACAAAATTATTAGGAGAAAACTGAGTACAGATTCTGTAAATTAAAGGAAAAATATTTTCAGAAGAAATTTATTTTAGATCTTGGTAGCAGTATTGTCTTTCCAGGAAGATCAATAACAAAGACTTTTTTGTAATACGAGAATTCAAAGTGGAAAAAACTGCTTGAAGCTCATATTCATGTTAGTTCTACGTAGAAATATGCTTGCATTTGTAAAAGCCAACCAGAAAAATAACCCAAAGTAGTTACAGATTAATGTTAAGCTTTTGTAGACAAAATAGAGCCAAATTGGCAAACTTCACTCTCCAGGTCATGGCTGTGGTTTTTAACATGGCTGATAAACAAGAATTCATCCAGCACAGTTTATGTTTACTGAAGCCCACTGCTATCACCCAACTCAATAGTCAAAACAGCACAATTCATGCTTTCACATAGATATTATCATAAAATGAACGTGTTCTAAATATGAAATAGCTGTTACACATTTAGAAGGAATGTTGTATTCCTATGACGCATGACACCTTGCTTTTCTGAAAAGGGTTGTATCATCTATGGATTGTCAGTGATGTGTCTTTATCTGTATTTTCAGCTTTATCTTTAGTATGTCAGTTTATTTTTTATGAAAAATTAATAACTATTGGAAATGGAGAGAACATAATATTGGAACATATGGAACTGTTGTAAGAGATACAATTTTGAAGTTTTTCTAAGAGAAGGAGAACAATCTTCTGTGTGTTATACTTTTACAATGCATGATGTAGAGTGGATGTGTGTACAGCTACTTCCTTGACAGGCTTTTCCAGATGCACACATGCTTGGTTACAACAGTACTTCTGTCATACCCACTGCTAATTATTTTCCTGTCTGGACCCCTTAAAAAATTAAGTATTTCTGACCAAGCATATAGCAAATTAAGCTGTGAAACTTATGCATCACAAGTGTTTTGCAGTGATACTGTGACTTGAGACTTAGTCTTAAATTAGTTTTGAGAAATAGCTCTTGAATTTTCATGAAATTGTGTTAGGAAAAACTCGCACTCCATCCTCCTTTCCACAGCGCACATGACAAAGAAAAGCCATCACTGCAGTGGCCACTGCTAATTGCTGCTTCTTGGTGATCCCCTCTAGAGCTGACTGTAACAACTTGTTGCCTTTTAGATTTAGGTTTTCCTGAGAAGGATTGTTAGCCTTTCATGTTCAGTAATTGTCTGTCACTGTGGACCCTCAGAGTGTGAAGTCTCTAGATGTTATTACCATATAAATAGGTAAGTTACTGTTAGTAGCAGAATAGTAAGACTCACCTGCTGTGTGGAATCTGTGAGATATCACTGTCTTGTTACTACATAGGTTTTTGGAGTGTCTTGCACCTAGTTTATGACAAATAATTGATTACAAAGGTGTTGATTTTTGTATTGATTGCTTTCATTGCAGGGTGTCTTTAGCTCTCGGGGGAAAACGATTCTTATGGCTGATGCAGATGGAGCTACAAAATTTGCAGATATTGAAAAAGTAGAGGAAGGTCTAAAGAATCTCCAGCCATGGCCTGTGAGTATAAATTCTCATGCTTTTACTGCAACACATGCATACTTTATTGCACAAGATAGAGTTTTGTAGCTCTCTTCAATGTTTTGAGATCCAGTTGAAGATTTAGGTGTAAGTCTGAAAACCTAAGTGTAAGGTTAGAAGCCTCAAGAATGGGCTGTCAGAAGGAGCTTTCACTGAGTTCTTACCTCCTTTGCATCCATTGTGCCTACACCAAGACAGTACAGAATGTTCTATTTGCTGTTTATCCTCCCTGCAAATTGTTTGAAGTTGTCCTGTTCTGTATGAATACCATGTGGTGCCTACTTAGTTTTCTTTGTGAACTGTTTTGTTTTTTCATTTTATCTGATGTCATCCTGTATACCTTTAAGGGTACATCTTAATTCCACCCTCTTTTATATAGACTTTCTTTTCTCAGGGTCCTTTGTTTAATGACAGTATTTGGAAGAACTTTTATTGTAAACAAAAATTCAAGAACCTGTGGAACAAGAACACCTCCCTGCACAGTCATTCTCTTTTGGGAGCTTGACTTAAAAGAACTGAGGTTAATTTTCTGCTTAAATGCAGATGGGTGAGGTACTTGTAGCTGGTTTCCCAGAGTGCCAGAAGAGATGTGCAGCCTTACAGAGCTGCAGGGGATGTACCTGTGGAAGGGGTCACAGCCTGTGAGTGCAAGAGCCACTAGTGGAGGACCCAGCGGGCACCATGTGACCCTGACACTCTTGCCTGTCAGGATGGCAGCAGCTGCTGGTTCTCCAGCACTGGCCTCAAATGGAGTAGATTTGAGAGATTTTATGTGGGAAGTAGTGTGAGAATAGTGTTAAACCTTTTGTTTTGATCATGTTGATTTAATTTGTGATTATATTTTTGGTTTATATCATGGCATTTTATTCGTTTGAAGATACATCAGTGCAACAAGTGCTTTATTCTGTTATTGCTTCCATCATGCAATATTTAAGGAAAATGTACATTGTAACACTTAGTTCCTAGGAATGCTGCATGCTTATCTGAGCTGCTAACATTTGCCATATGCATAAAGTAAATAATTTAAAACTAAACAAGACCTGAATAAATTGAGGCAATTTGCATGCACCTTATGCAAATTATAATAAACTTTGGATTGTCTCTTAATTGTAAAAGACTGATTTAGGGCCAAAACCTAGCAGTAGAAGAAGTGCACCTACAGGAAGCAGAAGAGTGTACTGCTTTGAAGTTTTTTTTTTATTTTATGGTTCTCAACACAAGATTCCACCAATTCAAATAATATTCACTTAAGAAATAACTCTTTAATTTATATTCCTATACAGGAAGGGATGGCTATTTCCTGTGGTTCTAGAGCTCATCTGGAGAAGGACTCAATAGCAAAGGTTTGTTTCCATTTCCTGCTCTGTACTAATAACTAAATATTTCCATTATTTGTTTCTGCTCTACAGGTTTTGCAAGTAGATAATCAAGATTTTTTTAAAGAATGGAAGCTAAAAATAAGGAAAAGCTTGTCATACATGCAGGATGTCCTCAATCATATACAAAGGACGCGTTCTAGATTTTATAACTTTGAGCTTATTTCTGTTAGTGTTCCAATTTATGGATTTAATTTTTGTAGTTGAGAATATTTCACAAGCAGTGCTTCTAAACCCTGACAGAATTGGTAGCCAGTAACCAGTATTGGGGCTCTAAGGGGAACGCAGCTGATGAGTTCATTAT
The DNA here is from genome assembly GCF_022539315.1 of Serinus canaria. Lineage (NCBI taxonomy): Eukaryota > Metazoa > Chordata > Aves > Passeriformes > Fringillidae > Serinus > Serinus canaria. Next base: position 49,610,135 of record NC_066313.1, on the reverse strand, counting down.
TATTGATTTCCTTCCAGTGAAAGAAGTTGGCCTGCAGATCTTGAAACCTGTTTAAAATGAGTTAGAGATAATTAGCAGCCAGCTGTTTGAAGAACACCTCTATTCATGGGAAAGTGGTTTTAAGTCTTCTGTATTACTCATAGTAAAATTTTTGAGTTTTGAACTCACAGACGGTACTGTTCTATGTGTAACTCTCATGTAATAAACAGTGATGCAGAGGCACATGGCTTTATCTTGCATCTGATTTTCTGATGTCTTGGCAGACAGTAATTGACAAAGCACAGGCATGGAACTTGTATTGCAACAGACACATTGCTGGGCTCATTTTTTAGCGTCATTGGACGTGCTCATCATGGTGAATATTCTCAAGAGTAAGCTTTGTTTATACTGATGTTTAGTACTTGAAATTATTCTAAAATATATACACGACTACTAAAATAGTTACAGAAGTTCAAAAGAAGTTACACTGGTAATGTTCAGCCTCTGGTAGTTCTGTACTTTTTTCTTCTGGTTTGTGTTGGAGTGGTTCACTCTTCCTGAGTTCTTGCAAATATTGCAGTGGGTATATTTGCATCCTTGATGCATCCTCATCCTCAAAAAGAAAAAGAAACCAAAACCAAAAAAAGAACTCAACAAGAAAAAAACCTTCATCATTATCAGAAACTAGGAACTAACTACAGGGAGATTATGTAGCTGATAAAGTGGAGCCCAGAAAAAGTGCTTTATTGCATGGTCAAGTACTGGTTGTGGACAGACTTTTCTCAGTGCATTCATATTTCTTGAAGGTCTTGCTACGTTAGGGAGAGGAATTGTAAAGGACTTTCATCTTTTAATACAGAAGTATGATTGTTTGGACATGTCCATCCTTTGCTTCCAGCTTCTCCCCATATTTCTGAATTTTTAAGAGGAATCACAACCTGGTTAGGTAGGACTGATTTGCTTGAAATGTGTAGTCCATTTCATTTCATCACCCAGTTGTCCCTAGACTGGAATAGAAAGACTACCTTTACTATAGTGGGACAAGACTATAGTCTTTTTTAGCTATTGTATAGTGCAATAGGTATAAAAAAAGTTGCAGAGCAATCTTTTAGATGTTGGGATTTCTCTCTGGACTTACTGGCATCTAAAACAGTAGAATGTAGCTGTAATAAGCAGCTGTATTGAATTTATTAAAACCAGAATTTCACCCTTATGTTCAGTCTCAGTACATCAAGAATTCTGGTCTGCCTTCAGAATTGTTCATGTCCTTTAATGAATCTATACTATGACTTGCATAAATAGTCTTAGGAGTGATAAGTATAACCCAAGAACTCCTCTTTGTGAAGTCAGTGCACAGTTTCACTGTCTGACAATCATGCAGCCTCATAGTGCTTCCCTTCTGCCCCTGGGGGGAGCCTGGTGTTCTTGGACACAGAGCCAAGAGCCAAGGAAGCTACACCAGATCCACCATTAACCCGGGGCAGGAGCACTTTTCAAAAGACACAGACTATGAATTTGATTTTCCTTAAGCCAAAGGCTATTACATAATAAGCCAAGCATCTTCTCTATTTTTCAAGTGAGATTCTAAATTGTTGGCTTTAAAGGCATCTCTTATCACCCAGAGATACTTAACCCTTGAATCATTGGCTCCTAACAATTTTACAGGATATATGGATTGCAGTCATAGATACAATCACTTAAATTTAGCTTGAGAACAGCAGTGAGTTCAGAAGCAGTTTTTAGATCACAGCTTTAGTTGTTTAGGAACTGTCTTGAGTAAAAGACTGAGAGGGACCTCTGCAAATCCAGACTCCAGCCTCTGGAGTTTATGGCCAAACTTATCTGTATGACTGTTGGGTCAGGACCACAAGTGTAACCAACGAGTAGGCTGGGTACATTTATCAGGAATATAAAATATATCTGTGAAAGCAAAAGAACAAAAGAGATGACTGTAACATTGCTGGAAATATAAAATTAAATATCTTGCGCAGCAGCCTTTACTTTAGACCTTGTTTTCACTTACTCCATTACATACTTCCAAAGAATAATGCAGAAGATACTATGGCCGTTCCACTAATTATTTGAAATTCAGGTGCAGGTTCCTGCTTTACTTAATAAGGAATAATCCAGACTGAAAAACTGCTCTGAACTGGGGAGAGGAGAAAAAGGAACTTGGATTTCTCCTATCCTAGACTATACACATGACTGGGACGTCTTTCCCTAGATCAAAATATTTCTCTTTCAGCCAATATTTTTTTTGTACTGTAACAATTTTTAAGTTCTTTTTTCATTCCAGTGCAAAATACAACCAGTTTACAAACTTTGAAAGCTATCACAAAACAAGATTACTGTCCTATAAGTCAGTTCTCTTCAAGCACTTCACTCATCACTCAAATAAAACCACCTAACTTCTCTCCTTTGTCCACAGCGCTCTTACTTTCGAACTCTCCTCATGTATGGGTTCCACTTCCTGGTGTGGTTTCTCTGTGTCAAAGAGATCCGGGACACACAGTGTGGATTTAAACTTCTAACCAGAGAAGCTGCCTTGCAGACTTTCTCAAATCTTCACATAGAACGCTGGTAAATTGTTCCTTTTTTGTTGGTGGTGTTTTTTTATAATTGAACATAGGTTTGAAAAAATAATTTTAGTGTTGCAGCTACAATGAAGCATGTGATGTCTGTGTATGCATCTCAGATGCTCTGTTTAGCCAATTATAGTATTTCCTGCATAGCAGCTTTGATTTCTTGTTATGTTAAAGTATCCTGGAAATTGCTATAAATTCTGTGTTCTTATTAAGATACATAGTAGGAAAGTAGTTGGGTATTTAATTTTATTCTTTATTTAATTTCATTCTCTTTTCTCAAAAGATGTATGTAACCCTCTGTAGGATACTTTGGTTTTGCCTTGTCATAAGAAATGGTAATTGATTAGGAAAGAGGAGAGGGGAAAGAAGAGGAAAAAGGGCCTCAAACAACTGAAAATCCCAATAACTCTTCTTTCTCACCTCCAGAAGAAATTTCAGACAGTTTTTCATGGTGCTGTAATTCACTCCCAGTTTCTGAGAGTCCTCTCTCGTTTTACAGATATAAGCCATGCAAGCAGAGTAAGAAATAGAGAACAGCTGTTATTATGATAAAGAAAGTTAAGAGGTATTAATCATATTCAAAATTCCTATCAGTGTTATTTTTTATACATTGCAATTCAGTAATGTTTAACCAAAGTATTTTATGTAAAGTCAATATCTGATAAGGTATTTGTAATTGTTGAGGACTCTAAAGTGAAAACAAATGCTTATTCTTTACTTACTTTCTTGCTAAAATATTTTATATGAGGAACATTGACAGATATCTTTAATTTCAGAAAATTGAAAATTATGTGTGGCCTTTTAATTACTTTAGCGCTCCTTTAGTTATAATTTAGTTCCCATATGTGAGTGATACAGCCATGACTACTATTGCGGGACTGAAGCACATAGAAAATCTACAGAAATTATGGTATTTTCACACAAATACCATGCCACAATTTTTGCTAAAAAGGATAGTTTAATTAGGTATAATCAAACTTCTTCAAACTATTGTCTTCATTCAGGAAAATCTCTCATGGGCTTCTGTTTGCTTGACAGGGAACAGAATTGCTGAGCAATGTTCCCATACACAAATGTGTGCAATCCTACAGTCCTAGTCAATTCCAATGTGTACAGTTTTAGGGGCTGTACTGCCCCTCCAGACTTTTGCAGTTGCAAACGCCGTCTCTGGGCACACGAATCTCTTGTGGAACAGAAAGCTATTGTTGTATCAAACTGAGCAGTCAGCGGTCAGAAAATCACTTTCCCACCTGAGTGGTTTGCTTATTGACCTAAAGGAGACTATGGCTGAGCCAGAAGTAGGATTTGTGCTGCTACCTCCAAACCCAGTCTTGATCTATAAAGCTCTGTAAATTTCACATTCAGGGATTTTCTAAGTAGTAATAATAAATGGTTAAACTCATATGCTAGGCCCAGAAGTGCACATCTCAAAATTACATTATTTAACTTCATTTTATAAATTTAACACTGTAAAAAGAAAACTGAAAGAAGTAAATGAGGATAATCAGTTTCAGCTGTAAAAAACTCAATCTTAAATTTTATTCTTTTTTAAAATTAAGGATTTTTTTGTAATTGGATTTATTGGTTATATAAAGTGTTTTCTAGATAAAAACAAGCTTCCTTCTGCACTTCAATTAAGTAGCACCAAAAGAATGAAAGAGTAAAAACAATTGTGCTGTACCCTGTTATCCAGTAATAGAAGCAATAAAAAAGGGGTATTGCTAACATTTTGTAGTAATTATATCGTTGGTGTGGAACATACAGACAGTTCTTCATATCTTAGTTCATTGAGCCTTGTATGTGCCACTAGAAGATGAGCCTTCTATTCTTGCTGTTTTATCTGCAGTAATCCATAAACTTATTCCTTGTATGTTTAATTATTTATCTGAAATGTGCTAGTTAGTGGTGAAGAATGCTTGTTTTGTGTGTCAAGAAAAGAACAACTTAAGTTCTTCCAAGAAAGAAGCTCTTCAGATAATTATAAGTCAGAAATTGCCTAAAACAGCTATAGATTTTTTGGGTCTTTTAAAATTTGGTTTACTTCTGTACAAACTGGCAGTGTATTTTCTGGTTTCATGCTCATCTCTCTATCAACAGTCTCTATGTAAACCCGCCTTCTTTTTTATATTTATTGGCTAATTTAAACCAAATCTGACAGAACATCAGAGATTTCAAGATCAAAAGCTTTGGCAAGGTTTGTGGAAAATTAAACCCTCTTAGGGGAGAGAAACTCAGATTATTGACACTGCTGAAGAAAAAACCTTATAGCAAGGTCTCAAAAGTTACTTTTCTGTTCCACAGCTAGTCATTTAGCATCTGACACTGGGAGATAGCATGTCAGTGCACAAATCAAGTATTGTCTCTTTTCCAGGTAATATTCAAAAGATCTGGAAATAAACTGGGAGATGGGGAGGTATAAGTATGTGGGGAGAGTGCATATATTCAGGGAAATGATAGTCCTAAGTGAAATGTCAACATTGTACAAACAGTTGGGATAATTGCAATTGGAAATTATATAGGGACATCAAACATTCATCCCATAGCATTAGATTTCTTTGTATGTAATTGTGTAAGAATCTGAAATAGCTCAATGCTGGAAACTTCTTTTTAAGCAAATCTGATCACTTTCCATTGTATAACATGTGTAAAAAGGAAAATACAAACTGGTTAGGCATTGTGCCATAGAGATTCTGTACATATCATGAGTATGGAGACAGAAGAATAAGAAATAGTAGTTGCAATTGTACTTTTGCTGACCTGGAACAATGTGGCCCCAGCTGGGTGACAAAACAACTTGTTCATACTGAAACCATCAGCAAGGAGTAGCAGAGGAACCACTATCTTGGTACTGGATAAGAGGCTCTGAAATCTGGATTTATTTCCGCTTCTCTGTCACTGCACTGGGCTACTTGACATCCAAGGGAATGGACATTTGATTCTCATTGAATCTTAAAATCCCACAAGTGGGTTGCAGGTCTGTTAGGTACGTGAAGGGGTGTTCAGTTCTGTGTGGTCAGTGCTAGATGTTCAGGGAATAACAGAGGAGAGTCCTGGATTTAATAGGATAAAAGCCATCTGAGTTTAGCACCCTGGTCCTTTGAGCCTGCCAAGGGCTCCCCAGCTGCTGCACTGGAATGTGTGGTGAGCTGCTGAAGGGAATGAACACCAGGCTTCTGCACAAACAAATTGTCTGTCCTGTCTGCTCAGGCTTAGTCAGGCTTGGATTTGTGGGGCTACTACAGTGCTAGGTGAATGCTTATAAAAAATATTTAGACTAAAATTGAGGCTTAACGTGTTTACTCATGAAGTTAAAACAAAAGTACTATAAAATCAGCTATCTAATAATTCCCACTGGCTTAGACCCTCACTTCCTAAAGTTTTCACCATGCTTTTTCCATTCCAGTAGACATTGATGTGATTATCACCTCTTTAATATAAAAAATACTAGAAAACAGATTTTTCTTCTTGCTGCACTGAATTTGATTTATAGATGCTTACATTTAAGAAATCTTGAAACTGAAGGATACAATGAAAAATACAGTTTTATTATTATAGCATTAAGGATCACGTAACACTTCTTAAAGAGAGACCAAGATATTTCCTAGAATATTTTTTAATCCAACCCTAAATTTTAGATGGCATTTGAAAATTAATAGATACTACAAACTGTTTATATATTCAATACTTACATCCTAAACTGGCTTTTTTTGGTGAGTCTTCTCATTGTCTTTTTTGTTTAACTATCCTTTAGCTGTGTATATATGAGTATAAATGAAACATTCTTGAAATTTACTTTCTAAATCGCAAAGTTTTGACATTGGTTTGAAATGAAAGCAACCTTTTGAACAGAGAGCATATGCTTTGTGTTTTAGATTCTGAATTTGATTACACAGCTAATCTGTTTTTCAGAAATGGATGGAGCAGATTTTTTAATTTAAACTTAAAAGAAAATTAAAAGAGATATTATAAAAGCATAACAGAGACAGTTGGAATTAGTCACTTCAGGCTATAAAAGAAGATCTAGTTCTGCATCTACAGTCTTGACCTGAAAAATGTAACTGTTCGTGTTAAATTTTGATGCACAGGAGAAATACTGGAAAATTAAATGGTCTCGCTGGCTGAGTTTTCCTATCCTAAATTTGATCATTGATTTTTTTCTGACAGCAAAAAAAAAAAAAAGATAAACTTTCTTCCAGCCAGAAAATGTCTATCCTTAGGAGAACTAGACATAGCAATTACAGTCCTACCTTTATGATGAAAGGAGGGGAAATTCAAAATGTAGTTTTACTCCTGGTTTGATTGACATATTTTTGTGAAGTGGCAATTTATGATGGCATTGTACAAGTCAGCAGATCAATTAAAAGATCAAATTGTTGCTATTACTTTTATCTATAAAAATTGCCTTGTGCACCGAACAAGACATGCTGTTTGACATTTAAAACTGGGAAAGAAACTGGTAAAAAAATGTTTCTCCAGTTTGTCACTAATCTCTAAATGTGAGTTGCTATATAAAAGTTACAGAAAAATAAGCATTCATATTGCTGCAGAGATTTTTTTCCCCACTTTTGTGCCATTGCAGACCAACACAAGCAGTGGAATGAATTGTTTTTCCTGGTTTTGTGCATGGCAAGTAGAATTGTTTATGAGTGTCTAGTCAACGCAAAAATATTTTTGCTGTTTTACTCTGTCTGTTTTGTCTTTTAAAAAGTCCTGCTCTTGGCTGACATGTGGACTTTCAAAAGCCCAAGTTCAGCTAGGGCAGTTCTTGCAGTCTAGCCCACTTGGCATCCTATTTCATGGTTAGACCTCTTTGACCGTTCGCTGTTTTCTTTGTCTTTAAGAGTTTCTTGGAAAAACATATCTTGGATATACAAAACTCGTAAATTCCAGTTAGAACATTATAGCTGAAGGCCTGATTTTGGTTTTTGAAACACATAAAACTGGACCAGTAAAAGAAAGAGTCCTAGTGCAATTTTAAAATACAAGATAATTTTTAAGGATAGATATTGTATAATATCAAGCATCTTAAGGATTCAGTTTAAAAAGATTGAATTCAATTAAACACCTACCAGCTTGCTTTTCAGATTAATTTTAGCCAGCATTGTCTTAAATTGTAACTTAACCAAAACACAACCACATGGAGAATTTTTTCTTTACTTTACAATACATGTTTGTGGTAATTAGCACGTCATGGAGCCACTATTAGAAATAGATGGGGAAATCATTCACACCATAGATTTTTAGCTATCTTAACTCAGGATACTTAGATTGGAATGTGAATTCTTTCAGGCTGGAGCCAAGTTTGGGTGTTCTGAGCTGTGTGTCCCCCTCCCAAGAGGCAGCAGAATGAAGTACATGGTGTGAATAATATCTTGCTCTTTCTGGGAGTGGTTCTGTCACAGGTTAACTGCTCACAAATGGCACATGAACTGCACTTACAGCTCATCCACGTGTGTGGCTTTGATCTCCTCTAGGGTAGGCTCTATTTAACACACCCAAGTTCTGTATGGTTCTCCTGTACCATCTGGATCTGGTGATCTGCAGTGTGCCTGTACTGCCGTCAGTGTATTGAGAACACTGCAGCCTGTATTCCCTGACTAACCATTCTGGCATACTGAAAGGTGGTGGGGAAAAGGGATGAAAAACAATAACCCAATGATATTCTACTGAAGTCATTCTCATTTCAGCTTTGAATAGGTTGTGTTTTTCTAATTTCAGGATATGTTCACTGTTACCCAAATGGCAACCACACGTAACAATATTAGTGTTCAACCTGATTAATTCCTGTGCTTTTAATCTCTTACTTTGAGCCCTGTAGTTCACAGAACTATTTAATGTTGTTGTTCTGTGATGTATGTGCTGACATTCCAGTAATCAGTTGTCCACAGGAATTACTGCAAATAACTATTAGTTCACTAGGCTAATAGTTTATGTAATACTTTTAGAGGAGCTCATACAGTCTAATTCATCAGACAATTATTCTGCGTCTCTTAAGATTTTTAGTCATTTAAGTAAGTATTACGAAATTAGATTTAGTCTTAATACACATGATTCATAAACATTCAAAGGTGAATACATTGGGTTTTTGGCTTACAAATGTAAAATGTCAGCAAAAAATTAAATACTACCTCTTCAGTAGAAGAGACCATGGAGTGATTAATAAAATAATATTCTTCCCTCATGTAAAGACAGCAATGAAATGACAGGGCTGCTTGGAGCAGATTTAGTTCACCAAGGTAAAAAAATAAATATTCTTCTAACTTTTTTGGTGGCAATGAAAAGGCCTGTATCCTAATCAAAATCAGATTTGCAAAGCAGCTCTAAATTCGCTATACACAATAGCTGTAGCCTCTGTAGATACCATCTGTCTGTGCTGCCTTTGCTTGTTTTAGTGCTGTCCCATGTGGAATCAGTGGCTCTCCTGTCATGTACACAGAGAGCGCAAGTCCAGGTCTGTGCGTGTGTGCCTGTGATTCCACCAGCAAGCCAGCCGGCTGTGGTCTGCACTTCAGTGGGAACCTACCTGTGTGTGTCAGACCTATGTGCACATTTCAGAGTGGACTGCTGCTGTTGTTGCATTTATTAATAGTTTTACAGAAATGCACTACTTAAAAGGAAAAGGTGGCTTGCAGTAGAAGGAAATAACATCTGAACTTGGCAAGCAACCTGCTAAAGTGTGTCTTCTGCCTGCTCTTGATCACTTTGCCCCTTTCCATCTTTTCTCTAGTGTTAAATGGAATTACCAAAGACATGAATTCAAATAACTCTTTAAGCATAAATGAATAATTTTGGGATTTTTTTATTGCATACATTTCCTCCAGTGGCAAAATATTTTCTTTCACTTCAAAAGAAAACTGTCTTTGACTCAGCAACAAGAATTTAAGGCAAATTATCAGAATCTTCTTAATTGTGATTTGTGTTCAGCCCTTTCAATAGTAGCTACTGGCAGTTTCATATGTTGATTTCTAAACGAGCATTAAAAGCTGCCAAACTACTTGTTGCCTATCAAAAGTCTGGTGTTTCAGAGCCAGAAGGCCTACTTGAGAATGAATTTACAGGAATGAAACACACAGACAATTCTCTGTGCAGAGACCTGAGGGGATTAAGGTGCATTCTTGACAAAGTGAATAGGAAGGAGCACCTGACACAGCAGGATCACTGCCCCAGTTAATTTTGCCGTACAGCCTGCAAAAAAATGAGCCAAAAAAACCCACATGTCTCTCAAGAGGGTTTTTGTGTTGTGCATTAAGTGGTCACTAAACTGTTGTTTGGATTCGGTTGTGCATGGTAACATAAATAATTTCTCACTGCTGTGCTGCTGCCTTGAGTTCCTTGACTGAGAAAGTAAAAGGAGCACCCACCAGATCAGCATAAAGCCACAGCAGATAGATGTCCCCTTTGATGAAACTAGAGATGTGGAGTGACACTGTACATTTGACTGCTTGGTCTTCATGGTCTTCAAAAACATTTAAATTGTGATTGTGACAGAAGGAAAAGCAAGAAGTGGGCTGAACACAGAGTGATCTATACCTTCAAATACAGGACACAGTGAAGTATTGTTGTCTATTTTGGCTGTGTTGTGAGATGTTTAGTCAAGAAAATTAATTTCCCATCCATGTGTATCTGACCCATAGAGCATTGGTATCAACTGCATAAATGAACAGTCATTTAATTAACATTTCCACTGTCTTTCATCTGAGAGTATGTGTGATTATATTTGGTATTTCCTGTTCCTCTTCAGGGCGTTTGATGTGGAACTTCTTTATATAGCCCAGCGCTTGAAAATACCTATAGCAGAAGTTGCTGTCAACTGGACTGAAATAGAAGGTAGGGAGATAGTTCATGTTCTTAAAAGATTCCTGACATGTCAATCCAGAATAACAGATCCAAGGTTATGGCCCTATTTACCTGGTTTTGATAGCACACAGTCTTCTCTCCATACAAATTCTGAATTTCATGTCCTTGCCAGCCTCTTGCTATGGCTTGGTCCAGAAAGCATAGGTGAAGGGGTAGCATGGCAAAAACTCTGCAGTCCCACTGGAGACAAAAGTAAGGAATTACAGTGCTAGGACAAAACATGATTTTGGCATGTCTTCTTGCTGTAATGTGTTAATAAATTAGTGCAATTTTAAAACACTGTGCAGGGAGTCTGACCATCATCACTTACTGATTCAGTTCCGTTTCACTGTATCTTGCCTTCCAAAATTGTCAGCTACTAAAGCTTCCTCTAGAGTACCATCTCTTCTCAAGATGTGGTATTGTTTCAGACCTGTAGGGTCTGCCACTAAGTTACTTGGAAGTAAAGCTCCACTCCTTGCATATTTCTTCAGTGCAGAACCAGCTTAAGAGGTACTGCTTGCTTTGGCTCACTTCCCCCCATCGAATGCGTCTCCTCTGTTTTTTTGCTGTTTTCATGTTTTTTCTCTTGTTTTAATTTCCTCAGCACAACCCCTGGACAACAGAAATTACAATGAACTGTAGTAATGTTGAAAGGTGCAAGTAGAGAATGTCCTGAGCCAACTTTACTAGAAATGTTTCCTTTCAGTGCAGTTCTATGTGTACATTGCACCCAACACAAATTTTAACAGAGATGGTAGAAGGCTTGGTTTTGTAGTGTGGGTTCCTTGCGTTGCTTGAAGATAGGTACCTTCATATTATTGTTGTAGGACAAGCTGGTGGTCCTCTTCTCCAAAGTTGCTAGATAAACAATTTGCTTAGTTACTGGTGTTCAGGTTCCTATTTACTTGAACAAAGCCTTGTCATGGAGAGCAGTGCGCATCTTGTCACAAACATGGAATTACTGTGCTCCTTGCAAACTAGAATGTCTCACCTATGGCATAATGTAATACTATAAAGCAATTGCTTTCAAAATATATCTTTTTTATTAATTTAAGATCTAGTTTGTGGGGCTGAGTATGCTGAGAATGCAGAGGTTCATGACTGCTTAAATCTAAGTCTTGCCGGTGCTCATTTTTTTCCTAACAATGTCGTTCTGATTTTCTTCTTCATTAATCACAGGTTCTAAGTTAGTTCCCTTTTGGAGCTGGCTGCAGATGGGCAGGGATCTTCTTTTTATACGACTGCGATATATGACTGGTGCCTGGAAGCTTGAAGCAAAGAAATGTAATTAGGTTATTTACATTTTCCAAATATATTATTATGCTTAATGGAACACAAGAACAGTTTCAATCAAGTGAAGTGGTGGTGAAAGCTGAGGTAATTCTTCATTGCTCCTCTGTATGTTTCATTTTTGCAGCATGTATGTGTTTTATAAGATTGTCAGCAGAGAATTTCTACATTTTGAAAAAAGAAAGCATTTCCAAAAAGATTTTCTTACGTGGTAATCAGGTTTTTATTTTATTAAATAGTAGCTTTAACATTTCTTATAAATTCATTCAAATAAATATACCTGCTTTTGTCTCATCGCCCATCTGGAATCTCCTTATAAAAAGAGGCACTCTGTCCAACATTGTGCAACGTTCTGTTGTGAATGACCACAGCCATTTGTTTCTGTTATATCTGGAAATGTTAGGACATATTGCAACTTGGAATTATCATTCATGGTTCACGCTGATGCATGTTTAGATTCAATGTTATGGTAAACATTATTGGATTTTACTGAGTTATAACAGTAATGTTCATAAAGTTGTTCTCAGGACTTCCATTAGTCCCTTGACATTCCAGATGTTTTTGTCTGAAGCTGGAAAGGTTTTCCTGAAATCCAACTGCAGATCTTTTCCAGACTGTAGAAGGTCCAAGAGAAAGCACATTTAATTTTTAAAGGTCTTTTATAAATGTGTTTTGCTCATACATACTTAGTAGTGCATGCTCAAGGCTAGGAGTCCTTGACATCTACAGATCTGTAGTGAAAAGGGTATGGAAAGCTCAGAGCATGCAAAAGTGAGACCCAGTGTACACTGGGGACCTGTGCATTAGTAATGCCAGTCTGATGTTGTCATGCTTCAAATGAGATCAAAGACAGAGGGAGGGTCTTGACTCTTTCATACTAATGTCACACTGCATTACAGTACAGTCACAGTTTTGTTTGTGCTTTCAGAGCTGTGAATTGCCAACAAACTAAGCCAATCTGTCTTCCTGAAACTTGTACAATATTGAAGAGCTTTAAAGAATGAACAGTGTATGGTTGTACTTTCAGATTTGAATTCACTGGTGATTTTTCTTATTCTTTCTGTAATACTGACTTGAGTTTTGCTTCTGTTAGGGTTACCTCAGTTTTCTATAAAGTGCTGGAATAAATTCTCAAAAAATATATTCAGTTTGACTTCACAGCCTTTATTCTCTTACCTTGTCCAAATATATGTCTGTCACCTCTGCAGAATCAATCATGACTCCTCATTGCTATTAATAGAATAAAATACCAGCTCCTCAAGACACCTGCTACAGTGTGGATTCACAGAATCAGAGAATATTCTGAGTTGGAAGGGACCGATAATGGTTGCTTCTACAGGTGCAGCCTGACGCATTCCCTTGCAGTGGGGTTAAGAGCTGAACTGGAATAAAAGAAGGAGCCAACTGGGATGGAAGGAGAATGGGGAGAAATAGAAAAGGGGCATGATCTGGGGCTGAGGTTGAAAGCCAGAGTGAAATGGAAGATTTACTTTAGCTGAGAAAGATGGTTGGCTTGGCCTTCTGTCACTCAGCAGTCAGAAGTCTTCTAGGTAGCATACTTATCTCCTAGGCAGTTATTTGCAGATTAGGGAATGCAAGACACACAGGTGGTACCAGGAGACCAGGACTCACCACACACATACTCTAATGCATGTTTTAGACTCACACTTGCATTTAGATTTTTGCTTTGCTCTCCTGCGTGTTCCTTCAGGCCCAGCACACCTCAATTGTTGCACAACGATCCCAGAATCAGGGAAAGATTCTCCTGAGTTCCATTTTGGAAGCAGATGTACTGGTTTAATGGCACAGAGGCATAAAGAGGACTATTCCTGCTCCCTCTCTACACCTGTTCTGGGGCTGATTAGAATCTCCCTGAAGCCAGTTCAGCTCACTATAATGGCAGGATGCCATCTTCTACATGCCTTGTATTTTTTTTTCCTTTCTTCTGATATAATTTTCTACCATTTCAGTGATCTGAAATGACTCCTTGCATGGTCTAGCCGGCAGAGGGTACAGCCGCAAAACTTACACAAACAAAACTTGTGGTAAGTTCACAAGTTTGGTAGCTGTGAACTTACCACAAGTTTGTAGACTGACTTGTCACCTGGAGACTAGTACACTGTCCAAAGGCAGGAAAAGTAAATTAAAATTCCTCCTTTTTTAAGCCCATACAAGACCTGAGGTCGTTGCCCTCTCAAAATGAGACCTTGAGTTACTCTGTTCCATCAAGAAAGATTTGACTCTGACTCTAGATGTCTTCCAGAGACCCCACTTGGTTTTACAAAGTGATACAACATGAAATGGGAGGTTTGAGTAGAATGTTTCAGTCATTCCTAGCAGGAGAAGAGCTGGTTGATTCACATTTGATGCAGGCCTGCTTAATTGCAGATACTGTGTAGAGAACTAAGTGCTTCAGACATAAACAAAGAATCTCCCTGATCATCAAAGCTGTCATTCAGACCAGTGCTCTGCCTAACTCGTCCTCATGCTTCTCTTTCTGCGGTTGCAGAGATACATTTATTTGTACGCCAGTGGAGTCTTACTATTTCTTCCTAGCCTTGCATTTGCAGGGGTGACCTGCAGGAGGTGAAAGTCTTCTATATTACTCACTGTCCTGACCCAGCTCTCCAAAGATACAAAATATTCTCACAGACTGTGAAAGGAAAATAAAAACAAGTAGAGAAAATCTACAGGGTAATTCTGCAACATTCTTACCAACATCGATATCTGCATAGGCAGCACTTTTATAAATATAGATTTCCATTTTAAAAAAGAAAACATTTTTATATCTCTGCATAAAAACCTTACTTTGCTGTATCACTTTACTAACAAGAGATTTTTTCAAAAGACAACAATTTTAAAGTCCTCTTTGAAAAACACATGCAAAAAACCCCCACCAAGTTACTAGAAAATGCTCAGTAGTTTACATGAGTTTTCTTTATTTTTTATCACAACCCAAAGCATTAGCTATGCAGTATCCCTTGATACACACTTAGCTTTTATCCTTACAAGCTATTTTTTTGAACTCACATTTTAAATATCAACTGGAAAAGCAGTAAAAGTCTTTCTTTTTACTCTCAGGCATGTCTGTGGATGTGCAGTATGTTTTCTGTGACAGCCCAATGTTCACTGCTGAGAAGTATAAGCAGATAAACATAAAAGATGGCACCAGTTCATTCTGCAGAATTATGTTCAGTAATACATCAGTTTGAAGTTCTTGAAGCTTCTGTGCAGAGCCTTTCACCACTACCAATGTCCAGGTCATAGGAAATAAAATTCTAGCAATATGTATAAGTACAGTTTGTATTTCCAAGCCACGGAATAGTACCAGCCAGTATTTAACTTAAATTCTCTGCTAATGTTTAAGGCTCTGGAGACCTATCCATAATTATTTATGTACCTATTGTCCAAGTGTCCTTGAGTTCACAGTCATAATGCTGACTTCAAACTAAAAATAGTCAAAACGAAGAGACAGACAAAGACAGAAGGCTGCAATGAAATTTCTGTATCTTAGTGTTTATTACTTAAAATAACATCTAACCTTATTTATGATCTGTGTGTGTTTCTTAGGGATGCAGTGGCATGTCTGTAATAGCTCAAGGGGCATGAATTAAAGTAATATTCCAGCACTGCTGGAGGCAGCACCCTGCCAGCTGGACCATAACTTATCTACCTCTTTGGGATAGAGATTCAGAGGTTAAGAATGGGATGGTACCAAGTCATGCCTATTGGCTTTATCCAACAGCACATAAGGGAGTCTTGAGCACACAAGCCCAAAGGGTCATTGAGACTCAGGGGAGAAGCTACAGACAAACCTTTGTTTCTTACTGGGAAAGAAATTATATTTTCATATGACCAAGCATTAGTAATAGTTGTGAGATCATAGCTGAGAGGGGTGTACCAGAATATGATTTCATTTAAGAGATTCATCAGAATATAAAGGGCTAACTAGCCTCCATTTCCCTCAGTGTTTTTTAATCTACTTAACTTTTCGTTCGTGGATCTGTTCAACTGCCCTGGCTGCATAATTAGATATTTCTCTGGTGTAAAAAAGGAACAAACAAAACCTTTCCAGTCCTGCTTGCTGGGCTTAGTCTTCCAAGTACCAGAACACTCTTTGGTGTTCAAAAACAGCTGCAAAAGAAACAAACATCCTTCCAAAATGGCTTTGCCACAGGTACATGACCTTAACTCCCCCCTCAGGTACATCCCTTCGCATCAATCAGGCTCTGCTTTCCTTGGTTCTTCATGCTCTGCTGTCAAGATCACTTTCCTCCATTGGATTTTCATCAATTTGTTGTTTTAGCAGAACAAATTTCAATATCTATACTGAATCCAAACCTTTGTTGCTGGCACATTCTATGCAATATTCTTGAAGAATGAGGTGACATGAACTCTGGCATTCCCATCTGGTTTTTGCCATGTTTTGGTGTTTCATCTGGGGTTATTCTGGAGCTGTATAAAGATCCCATTACAAAACAAAGAGAAATACTGACTGTCAGATTTTAGACTGGAGATCAGAAGAGGTACATGAACCACAGGATGATGAAGAATCGTGGAGTTCTGGAAACAGTTTTGGCAAATTCACTTTTCCTCATCTCTGGAAAGCAGCCTTCCACATGTGGGACTAATCCTTACCTTCCTATCTTTGTAGAGTAGAGAAAGGTTTAACTAATTATGTCAAGATTAGTCACACAGCACAGACTGTCATAAACTACCCACTGCATGATCTCAATCATTTGCTGTCAAACTAGGAAAAAGGTCAAAACCACAAGGAATTTGTAACTCTTTTTGGCTGACTTGGTCTGCCATTTAAGGTCTCAACAACAGAACTGCTGATAACTTCCATATCTTGCTGCCAAAAAACCGAAACCGTATCCATGGCCATCTTCCAGTTTTTAAGCCAAGTCATACATTTTGGAAGTGGTAATCAACTGTGTCAGCTCTCCCTTTGGTTTTTTTACAAGTCTGGCTAGGTTCTGCCCTGGCAGAAGGTTTTGTGAAAATTAAAGATGAAACACAGATGAGATTAGAACAACCTTTACTGGTTTTCAATCAAAGAGTAAAAGTCTGATCTCACAAAAATGTTTTATGATGTTATGTTTAATTTTACCATTCTTGACAATTTATTTTCTCAATAAAATGCTTCATAAGAACAGAGACAGAATGAAAAATAGCCCGTTTTCTGCAGGAGTACTGCAAGGGGACTACAGAAAGGACAAACACAAAAATTATTTTCATAAAGGAGACAGCAAGCAATTTCATTCCAGTATTTGCTAGAAAGCTAGAAAAAAAGAATGGTTGATTACACAATAATATTTTACATTTAAGCAACTTCTGCATGCATTACTCGTGTTTTCATGTATTGCCTCAATTTCCATGACACCTCTAAAATTCTTGCACCCACACTCATATCTGCATATAGTAATCTCATGGCAGAAGAAATCTGGTCCTTTTCAGTTCACTTATCAAACGAATTAATTATTGAAAAAGTCTGTTTACCAAAATTAATAAATAGAGCTGGACAACTTAACAGAGCCATTCATCTTTAAGTATTAAACAAAGAATAAGGAATGCTGTGATTTGTCAGATCCTACAGAAATACTGCAGAGTGGAGATGTTACCATTTTGTCTGCATATGTAATGTTTGTCTTTCACATACTTGCCAGTGCCTTCCTAAGCTTCATGAGAACCAGGGAAGAACTAACTTCATATCCTGGACATTCCCCTTTCCACAAAGTAGAAGAGGATCAGATAAATCAGGGTCACTGCTCAGGTACCCCTGAACAATCATTCAGAGGCAAGAGAATAGGGTTTTATCTTACACTGAGAAGACTGAAGGTAGGAAAATTCAGTGTAAGGCCCACTCCATTCCCTGAAACCATGAATGCTCTACCTGCAATACTGAAAGGTTTTGGAGAAATTTGTGAGGGAAGAGTGATCTTGCTGTGTGCAAGAGTATTTGCCCATCACTAAGGAATTTCAGGAGTGCCTTGAACAGACCTGCATGGTTAGAAGAATCTAATTTCACATGTAATGATTTCTCTGGGTTGTAAAATAATGAAGCATTCTTTCTATTCCTGGCCTCTCCTTATTTACTCAAGATTATACAGTCTACCCCTAATCTAGAAGATGGGCATGATAATTTAATTACCCTCAAAAAACCTCTGCTGAATTTTCCAGTGGTAGGACAAAAGCTTTTAATATATCGGAACAGAAGCAACTCACTGTGAACAGCAAACATTCACAGGGAATATGAAGTTATTTTGTCAACTACCTGGGACCCCAATTACCCTGCCTTCAGGCTGCACTAAAAGTCCTGGGGTTTTATCTCTTCTGCTCCTTAGATGTTCTCTATCAATGCAAGCATTAGGCTTATAGTTCTGTAGGTGTGCAGTCAACAGCAGGCAATTACACTCCCCACTTTAAAGAAGCTTTATTATGCATTGAGATTACTTTGGGGAGAATACTGTCTTTGCTACTAAGTGCAAATCTAATGGATAAATCACTGCACAAGTTTGAGCAATGTGCAAGAGCTTTTATTTCCATCAAGCAAGATGTTTGATGTTTAGGGAAAAAATTTGCAGAATGGTCATTCATAAAGCCACTGCTGCACTCAATCAGATATTTAAGAGTTAGGAAAACTCAGCAGGAATGTAGACTGATGTTCTCAGCTGTGCCTAGATAATAATTTATGAGGACCTTAAAAGTTTCTTAGGAAATTGCTAGCTCTACAAAGGTTTGTTCTTTCCATGTTGCTGCTGCGGGCTTGTCAACATTTTTCCCCCAATTTAATCTGCATTTATAATCACTCAGGATTGAATCCCATACTAAATGGGACTGTGTCCTGTAGAGATTAATTCTTCATTCTCAAAGAAGAGGACAGATGAAAGTATGCAATGCTCCTGATGCAATGCTCCTAAGGTGGCTGTTCTCTTTGTGGTTAGTATCACCGTAAAGAACTTCAAAATAAATTGATTCAGGTTTCACAGATCTTTGCTTAACACAGCAAAAAAACTTAAAGGAAACATTCACTGGATGTCAAGTTAGTGGGAAATATTATCTTTCATATATGAGAGGTAATGTAATTAAAACAACCAAAAAAAGATGTGGTTGTCATTTTGCTGGGATGCAAACCTGACATCAAAATGCTATGTGGCCAACATACCATTTGGTGTTTGAAAGCACCACTAACTCTGAGGGAACAGACCTTCAAGAAAAAGAAGGGTTTGCAGCATGGAAGTAGTTTAACACAAGAAACTCCCCAAATTGCTGGTGTGGAGCCACAACACGGCAGTGCTACCAGTATTTTGCTTTCCATTGTGAGGCATTGTACATGCACACTGTATTTCAAATATAGCTGTCATTTAGTAGATTGATTACATTAGTGCAAGGCTTCTCAAGTTTTATGATGCCATGGCTTTCTCAACAGCAGGGAACAGTCACTCTTACAGATCTACTACATTTTTGCCAGAAAATAAAAGGCTAATGACTTGAAATATGAATGCCACAGTAAGGCCCATGATTAATAGCCACTGAGTAATAAAATCATTGCTGACAAAATATGTCGAATGACAAGTTTAAATCTTTTCCAATGAAAAGTTTAAATATCCCCTTGGGAAAGGAGTCCTCTGTCTTGTTTCCAGTGCTGCAGAGGCATTTTTTATTCAATTGCTTCTTGGGCAAGTGTTGTGAAGCAGTTTCCAGCACATGGACAAGAACCAAGACTTCCCATTCTCAAACACATTTTTCTGTTAAAAGGGAGGGTGTGTACCTCTCCACTTTGTCTGTGTCCTCAGGAGTCCTGCACTCCTTGCTGAACAGTGGCCCAATTGATTTCAGTGGCCTCATGCTAGACCTTTCCATCGCTCAATAACTGTTTCAGAAAGGAGGTACCACAGGTTAAATTCCTTTAAGCCAAGCAGGATCCAAAAACTGTCTGATCCATCTTGTTGTAGCCATTCTATTGCTGTGGAATGCCCCTGCTTCCTTCCTCCCTCAGATGACAGTCTGGTTCTCACTCTCCTACAACACCTCTTATGCCCAACAGCTTTCAGCTGAGGGGCTGAGGCAGGCAAGGAGAACTGCTCTAATTCATCAAAGCTGTAAAAAATAAAAGGGATTATACACCCATGTTGTGGAAATGACATTTATTCCCCAATTCTTCACTAAGAGGGAAAATTAATTAGGAAACCAATGTTTTGTAGCATAAGACTAAATGCCACAGAATGGTTGGTTACTGCTGCTAGAGAAAACTAGACTGGGAGTAGATGGGAAAATACCAAACAAGATTTTTCTAAAGCATGCTCATTTCTTCATCTCCTGAACTATGTGGTAGTTGTTTCTAGTAGTCAATCCTAAGTCTTGTCTTCGCAAGATACACAGTACAATACCCCAGTAAATAGCACCAACCCACTGAAAATACCAAATTACATTAAAGAAACCTGAAGGGAGATGTTGCTTTGGTCAAGAAGAATGTGGTCCATGTGACAGGCTTCAGCTTTGGAATGACTGCCCCCATCAGAAGAGTCCTGACACTGTCCATCACATAGTCAGCCAGAATACAGCCTCCAAAGCCAAGGAAAAGATCTGACCTCACATCCAGAGACCAGAGGGCAGCCCCACCATGCCCTGGCCCCTACCCTCACTCTCTTCACATTATCATCCTTGACCTAAAACCATCCCAGCTGTAGGCCCAGCTGGGCTATAAAGGGAAAATAGCAACCACCTTTTCTTCTAAAACATTTGGTCATTCAACTTAGGCACATCGTTGGTCTCCCGGGTATGATCCAAGAGGGTACAACAAGCACTAAGTGCCTGCCCCTCATCTTCCCTGTCTCTTCCCTGCAAAGCCCCACAAAGCTGCACCCACAGTCCAGTCAGTCCCAATGCAAGCAGTTCACACAAGCATTACTGCTGCTCCTCCTTGCTTTTCAGGACACCCCTGCAATGACTGTCACTTTTATTACTGGCCCAAAGCCCACAGCTGTGGCTTTTTCCATCGTGGGGATTGCTGAGTCCTTATTTCCTTAAACTGCTGCCTCTCCACCTGCATTTTCTATCACCTGGAGACTGCCAGGCCAGAGAGCAAATAACTCACATATGCTGATGAAGCCTTCATCAATGTTGTCTACAGCCACAGAGGAAAAGAGTAGCCCTATCCAAATGCCAAGAGTGGCACGGCAGGCCCTTGTCCATTTACATCACAAATGCCATTCTTCTAGGCAGACCTCTGCTTCCCAGGAATTCCCCCCAAAACCTTCAAAAAGCAAGTAAAGCAAAAAACCCTTTAAAAATATGCCAGCTAGGATATAAACTCCTGCTGACTCCTTTAGACCTGCAACCAAGTTTTCCAGCACTGCTGGGCTGCTGGTGGGCCCACAGGCAGTCTCATGTCAACACAAGCTGATGTACAAACTGAATTAGACACACGGCCCTTCATACAGCAAAGGGTAACAGAGCAGTGGTGCTGCTGCAGTATGTGTTGAAAATCAGGCATCTTTGCCTGGTACCTGGTATTTTGCACAGTATTATGATTTGTTATGGACAGCACGGCAGAGATGCCCAGACCACATCATATTTTCTCTCTCACAAGAGCTTAAGAACTCTGCTTCCCTAAATGTAAATGGAGAATTTGAGGAAACACAAGCCTTTGATGTGTGTGGGGAGATGTAATGCATTTAGGCAGAATATTTTAATTATGTGAATTACAACAGGACAGCCTGCTCTTTTTCTTTTTAACATGCTGAGTCATTTCCACTTGGACTCTGCAAACATGGACCCTTGCACTGCTTGTTTAAGTATTTGGAATAAACAATTAATGTTGTGCCCTGGCTTTCACAAGCCTTGTGCAGAATAAAGAAATCACTCAATTTCTTCTCTTTCCTTGTGCTTGTTAGTGACTCCTTTGGAGGAGACTGGAGAGAGTTGGGCACCCCAGTTGGAGATACACAGTGCCAAGGGCCAGTTTGCTGAAACTATCTCACCCAGTTCCCAGGGATTGACTTCTGAGCCTTCTCTGAGGCTTTCAGTTGCCATCCAGTCTCATTTGTGTACAAAATATGGAGAGATGAGTCAGAGTAATTTCTCGCCCTTTATGAAAAAAAACTGATACCTTGTGCATAGTTGTGGTATTTCTACACACAGTTTACATACTAGCCACCAACCCAGTTTTATTTTTCTTTTGAATCTTTTGACTTTTTTCATAGAGTAGTTGTTCTGCTGAACTCTGTAGCTAAATGAGGTGTTTATTCAGCATCTGTGCCTTCTAAATATTTACTAATGAAGATCTTTTTAGAAGACTTTTTTCCCTCAGCTTGTTGACTAGGCAGCGTAACTTTTTCCATTTCTTTGATCCTGAAGCCCCCTTTATTTTAATTATCCTCCCTTTGGCAGCCAAAGGAAAATGTGGCAATATATACCGAGCCCTTCCTCACCCCTCCAGTTAACAGAAATACCGGTTGTAGATCAAAGAACCCATCAGAACAAACTGCTTCCTATGCAATAAGCCCTCTGTCTCTGGAATAAGCAAGTTTATCTTCATTGTGCATTCCGATAAGATGTTATTATAGCAGTGACTTTAATTACATTTCTCATTATTACATTAGTGAGCAGTAACATGGAGTTTCACTGAATCTAAATGTGTTAGATTGTAAAATATGGTGCCTTTAAGTCTTGTGATGGAAGCCACAAAACAACAACAAAAAAGGGATCGGTTTTACAGCTGGACAGATGTTTCTGTGAAAGGAATGATGAAATTTTTCTGGAATATGGACTTGAGCATGGAAAAAGATGAAGAGACATCATGAAATGGCAACAGCATAAGCCTCATGTACTGTACATCATTTCTGTAATTCAAATGTGGTAAGACTAGAAAATAAGTAGCTGCTTTATGATTTAAGGAATAAATACTTTTCCTGTCTGAAGTTCATACAGTGATATACCTACAGGTATGCTTTAGGGGCAAATCTTTGGATGTTGATTTACTTTCCTTCATAAGAAATAGCTTCTTCTCCCCTTATTTCTCTTTTGGTTTGTTTGGGGGTCTTTTATGGTAAGACTAGAAAATGTAAGACTAGTGAACTATCTCAGAGTATTTAACCTAGGCATTGAGTGGGTTAAAAATATTTGTAGGTATAAAAACATTCTTCAGGATTTGTACATTTCAGATGTCTAATAGTCACTGAACAGATGCTGAGTAAAACAGATCTTTATGTATCTCAGCTTCCCTGATAACTTGATTAAATATGAGGCCTGGTATTTGGTGCCAGGTGTTTCCCAGGGGAGTGAATTTATCACATGCTTAGTCTTGCAATCCTTATTTAATAACTACTTGATCTATAACTTAATGTTAGTACCTAGGAACTGCAGTCAACTTTAAATCAGGGCATAAATTACCAAATGCATCTCCCTTTGAAAGGCACAGACCTCCAAGCAGACTGTTCCTACTTGTCCTACGGAGCGGCAATAACTTCATGATCTCCAAGACAACATATTTGCAATGAGTGGATTAGAGAGCAGTGGTCTCCTTCTTGGAACTCCTAAGCAAAACATTCAGTCAGTACCCAACTTGTTTCAAAGAAAACACTGCGTAAAATGATGCACTGCTTGACCCCTATTGCTTGAAGCAACTCTAAATTTGTGAGGTTCTTTTTCCTTCTGCCAGATAATAAAAATACAGATAAATCTGATCCATATAAATCAAGTTTTTAATTACAATACTTTGAGTTTTCTAGTACCGATGGCATTTTCCCTTCTAATCACTGCATCCTGTTTTAATGCCAACACTGAACAAATAAGATATGTTTATCTGTCCAATGTTCTAGTCCATCATGCATCACTGAGGGTTTTTTCCTTTTTACATTTTGAGTTTTAAATAGTCTAGTTTATAAAGATGTCTTTTTTTCTCCCCTGGCAGGCACATATGCTGTCTTTCTTTAAACCGTGGGAGTGTTTTAAAATAAAATATTATTAAAGAGATGTTTGCAATCAACATTAATTTTTAACATCTTAACATGTTTTCATCTGGAGAGGGAAGGCCGAGGACACCATTTAGTGATAAGAGTTTCAAATGACCTTCCAAGATGGGCTTTCTCCAAAAGTGAAACACATCTTTGCAGTCTCTGTTTTGAGAAATTTATTAATGAGCTTTTAAGTCCATAAAAAAGAAAAAGGGTGGGGGAGGGGGAAATTACTAGCTTGTTGTTGTTGTTGTGGCCATTCTTTTCCCTTCCTAGAGCAAGAATATGAAGAAACCATATAAGAAGGTGAAAATCAAGCAACCATACCTTCTAAATAAACAGAACACAGAATGACATTTTAGGGATAACTGCTGCACTAGATAAAAATGAAACAAAGTTTCCAGTTAGATTGGAAAAGACCTCCAAAATCACCAAATTCAATCTCCAACTGAATAGCACCAGGCCCACTAGGTCATATCACAATGTGCCACGTTTTCTCGGGTTTTGAACACGTCCAGGGATGCTGACTCCACCATTGCCTGGGGAGCCTGTTCCAATGTGTAACCACTCTGTCACTAGTTTTGCTTGGGAGAAGAGGCCAACCCCCACCTTGCTACAACCTCCTTTCAGGCACTTGTAGAGAGTGATGGAGCTGTTCAAGCTGAGTTTCAAACAGAAGGAGGCACATCAGAACTGAAATTAATACATCAAGATGACCCCACTCAATATTTCCCCAATCTTCTGCATACCTCTTCTTCATTGACAATGTGGACAAGAGAAAAAATATCTCTATGGACTCACTTTAAATCTGCTTCCAGAAAGGGTCAGGAATGATACCCTGTCAGGTCAATAGTTTCTTCGGAAAAGTTCTGTTCACTAAGGACGTCTTCCCTGGCCTCAAAAATTTAGTATCCAACATGGAAGGAATATATGTTGGACTAAGTCTTGACTGGTAGAGAAGCCTATCACTAAAATACAGAGATTGCTTTACAAAGATTTCTTGATTGCAAGGTATCATGACTTAATTGCATTTGTGATGTGTGATCAGGAGATAGTTCAGACAGCTCTACATGTCCTTGGAAATAAATTTTAAAAAACCAAAAAACAAAAAAAAAAAAAAAAAAAAAACAAAAACCAAAACGCAAACAAAACCACAAACCAAAACCAGAAATTCAGTCTTACAAAGCTGAAAGCATTTTGAAGCTAAATCAGCTGAAAAGAAAGAAAATAAATAAAAAGGAAATAATAATTAGGAACTGCTTAAAACATTCTAGGAGATACTTTCAAAACCACAATCCAACAGAGAATGGAGACTATTCTGGTTAACAGAGAACAGACAGACCCCAAATGAGTATGAATGCAAATATGTTCTATAAAACACATAAGACAAAAAAGAAATAGAGATTTTAGAAAAAAAATCATAATGGAAAAAAAAGGAGGACAAATCCATGGATAGCAAAAGTAACAGTAATAAAGGGGTTGAGTATTCCAGATAAATTAAAGTAATTCAAACAATTATTTGTTCAGTACTAGGTAGAAATGATAGAACTGAGAATAAAATTAAAGATTTCAAAACTATCTGGGACAAAAAAAGAGTTAGATTACTTATACTGCAAGGTAATAACATTTTGTATTTTAACAATAACTGAAGATAATGTTAAAAACCAAACCCTGACTTACGACATTTTGAAATCATCAGGTCAATAGCTTCTTGTGAAAAGTTGTGCTTACCGGATTCCCAGTCTTCAAAATTCAGCATCTAACACCTTGTTCTCAAGCATTTTAAATGTGAGCACTAATGAGCTCTATGACCAACACACGCTACTTCAACAGATTTGGAAAGTTAGGAAGAATAAAGCGGAAGACAGCTAATTGTATGTTAGCATTTTGAGATATATAGGATATGTGGGGCGATTAGAAGTCTTTCAGAGTTAAAAACAGTTCCAGGTAAAACAATGAAACAGTTAAAACAGGTCATGGTTGCTAAAGGATTAAGGGAGGACAACAGGAGGATGGCATATGTACCACACTCAATAAATACATCTGATGAAATTAAAACTGGATTAAAAGATTAGCTGGTAAAGGAAATGAGTTTGATATTACAGACTTTTCAGAGGTATTCAGCTTCACGCTACCTGACATTTTAATTAAGAAATTAATGTAAGATGTATTGAATTTGTATTATTTTAAATTGATTAAAAACTGACTAGCTCCTAGGTCTGAAAAATTCACCATAAATGGGGAAAATTTTACCAGCTTGATGGATTTTTAATGAGGGCTCAAGGACATAATTTCTTGACCTAACAGTATTTAACTATGTTTTTAATAATGACATAGAAGAATCTATGAAGTCGTTACTGAGAACTTTGCCAATGACACAAATTATGGCATTGTTGAAAAAGGAAGAGAAAAAAAATATTGAGAGAATATGTAATTAGACTGTTAGTAGGGCAGGTGAGGACCTCAAAGTCATTCTATCCCTCCCCATTTCCATGAAAGAACCAGCTGTTCTGACAGATCTTTTGCCTAATCTGTTCTTCAGTGGCAGAATTTCTCCCTCAGCAATGGGGAAGTTATTCCAGTACTTGCTTGTAAGCCTGGCTCAAGAAAACAGCATGTTTCTGCACTCTCTGTTCCTGTCTGTAAGGTGACATGCTGGAGTGAAGAATGTTTGCAGGTCAAGGTGTGAGAGGATGGGGAGTCTAACCTAGAACCTAAAGAAATCTTGGGCTTCATCTCAGCAAGAGACAAAATTATTAAATACTGGTGTGATGTCCATAGGTTGAAATAGAGACATACAAAGTCAACTGTTCTCTGTGTATGTCCCCTGATGTCTACTAGAGCTGGAGAAGCCTGTCTTGATGTCCACCATTCAAAATATGTTGAAAATTTGGAATGGAATCAAAGGGGAGTCCAGCAACTCTTAAGATCATTTAATCACCTGATATTTAAGGGCCTTTGCCAAGTGTATGAAGGAAAAGGTAGAGCATAAGCACAGACTGTAAAGAACATGCAGAAATAATGAACCTTTAGTCCCATGTGCAAAGACACAAGATCAATATGCTAGTACTGAAGCTAGAAAAATTCAGAGCAGAGAAAGTAATTTTTCTTTACAGCTTGTGCTTATGCTACCTTTAAGCCAAGGATAAGCCTGACCATGGAACAACTTAGCAAGACTGGTAATGGATTTTCCATCACTAATGATTTCAAAATCTCTTTTTCCAGAAGATTTGCTCTAGCTCAACCACAGCTGTTGGCTCTGATACCAAAGTTCAGGGAAATCCTGGGACCTCTTGTATATGTGTGAAGTCAAAGGAGAGTGGCTCATTCTTACTGCCAATGAATCTTTGCATATTGTTTCTTTTCCATACTCTTTCTTTTCATCCAAGCATGTCCTCAGCAACAAGAAAACTGGTCACATTAGTGAGATAAAGAATGGACTTAGATAAAATTGCTGAGAGCTCATCTGATCCTTCTCAACATTAGGTGTGAAGTTCAGAAGGTGAAGGCAGCGGATTACAGCAGTGCTTGAATAAATTCCAGCTGAGCCAGAGGCACATAAGTATTTCATCCAGGTCAAGCAAACATCAGGAAGGTGATTTATCACAGGTTTCAGCCAGTGATGGCTAAAAAGGGTGGAAAGAATCCTTGCAGACTTTGCTTCTAAGGTTTACTAAGTCATCAATGTTGCTACGTTAAAGGAACAAGAAGTTCAAGTCGGTTGTCTTTGTCCTCTTCCTCCACATGGTCTCACAGTTTTGAGGACAAAGTAACAAAATCTGTCACCATCATCAGAAGATCTTCTTCTTCCGATTAATCTAACCTAGTCTGGCATCAATTCACATATCTTGGAATAAAAAGACATCTCAAGAATCATATTGTTCTGAGCATCTCAAGTCTTATTCTCTGCAGCAGAGAACAAACTCAGCACAGATAACAAGTCAGGTAGCGGGATCTCAGTGCACTAAAAGCTTTGGAGAATTAAAGCCAAGGTTTTATATGTGGATCAAAGAAAAGGGAAAAAATCAAGGGACCTTGTGGAGCTTTGGTATAATAAGATGAAGACAAATTTCCCTGGAATTCCTTAGGATTTATGGAGTTTTAGCTCAGAGCAGAAATTGCCCAGAAAATCTTTAATCACAAATATGATTTCATTCTTTTAGCCTATATTTACATCCACATACTAACAAAAATCTTGTTATGGTACTGGATAGGAAATTATTCTTTCCCCTTACGAAAACTGTAGTAACCAGACCGAATATTTTGCAGTCTTTTTCATTTGGTAATTGAAAGGTACCTAGAATAAATTCATTTGTCCATACCACAGTATGCTCATTCACTTCTTGACACCTCTTTCAATCCTGGATGAAAAGTGACATGAAGTTAAATGACAAATTTCAGATCTTACTAGTCATCTGACCGAAAAGGGACAGAATCCCCATCCTGGGGGCAGTATCTGAAGCCATTCAGCCCGTTCACCTGTGTCTCCCAATATTTCTGAACTATTGTTTTTCAGTTTTCTCAGGTCGTCCTTGTTACTCCATCTACTCTACTGCTGATTCTCCTTATTCCTTCTCTCCCTTTAGGCATGCATCTCCAAACCTGCCTGCCTACATCCTTCTTCTGCCTCTCTGGATTTATAGCTTCACTTGCAGAATCTGAGGCAAAGAGCAGTGAGATGAGCAATTGCAATTCCTTTTCTGTGACAGAACAGACCACCCAGCTGCCCAGCACAGTCTCTGCAATGCTGCATTCACCAACATGTTGCACAATATTGCCTCTGCTTTTTCCACCTGTTTTTCTTCTGAGAATTAGCGTCTTAAACCACGCAGGAAATTGATGTGAGTAGCACAAAACATGTTTGTAAAAGCGTGTTTCATCCTTCTTCTGCTGGAAATGATGTGTAAAGGAAGAGTCCCTGATGGTTCAAGTGCTTATTTTTAAACCTGATACAGATGTGTCCAAACTGTTGGAACCTTAGTCAGGATACTGAGATACCTAAACTGGCTGTGAATAAGAAGCAGGGTAAGCTCCAAGCTTCCAGACATCACAAGAAATATCAAAGAGTCAAACCCGAGGGTAAGGAGTTAGGGCTGGTCCTGCCCTATCCTGGGAAGAGGAGAAAAAGGTGTGGAGCTGGGCATCCTGGCAGGGTTTGGGCTTGTAGTTCAGGCATCCATGGAGAGAGTGAGATGGTGGCTGCTGCTGCTCGAATAATCAGCTTCTTCTTGGCAATGCTGTCTCACATATCTGACTCCACCCTGCAATACAGGAACAGCCCTCACTTTCCAGGGCTCTGGCACAGGCAAAGCGGGCAACAGAACCACAACTATGTTGCTGTTCCCAAAAATCTGCTGCCAGATGCAAGTGCCTGTTGTGTCTTTGCCTGGAGAAAGCCTTTAAAGAAAATGTAACTCATGCAGCAAATCCAAGATAGTGTGGCTAGGAGTCTTCTAGGGGCTGCAGCAGCACACGTGGAGCTGTTTGAGGGATCTCCATCACCTGGCACAGGACACTGCTGTTGTAACAGCTGTTCCTTGTTCGGTGGTGGACACTGCCAGTACTCGACTGGAGCCCTGGAGCAGTACCTACAGAGTCTGTGTATTTACAGCTCTCAGGAACTTGCAGTTCCGTCCAAGTGGAAAATTCATGTTATTCTATGTTTTACACAGTATCAGATTAGTACCTTTCCATCCATTTTACAGCTACATCCAGTCTTTACTATTTTCTATATAACCTTATACTGATGATTTTCTTTACAGAGTTGTCCACTGCAAAAAGACAAAATACAGACCAAAATAAGAAGAATTCTTCAATAAGGTTTTGTTTTATGAGTAAAGAAGGTTGGTCCACATTTTACAGGAGGGAATTTGAGAAAGTTACATCATGTGCAGGCAAAGGGAGGGCTTTTACAAAGGGCAGGATGGGAAATGAGGCACTGGAGAGAGATAATGGCGAAAGAAAAATGGAATTAGCAGAGCCCAGGTGGTGCAGAGAAGTGACAGGTGATGAGTCACCCTGGCAGGAGAAGCAGAGCCTTACAAAAGGGACATCAGCTTTGAAAGCCATGCAGAAGAACATTTGGGCTCAGGGATTTGGGCTCTGAAAGTGTGCGTGGAGAGAGTGGAAAGGACAGGCAGGATATATGAGCACTGCTCCTGAGGAGATCCCTCATTCCAAAGATTCCAAGCAGATCACAGGTGACACCAGCACATATTCAGCTCTTGTAATAAAACATGTATGTGTGTATGCCACATGATCAGAAACACAGCTGCATGCAAAAAAAAAAAAATTGTTGCCTGCTGTATAATCTATAATGTATCAAACTCTATTTATATATTTATGTGTGTGTGTGTGTAAACACATATGTGTAACCTCTGCTAGCAAGAGTTTTTTTCCGATATGGGATAGTTAAAACCACGACAGCACAAATAGGAATGCAATTAAGTCATTTCACAAATAATTTTTGCCTATTTAAATGGAAGCTTCAATCAAAGTAAAGTTTTAGGAACTGACTGCTCAATCTAGGCAGCAGCTCTGCTGGTTGGGATCACTCCAGTAGCAGTACTGGTATTTTAATGTACCCCACTAATGAAAGCAGGCAGACTGGAAATAGCACAGCAGGCTGTGCACCAGAGTGGCAGAAGTAATGACCTGCCTTGTCCTGCCACCCCTTTTTTGGTAGCAGAAACTCTGAGCAGAGCCATGAGAAAACAGAGGTTTCAACACCTGAAAGAGATGCAGTGAGACCCAGCAGAATTTGGCTGTGCTTCAGTAAGTTACACACCACACCTCTGCCAACCCAACCCCCTACCCCCACAACTGCCCATGTATACATTTGCAGCGTGATGTCTTCAGTTAAAAATAAACAGCATTGTGGACATAAAATCTGAGAGCACGCCGAGTTAGAATGTGTGATTGGCACTTTATTAATATTTACAGTGATTTTTAATTAACAGCATCTCTTCTGACACTCATCTGTCGAGAAGCCTCCTCTAGGAGAAGCCCCAAAAGCAGGGGGGAAGCCGCCGGTATTTGAAGACGATTTAGTCCGAAGCAGGAAACAGAGATATTTTGGGGCATTACATTGTATCTCCCTATTGCACCACAGCCCTCACGCACGCATGCTTGGATAAAACTGCGCTGCGGAGCCCTAATTGCATTGTGGCTTTTTGATGTCTACTCAAACAACATTAGCTTTGCTGTCATGTTTTACAATGTAAAAAATTTTGGTGAAAATGTCAGCAGGATGGTATCTTTAATCATATTTATTGATTGACCTCAAAAGGCACAGTGCAATTTAACTGGAGCCCCTCAATGCAGCCAGGGTCAGGTTCAGAAAGTACCTGTTCCTAGCACTGCCTGGAGCCCCAGTTTCAGGAGTAGCTTTTATGTCTAGTGTCCTTGAAGCCACTTGACTTCCCTTCTTTCAGCCCTTCCTTATTACGGCTAATGCAATACGCTACATAGCTAAAGACACTTGCTTCTAGGGAATATGAGGGTTTAATAGGTAATCTCTGTAGCAGGAAATGCATCTGCTCAGCAGTGCCAGCTGCAGTTTGGTGTTCTCTCACCAGTCCGAGCAATGATGGGACCTCCTCACAGCCCGGCGGGGGAAGGAGAAGTCTGATCCCCAAACCCGTTGCAGCTGTGCTGTCTAGACGTCCCAGAGGGACGACGTTGATTCCAAGTCTTTGCTCGCAGCCGGCGTTTGTCTCCTGAGCCCAAAAGCCGGGTCAGCAGCACTCGTAGCGGCGCAGGACGGGGCTGAAGCTGGCCCACGCCCCGCTTGGCCACTGTGTCCATCCTCGGGGACTGGCGAGAAGGGCCCTGGGGAAGGGCCGGCTGCGGGGGCACTTTCAGAAAGGACCTGTCCCGGGGCGGCCCGGCGGTCATACACAAACGCCTCGGCGGCCCCGCCCGGCCCCGAGCAGGGCAGTGATCGGGGCATCCCCTCCGCGGGCAGCTCGGGCCGGCGGAATGGCGGCCCTCGAGGCGGCTGCGCTCCCGCGGGGCGCGGGTCTGGGGGCGAGAGGCAGCGGGGAATATGAGAAGGGCGGGTTCGGCGGGGATGGCTCGTGTGTGCCTGTGCCTGCGGGTGATCTCTGTCACGGGGAGCCCGTTCGCCGGAGGGGCAGAACTCGGTGGGTGCGGAGCGGTGAGCCCGGAGAGGGACGGCGTGCGGTGGGTGCGGGTGCGGGGACGTGCATAGTATGAGTGTGCGTGTGTGAGTGTGTGAGTGTGTGTGTAACTCACATGGGCGTGTGCTCGTCCGGGTGTGCTTGAGCGTGTGCGTGTATCTGTATCTGTATCTGTGCGGATGCGCGAGTGTGTCAGCGGTGCCAAGTGTTCGAGCGTGTGCGAGTGTGTGGAGGTCCGCTTGTGTGTGAGCGATCTCGGGTGTGTGAGATCTTGTGTGTGTGTGACAGCGTGTGTGAGCGATCTCGGGTGTGTGCGATCGTGTGTGTGCGAGCGTGTGTGAGCGCGGCCGGGGGGGCGCGGGGGCGGGGGGACGAGGGGCGGGCCAGCGGCCGCGGCGCTGCTGGCCGCGCTCCAGCCCGGCGCACTAATACAGCCTGGCGGCTCCCGCCTGACTGACGCCGGCCGGGGCTGCTGCTGCCGCTGCCGCTGCCGCTGCGCCCTGGCCCCGCCGCCGCCGCCGCGCAGCTGCAGCCCCGCTCCCGCCAGCGGCGCGCCGAGACCCCAGCCCGCGCCCGTGGCAGGTAAGAGCCGGGGCTCCCGGCCGCGTCCCGGGAAGGGCGGAGAGGGGAAGCAGAGAGGACGGGGAACGGTGCCGTCGCTCCAAACTTCGCGCCGGGGCTGTCCCGCATCCTTCTCCGAGAGGTGCCGGGTCGCGGGGCGGCGGCGGGCGCAGCATCCATCCCCCCGTGCGCCCGGCGGAGCAGCCGCGGCGGCGCCCCGGGCCGGTGTCCCCCCGGCTGGCGGCCCCGGCCCCGCTGCGCTGGGGCGGTGTGCGGGCGGGGGCTGGGGCCGCAGAGCAGCGAGATGAGACAGACCGACGCCAGGACGGCGAGCGAAATGAGGAGCGCGGGGAAAAACATTTTTATGGATGGCTAAACGGTGACAAGTCTTCCCGCTGTCAGGATTTCTTTCTTTCTCCCTTAAGTAGGAGAGGGGAGGTTAAAATAAAAAAAAAGAAAATAAAAGAAACAACTGAGCCCCACATGACACGTTTGGAAATACTTTTCCTTTCAGAGGTTATTTTCTGTTCAAGAAATCCCGCTCCTGGACACGCTCCCGGGCAAAACGGAGCAGAATTGCTGGGATTCGGGGTTTTTATTCCAGCTACGAACGGTGACTCTGATTGGCTTCTTGTCTATTGGCTCCGAAGTTAAAACGTTACACGTTTGTTGGTTAGCAAGTAACCAACATTTCCAAAAACAATAGCTCTCGATATGGCAAATTACAAATCACTGTAATTTTATCTCTGTGCCTAAGTGGGGGGCTCTAAGTGGGGGGAAATTCGGAGTTCGGCTCGTTGGTAACAGTTCGGATATTGTTTGGTGACTTTGTGTTTTCCTAGTTTGATTTTATGGGTAAATTTATTTAATTCTACCCAGGTCTGCTTTAAAAGAGGCATTAGTGAGAATAAAAATAAATGACACACACATGGACACGTGCAGATGCACAGACATGCACTCCCGCTATTAATTACTTGCATCTTATAAATTAGTGAAAGAAATATTTCAGCCCAGAATGGTCAACTATTTAGTGAAGGAGGTCTCCCTTGGCAGAAGTAGGAAATTATGTGCATGGTTTGGGAATGTATTCAAGTTTGCAGTGGTTTGAGAAGGGCACTGCAGATAACGCAAGTCTCAGTACTCTTCAGCATCTCTGATGTGAGGAAATATGCCCCTCTACATGTGCAAATATTTATGTGGTAGGACTAATCTTACCATCTTCAGGAGCACAACACGAAAAAAGTGCTGCAAAATTCTTCTCAGCAACGGTAGGACAAATGTCATCACTCAAACAAACCTCATCTGTTTTAATCCAGCCAGACAACTCCCTTCTTTCAGATTTGATAAGTACCAGTGTCTGGCTGGTTCATCTTTGCTTCCTGTTAGATTCTAAAGCAGACGCTGGGGATGTTTGTGGTTTGTTTTTTGGTTTTTTAAATATTGAGTTAATTTGACTTAGTAGCTAAAATAAACATGCCTAAAAATACATTTTAAGTCAGTTGTATCAAGAAGGATATCTTGCATTTACAGGGTTCAGAAGTAGCTCCGATTCCCATCTGTCCTTTGTGATGGAATTAGAAACATTTTCTTCTTCACTTTATTACCTTGCACGTAAGCTGATAAACAGTAATTCTGCAAAAGTGCCTGGAATAAGGGTCAAGTGTATTTTATAACAAATCCTTATCATATTCATATTATATATGCAAACCAGGAGATTTCCTGATGGATGCATCTAATCCGTGTCAGTATTTGTAAACTGATACGAGGTGGAGAGAGCTTTTATTTATTTGCAGCAACTGAAACGAACATGCACAAGGCAGTCAACTGCACAACTTTGTGAAAAAGTTGAGAATTAGTATTTCACTAAAAAGTCATGCACACACATGCCAAGTATCTGCAGAAGGTGGGGAGATGTGGTGTAGAGGAACTCAGCAGCACCTCGGGTTTGAAAGCTACTCTCATGAAAACAGGCAGCAGTGCTCCATCTTCGCTTCAGTGGGTACAAGATGAGGCCCAGCTCACTAAAAGAGGAGTGTGGAAGTGTCACTATAATGTATCACATAACATCTGCACAGTTAATTCTCCTTTCTCTCCTTTTACTCTTTTACAGGCTTTCTGCATCTCGTGTTTGAATTCTTAGCTATCTGCTGTTATCAACGGGGAGATAGTGTGTCATGCAATCCTCTCTCCTGAGTGCTAAAGTGCTGTAATTTTGATGGCCAGGCTAATCTGTCGCTATAAAGTTTTATTTTTCCATTGTTAAATTCAAAGGACAATGACTACTAATTACAAGTGACCTTTAACCAAAACACTAGCTGGAGTTTATCACCAGTGCTGATACTGACTAACAGTAATTCCAGAATCAGCAGTATTGGGGACCCTGTTTCAAAGAAGCTTAAAAGAACAAGGGGAGACAAATATACATATATGCATATATATACATGCTCTTTAATTTGTCTGGTGAAAAAAATACAGTGATACTGTAGAGAGATTCCATTTTCTGTGCAATATATACCATTTACAAATAATACTTACAGGGCTGGGGAAGACAAAAAAAAAACCCAAATAATGCATCACAAATATTTTAACTGAAAACAACACAGCAGAAATACAGGTAGTAAAGGTTGTTCTGACTAACTGCCTGGTTTCTTTGGGTGTAAAGAACCATTAGTGTTACTGTGCATGAGCAGCAAGGGATAGTAATAACAACAACAATTTGAGATAATCATTGTGGTCCTATTAGTGTCTTTGAGAACAGTTGTGAGAAGCACTAGACTTTGAACACAGTGCAACAAAATTAATTTTTCAAGAATATCCCAAATTATTTCCCATCTTATATTTTGTCTGCAGTGTTTGGTTAATACTGTGGGAATTTTACAGTTGGAAAGGCGACTTAAAGAGACTTGGGCCCTGTGTATTTATTATAGCAGCTAAAAATCTGGCTGTGCTTTTGCAGATGAGTGGATTTAATAGATTGCAGGATCAGAGCCCAGACAGAGAACCTGACTAATACAGGTTTGCATTTTAATTAAAGCAGGTGAAACATCAGGTGGATTGTTCTACAGGACCATTTGCAGGTTTCTGCACCTTAGACAGATTATAAGGTTGAGCAGTTCTCTTTGAGGTTCAGTTCTTCTAAACAGGGGCACAGCAAGAACATGGTGGAGGTGGACATGGAGTGAAGGAGACTTCCCAATCTATGCAGCCACCCCTACATTAAAAACCAAGAAAAAAACAGAAGAAGAAAATCTGAAAATTGATCTCTCTTTTTCTGAGACAGCATTAAGATCGAAGTGTGTTTCTGAGTGGGAGAAGCAAAGCCTTATCTTTCACATCTTTCTATCCAGAACTTGTTTAGTTCCCACTCTTTTTTCTTTGTCAGTGGCATCACCATCCTCCCTCTGCCAAACTTAGCATTATCTTTGCTTCTTCTATTTCCTCACAGGTTGTGATGCTTCCAGATATCTCTTGACAGTTTTTCTTCATGTTACTTCTTACATCCCTCCTTCCTTTTATTTGCAGCTGCCAAAGCATTAGTCCATACTGTGGCAACATTCCAGCTTGGTACTGCAACCTCTCATTTCCCAACAAGATCTCTTCTCCCACCTACGGTCTGTTCCCAGATGCAAAATCTGCATCTTTTGCTTTTCTTCCTGAAACATCTCCCATTCTAGAGTCTTTCTATATGCCTGGCCTTTGTATAGATTTTGAAAATATTCCCCACATCCTGAGTTCCCCACAACCGTTGGCCTCAAATTCACTGTCCATTAAAAGAGAGAAATGAGGAGGAAAGAAAATTAGCAGACCCGTGGGTCATTAGAGTTTGTTCTGCTTCAAGCTTCCTTTCACCCTCATTACCTGGCTACAATGGGAGTCAGATTGGCCACTTCTTGATAAGGGTGGTTCTGTGTTTGCTCTGCCTGGTGGTGAGCTGGGTCACGCAGCTGCCCTGTGCAGAACAGCAGGCAGGAGCTGGCCATGGAGGTGCCCTTTCCAGAAGGCCTTGTCTGCCAGCAGCAAAGCTCCACCTAATGAAGAATCCTTTATAATGCAAATAACCCTGCAGCTGAGGTCAATACATTTTAACAATGCCTAATCTTTTTTTATGTGTGTTTTCTTGCTTGCCTTCCCTTAACAAAAAAAAACCACCCCCCCCCCACAAGAAAACAAAACCAAAAACAAAACCCCAAAAACCCTACTTATTTTTTTCTTTTAAGCATTTCTTTGCAGCATTACTCATCAGATCATGCTTTACAAAGCCATCCCTGTCGATGCACCTGTGGGACAGATGCAGAAATAGAGGCACCCGAGGAAAGGCTGTTTACCCTGAGGCCTGTGGCAGGAAGCATCCTGCACACTGCCCAGTGGGCACAAAACTGACCAGAGGCACAAGCAGTTCATGTGGCTTTTCAAAACTCTCTTTTGGTTACTTGCTGGTCTTGCCTATCCAAACCTACTTGTCTCTGTCAAATTACTCTGGCCCAGCTGCCAAGGTGCAGTTTCTCACCCTGCAGCGTATGGGAGGTAGCTGATTTATCTCTCTCTCATCAACAGATCTTGGATTACTTCACACAGGGCATGAAACCTTCACAGAGACATCTAGAGTAGAGAAACCAAAATCTATTCCCATGGGAGGCTGCAGCTCCCATGCCCGTCCTGCTGCATGGTCGTACAGGACCACCTCAGGCTTCTTGGTGGTGTCCTCCATGGGAGCCTTGGGCTGTAGGGGCTGCATGGGCCAGAGCTGAGTGTTAGGAGGGGGGAGGAAGGGCAGCAACAGCCATGAAGAGATGGAGTATTCCTTGGAATCCTGAGATGGATTTGAAGAAGAGTAAAATATTTCCTCTAAGGACTCAGGGCCTGATATATGCCTTCTGCTCAGTGTTCTCTGAAGCTGGTAGTTAACATGGCATGTCATCTTAGATGCTAAAGAGAATCCAGTCTTTGTTTTTTATTCCCAGGCTCAAATGTAGGCATATGAAACCTGTTTAATCTCCTAAGAAGGTGTTCTGGTTTACAGAGAATCTGAGCACCCACATCTTCATCTGAAGTCCCTGGGAATGGCCAGCTATCTCCTTCTTTCCCCCACAGGGGGGAACTAGATAGGCAAGTTCTCTTTCCTTTTGTTCTTAGCCCTGTTGTTGGGAAATAACTTCCACAGACAGTCCAAGTACATCCAGATATTTTTCATAGAAAATATCCTGGTCCCTTGACCAAGGCAATCCCTGCCAGACCTTTGCATGGATAAAGCACACTAATACTAGTGTTTACCTCTTCTCCACACAGTTATTTGCTGCAGCTCTCCAAGATGTGGATGTGTGGATGCTCCACCCTTCCTCCCCCCTGCAGGGTTTCACAAGCCACCGAGGGCTCAATTAGCACAGATTACTGCAGATGTTCATGCAGGAGAACCTATATGTCAATCTTATTGCATTAGCAATTTCCCACAGTGATGCACAATGGAGGCCTTTTAGGAAAAACAGATTTGCATGTGATGTGGTTTGAACACAGTGAAATGCTAATGTGATTCCGTGGACAACTGCTAGTGTGATGTGTACAGAAAGTGTCTTGTGTGTGAAATCTATCCCCCCTATGCAGCTGGCCAGGCTGTCTCACCTGCAGAGAAGGAGATGTGGCCAGCAGTGCTGTTGCTTCCTCCCCAGGCCTGCTGCCAGTCAGAGGGGAAGCACTTCTGGAAGTTCTTCCTCTTGAGTTTTTTATCCAGGATCCATATGATCTATTGATCTGTATTTCACTTTCTAAGCTGTGAGATGCTAAATCATCTGCCAAAGACGTCTGCTATGTTAACACCGGAACTGAGTAATGCTTCAGACAGACCTCCTTGAGGTGGGATGTGCTACCATACAGTGTGAAGGGAACATTTGCTTTGTCCTTTTTCCCTGTGTGCACTGTAAAGACACAACCAGGTATGCAATAGAGTACTCTCTTCTCACAATTTAAGACACTAAATTTCCAGAATAGGTTCCCGTCACACTAGAGTGCCACATCCTTGGTGAAGTAATTTTCTTTAGATGTATCCTTATTCACAACATTCTTAATATCTAAATCTAAGCAAATCCTTTTCCTAAAATGAGTATTTGGGAATGACTCCAAGAATGCCAGTGATTGATAACAAGGATTACAGGATCCGATTATTGTGGCTGTAAACTTTAGACCAGCATGGAAGCTGAAGTTCTTCTCAAGTCCCCTTCTTCCTCTGTGAAGTGTTTGCTCTGCAGGCACTTGGCTTCATACTTTATATCAGAGACGAATCAGCTTTTATTTTAAAAACGGAAATTCTATTTTTTGCCTATTTCTAACCCTTCCATTTTTAGAAACACCAATGGGCTTTGCTGCAGTTTCTCTGGGAATGGTGGGTATGTGAGGAATGCAGGACCGGCTGGCTGTAAAATGGGAATAGCCAGAGCCATGAGAAGACATTTCATCTTCCTAGGGCAGGTTGATGCACCCCCTCATCACCCCAATGCCTTCTGCCTTCCCCCACAGGTACATCCTCAGGTCTCCTCCATGGCATGAGTGCTCCTTAGCCTGCAGCTCTGCTGGAGGGAAGTAGCAGAGAGAGGGGCTCTTCCTCGGAGGTGCCTGTCTGAGTCTGAGCAAGGCAGCCTCAGGAGGGGGTAAGGCAGGCACTGGGTGGATGGGTCTTCTTCCTGCCTGCAGGGAGCAGGGTGTGAAGCAGAGGAGAGGATGTGTCCCTGTGGGATTGCATCTTAGAAACTTTGGTGGGGCCCAGACAGGGAATACTGTGTGGTTCACTCTTTATAAACATCACAGTCACTGGTTTCCTTTAAAAATTAATACCGAGGAAGGAAGTGCAGTCAGAGAGAGATCATAGTGATAAATTGGTCCAGTTTAATATTTTTACATAGACTTTGATTGTGCTAATTTTTTGGGGTGCCTTCAGATATTGTGGGAGATTTTCAAAGGCAAAATTTGGTGGGAACATCAATCCCTCTGGTTTGGGTTGCCATCCTCAGCAGCTGGATGCAAGCAGCCCAAGGATCAAAGCCAGTGTAGCCCTGTGCTACACCAGAAGAGAGGGACCCTTTTACTTGGTTGTAGTAGGGGATGTAGGGTCATAAGGGCTCATCCCAAGGTGTTTTCCAGTCCATTCTTCCTCCCCAAGGCCAGCACAGTTATTCTTGAAGCAAGCTGTAAAATACACTTGCAGACAGCAGCAACTGTCCCAACACGGATCTATCCTACTCGTATGCTCTCTCTTATTTTTCAAGTGGACATGAAAGACAGATTGCCCCTTTCCTGTCTGCAGAAGACTTTGCACATGGGGGTGCTGTCACCATGCCCATGCACGTCTGCTCTCCCCATCTTATGCCACACCAACGAAGCTTTGTTGAAGCATCTGCCAATGTGCTCATCCACAGTCCCACAGCAGTCCTACAGCAGGAATTGCTTCCTAATCAGGCATCATGGGCATACCAAACATGACCTGGGTACTTTATTTTCTTTTGTGACAGAATTTATACTCCTGAAAAACAGGAGTATAAACACTCCTGATGTTTGTTTGTTTGTGTGGAAGAGCACATAGCTGTGTTAAGGTGTGCAGCTTATATACTTGAATCTTTCCTCCTTTGTATCAAGTAAGAATGTGTCATTCCTGTTAAGAGAAGCTAAAAGATGCTGAGTAGATGAGGTAATACTTGAGTGGTTACATGAGCTCAGAACAATTATGTGGATGCCTGAAATTTTTAGTCACTAGCATCAAATTTGGTTCTTACTTTATTTGGGAGGCAGTGAGTTCAGGTGAAGGATCTACAGGGTGAACAAGTGGCTGGAGAAGCATGAGGTGCTGTGAGATTTGCTTCTTAATAATGATGCCTGCACATAAAGGTCACAGTAGAAGGGTTTTCTAAACAAACTTGAAAAATACTCAAGGAAATTAGTTTCAGAAGTTTGCATTATTCATTCAAGTTTATACAAATAAATAAAATCTTGCCAGGGCTGTGTGAAACATGGATAAATTTCAACTTCAAACACTCTACCTCCTATCATTGGATCTTTTTTTAGTTGGAGCAGTCCAGGGTCAAACTGGGAAGAAATTTAATTTCTTAATTAAAAAAACCCCAACCTTCTTTTCATCCTATTAAATTAAAACCCTAGGTGTTAGGTTCTGTGATTGTGGAAGAAGTTGGGAACACTGCAATGAATAATTCATTCACTGTATTTTCTTGTGTGTGAAAGACAGTGGTTTCAGATAGGTTCATAACAGCACCCTTGTCCCAGGGGTGGGTCCCAAGAATAAGAAGAAGCCTTGAGGGATCCCAGCTGCTGCTGAGGGTGCCATGAGTGGAACAAGTGATTTACATGCTTCAAAAATGTGGCCACTGTTGCTGAGCCATGAGCTGATTCCTGGACTGTGCTGCTCAGGCTGTGCTTTCACACTGCTCTCCTGGAATGAGTGTACATGTGAAACCTCTGCTGCCCAGCTCCAAGTTGCTGTTCAGGCTAAAAAAAAAAGGGTTGGTGCATGAGGCCCAAGGCAAGGTTGGTGAGGTTTGCCACTCATTTGAGACCCACATATTTGTATACACATTTGTTTGTTTGTTTGTTTGTTTGTTTGTTTGTTTGTTTGTTTGTTTGTTTGTTTGTTTTGAAATCCTTTTCCCTGCTGATGTGTAGAAGATCCCCAGAGTGAGTAGCAGTGATGATTTGACTCGGGAGGTTCTTTGCCAGCCCTGGGTGTGTGCAGGCTGCTGCTCATTGGGCACATTTGAAAACATACCAAGAATCATTTAAGAGAACGTGCTTCTCTCTTTCATAGTAGATAGAAGTAAATGAATCAGTGCTAGGTAAAAATAACTAACCAAGAGCATGTTCACTGCATTCCTCTTCACACTGATCAACTGAAACAATTTTCTCCCTTCCAGTTCTGTTGTGATTTAGTCACTGAGTGTCAGA
Organism: Serinus canaria; assembly: GCF_022539315.1. Classification (NCBI taxonomy): domain Eukaryota; kingdom Metazoa; phylum Chordata; class Aves; order Passeriformes; family Fringillidae; genus Serinus; species Serinus canaria. The sequence continues at coordinate 49,568,843 of NC_066313.1, read as the reverse complement.
CTTCCAGCTATAATTGTCTCACTGCTCCGTTTTCCAGCCGCATGCATCTCCAAGAACTGCATGGCTTATGTCTAGACGACCCTCTGAGAAGTCTCCCTCTGTGGCCCTACTTTGCTGTTGCAGTGACACTGAGACTGATGATGTCAGGCATTCTCAAGACAGATAACCATGCCTCTCACCAGGCAAGTGCTGGAGTGGAGTCAGCACCTTGAAGCTTTATGCTGAGACTAGAAGCAGATACACATCTGCCCACTCCATACACATACACAGATATGCTTTTGAGGGATGTTGGACACTTTGCTTTTACACAGTGGTGTCTTAAGTCTGTTGTCATTAGCATCTGTGAAAGTTTTCCTTTTTGACTTCTGCAGAAAGCTTAGAGTGAAATTTAACAAGGACTGGTACAATTTCTCTGCTGTGCCTATGGGAGTGAAATTCCCCCAGCCTAAAGAAATGGTGTGAAGCTGTGTCAGAGGAGGTTTAGGTTGGATATCGGGGAAAGTTTCTTCACCCAGAGAGTGATTGGGCACTGGAACAGGCTCCCCAGGGACGTGGTCACAGCACCAGCCTGAAAGAGTTCAAGAAGTGTTTGAACAATGCTCTGAGGCACATGGCGTGACTCTTGGGGTGGTCTGTGCAGGGCCAGGAGTTGGCTTTGATGACCCTAGTGTGTCCCTTTCAGCTCAGGATATTCTATGATTCTGTGATTCTATGACAACTGAATTAGAAGAAACTTCATCAGCATGTTGGACTGCACAGGCATTCTGCTGAGGTGTGATGAGAATCTTCCCTGACATGATGCATCGTTTTAACATTAGATAAAATCTAAACTTAACAAAATCTTTCCATGTGGAGATGTCAGCATGTTTGCACTAGACAGAGAGGAGGGCATGTTTAATTTCCATGAACTCCAGAACCCCTCTTATTGGCTTCATCAGGACCTGGCTCCAGTTAGGAAGTTGTAAGCCCACAATAATGTGGGGCTTTTCTCTGCTCCTGAGAAAAGCCCCTGTGGGGCTTTTCTCAGGAGCAGAGAAAAGCTCTCTAGTACTACAGTAGAAGTGAAGCTCTTGGAGCAACACTAGTTGCTGAAGTGAAGCTCTTGGAGCAACACTAGAGTGTCAGGCTCTCTAGTACTACAGTAGAAGTTACTGAAGTGAAGCTCCTGGAGCAACACATTTCTCCTGTTGACCTGAGGACCTACAGGCTATTTCTACATCGGAAGGTGAAAAATAGGCATAGGAGGAAGAGAAAAGATCCTAGTCCCTTCCACTTCATATCCATTTTGCCGGCTCTTAGCCTTGCAGTCATTCAGACTTGAGGTGCCTCATCTCACACAGCATGAGCTGCATGCAGTGCCTGATTTTGATTTTTTTTTCCTAGTTGTTTACCTTTATGTGGAATAGTCCATGCTATGTACACATATATTTTTCTCAAATATAGATTTAGGGACTTGGGGATGCGTAGGACAGATATGGGTGTCAAAAATTTGGACGTGTTTATGTGGCCAAGTAAATTCTCCTGAAAGACTGCTTCTTTATTAATAAATGAAACATGCCTTATACTGTTCTTGGCCTTGAGGCTTACTTCTGTGCAATGGTTGTCTCACCCTTCAAACGTGGTAGCTGTATGCTGCCTTATTAGGAGTGACCCCTGTTCCCTCCTAACTCTTGAACTATGCACAAAAGTGGTTTGGGGTAGTGCTGCTGGCACAGAACAAAGCCATTCCAGATGCTGTGGTAATAACATGCTACAGGTAATAAAGTTCCTGTGCCCAGAGATGTTTCCCACTGCTATTGTGCCACAGCAATAGTAGACAACCCTATGTTTAGTGAGAATGGAGCCAGTGAACTGGGCTGACATATTTCCAGTCTGACCTTCTCCTGCAGGCCACAGGAAAAAAAGGGTGGGTCCATGCTCATGTCCCATACGTCTTCTACCTCTTCCCTCAATCAAGCTTCAGATCTTATGCTATACTCAGTGATGGAATAAAGATCTACAGCATGGAAGACTGACTGTGTTTAGTGTTGACCATTCACTTAGCTGACAGATAGACAAAGCCTTCCTTGTAGTCCCAGAGGAAGGAATTGGGTTAGGAATATATCCTGAACAATGCCTGAGTCATCCTCAGGATAGCACATCATATTGTCACTGAGGGAGATAGAGCTCACCAGACCAGAACTTCCATCATTGTATGATGGACATGTGCTGGGAATATGGATCAAAACTGTAACACTTCCCTCCCCACTGCTACTCTAAACTGCATCGAGCATCAAGAAACACAATGGGTCATCAGCACAGAAAATATATCAAGTGTGGGTTTGAAACATTCCAGTTGGGTAGTCAAGTTGCTTGTTACCAAAGGCATATGGCTTAAGCAACCGCTGTCCTGAAAGACTGTTAAAATTAAATTGTGAACTGACATCTCTGTCGCTGCAGCCCCGGAGCAGAGTGGCTGCCTCACTATTTCGCAAGGGAGAATCTAAGCGTAGCAACACAGAGTTTAGTTTGCTGAGTAGTGTGCAGTATTATGTAATTTAATAGCATTAAACTAGGATGTTCTGATAACATTATTTGAAAGCTGTTTAGTTTATTTAATACCATTTATATTTTATATGTCAGTTGAATTTGGGGAAAAAATATTTTAGAAGAAACTGGGGGGAGCGCAGTAGGAAATTGTGCAATGTACTTATCTGAGACTACATCACATGGTCTGCAAAGCACAGCTTTTGCTTTTATACACATAGTTTTGGCGACTCTCCCACCGGCAACAATAGTGCTCAGACTCATACTGATGTCACTGTTGAGTTATTTAATTTGACTGAACGAGATTAATGTGTTTATTTAAAACCTTGGTCAAAATGGAAAAGAAAATCTCGGGACAATACTTTTATGTGAACATGTATGTTTCCACATCTGAGGATTGTAATGTTGCATTAACTTATCAGGAGCAGTTGTTTACACATGCCAATGCCCAGGAGACCCCCTCAGATAAGAAGTGTGAGCCATTTTCCCTCTCAGCATAGAACAGAGACTTCTACACTGCTACTGGTCTGGTGGGCTTTCATCGCAGGCTTTCCTTGCTTCTCCTGCTGCTTTCAGGGTTGATCCACAGTGATCCCAGCATTGTTTTATTTTCTCATGTGCGGGTGGGTTTTGGTGCCACCAGGAAATGACAGCAATATGATGGTGAATCTTCCGCAGGTTCTCACCAGGGCAGCGAGGGACAGACATGTCCACTGCACGGGATGTCTGGATGGGGCTGGTGCTGGGCTCTGCAGCCTGAGCCTGCTCCTGCTGGAGCCTGCCTGCTAAATTTTATCCAATTTATGTTTTACAAACAGATTGAGGGTTTTTTTTTTCCCTGTGATAAATCACTCTGATTTTCCTTCATTCTCACATGTACCCTCTAAGTGTTTGGAATAGACTTTGGTTTTGTCTAGAGGTATTAGTAACTATCCAGTTAAATACTCCAGGTCATTGGACTTTTACTAAACAGAGCAGGGGAAAAAAAATCTGGAATCTGAAGTTTCTTTTTGTATGGTGGGTTTCCACAGTTCCATGGAATCAATCTATGACTGATGAAGGGCACAAGTGAGGGGGTTTCTGCCATGCTCTGTCAAGAGCCTATCTTGACAGTCGAAGACAAATGGACACACACAGAGGTTGACAGTGTAGAAATTGCATAAGCCAGAGCTCAGTGCTCTGGTGTGTAGCCTCTCTCCTGCGGCTGCGGGGCTGTGTGGGTGCCCGGCTAGAGTGCCCCCGGCCTGACCGAAGCTGGCCACACCAAGTGCCACTCCCGGATTCCCTCCAGAACCCTGGCAGTGGTTACCGTCTGTGGCGTGGGTGGTGCAGGCGGATCTCAGCTACAAGGTACCGAAGAAAAGGAAGGAGGAGGGACACCCGTATAAGAACCAAGGATCTTTTAATCTTCTTTCCCAGTGGGTTCAAGGACAGGCAACAAAGGGGGTAGCGAGGGGGGGTGCTGATAAAGGGAGTGGGTGTGATGGGAGGAGACACAAAGCTAAGCAATAATGAGGACCCAGGGAGGAGTGTGGGTTACAGCTAAGCCACTGAGGATCACACAGGGGAGGGGAAAAACCCCAGGGGCAAATCATACATCAAATTAAGGAATGACTGACACAGAGAATTCTCGAGATAAGGGGAGTGGTCACCATGACAGACAGGGGAGGGGGGTGCAGCTCCAATAGGGAGAAACCATTGTGAGGGAAGTACCTGGGGGGAACTGAGGACCGAACCATTATTGAGTTACAGAAGGAATAACTGATTCTAAAAACACACAATGCCACACTGGTGGGTGCCTGAAGCAAGGTGTGCCTGTTCGCTTTCTTGTTTTGTAGCTCCTTTGTGCATATTTTCATGGTGTTTGGCATATGAAAGTCTTAGGGAGGAGCAGCTGCTGCTGCCAAAGAGTTGATTTAATGATTTCTCCTCTGTGGGGCCAAGTGCTTCCATCCTCCTAGTGCAGTGGAAAGCTTGTGGGACTTTGAGCCCCTTCCCCTATCACTGCTGCTGTTGTGGAGGAAGGGAAAAAGCTTGTTATGTTTCCATGTATCTGCATTTCTCAGGGTGACGGGCATCTTTTAAAGGGAAATGCAGTGGGGCATAGGGATGGACATGAGAACAAAACAGAAGAGCTAGGAGAAAAACAGCTCTAGGCAGTCCTTGATCCTCAGTAAACACCACAGCCTGTCCAAGAGGCTGTGCTGCCCTGGGCCACGTGTGCTCACACTGCTGCATGCTCCAGAGCTGCATGGCACCAAGGGTATCCGAGTATGCCAAAGAGCCAGTCCTTGGGATTGGCCTCTTGTCTCACTGTGTTGTACCTGTGCCTGCACATGGTGTCCCCAGGAGCCCTCTGAACTCTTACAAGACCTGTATATTCAAGGAAATTGCACAAAAATATGGTTTGTGAAGGTCTGCCACTCCCTGTGCTGGGCAACATCTGTCTCCTCAGAGGCTGCATCTAAGTGGTGCTGAGGACTGTGAGCAGGCCTTTATTAGTTGGGCAAAAGGGTCCACAAGGGTGGACTAGGGCACTCATGGAGATGCATTTCTAGAGGCATCCATTTGGAAGCTGGCCCCATCTCCTGTTTTAAGTGCCCTCTGTGTAGTTCAGACCTTTGGACTTGCTATGCACAGGGGGTCCATGAAATATGTTTAAAGCAGTAAATAGCTTGACATACAAGGACATTTTTTCCTCAGAGTTCCAGTCAGTGGAAATATGTAATTTTCAGCTAAAATTAGACTGGCTCCAGCTATATGAAAAAAAAAAAAGGAAAGCCCTCAAGAGCTAAACTCTTTCTGTTGGACTTTGTCAGATGTAGCAACTCCTAGCAAAAATAACTCAGGATCCATCCAGCACAAACTGTGTCCAAAAGTCTGTGATTTGGATCCAGAAAGCTGTGAACTGTTGAAGAGAGAGAAACAGACTGTATAGGCAAAAAAAGCTTTTCTCTTCCATGTAAGAAAATATAAATAAATTTAGAGAATACTAGTAAATCTTTCAAAAGCCTTAAATGAAATCTAGGAGAAGTTTAAATTAATTTTGCAGTTAATATTTTACAACTCTTGGCGGTGCAGTGAGATTGGAGTGGCAGAGAGCGAGTTGAAATCAGAACAGTGTTCTACTCATTGCTTCCATAGAATTTGATATCACAGATTTATTTTCATAGTAGTTGATTGCACTGAACTTACAGCTACCAGCATAAAAAAAAGAGGGTAAATTTTGTTTTGTACTAATAATAATCTTAGTCCTGCAACCATTTGCCTGGTGCAATAAACTCTAAACACAAGTTGAAGGACTGGATACTTTACAATTTCCATGGTCCAACTCTAAAATAAGTGGGGTGGATAGTGTGGAAGAGAGGCTTGGGCCCAAAATAAACATTAAAAACCAAACAGAAAACCACTGAAAATTAACTACACATTTTGAATGATTTCTCTTTCAAAACATTTTATTGAAGGAACAATGGAAATAGTGTGTGAAGCCTAACCATGTATTGTGTTGCTGTTCCAGGCTTCATCAGCAGTTTCTTGATGTTTGGAAAGTTCTGAGACCCACCCTGTTGGACTACTAGTAACCAGTGCCTAAGACTACAAAAACGTACGTGTGAAAGAACCTCTCTTCCTTCCTTCCACTAAAGGAAGTGTCCATCACAGCACTGTGGAAACTCTGTGCAGGCCTTGCAAGACAGGAGAACAGTTTGTGCTTCCCTTGACGCTCGCGCGCAATCTCTGCTTCTTATGCACTCCAGCACCCCTATCAGTTCCTTGTTCTCCTTCACCAGCCCAGCAGTGAAAAGGCTGCTGGGCTGGAAACAAGGAGATGAAGAAGAAAAGTGGGCAGAAAAAGCTGTTGATTCCTTGGTGAAGAAGTTAAAGAAGAAGAAAGGAGCCATGGAAGAACTGGAGAGGGCTCTGAGCTGCCCGGGTCAGCCCAGTAAATGCGTCACGATCCCGCGTTCCTTGGATGGGCGGCTGCAGGTGTCTCACCGCAAGGGGCTTCCCCACGTCATATACTGCAGAGTGTGGCGCTGGCCTGACTTACAATCACACCATGAGTTGAAACCACTGGAATGTTGTGAGTTCCCTTTTGGCTCGAAACAGAAAGAAGTGTGCATCAACCCCTACCATTACCGGCGGGTGGAAACCCCAGGTAATTATGTCATCTGCAAATGATTCGCATCTCTGTGATAGCTCTTGCTTTGGCAGCTCTAGTCTTGGTGCATCCTACAGCAGTGCTCTGAAATGTGAAAAGGTAGGCTCCATCTGATGGAAGGGACTTGGGTCTTACTCTGTCTGCTGCTATGATAGCTCTGGCAGCCAGCACTAGGGAGGGAGTAAGGAACCCCTCTCCCCTTGGTGTCTGCATCCCATAGAACCCCTGAGGGCACCCGGATCTTGTCCAAGGTGCTGAAAGCAGCTTCCTCTCCCTGGACGTGGGGTCTGAATCCTCCCCATATGAACTGGTTTGCATGAAGTCTGGGCACCAGCCTGGCCTCACCACCGTGGTGAGATTTATGTCTCATTGAAATCCAACAGCTGATTCATTAAGCCCCAGGAAACGCTTTCTCTTTAAAGATAAGAGTTGCAGTAGAATGGCATATTTTGCAGTGAATACAAAACCAGGCCAGTTGATTCTTCCTAAAATACCTGGTGGTCTGACTTAAGTGGGATTTTCTTACCTAAATTGAGAGTTTATGTGAGATAAATCCATCAGGTTCCCATAAAACTTTGACATTTTCTACTGATAAACCTCTTTGGACTGCTCTAAAAACTTATGACCTCACTGAAAGGATACTTAATTGGGCTTTATGTCAATGAAACAGCTGTTAAAAAATTGTAGTGTTCAGTGTTGACTTCTATAGGGATCTTGGAAAGCAGGACTGGCAAAGATCTTGAGCAGTCATCCTGTTTTCCTCTGCCCAGACTCCTGAACAAAACCAAATTACCGGGTACGTTCCTGACAGATATTTTCCTAATGAGCTCTAAAAGTCCCATGTGATAAAGGCTCTACAACCTCCCCAGGCAAGTGAAGCTATTGCCTTTCTATCCTTACAATTCAAAATGATTTCTAATGTCTAACCTAGCTCTCCCTTACTGCCAAAATTTACGGTAATTTAATTTACTAATGGATACAGTTGGTAAGTGTATACTTTTTATTCTGAGATTACTCCTTGTCTGGCATGAATTTTACTCTGAGGTGACATTAGGATCAGATAAGTGAACTGTGGGATGTTTCTTTTCACACAGATGAAATAAGGGAAAAACATTTGTTAACATTTGTTAAACACCAGGGGCTGCTTCCTCTTCTGATAATCCTTCCAGTGCAGCAGCGCTGTCCCTGTGAAGTTGTATCCGACCTGCTGTAAACATTGTCAAAACTTTTATATTTTACAGCTACACTGAGTGGTGCTTGTTGTCAACAGTTTTCAGTGGAAAAAGCTGATCTCACACCTTGCTAAAGTAAACTCTTCAATAATTTAAGAAAAGATGCTCATAAAATATCTCATTTTTTTGTTTATTGCACTTCTTTATTTGCATGCTGCAGTCTTTAATGTCTTCTCATTTCTTCTGGTGTAACTTTGGTGCAGTTAATGGTGTCTCCTCAAAGCTTACAGATCTCAACCCCAGTTTTCTCATCTGTTCAGTTCCAGCTAACAAACACTGCTAATGGAATAGTCCAGCAGCTGCCAAAGCTTGCTGTTCTGATCCTGAAACTCAGAAGCTTTCAGCTGTGAATGTGTCTCTGTTGTCTGTCTGTGCAGCAGACTGGCAGTATCTGTACTAGTAAAGTAGAAGGGGACAAGATGCAGGTCTGGGTACTGCTGAATTGGTAACATGATCCCAGGAACAGCTCTCACCCATGTGGACTAGCAGCTCTCAGAGTGCAGGGTTAGCCCACTGGAGGGATTTTGGGCACTTTGGCCACTTGGCCGCCTTGTTCTGGAGGTGAAAGTGAGTGCAACTGTGAGGATACAAGCTGTGCTGTGCCAGTTCTCCACAGGACCCAGGAATTGTTCTCAGGCTGTTGTATTCACTCCTATAACTCTGCTTACAGGGACAACTCAGAAGCTGAAGCTCACAGCTATAGAATATATTTGTACAGTATAGCAGAGTGCAACCCACTCAGGTGTTCTGGGGCAGCAGCAGGAGAGAGAACTTGCACCACTGCAAGTGGTGCAATGCAGCTCCAGTTAGAAAGCAGTGCTGCAAGGAGGTGTTGGCAAAGCAAGAGAACGAATGAGCTTCATGAGAAAGTGGTAGCAGTGAGATCACCACAGAAAAGGCTGGGAGTGGTTGATTTAGGTGCCAGTCTGTTTAAACAACAGTCCTCTTTTAACTGCAGGAAATCTGCAGCTTGGCTGTTGGTGATCTTAGGCTTATATGAGATTCTCTGAGTTTCATCCTTTGGAGCTAAACAATCCCCCCGCTGAATAAGTCAACGCTGTATTTTTTATAATCCACATATTATTTTCATACAAATATCCACCCTTTTGGGGATCATTTTCCATCACTGCAATCTTTCTTGCTGAGTGAACCACTCCATGACCAGATCCATTAACTTCAATCCAGAATGAATGAATTGTGTCAAAGCCTGGCAAATCCCTAGACCTCTGTTACTAGAGTACAGCTTTAAAATCTGGCCAGTGATTCAGGGATTTCATTACTTCTGCTGTGTCCTCAGGCTGCCCAGTCCCATTTTAGGCACTGCTACTGAAACTGCACAGATTACACATGGCTTTTATTGCTGCTACAACTATTCCTGGCAGATTTCTTCTCAGCTCTGCTGAATAGCAAGTGCCACTTAAGAAAAAAAAATCAGGAAATATTTCCTCTATTTGTGCAACATCCCATTGCAGAGAGGAGTTAGGCCACCTAATCTGAAGGAGGTAGGTATGTTGGTTATGCTCTGCTTCCCCCTTCATTGTTGCCTTTGAAGAGCTTCTCAGTGGTTTGTTGACCAGACCAGATCTTTTCTCTGGTTTGTTGTCAGCAGAAGCTGCCTAAATATGTACCCTATCATTTTTATAAGAGATCATTCATATGTAAGTATTGCAAATTTGAGGGTGCACCATTGCTGTAGACAGAATTTTTGACTTAGACTAACTGACTGCTTTCATGAAGCCTGAGTGGAACTAAGATATGAGAGCCTCCCAGGTGGAAGACCACCTCATGGCTTCAGCATTGGCCATGTGTTTGGGAGTAGTCATGGGCACAGGGAAGAAATGGATCTCACAGGAGAGTGGTCTCCAAAAGTAGTAAACAATGCGGAGATGGATTAATGTGTGAGAAATCACAGTATGGATGTTGTACCTGAAATTAAAATGAGGCAGAGAAGTTTGCTTGCTAGCACCTGAAGTTACAGGCACAGCCAGATTCCCAGCAAGAACTGTTTAAGCTAAAGGGAATGGGAGAAAGGTACAAAAAGCAGTGACAGGACTTAGAACATGACCATATTTGTCTTCAGTTGAACAGAGATCATCAACACTTCAGCATGCATAGAAGGAAGGATCCACCTTTGGCTCTTGATGGACAGTAGCACATAGAAGAAAATGACCCCAATGAGTGGAGAAAATGTGGGTAATTTATGAGTACAGACAGGTCCCAACACATTCAGTTACTCAGTTTTATGCCTCTGGTCACACTTCCTTCAGAGTGGTTGAGCCCTGGAGAGTGACATGTTACCAAAAGAGCAAGGAGAACGAGGCCCTGGGGGACACTCAGCCACAAACAAGAACATCTGGGAATGCTTCCCCACCACAGAGGCTTTAGCCCTCTAGGCAGTCACAGAACAGTCAGTGGAAAGAGTGAGTGAGGTAGCAAACAAACTGTTCAGCAGAGCAGAAATTAAGAGTGCCATGGTCAGAGCCGGGAAGGAGTTCAAGGCTTGAAAATTCTTCCTGCTGACTCACTCAAGGCAAATCAAAGGCTTTCCCTGGCAAGAGCTGTTCACACATCCAGATTCTCAGCTTTCATTTAGAGAAGGAGTTGAGTTCTCACAGGGCTGAAGGAAGCAGCTCTCTCAGCTGTGGTACCCACAGTGAGGTGTCAGCCTCTCAACACTGCAGGATATTGTTGCACACAGCTGCCCTTTGCTCAGCACCTCTGCTGGGTGCAAAGGGATCTCCAGCTCCTCATTTTCGAAGGCTGTTAGTCAGAGCTGGCTGATCAGCAGCAGACCTGACAAGCATCATACCAGTTTCATGGAGCTGCTGTGGAAAACTCTGGAAGCAGCAAAGGAAAACTCCAGAAGCAGCAACAGTTCACAGCCTGGAGCTGTTCACAGGAGCATGGGATGGGAGGAATACAGCTCACCAAAATTACATCTGCAGTGATGGTATTGATCTTGTCCCATTATATGGAAGTTAAAGAGTTTATTCGTCTCCACTGGCTGTGAAGAGATCCACAGAGGACTGGGCAGTGCATGCCAGATGTGAATACTTGTAATGCCTGTATGAGTCCTACCTGGATGGTTAAAGCTAAAAGAACAGTAAAGAAGCAGAAATACCTTTCTTTACCTAACAACTTAAGAAAGCGGCAGCAGACTCTTCATACCACAAATAGGGGCATATGAGAGGCAAGAGGGAAGTAAGTAGTCTCCAGAGCACCAATCCTTGTCCTGGCCAGAGGCTAATTAGCAATTCATTGAGCCAGAGAACCATGTATGTGTGGTGTCTTAACAGGTATCCCAGTGCCTGTGTTTCCGGGCAGAGGAGAAGATAACCTCTGCAGTGAAGTCCCTGCCATCAGTCCAGTCTTTTGCATAGTGTTAAGGCCCAGTTATTCAGGTCATGGGTGATTAGCAGATTCCCAGTGATATATTCCAGTGGGTGGGCAGACAAGTTGTTTAACCCTGCCTCTACTGCAGCAAAGTGCTACATTGAGCAAGAAGTTGTAAACCCATTGTTGGTACCAGCCACTGTAAATACCCCAGCTCTGAGCAACTGATGTGCATTCCAAGCAGAGTTCCTGCAGCCTCTTCTCATGCACATGCTTTGCATTATCTATACATTATTTGCTTTATTCAAAAGCAATTATTCCACTCTTTCATTAAGCTGGATAAATGAGAGTTTGCTGTAATTAAAAGTTGTTAGCTAACCTACCTAAAAATAATTTGCCTTCCCTAGTCAGCTTTTTGGCCCAAGCAATACGTTAAAACACGTTCAAACTGTATATTCCCATCAACATTTAAAACCAAGAGTGTACATTGGTATTTCTTTCCATAAACTAGTAAGGATAGACTGGAAGATGATGTGCTGCTGGATTTTACGCCACAGGAACTCTGGATACTAGGTCAGTCAACACAAGTCTGCTGAATTGTCCCTGATGCTGGGACAATTCATCCTTCTCACAATAACTCAAATTGCCTCCTTATCTTCTTTGGTGGCTTTTAGATCTGCATGATACCAGCTGGGAATCCATTCACCTTACCTCTGTTGAAAGCTTTAACTAAGATAATTAGGCATTATGTGAGCTAGTAACTAATAGAGAATCTTGGGGTACAGGAATCACCCATTGTAGGCGCTGCTCTCCCCACCAAGACTATGGAAGACACAATTAAAGTCTCCTAAAGGTTGAACTCTCATATTGAAAATTATTCAGCAAGCCTTCTTTTGTTCTAGCCTAGGGACTGCATCTTCATAGGTATTTCAGTCAGGATTTTCAGTGTTTTGAGTCTTAATTCTACTTTTGCTTCTCATATGTCAGAATCCAAAGTAATTTGGATCAACTTTGGCTTTCTCAAAGGGGAAGTGCTGTTAGCAGCACTGACAGTGTGAGATGAAAGCAAAGAGAGTTTGTGGATAGGCAATATCTTCTACTAGACTAATTTTTAAATGGGTTAATTTGGATTTCAGTTTTCTGGCCTGCATTTTTCATGTCTTAAATACCAACCACTGACATATGTCTTCTTATGCTAGATCTTTTCTAACTATATTGCAAGACCTAAATTGATATTGCTGCAATGTTTGAATTGCCATTTACATTTCCTTTCAAATATCCCACTGTCTGTCTGGCAACATTTTCAAGTACCTGACAACATTTTATATCTGGTGTCTGGCTTCAGGTCTGTACTTCCGTTTGCCCATCTGTAACACGCTGGTAGTAAAATATGCAGTGTACTGTAGAGCACTATAATTGTTATGAAACTTGGCTGTGAATTTGGCACATCCTGGTGATAATACTTAGAAAACTTCTGATGTGTTCAGTTTTTGAAGAAGGGAGGAATAAGTAATTTTGAAAGGGAGAGATGTATCTCGTGAATTTCTGCATGATATTCTTGTGAATTTTATGGTACCTTGCTCAATTCAAGATTCCTTATTTTGCATGTGGAACTGCTGTAACTGGCTGCAGGTCTGGAGAAAAATGTCCAAGAATTCAGCTTTTGATTCTTGGGTTTGGACAGGTTTGTTACTCTTCAATGACTTGTATACAGCCTGCAATATTTGAGCAGCATGGAATATGCCTCTTTTTAACTTACAATAAGATACACCTTCAAGAACACAATTTTAACCATTTTTTCTGTTGTTTTTGTTTTCAGTCCTACCTCCTGTACTTGTTCCAAGACACAGCGAATTTAACCCTCACCTCAGCCTCCTTGCCAAGTTTCGAAACACTTCTCTGCACAGCGAGCCACTGATGCCACACAATGCCACTTATCCGGATTCTTTCCAGCATCCTCCGTGCACCCCTTTCCCACCATCCCCCAGCCACATGTTCTCCCAGTCACCTAACAGCATCAGCTACCCCAACTCACCAGAAAGCTCTTCTGGACCAGGAAGTCCCTATCAGCTCACAGGTGAGAATGAGCTTTGGGACACCCTCACTGAGCCCTTTGCTGGTCATGCCAGGGCCTGGGATGAGGTGGCAATTCTGTGCTCCCCCACAGACTGTAGTTGCAGATCGAACTGTTGGATAGAATGGACTTGGAATGTGATTTCTCATGGCTGTCTTCTATATATTCTGTATATTGTTTCTCAGTCCTTCTGACAGATGCTTAAGAGATTGAGAGCTGTAGTTGTCCCGCTCCTAGAAGTGCCTGTGTGCGATGTCATGATTACTCTGGGGAAAAAACTGAGGAGAGAAGCAGGTGTGGCAGAAAAGAGCATTTACCAGACCTAAGTTAGGGACCCAGGATGGCCAGGGTAGGAACCTTTAGAAACTCCATCAAGGAGACAGGATAATATGGGGAAAATGGTTTGCAGAAAGTTTTTTAAGTTTATGGCAATCCTACTCACTGTATAAATTTCAGAAACTTAAGGTGTTTAACAATCTGTCCCAACACCTGGAGAAGTCACCATGCAAGTTCCTGTGACTTTGGAACATGTTCCACAGTTCTGAGATTAGCAGGCTTATGTCACTCAGTCTCCTGACTTAGACAGCTCTGATTACCTGAAAGTTTAACTGTGCTTTTGCTGTTAATGCAACACAGCTAAGAGCTAGTTTTAATATCAAAACATGGTTCAGATTCACTTCAGCACTTTAACTTTCAAATAGTTTCAGTTATGTCAGCTTTTTCACAAAGATGAATTCAGGTCAGAATCTTGTAATTTAAAATTTTAGTGTCTCAACTATGAAGCATTTAAATTCAGGTCCTTAATGATATAACTATTTCATTTTAAGAAAGAAGTTTATTTTACAAAGTTTTTGTAGCATTTGAACTTCCTTTTAAGTTGAATACTTTCAACACAGTGTGATGTTTTTCCTTCCCTCTTCATTCATTGAATGTGCCTTCATTCATTTCTTCTCTAGATCTCAATTTCTGATTATATCATATTTAGCAACACTGGAACATTTCATCAAGTAGCAAGACTTATTTGTCTTGCCAATATTTTTCTTTCACCTGTGTGTAACTAAGCTGGATTCAGTGGAGCTGGTCCTGACAGGTAAATCAGGCCCATTCCAGCTGTGCAATGACTCTGACTCGTGCATTTAACTGAACCTGGGACCTCGCAAAGCTACTTAATAATGGAAGTGGCTCAACCTGAGCTTCAGTATATCACAGCACACGGCACACTGATAAGCATAATTTGCCTGTGTAACAATTAGGGATGGAAGGCTATCAAAAGCAAACTGGAGTCACATCAAGGACCTTGAGAGGGATAGCTATAACCAAATATAGATGTCAGTAATGCAGGTTTCTGCATCTCATGGAATTGTCTATACTCTCCCTGTAACCAGTAGAGGAAAACAAACACTCCTAGGAAAAGATTCATTGCATCTTCTTGTCTATGTCCAATACACTGCAGATTCCTATTTTACTTTAGTGGATATAAAGAGACCTAAATGTGACTAGTTTAGGAGCAGACATCAAAAATATCCATATAACCACATGATTCTGTGATTGTATTCCTTTCTGTAACTAATTTTCTCTTCCACTATTTCTTGACTTTGTTTTACAGTTTTTTGTTGGAGGGTTATGTCGTCTAAGTGTTAGAAATATCCTATAGTGTATAAAATTCCTAGGTCCTGAACAGTGCTTAAATAGAATAGAATAACATGGCTTACTTGGAAGATTCAGTGTTTGTCTCATGATACAGTTCATAGTTATCAACTCCAGGTCAAGGCACTGTTATGACCATCCCTCTCTCTTTCAAGCACTGCATGTCCAACATAACAGCTTTTCCTTCCCATCTTTGCTGAACATGCAATGGTCCTTATCTGGAGACTGAAGGGAGGTCAGATTCAGATTTGTGCTTTTTCCAGTCTTCTCAAGCCAAACGGTACTGAAGTAGTAAAATACTTACTGGGAAAAAACCAGGAGGAATTTACCAACATATTGACTTTGGTGTCTTTCTTCCTTTCTTTCTCCTTTCTTTTTTCTTTCTTTCTGTAGTGGAAACTCCACCTCCGCCCTACCATGCAAGAGAACCTTCCGGAATCCACAATGGACGGTCAATGGATGCAATAGCTGAGAGTCAGCTAGTGCTGTCCTTGCCCAATGGAGGCAAATCTGCCGATGGAGAAGCTGAAAGTAAATACCATTTTGTACTATTCTCTAAATAAAAACTTTTAAGAAAAAAAATTGTTTTAAAAAAATGTTATTTGTTCAAGAAGGGTTAGTGATCTATAATAAGTTTCAGTCAGTTTTTGCAGTAAGGCTGTGTGCTAGACCCATCCATTAGCTAGCAGGAGAGGTTGATGTAATATTTCCTTGAATTATGTGCAAAGTTACAGAGTTTAGACTTATTTGCATCCATGAACTATTACAGTTAAAAAGCTGTTAATGCAAGCAAACACTGTTATCTACATTGTAAAGATAAACATATCAAATCAGGGATGGTGGGGCAATATAACACACAAAAGCATTATCCATATCAGAACTCCTTTATCACCTTCAGCTCTAGGTTTCAAGTACTTTAAAGCCTTATGCTAGGGACCTTTTTACTGCCATTTTTGTATAAATGTTATGGTACTGGCCGGCTAGAAAAGAAAAGGACATGTTCTAGTGGAGTACAAAGATATTTTGACATAACTCCAAAGTCTTTGTCGTCTTACAAGAATTCTTTAGTGGGAGAGACATTAATGGTCAAAGAAAGGTCTGGGGTCCTGTTTGCACCCCTGAAACAACTTGATGACCTCTTGATGGCCTCTCCTACCTTTGGGCTAGTACTGGCTAGTGCTGATGCCCCCACCATTCACAGCCCATTGCTGCAGAGTAGGAAGGAGAAATGGAGTTCCTCTGCTGGCTTTTGCTTTGGCTTCCTGCTACTGCAATGAAAAATCACTGTTGTTCTTTTAGTCCATCATATTGTGTTCCTAAAGAAGTGTCATTTCTAGAATGAGCACTGCACACACATGCACATTAAAAAAATAATGCCAGCCTTCTGAAACAACAAGGAGTGTGTACGTAGCATGAAAATGGAACAGAAGGAATGTGAGGGGATGGTGCTAATTATGAATGGGGACACAGAGTGGCTGGATAATAACAAGTTATCAGACACCAATACTTATAAATAAATTGTCAAGCTAGTTTAATCTCTTTATCATAGCCTACCATCCCTGATCACTATCCTAGTGAATATTAGTTGGAGGTTTATTAGAGGTTATGCACAGAGGTGCTCTGGGGGCAGGCGGGCTCACATGCCTGTGGTGAGCAGGCAGGATAAAGTTTCCTACTAATTCCTGTAGGACAAATGAGGCCAGAGATTCTGTTACGTTTTTAAGTCCGTCTCTGACTTAGAAAACCTGGGCAGCGATAGATCCAAAAGAAATGACCTTGCTGACATTTCTGTTTACAGTCCCACATGGAAGCGGAAAGCCTGAAAGCGTGCAAAAATTGGAGTGATTTATTACTTCTGATCTCCAGAGTTTGGTATTAGGCTGAAGGCCTAATACCAAAAACTTGGCTCAGTTTTGACTTACTTTGAGCCCATCTGTCATCCCTATCTCCTGCTGGTGTGCAGAGCAGATGTATCCCTTACTATATTCAGTGTATATTTCGGGCCCCAGTTCAGTGAGAAATGTCAGTGTGGTTGATTTAATGCAGTGGAGTTTCCACTTTTAAGAAGAAGTGGGGCTCCTCAAGGCTTAGAGTTAAGCTGATGCATCAACCTTTTGCATGTTTGGGACTTCAGTCATAAAATCAAGAAGCAATGGAAGATTCTGTTGGGATAAAGTATGACATAAGTGACTGTTTAGATAAAGAGATGGGGGGGCTGAGAGTGGGAGGGAATGAAAGAAAACAGAGAAAGATTGTTTAAAAAATTTTGCTGAAACCTGAGCAGCTGCTTAACTTTATTTCCTACAGACTTTCGGCCTGTTTGTTACGAGGAACCTCAACATTGGTGCTCAGTTGCCTACTATGAACTCAACAACCGGGTAGGGGAGACTTTCCAGGCCTCCTCTCGAAGTATCCTTATAGATGGATTTACAGATCCTTCAAATAACAAAAACAGGTTCTGCCTGGGTCTGCTCTCAAATGTAAACCGCAATTCTACTATAGAAAACACCAGGAGACACATAGGAAAAGGTAAGAGGGAATCCCCTCTCCTCAGGAATAATATTTAGAACTCAGAAGATCCATGCATTGCATGAACAAACCTATCTGATTCATCAAACCTGCTTGCCTTAAAATCAGACCTCTGACATTACTTCTGAAATAGAAGAAAAGCAGAGGATTCTTTTCTGACTGGATAACGATCAACAGAGTAACTCCTTACAAAGGCTATTTACTTGGCCAGCAAAGAGAAAAATGTTGTTTATAGTTGTGTGTTCTAATTTAGCAGTATGTATTTTCATTTTATTTATTAGAGCTTCTGGCAACTGGGAATATTGCCATTGAAATGCCACTAAAAGGATAATTGCTGGTGCCTCAGGGCTGCTTCTCCTCCCACCAAATAACAAAGAGAGATGGATGAAACACTTAGTAGTTGAGTTACTTCGCTGAAGAACTCTGGTGGAAT
Source organism: Serinus canaria (assembly GCF_022539315.1). Taxonomy (NCBI): domain Eukaryota; kingdom Metazoa; phylum Chordata; class Aves; order Passeriformes; family Fringillidae; genus Serinus; species Serinus canaria. Next base: position 49,550,910 of record NC_066313.1, on the reverse strand, counting down.
TGTGTTTGTAGCTTTCCCCTCCCCCCAGCCAGACCAATTCCCTGCTTTGTCAGCTTTTCACTGGTAAAACTAAGGTTTGCATTCTCCCACCAGTGGCTGCTGGTGCAGCTCTGTGTGCTCCAGTTCTGGAGCACATATACCCTCAGCATGCAGGGTGACATGCTGCTGGTGCCAAGCACGAGGAGACCATGCCTCGACACACCTGGCCACACACACTCTGTCCCAGCTCCCCAGGGCTGTGTAGGGCTTGATATTCTCCCAGAACTTACTGTTGTTTGTGGTGGTGAGTCAGAAGCCCTGTGCCAGCCACTTCTCCATGCAGATGAAGCTTTGCCTGTTCTGGTACATCCAGTCTAGACTCATTATCTTGCCAACCCAGCCTCTCACCAGTAGCTGCCTGGGAATGCATTTCCCACTGGGCTAATTAACTCTAATTGTTCCACTCCTATTATCTTGTCAACCTCACCTCATTTCCCAGGCCTAGAGCAATATTTTAATTGGCTCTTGATAGTCTAGTGTTGAATGACTGAATACGAGGAAACTCTGAGACAAATGTGATACATTTTTTTGCAAACAGCAGTGAACCTGAAGGCTAGAGCAGGCAATTTTGTGCTAAGCTCTTGCACTTTTCCCCAGAATGAAAAACACTTATGTTGCAGGTGCTACAAGTGTGTGCCATAGTGGTTTGTTGTGTGCAGTGCAAATGTGTTGTACATCTAGTTTTAACTTAGAAAATAAAGCAAAGCTTTACATCCTATCAGTGTAAGTTGTCAGAGGGATGTAGATCAAAGCTGAGCCTGGCCCTAAAAGAAGAATGACAAAAGATCCCAACTGTCACGTGGCAATGTTACAGTCTGTGACTTTCTGCCCCAAAAGATGAGGAGACAGAACAGAAATAAAGTTAGGTAAATGCTAATGGCCTTCATTCATTTAAATGTGAAGATCAGTCTTAATTGATTAGAAGTTTTTAAGGTCTTGCACTAGGAATGTGCCCAAAGGAAGGGAGCAGATTGCCCAGAGAGGAGGCTTAATATATCAGAGATCCTTAATTTCACTGCTCTTCTCTGTTTATGCAAATCCTAAAAAAACATATACAAGTGGAATAGAAGTGGCACCAGTGCAGGCCTGCAGAAGAGCACAGAGCGGCTCCAGAAGCGTATAGTTCAAAGGCATGGTGGACAGATGAAAGCTGCTGAAATGGATACAATTGTCACATGTTAGCACTGGAGAAAAAAGAGTGAGTAAACAAGATTAGCTCAGTAGGATAAGGATATGTGATTGAATTGTCATCTAGAGTATCAGCATGAAACCATTTCCTGGAAATACCACATCAAAGCTAAAAACAATCCAGAACACAATGCAACATCTACGAGCAATTGGACCTGTTTCAACAGTCAGACTTCAAGGACAAAAAAGTAACTTTTGATCAGTCTCAAAAAGATGTGGATGCTTGGAGACTGCTGAATTTTCAGTTTCTGCAGAGACAATGAAATACCACTAAAACATATGGACCTTTTAATTGGTCTTCTACAAATATGTATTTAGCTGCTTGATTTCCTTTAGGGTGCTTTCCTCTGGTGAATGAATACTAGAATAATAGGAATACACACTGGTTAGTGTTGTATTTACTGCTTTTAAAAAGTTCACAAGAAGAAAACAATTTGTAACCTCTGCTTTCAGAAGTGACATTGATTTTTTTGTTATTGTAGCACAATGTTTGGGCAATGCCTTTGAAAGCATTCATTTTTTTTTCAGAAAATGGGTTACCTAATATACTTTGAAAACTCAGCCTTTAAAAATTTTCACCTTAGCATCCCCTGTGGTGACCCTAAGTCAGTAGCTACTCCTGAAGATTTGAAATGTGGTGCATGTTTACATCCTTATTCTTCTGTCTCTACCCTCTGTTCTCACTTCATCTGATTATTTCAGACAGCTATATGGACTCCATAAAGATTCTTTCTGTCCTTCCCTTTTATCCATTTCCATGGGAAGGAAGGTCAAGTGGTAACAGTCATGGTGTGCAGCACCCCACAGTGCCTGGTGCAGTTGGAGCTGATGCTTTCCTGTCGCTGCTGTTCCCAGCGCAGCCTCAGAGTGTGCGCCTAGCACAGCCCTGCTACTCACAGCTCATTTCAGATCTTGTGGCTGCTCAGAAGTCAAATGATGGCTTGAAGACAGACTTTAAGGTTCCCATCTGAGTCACCCTGGAAGACTATGGGAGAATGTATTTTTTCCCAGATTATTTTCCCACTCAACCTGCTTTCCCCTGTGCCATTCCCACTTCTGTTTAGAGGTTGGTTTTGTCCTAAGGATGTGCTGCTGCCCCTTGTTGTTATGACTGCAGAATGATGAACAGACTGGGAATATGCAACCAGTCTTTGTTTGTATGAAAGACAGCAGGAATAAAACTAATTACAGCTGCATTATTAAAGCACAGTTACCAGTAGCTTTGCAGGCAGTCTACTGAGGCTCTGTGAACATTTGTGTGTGTTTGAAGAGTATACCTGGTATTAGAGAGGAGGATTTTATTTTATTTAGTGGTGGTTTTTGCAAGAACAAAGAATTGAGTTTTTCCATCTCTCTTGGCCCTGGGAAAGGTTCATTTCCCCTCATCTAGCCATGGGAAGGGTGACTGGGCATTTTCAGGTTGTGGCTTCATGCTCACTTTTCAAGCAGTCAGGGTTCCCATTGCCACACTTGTACTGATGAAGATCTCACAAGATCTCACTGAAAATAAATTTTGTTCTGTTTGTTTTTAAGTTTATTAGCTGGTTCAGTTCCTCAGCCTGAACAGCAGCCCAATCCTCAGCTGTTGCTGCCAGCATGAAAGCAGGTGTGTCAGCAGGGGCAGGGAATGGGAGAGCCTTTTCAGCACCTGCACAGACTTCCATGGCATTAAGCTGGCTCTGAGCCTGCACTCTGTAGCAGATGGAGTGAATCATCTGGTCACAGTGCCTCTCTCTAGCTATCAGCTAGAGAAGGCATCTACACAGTTATCATTTTACAGATGATCCCCAAATTCAAGGTTGCTGAATTAGGCTAAGATAAATTCTCCCACCATTTTGGGTATGTTTTCATGCAAGCAGATATTCTTGGTGGATCAGAATATTTGAAGGGATAGAAGTGCTTCCACCTTAATTTCCCCAAGTCACAGTCAAAATTTGAGTTAGTATTGGTAAGTCACTTGGGCACTGAAAAGTTCTGAAGCAAATCAGTAATTTTCTTGCTAAAGGCCATTTGGAACAGCATCTGATGAGTAAGTCACATCATGTAAATGCAAATACATGGTTCTGATGTGGCAGATAAAGCAAAATACAGAAAAGTATTTTAAGTACATGCCATGCTGTGTTTTAAATGTCTGACAGTAGGATCCTGTAGTAAAACAACAGCATGCAGTGAAGTGGGTCTTGGCGAGTGCACATTTGCTTAACAGTGAAAATATATTTAGCTGTGTAATGCAATAGTAATTTTTCCAATCTTGGATAATTTTGATTGATGTTTAGGACATTGTTGATGTGTGTTTGATGTTTATGTTTGCATATTTTGTCATAAAGTTACTACTTTAGTACAACTATGCTTTACCCATCTATGCTGGGTAAAAGTAAAGAAACCAGCACTGAGAAACAAAGATCCTGGAAGGATCCTGGGCTGGTATCCCCAAACCAGCAAAATAATTAATTACTGGCATAAAGTGTGTTGTGAAAAATGGAGACATTATACATGTTACTTTTTTTCTTTTCAAGGTGTTCATCTTTACTACGTCGGTGGGGAGGTTTATGCTGAATGTGTCAGTGACAGCAGCATTTTTGTGCAAAGCCGCAACTGTAACTACCAGCACGGTTTCCATCCAGCCACAGTCTGCAAGATCCCCAGTGGCTGCAGCCTCAAGATCTTCAACAACCAGCTCTTTGCCCAGCTTCTTGCCCAGTCAGTCAATCATGGTTTTGAAGTGGTGTATGAGCTGACCAAGATGTGTACGATTCGAATGAGCTTTGTTAAAGTAAGGATTCTTTGCTTTCTCTTACATCCTTGCTCTTGCTTTCTCTTGCATCCTTTGGTGTAAAACTAGACCACATCAAATCCATTCCAAGGGAGGATGTAGATACCCAGCTTTTGAATAGCAATTCATACTGCCTGTTTCCAGTATTGCCTTAAACTTATAGGTGCTCAAAATCAATTGCTTTTATGGCCAACCTGAAAATCTCTTCGATTACAAAATTTAGGTGCTTCATAGACTCTCTTTGGAAAACAGGCAGAAAATGCATAGTGGTGTTCCCCCACTGATTGTTCAAAAAACTCAACTCAGAAGAACTTAGCAACATATAAATATTGTAGCACATATCTTAGGCAGTTGTGATCTCTCCTATTGTTACTGGGGTTGGCAATAGAGCTTAATAGAGCCATTGAAAAGAATGTCCTTATTTATTTAGGCTAATTTACAGTCTCACCAGTACAATAGATTGGTATATATTGTCTTAATCAAGAAACATGGGGTCCTTCTTCATCCCTCACTGAGCTTGCAGAGAATTGTTGTTTGCCATCTGCCCAATCCCTGACAAATATTGTCTTACTTTCTGATGACATTCACTCTGGCCAGCCACACAACCAGAAGGGCTTCTTGCAAGCAGAATGGAAAACCTAAAAGAATATTTTACCTTCCCCCTGTTATTTGGAAGAGACAGGAGGCTACCAAATCCATTACTGTTCTGATGTCCTTCATATTTGAATTTCACAGTCTGACTGCTCTGTGGGAAATCTGTCAGTCTTTGTGGGACTTTCGCAAGTCTTCTGAATGGCCTTCGCACCAGAACAAGATCTCTCAACTCCTTTGAGCACTTAGGATTTATTTGCATGCCTGTTGTAGCATCTAACCCCCAAAGAATGACAAGTTTTTCGAGATAGTTTCCAGATGATGCTAGATCAACTTGCTGTAGTGCTGCTGGGGAGAGCTGGCAGCAATGTTCAGCCTGCAGACTAGAGCAGTTGCACCATTAGAAGCTCTTGATCCTGCTAGGTACCATAAAAATGGCTTGAGTATGCTCCTTTTTCTTGCAGATTTGTTTTTATACAAATGACTGAATCCTCATCTAAGGTACCAAAAAGTGCTTGAGGCTCAAGTCCAGTTTCCTTAAGTTCTACAGAGCTCATGAGTTCAGTCCTACAAATCTTTCCAGTCAAACTTTTTCTAGCCATCCTTGGGGACCCATCTTCTTAAGTCTTCAAGAGCATTAGGAGTGCCCTGTAATCTTTCCAGGAGTCCAAGCCAAAATCTTGATGCCCATGCCCATGCTGTTGCTTTGTTCTTGGGAGTGAACTGATATCTTATTCACATACAAACATTAAGGCAAAAAAAAAAGAAAAAAAAAAGAAAGCAAGAAATCCAACAAACAGCATTTTCTTTAATGGAAGGCATGAATGGGCAAGTTGTTTGTAAAGGCAGTGGAGCCAGTTACACAATATTTTCATTATCTCAGCGATTCAGGGGCAAGCTCTTTGATGTGTTATCTGCCTCCATGCCCAGCATGGCAGCACAAATGGTGGTGTTGATGCACTATATAATTCTGCTGCCATATTATCACCTTGCTTTGTTGAAATAATAGCAGCTATTACTGTGCCTCAGGCACCGGAAGACCAGTGCAAGGAGTTATTTTGAACTCTTTCCCATGATGTCTGGAAAATTGCTATGCAAATCTCATCTAGGCTCTTTCTTCCTGGCCTGCAAATACACTTTCCTTTATTCAGTCTTCCCAAAATATTTCCCTCCCAAGGAGTGAGCTGTCCTGTGTTCAGTCTGGGGTCAGGAGTGATCCTGGATGTTGGGGATGCAGTGCCCAGAGGGGCCTGCTGTCTGTCAGAGTCCATGAGAGCCCTCATGCGCAGGGCAGTGCTGTGGCTTCTCTGCTGACTCATGTCCAGATACTGGTGGTCACCTACAGCCCAAAGGGCTGGAGACCCTGCCTCTGACCCCACCAGTGCTTGAGCTACCAGCTGGGAGGCAGGGACAGGTAGGGAACAAGATATGAGAAACTTGACGGGGCTGTGCCATCTTCTGGATGCAGGGCATGGGACAGGGGGAGGTGAAGGTCTTGTCCCCTCTCATGCCCTTTTTATGCCCACAGAGCAGCTGAGAGGAACTCAAATGTGGGTGTATCATCAGTGAGAGTAGCTTCTATCCACTGAGCACTGCTGTTAACCAAAGCAGGATGGCTCTTGCCACCTCTCCACAGCTGAGGCAGCTGAAGCACAAAGGGAAGAGATGGAGAATTTCTCCAAGCCGAGGTCTGAACCCAGCTCAATCCTCCCCACATCTCCCCAGGTCTTGGGGCTAAGGGAAATACCCAGCAGACTTGAAAGCTCAGCACTCTGGGACATGGAGCCTAGGCTGGAGAGAGCTGTTGCCCACAGGAGGAGGAAAGTGTTGGCAGGAGCAGCAGGACACATGAGGGTACTAGTATCCTCTTCCCACCATCTGTGGAAAACACCACTGCAGCTTTGAAAGTTGTACTCACTTCATTCCCTAGTTAAGAGAACTCCAGCTCTGGGCTCTTCTCAGTCCTGGGGTGAAGGTGGCTACCTGCAAACCAAGAGTGGTATACAGGGAGCACCAGGGTTCTTGCCCTCCTGGCATTTCCCCTGGGGCTGCTCCAGCCAGAGACAACATCACTGGGAATGTTTGGGAGTTGCCAGCAGAGGGAGATGGCCAGCCACCTGCCAGGCTCCCCCAAATCTGGCACATTGTGCTTGAATCCTGTAATTGCTGTTCCTCTAGATTTTCTGTCCTGCCTGTCAGCAAGGTGTGCCAGCTCCTCTGACAGCAAGGTGTGCCAGCTCTCCTGGCTGTGTATCTTCACTGCAGTTGAGTACTTCTGACTTCACCATCTCAGAAGTCTGACTGTGCTGGCATTTTATGCAAACGTTTACAGAACATAAATCTGAGGTTCTGTGAATGCAGGCTCTTTCTAGTCTGATAAATGCTCCACAGCTCAGAAAAATGCTCTCTGTTTGGAAGTACTCTTTGGGCTTTGGTGGGTCCATACCTTACTCTTCTGCTTTCTTTCCCCTTTTCTTCATTAATTAGCATGGATTTTATCCAGACCACTTATGGTGACATTTCATTTAATGTTGATCCTAGTTTTCTAGCTATCATCTAAAGAAGTATCTGCACTGGCAGCCACAGTTGTCTGAGCTGCTCAGCACTCTCAAATTTTGGTGACTTTGGCAGCCATCAGTCTTTACATACCTCCATGTCCTTTTGTTGTGACTAGAATACCAACCTGCCTGCTTATCGTAATGACAGGTATGACTCAGTGTCTGGTCAGCATCCCACAAATGAAGATCCCCATCCTGTAGTGGGACTGTGTTTTGCACATTGCCCTATGGAAATCTGAGATCAGTTCTGCCAGTGAGACATCTGGTGAGCTGCAAGACTCTGGGCTGTGACTCGCATGCCTTGTGTTGCTGTGACGTCAGGCTTCCTGCCTAGCACTGCTTAGACACTGTGCCTGCTTGAATCATAGAATATGCTGTGTTGGAAGGGATTCATCAGGATCATCAAGTCCAGCTCCTGGCCCTGCACAGCACTATCCCAAAGAATCACACCCACAAGCATTATCTGAATGCTTCTTGAACTCTGTCAGGCTTGGTGCTGTGACCACTTCCCTGGGATGCCTGTTCCAGTGCCTAACCACCCTCTGGGAGAAAAGTCTTTTCCTAACTTAAATCTGCTCCTTGAAGCATGGGTACTTCGGGTTTTCTCTTCTCCCTGCCAGTACCCCATCCCCACTTTCTCTCAGATGCCTCATATCCCTTATCTTCCCCATGAGAGCTGGAGAAATTACTGCAGGACTTCCTACTGCAGAGAGCTGGGAACTCTTGTTGGCAAAGAGGACATGTTCAAGGATAGAAAACCTATGAAAAGTATTTATACATAGGCTAAATATGGTACATAGGAACTGCTGGAAATTTCCAGAGGTTAGACAAATAATTAGAAATTCTAAATTCTTAGAATCACAGGATGAATCTCTACCAATACATGAAGCAGTACCCAGGACTATCCCTAGTTCCTGTTAATGAAAGAGGCTGGCCTGCTTTTTGCTGGTGCCAGACAGCAGTCTGCCAGACTTCCCTGGACATGTCCCTGGGATGCAAACAACAGGGACCATTCCCCACGGGCTGTTTGCAGACAGCCAGGCTTGGAAACAGGCCTTTCCATGCTAGTTGTTCTCTGCACCTGGAAGTGTGACTGAGATTTTTAATTTAATAGCATCAAGTCCCTGGTAATTATGATAACAATGACCTCAAAAAGGAGCTAAGTTTCTAGAGAAAATTATCCCTAGGATAAAGCAGCAAATAGTGGGAACTTGGGTGTGAACTGTCTGCAGTTGTGTTAGACTATCAGCACTGGAGTTATGATTTAATGTTCTGAGTTTTTTTTTTAAAAAAACTCACCTCACTTTTTGGTCCTTTTATAGGGCTGGGGAGCAGAGTATCATCGCCAAGATGTCACAAGCACGCCCTGCTGGATTGAGATCCACCTGCATGGACCATTGCAATGGCTGGATAAGGTGCTGACACAGATGGGCTCACCTCATAACCCCATCTCCTCAGTCTCTTAAGAATCATCTCTAGAATTCCCTTAGGATGGATGCTATTGCAGGCAGTGGCTTATAGAATTCCGATGAACAGAAGCTTCTATATGTAGATGTATGTAGATGTAAATATATCTATACATAGTCTACTCTCTTTTTAAAATTTTTTTTTCATTTTGTGTTTTCTAGTTACTCTGATGCCAGTACAATGAGTTTAGAAATTCGGGTATAGCATATCTGTTCTCTAGTACAAAATAAGCCAAATTCCTGCAAAAGTGTCAAACATTTCCTGTGAGCATCTTCATTCCCCAGCCAAGCCAGTAAACGGTGCAAATTCCCAGCACTTTCACATGGGTTCAGAAACCTGTCTCTCGCTGCTCCTACTAGGTGAAATTCACCCCTCTGCAGGAAACCAAAATAAGATCTCTGTGCCATTTATATTTATCTTACATCCTGATTTCAAGTCCAGAAGAGGACCTGAGGTGGTGCACAGGACTTTTACATAGAGATGACTTTTATCTAGTGAACTGAAGGACTAAACTGCCATTCCAGTCTGTCTCCCTACTGCAAAGCACGATGCACCAACAAATCCTCTGAAGAGCTGATGCACACTGTCTCTCCTGGGATTTGGCAGGAGAAGGGAGCATGTTCAGCACAGGAAACTTATCTCAGAGCATTCTGGACAATCTGAGAAGTCTGATACTGCTAACATAGTAGGGTATGGTACTGCTGCACTGAAAAGCAACAAGCTCCTAAGAAAAAGAATAATAATTTAAATATATGGCCATGAGTTAAAAAAAACTAATAACCTTCCAGTGCTTTTTTGCAAGGTACATACGTACTTGCATATGTGTCCAGCATGTAAACTAAGTCCTGTCCATTCTACAGTATTGATGTAGTTTGTTTTAAAATTAGGACTGTCTGTATTTAGACTTCTGTGCTGATATCAAGGTACACCTAAAAGGGATTTGAACTGTGATTCAGAAAAGGGACATTAATTGTGCATTGAAGAAGCAAATAATTACTTTGTCATTCATCTTGGGAACAGAAAGCCCCACACTCAAAGGATGCAATGAGAAGGAGATGGGAGTCAGCCATGTCCATCCCCTGTGTTGGGCCAGTCCTCACGATCTGACAGCATCACTCAGGTCAGACTGAGAGGGCTTCCTTGCTGGTCACTCCATACATACCTATGGATGGTTTCTTGTCTTAGGTACAGGCTTCTTCATTTGCTGAGCTTTTGCCTTGCCTGCAGAGGATGGTGAGGCATGGTGAATCCATGAACAAGTAAAGAGTGAATCTATGTGCAGAACCTTGTCTGTGTTCCTTCTGTAAGCAGGGAAACCTATTGGCCATACCCTAATCCCATCCTTGCAAAATGCTGTTCACTTGGAAAACTTTCCTGAGAAGACAGGTGAAACTCTTAGTACATTTTGATGGCCTTTCCTTTTGCTGAAAGAGTTGAGATTATTTCTTTCCGGGCATAACAGTCCACTGAAAATAATTTTTATTTAAGAGTCAAAAAGACTGAAAACATCTGCAACATCATTCCTCCATTGAACAAGTAGAAATATTAGTGGAAAAAAAATGTTTTTCAGAATATTTCTTTTCTTCTCACACAATATCTGGTGCTAGACATTTGCTGCATAATTAGAAGAGTACTCCTGAAATCTTCAGCTGTATCACAAATGTAAAAGGAAATAACATTCACTGGAAAGACAGTGAGTAAACTGACAGTGTTATTTCATTTGAATGCATCTTCAGCTGCCTGCAGCTATAGCAGGGCACAGAAGGATAAATTGTTGTTAAGTTTGAGCAGTAATAGCAAGATGTATAGGAAATTTGTAAGTGCAAAGAACCCTATTCTGTCACCATTTGACATCAGCAGGGTCACTGTGAGATAGGAAAAACTTTACAGTCTCTTGCAGCAATGAAATCCAATATCAATAATAATAATATACAGAAATTCCAGGTGTGCCATTTACTATTTAGCAGACTTTAGAGACATCAGTTTGGAAAAATGCATTTTCCTCAGCTCTCTCTTATTGATCAGATACTGGAAATGTTTTTTAGCATGTTCATTGCCCCTCTTCTCCAGTTGCACCTTTGCTCCAGGATGAGCACCTTTTGATTTTGCTCATTCTTTTTTTTTTTTTTTTTTTTTTTTTTTAGCAGCTAAGGATAGAGGACATCACCTTTACTGTCCAGGATCTAGTTCTGTCCCTTGTCCTAGATTCTACCTTGTCTTTTAGGTTGAAGCCTCCTTCCCTTTTAATATAGAGAAAAGTCTAGGAGTTCCTTTTAGGCATTCCCAGCATTGTCACCTTCCTCACAGAGAGCAAAGGGAAAAGTTCTGAGGTGCGTCTGCTCTTGGGCAGCTCCAGAACTCAGTTTCCTGTCAATGCTGCAGAGAAAAATTGGATGGCCAGTGAAGAGAAACAGCTTCTTCTGGGGCATTGTTCCATCACAAGGTATTTCAAGCAGGTGAAATACACTCCTACCTGAGCATGCTTGTGTCTTCCCACTGAGTATAAGGGGAACTCAGGGTCATTAGCTCAAATGCAGACTGCTACACTGGATGTATTAAAAAATAGATGAGAGGAACTCTAATGAAGGTGTGGTGATTTTCCCAGCCTAGTAATGATGCTTGCTCAGCCAGTGTTTGTTTGGTTTAAATGGAAGTTGGTCAATTTGGAGCAGTTTTTCCTTTCCTTTATGTTTACCTTTAATCATTTTACAAATAGGATTTGGCTTCCATGTAGTCCATACATGCATCTCATTTAAGGTAGTCACTTTAATACTGCCTTACTAATAAGAAAAGAGGCATTTCTGGAGCATGCTTCTTATGACCCATTTAAAACACCTGTATTAGGATGAGATGAATTTCAGCAAATTTAACTATTTGCTAAAAACTAGATCAAAGCACTCGATTCTGGGCAATTCTGACAACAGCCATCTGGTTTTAGCCTTTGGAAAGGCTGCTACCACTGTGTCCTTTGTTTCCTATTGTGATGGTTTCTGGAGGCTTAGCCCACGATGCTGTGTAAACACACAGAAGCTGACAGCTCCTCCCCAAAGCCCACAGTACATGGGAGGAGCGGTAACAGTGGATGAGACAAAAAAGTAAATAAGATGACACCTGCCCAGATAAAAAGTAAGGTTAATAAACCATTTATTTCCCTTTCTTTTTTAACAAGATTTCTTTTACAGGCTTCTCTAATATATATGAATTGCAATTGGTTAAAATTCAGGTTTCTTACAATTTACAGCAATATAACTTTGTATCTCTAATGTCTTCCCCACTTTGGAAGGAGATAATTTCTGCTCAAAGGTCTTAATGAACCTTTAAACCCATAGTCAGTTTAAGGTCTTTATAAATGTTCTACACATTAATGCTCAGCCTTTGGAGACAGTCTTCCTGAGAGATTTAAAACCACTTACAGCAAGACTACTTAGTTGAAGGCAGATTTTTAAAATGGGGTTTTTTTGAGTCATCAACAGTTCATAGCCTTTTAAAAGTTTCTGTGGAGCACTACCATGCATCAGCAGGCAGTGGTGGGAGCCTGATGAGGCAGAGACATATAGCACATTCAGCATGGTATGTAGACGACTTGTTTTCCTATTAAATGGTCAAGAGAAGATTATTTTAGTTGCTGCCAGCTCTTCAGCATTACCAGTATTAATGTGCTGTTTGCATCCAGAGGTGACAGAAGCAAATCTCGCACCCTGAGTGCCTGGAGCCATTCCATGGCGCTGCTGCTTGGGTGGCTCAGTCCCATCCCCTTGCCTAGGAAAAGCTGCCAGGTACAGCACAGCAGTGGCTGTAGCATTGCAAGGTGCAGCATGTGCTTGTCCTCCCCAACAGCTGCTATTCCACCAACATGTTTACTCCTCATCAGAATGCTTTGCCGAGCTCAGTCTGAAGGGTAAAGTATCAGAAACATAAAAGGCTACTGTGGTCCAAAGTAGCATCAGCTGGAGTTGAGGAAATCCCTTCCATGTCTCCAGCAGCTACTGCGTCACGACTTTCACTGTCCAGAGCAGCCTTGTCCGAGCAGTTCCTGTCTGGAGCAGGGTGTCAGACTTGATGCCATGGTGAGATCCCTTCCAATATTCATCATCCTCTGGGTCTCTATGGAGATTCAGTAATAACTGGTTGCCACAGGAAAGAGCTCTCTGTTAGCAGCACTTTCAGGATGAAACACATTTCTCCTTAGCTGTTTCTTATTAGTGTTCCCTCAGCATAAAATAAGCGCTCCAAGCATCTCTCACTGTAAACATATTTTCACCACACCCCTCTTAAAATGCAGAAAACAAGGCATTTGTGACTGTAACCTTATCTAATCTGCTCTTGTTCTTCCTGACTTACTACACCCACCTCTGTCTATCAGCTCTACAAATGAATCTCACCAGGGACTAAGGAGTTGCACAAACAGCTGGATTTACAGAGGCAGCTCAGGCAGAGACTTTGCTTCTTGACTGCATGGAAACAATTAATAAAAAAGCCTGATCAATTTAGGAACTTTAAAGGGGTATCAAATATAAGACTAATGTTCTTGGATCAAGACTGCTCTGGTACAACTATAAAATATTTTTTGAATACTTTAGTACTACATGGTACTCAGCAAAGGAAAGAAACATTACATCCTCTCTACTATTCACCCTATCTTCCCATAACCTAGCTTAGTACAAGCAAAATCAAACACAACAAAAAAAGATCAATGAGTCATAGAGTAATTAAATACCATTTTCAAAGCTGAGAAGAGCTGCCTAAAATGTAGATTTATATCACAAGAAGGTCTTGTAGTTATAGGACAAGTGGGTAATGACTTTACTGAAAGAGGGTAGTGACTTTACTGAAAGAGGGTAGTTTTAGTTAAGATATTAGGCAGAAATTCTTTATAGTGGGGGTGGGGAGACACTGGCACAGGACAAGCTGTCCCAGAGAAGTTGTGGATGCTCCATCCCCAGAATTGTTCAAAGCCAGGTTGGATAGGGCTTTGAGTAACCTGGTCTACAGGAGTGTGTCCCTGCCCATGGCAGGAGGTTGAGACTTGATCATCTTTAAAGGTCACTTCCAAGCCAAACTATTCGATGAAAATGATGTCCCAGATGCCCACCCAGAAACAAGATTTCCTTGCTCTGGAGAAACCTGGAGAACTGGCTATTACTTGAACATCTGAACTGATGCCCTTCTGAGTGACTGGAGACCTCACTGAAGGGGCTGAGAAAATTTTTATAAAGGATTTACAGTTCATGGGTGTTCCAGTAGCCAGAATTGCACTGAGATGGTGAAGAGACTGAGGAGGAGGAGGGAGCATACAACAAGATAAGCCCAGTGGTATAAGGCAGTACATGCTCAGGCAGCCACTCAAGGCCTGTTTTAGGAGCAGCTTGAAGTACCACAATCCTTGCTTGGGTTTTTCCTATACACTTGGCCTGGGAGAATGTGCCAGCTTCCTGATTAAGCCATCCCATGTAGTGGGGCAAATGGTGTCCCATGTGCTCCAGAGAGTAAGCTGGAAACCACACTTGGAAGATTATCCTCTGCCTTGCCACATGACTAATGAAGAGCTCAGCTTCAGGGCGCTGTTCAAGGACACTATAAACACATCCAGTACGTGCTCCTCAAAGAAAGATGCAGTCTGAACAGAAACTACACAACTCAAAAAATGTGGACTATATAGAGAGAGAGCATCTAACCTGGGAATTGCGACAAACCAGCTCATTTCAAGGTAAGGTGGGAAATTGAAGTGCCCAAAGGAAAACAGTAAGCAGGAACCTTCATGAGGACTCCTGACTATGAAATCAGATTTTTAACAGTACATAAGGATGGACAAGTATGTTTCCCTAAGAGCAACTAAGAGATCAAGTTACCATGAAAAAAGAGCTAGACAGAGTTAGTCCCATCTTGCAGGGGAGAGAGATTCTGTGAGACTTGAGACCTGTGAATTAAAAAGTTCTAAACCTGGAGGCTTCCTTGCAGCCACTGAAACAGGGCTTGTTCCTCATGGCAGCTCCAGGAGTACCTTTCTGCAAGATACAGGAAGCCTGAGTGGGCATTTAGTCTTTGTTCAGTTGAGAGAAATTGCTTTGTGTCTCTAGGACAGACAGACACTTCTGCATGCTGGGGACCAGCACAGAACACAGCCTTTGGTTTCTACCCATCATCTACCCATAGGAAGCTCCAGAACAGCCAGGAATAGCCAGAATCCTGTTACGTGTTCACCCCAGGGCTGTCCAGACACCCTGCCCAGGCGTGCCTTACATTACATTGCCATAGTGATGCCACATTTCTCTTCCAGGGAGGTGAGGCACATGAGAATCCTAGCAAGAGGACACCTCCACTTGCACCTGGGCCATGCTTGCAAACTTGGCACCTGTATAGATAACAAATCTAATTTGCAGGCCATGTCTCTCACACAAGGTAGACATAACCACTATGTCCTCCAGAATCAGCTACTCTTCCATTACAGTCAATGTGAACATTTGCAGCTAATTGTGAACACATTTTAGATCTTCAGTCATAGTGTTTTTATTATCCATGGATGCTGCTATTTTATATTCCGTGTTAGTAATCAAATAATATTGCATATGAATAGCATAGGATGAAATAGACCAACCAGTTAATAATTTTAAATACAGACCTCATCAGCAAAGAAAAGCTAGAGAAGCTTGGTAAAGTCTGACCCCTTGCACTTTCACAGTAGTGAGTGAGCACATCATATTCAAAGTGGTTTATTTGATGCTAAAGTGTGTGTTGTCTTATTAATTCACAGTATGTCCATAAGAAGCTTTGCAAATGAGAGCAAGGGAACAAACATGATGATGAGCAGAGATAATTGCACATTCAGGTACATTTTTTTCAGTTACTCAAGCAACTGGAGTTTTTAATTATTTGTAATACATTTAAAGTACAAGTTAAATGTACCACAGCCTGCTTTCTGCAGATAAGTCAGTGTTAGCAATTTAAACCTTCATTTCATATCACCTCTGTGATATAAATGATGTTGAGAAGTGAGACAAGAAAGTGACAAAACAGGCCTTTTTGTGTGGATCAATTAAGTCATGAAGTTGCAAAGCTCTATGCAAGAGGCTAAAATCGTGGATTTGAGCAAGGAGTGTTAACTATGGGGTTGTGTTAACTATGACCTATCAGTCTGGTGAGAAAAGCACTGTGAGTCATCCATAGATTAACAAGAGTCAATCATGTCTATGAATAATTCTGCCCTCTGTTTTCCATCAGAAGCAAAGCAAAACATCTGTACTATCCACAAGTATTACTCATGGTTTGTGACATTCTGTCAACCAGCATAGGTCACTGTATAAAGAACAATACTTGGCTTCTGCCTCTGGAGAATGAAAAATCACAGACATAGCTTCAGGAGTGCGAGAGATCTGGGCAGCTCGGAGTCTTTCAACCAGCCCCAGAGTACTCTATTCCATGCCGTGTCGTACCAAGAAAGATGGAACGACTGCTAACCAAGGGGACACTTTCCCAAGCATTCCTCCTGCTGCATTTGATTTGAGGCATTCTGAAGACAACACATTTAGTCTGAACAATACACTTTTTAACGCACTCCACTTTCTTTGGCCGGAATTATTCTATTGTAAAAGGGATTATTCACGTCTTGTGTTTTACTGTTAATAAAGATATTTCTGTTTTAAGAGCTCCTTCTCTGGTTGTCTCCCATTCTTCTCTTTTAAAGAGATTGGCTGTAGGTCCCAGTGTGACCACAAGTAACTTTGGGAACTGGAGCATTTAGAAAGCCTTTATCATACAAATCAGACTTAGGCAAGAGGAATCAGTAATTGCACCAAGTGAGTAATGGGATGCTTGACACAAGAAAATGCATGGAAAATTAATTCAGCAAAAAAACTCCATGTACATGAATCCCTCACTGTCCTGTGATAGATTTGATGATTCAAGAGGTTGGTTCAGTTTTCTCTGGATGAGGACAGCTCTTATCTGACAGGCAGTCAATGAATAGTGATGCTGCCCTGTGACAGAAGCCTTCTCTCTGGACCAGACTGACATTAGTGGAAAGACAGACTTGCAGCTGCACAGTTCTTGAACTGCTCAAGGACAAAGAGAGATATAGTAAGAATGTATGCTTAGAGAAGTGTTGTGTTTCCATCCTCCTAAAATTCAGATTTTGTTCTGTGATAACAGAAGGGAGTAGACAACATAATGAGACCTCAGAGCTACAGCAGACAGTGCTGGCTTGGGAATCCCATCCAATCTTCTGCCCAAACAGGAGAGCACTGCTACCAGCACATGTCCCAGTGTCTGCACAAGCCTAATGGTGCTGCTATCACAGACTACCAAAAATACAGGATAGGTGAGCTGCCCTCTACTAAACATCTCTATGCACATCTTCAGCAACTGACATTTATTTTGACTTAGCCAACTTGTTCAGCACTGTCATAACAAACACTCTCTGTGCCAATTTTATGTCCTGGGGGTTTGGGTTTTAAAAAAATTTAATCAGATCTGTCCACCCAAATGATCTGCTCACCTTTTAAAAGTTGATCATTTAAACCAAAATCAAATACATTATTCTACAATTTTTGCCAATTATGTTTTCACGTATATTCTTATACACTGAAATGTAATCTAATTTTGCTTAAATCTAAAATAACTTTTTATAACAAGACCTTGAAACACAAAATTTACTTCTAGTCAGAACTGTTTTTTTTAGTACAGGAAGAAAAATGCATACAAATTTAACAAAACAAAAAAGAACAGACTTTTTTTTAAAGAAAAAACAAAGACTTTACTCATTTATTGGTCCAGAAATGTTTATATGAAGTTTTTCAAGTTCTTTTTTAAAGAACAACTTGCACAATGCTAAACACAATAAATCCCCACAGAACAAGTTGTACAAATACAAAAAGCGGTGCATGTAAAAATCCATAAGACTAACAAATACTGCTGAAGAGATTATTTAATGGATCAAACTGCTACAATATAAAAGTAGTACTTGATAATAAGCACCTAACCCATTTGGATAACCTCTATTCAGAAATGTGGCTTAATACAAAATGATTTTTATAAATAAAACAGGGGATTTAACATTTACATAATATAGTGTTTGGATTCTTAACCCAGTCTGTGGAGGGATAGAGTGCAAGAAAGTAAAGATAGTGCAGAGGGCAGTCTCACACCTGAGGAGTTGCTGCTGTACTAATCACCAATGATTAGGAACAGGCCTGCCCTTAATGGGCCACAGCTATGTCCAATAAGACCAGTGCTACAAAAGAGTGGGTTAGCTGGTTGAGGAGAGAGTTGGAGATCGTTGGTTGTGCTGTGAAGAAGGAGTTAGTGCTGCAGGGAGCTGCCTGTAAGAAATCACCAAGAAGGTATGGGAGCTTTGCAATAAGATGACAACACCAATGAATTACAAGTTCATTTTAATTGGCTGAAAACCTGTGAAGTTAAGCATTGCAGCTGATTAGACATCTGTTGTCTTAATAAAAGAATTTTAACTTTACATTTTTGAGAAGAAAAAGGATAGATTTTGAATTATTTACTATTATGGGTTATAAACTTTATAATTTAATTTAGTCACTTAAAAATTAGTGGTATTCTAATCTGTAATTAAGTTATATTTCACATATAAGAAGTTAGTAATTTCAAATAACTCCACGTAACAAGGTCCAACTCTCAGTTTCATACTTTTCACCTGATACCTTTTAAAGGTTTTTGCCATTTACCACTTTAGGAACTTTTAAGTGCAAATTCTTTTACATGCTATGCACAATGAAGCATTTCAAACCTACTCAACTTGCAGGAAATAAAGAGATCACCTACTTGTACTTTTCTGAACTGCTGGATTGACTTCTTGATGGCATGTTGTCTCTGCCTTTAGTGCAAGATTCTACAGGACATAAATTTCTCATATCCCTGAGCAACTGCTGTTAGCTAATCCCACTGGACTGACTCAACTTCAGAACCATTCCACAATGTCCACAGAAAGTAACTGACTTCCATCAATGATTGTCATCAAAGACTGACTTAACTGTATATGTTTATATAGAAAAATGTTAATTTATTCCAATTTTGGTAGAAAAGGGTGTACAGCTAAACACTGCTACCATAAACAAGCTTTTATTAAGAAATTAAATATTAAAATTAAGGTTTAAAATTAACTGGAAAAGACTTCTCCAGATTTCACAGGAAACATCCCTGAAACAGATCATGCAGCCAGTGCTACATGGAGTAAAAGGGTAGCATTAATTACATGAGCTCAACTGGGAATTCCGGAAAAAATCATGGACGGGCCAGAAGGCAAAGATTTTGGAGCATTGCCAGAGAAGAGAAGGAGACTTGTGCATGAGAAGCAGCCCCACACAATGAGTTACCAAAGATGAAAAAGGATATGCCCTATTTAGTAACGGATCCTCATGTGTGGCAGGAAACCATCAGAAGTGGACAAGTCATTGAGGCTGCTGAAGGAGATGGTAAGTCAAGCCAGTTTGCAGAGGTGAAAGCCATCTGAACTAGCCTGAGAGATTGCTGAATGAGAAAAGTGACCTGCTTCTATCTCCATCCTGACGGCTATGGAGGTGGCTGCAAAATGGAAGACCAATTGGCAATGCAAGGATAAACCCATTCTGGGCTGGACTGCACCTGCACTAGGGCAGGACATCAGTGCACAGGTCAAAAACATGACTGGAAAGGTATATCAGGGAGATGTGTACGTGCCTTAAAACCACTCCACTGAAGAACAGGTAGATAAGCTGCCAAAACTGAATTAACTTAGGTACACTTGGACCAGGAGCTGTTAATAACCTTATTGGGCCATGAAACATCAGCTGCAACAACATATGATCTTATCAATGAGGGACTGACCTGATCATCGAGGCCATTGCACAGATCATTCATGAATGAGAAGCATGTGCTGCAATCGACCAAGCCACTGAAGTAAACTTTCCCTGGAATAGAGGGTAGCAGCTGGGTTTCCAGTATGGTGAGGCCTGGCAAACTGGACCACTGCCATGAACACACCAAATACGTGGTACATACTCACCATGGTAGAAGTAACAACTGGCTGGCTGGCAACATACCCTATAAACCATTGCCACTGTTCAAGACACCATCTCAGGTCTCGAGAGACACATTTTTTGGCAACGTGGTACCCCAGAGAGAATTGAATCAGACAATGGGACTATTTTTCAAAACAACCTAACAAATTCTTGGGCAAAAAAACATGGCATTGAAGGGACATCACATCCCTTATCACCCTAAGCCTCTGGAAAGATTGTATGGTATAATGGACTGCTGAAGACTGTGTTAAGTGTTTGGTAATGGGGCATGGAAAGATGGAGATGTAACTTTAACAGAAGCCACTTGGCTGGTTAACACCAGATCTGCAAACCTCCTGGTCCTGCCCAAACAAAACCCCTATTCACTGGAGGAGGAGATAAGGTCCCTCTACTATACATGGGAAGAGGCTGGGGAAATCGAGGTGGATTTCTCTCCCTATAAGGAAAAGGCAAACCTGTTTATGGGATTGTCTTTGCTCAAATACCTGGCTGTACTTTGTGGGTAATGCAGAAGGATGAGGAGACCCAGTGCGTGCTCCAAGGAGATTTAACTGTGGGGGGGACATAATTTGTGGTCTAAGTTGCAAAAGTAAAGCAGCAAAAATGACATGAACTGATGAAGCTTGAATTTTGTGAGGAATTAGGAGAGTGGGAGGCACAGGATCAGTGCTGGCGTCCAATAATTAAGTGTGCTGCTTCTCCTGTCCTGAGCACCCATCTTGATGTAATCTAACCCAAGTCATGTCATGATTTTGGACATCTCAAGAGGTGGAGGATGCTTTTGAGATGAGAAAATAATACATATCTGTGAAAGGACAGGGGATACAGTTAATGAAAATTTACAAATCTGTATGTCCAGCCAAAGTCAACAGATCATAGTCCTTCTGCTCTGGTGAAAACCTCATCTGGTGGACTGCATCCAACTCTGGAATCCCCAACATTGGAAGGACATCCACCTGTTACAGCAAATCCAGAGATGGGTCACAAGCTGATTAGAGGGATGGAAGACCTCTCCTATGAGGAAATGCTGAGAGAGTTGTGATTGTCCAGTCTGGAAAAGCAGAGGCTTCATGGTGACCTAATTGCAGCCTTCCATTACTTGAAGGGAGCCTACAGGAAAGATGGGAGAGGGACTTTTTACAAGGGGATGTAGGGACAGAGTAAGGGGGAATGGGTTCACACTGAGAGTAAATTTAGATTAGATATTAGGAAGAAATTCTTTACTGTGAGGGTCGTGAGGCCCTGGAACAGGTTGCTCAGAGAAGCTGGGTATGAACACACCCTCCCTGGGAAGTGTTCAAGGCCAGGGTGGACAGAGCTCTGAGTAACCTGGTCTTATGAAAGGTGTCCCTGTTCACAGCAGGGAGCTGGAACTTGATGGTCTTTCAAGGTCCCTTCCAACTGTTGAGGAATACATCTGGTGCAGGTAGTTGATTTGTAAGCTACAGTTAGAGATGCAGATGAGATGGAAATTGAGCTCTGGGTGGGATTGCAGACAGGAGGCAGCGAACTGCCAACTCTTTGTACAACAAAAGGCATGAAGGTGAGTGGCTAGCCAGGTGAATGGACACAGGGACGTGGCAGGAATGGAAGACTCAGAAGGGAAGACTCAGGAGAAAGAGCCTTAGACTGTGATAGTATAAAAGCCCAGGAGTTCCTCTGTCTGAGATCCCTCCTCGGAGGCACCAGCCCAGGCTGTTTCTGTGTTATTACACTGTTAATAAATTGCTTTATGGAACAAGGTTGCATAAAGACCTGGGGTCAAACCAGTAAGGAAACCTGGTCTGACTGCAAGCCAGGTGTGCTGGGAGTCAAGTGGGGCACCTGTCAGAACTTTCCGTAACACCAGGCCATTCTATGATTTGCTCACAAATCTGCAGACTCCCAAGCAGATCAAAACCTCTAAAGTGCAAATAGGAAACAGATACATAACAACAGCAGTTTCCATTTTTGTTTAAACACTGAGATTTTGTATTTATACAAAATACAGATCGTGTCCCTCCTTCAGCACCAGACTCATCTGCAGATCACTGATCTTTCCTCGTTACCCAGGTGCTCCTTGAAACTGTTGCTGCCTTTGCTCCAAAGCTTGTTGACTTAACAGTTGCTGTTGTTTCTGTAGAAACTGCACTACTTCTGGGCTTCTGAGTAGGGACTGAAAGAGAGAGAAAGTGAATTTTACTCTACAAAACTCACATATGTTAAATAGCTACCACAGTAATATTTTTCCATTACATGAATTTGCACGTTACCCACTGCTGTTGCTTAATATCACAAAACCCCTGTAAGTATAGCAGACAGGAGTAATTTATTGACATACTGGAACCAAAACAACTTTCAGTTGTGCTTCTGTTCAACAGCTGTGCTTCAATTGAGCTAATTTCTACATTTCTCACTGCAGATTGCTCAAAATCAGTTTAATAAATGAATAAAATATTGTAATCCTGCAGCAAAGCTCATGTGCCTGTTGGAGTTCAAGCATCAGGACTATGCCCACAGCACATATTTCAGTTTTAGGCAGTCTTGTGAGGAGCAAGGAGTTGGACTCAATGATCCTTGTGGGTCCTTTTCAGGTCAAGATACTCTACGGTCCACAATTTTCCGACGTTTCAAAACAGCAGTCCATCCACAGGGAATGACTTAAAAAACTCCTCTGCATTCAATCAAAAGACAAAAGTATCTAAAAGTATTTGCATTTGGCTCCTGGCTTGAATAGTTGCAGTCTGTAATCCAACTCTGGTTGTTCACTCTCATTCCTGCATGGTGGCAGCACAAGTGATTGTAAGGTAAAATGGTATATCAGGTTGGGAATTGATTCCTTCCAAAAATTAATACAGGAAAAGGGTTATTTTTCAGCTGAATGAATTCCCTAGATGCTTGCTCATTATCCATGGTTACTTCAATGATAAAATCAAAGAGGTACTGCAAGTCAGAGGAGAAAGAGAGAAGCAAGAAACAGATCAAGGACAATCTGAATTTCAGGAATATTGGAAGGAATCCTGAGTTCTTAAAGAGCCTTGACATAATTAGTGCAAAAGCTCTGAAAATCTATTAAAAGAGCTTCTGGTTGCTGTACTCCAATAAAAAAATAATGTTTCATTCATAAGATACCTTTCAAATTTAATTAAAAGCCACATCAATAAAACAGCCAGGAAAGGGGACAGCAAGCCAGTAAGGGGGGACATGAAGAACAAGAGATAATATGAAAACTACTTTGTAGTTCATTACTTGTTTTCCTCACAAAAACTGAAAAGGTATGAATACTCCTCTGAATTTCAGACACAATCACTAAAAAAGTTCTATCATTGAGAAAGAATTATCAAGAAATACATCTAGGTAGTTGTATACCTAAGACTGACATGATGTTTCTTTTAAGGCTTTCCAAATTTCTGAACAAGCACTACAGCACTATAATGAGGATTGTTAAATTGCGTTAATTGCACAGGTAACAGAGGAAGACAAACAATCCCAATAGCTTTTAAAGAATAGGGATTGCAAACACATACAACAAAGAAAGTTGTAGTGAAGAAGCTGAACAAACTGTAGGTACTGCATGATTTCCCTGCACTGGGCTTAACTTGTTAAAGGAGGAACCAGTGTTCAAAAAACTTGCAAGACACACCATTTACGCAGTCTGCAAGTGTTATAAATCACACTGTTTGCTTAGAGTTTGCTTTATTAAGACACATACACACAACTTTGAGCTTGATATGATACGTCTACAACTTCTAAAACACACCATAGTAAAGCTTACATCAGACCTAAAGTCCATCCATTGTTCTACCTAAGGCTTTGGTTGAACAAGCTAAAACCATCTCTATTATACTGTAGGCACTATTTACCCTAAAGAAACCACCACATCTGTTACTACCAAAACTTCAGATCATTAAATTCAGTCATCTTAGTATTCTTCACAGAGAGACTGAAGTGTACATCTCTGAAGCATGTTTCAAATCTGAAATTATGCACTTGCAGTGCATACTTATTAAACTGATTTTCTTTTTTCACAATGGTGACAGGTAAACACTGTTACATTGCCTTTACTTATTTGAATTCTTAACCTCTCAAAAACAAGACTTACCAGCCTCTTTTTATTCAATACTTGTTCTAAAAGAGTAGGTCTTGCTGGGCGGTCTCCAATGGATCCTGTTCTCTGTTTTGTGACAGACACTGAACCTTCAACACTATCCTGCACATGACAGAAAACAGAAAACAAAAAAAAAAAAATCCAGAAAAAAAGGGGAGGTCAAACTATGAACACTATGAACTCTGATACAGTTCTACACAGAAAATCCCAAGAGTAGAGAACATTTGCCTCCTTAATCTGCAGAGCAAAGTAACAGCACAGGAATGGAAATCTCTCTATTCAAGACCTGGCCTTTTCTTTCCAACTCCTTTCACTATTTCACCAGCAAGAGTGAAGCAATGCAGCTGAGTTAGTCTTCTATACTGCAAAACTGAACAGGTTACTAGGGCTAGCTAATGGCTTCAATTTATTTGACTGCATTTCTTATAAATGAAGTTAATTTACAACAGGTCAGCCTCCAACTTGCGGAAATGAATTATATTTACCATTTGTAATTGGGCAGGAATGACAATAATCCTTGTAGTACGAAAACCAAAACATACTTTAGAACACTATGATGAACTCGCCATAGCCACAGGCTTTTTTTTTTTTTCCCTCCAAGTTTATTCTATTGAGTGTACAGTCACCAGTCACCTGAATTAGACATACTAGTACAACGTGGCTCTACAATCTGCTCTAAAGAAAATATGAAAGGTTTGGGAAATCTCAACCAATGCCAAACACTATGTGTATTACATTCAAAACTTACTGATACTTCCATCTACTGGAAAGAGTTTAAAAGCAAGAAAAACAAAAAACCATCCCAGTACCTTTCACTTCTATCCTCTCCACAGAAATGAAAAATGAAACTTCTACTAGGAACTTCTACCGAAAATGGCCTCAATAAAATATCACTCTAAAAAAAGTAAGTTTAGCACTAAATACCCTGCTTCTTCCTGCAAGTTCAGGCCCTAATTTCCTTATATTCAAAGCAATCTCCACTTGCACAAACTGGGAAAAGAAAACCCACCCTCTTCCAACATGCAATAATGACTATTTTATGCTACAGATAAAAAAGTTTTAATCCATCACTAGGTGAAATGCAGCATTTTTACCCTTCTCCCATACTGTCCCCTCTCCTAAACTAGCACAAGTATTTGTGTAGACACATCATGAACTGAGCAAGATGAACTATCAGGGAAGAAAGAGAGAAGAGGGAAAGTCATGCTGGTATATAAATCTAGCATTCATTCTCCTCTTGAATAATGTGTGCAGCTTCTCTTATCTCACTGAAATGAGAAGTAGCTACTAGAATTAGAAAAGGCTTACAAAACAGCATAGATGATAATAGTGTAACTTTTTCACTGGAAACAAGCATGTCATGCCTTTTCAATGTTAGAAGGAGAAAAAACTCAGAGTAAGTATCGTAAACACAAGAGGAACTGTTCTAATGTAAACACCTGGCAAATTAGGTTGACACCAACAAGATTCAAAAACAAGGTGAGTGTTCACACCAGGTAGCAGACCTGAAAAAACCACCAGAATGTAACAGAGGCTCAGAACTTACAAGAGTTCAACAAAAACCCAAAATACTATATGGAACACTTATCAATTATAGTTACAGAATACATCAGGAAAACCTCAGCAAGTCCTTTGAGCTGAAAGAGAAGATGAGAGAATATTCCCTAGCAGCATCATGTACACGTCCCTTTTTTAAAGCACCTGCCTCATGGCATTTACGGATATATAGAAGAAGATTCTTTCGTGTGACACCCAGTATGGTTACTGTTATATTTACATGAAGAAAAATGGAAACAGGAAAGATTTTGGTGGTCAGTTTGCAGTTAGATCAGTTCCCAATAACACAACTCCAAACACAGCTGTGATGACATAAAAGGGTTGCTTTTAGCAGGAGCTCCAGGTAAGATATTTTTTTTCTCCTGACAATCACTGTTTTAGACCTGCCCCTTTGAGCACAAACCACTCAGCGCCTTCAAGAGTAAAACTATTTCCCTTTTTCTGTCTCATCTAAATACAAGATCTGAAACACTAACTGTACAAGCAACCATCAGAGAAGTGTGAGGTCCTAGTTGAGTCACAAACTGTAGGATTTAAAAAGTTGAACGTTACCATCAGTTTTCCCACTGACAGTATTTCCCCATTCAAACAATACCTATAAGCTTATGCAGATTACGTATGAACTAGCAGTCATACTGGCAGGTCGAAATATTTACCTGCCATTTAATAGAAAAGTAACAACCAAAAAGCATCCTGAAGAACCTACACAACTGATTTTTGTACACCTGATACCCAACAGCCTTTGGGACTCTAAAATCCCACACTTTAGCGCCAGCTGAGAAACAAGTCTGACATCTCTCTTGGAACTATACTTTCCTACCACGGGAAAAAAAGCCACGCTGCAAGCAGAGCATCTTCTAGCGATATTGCTTTTCTAGGAATCTGGTATACCTGTAAGTTTCTACAATTTACGTCAGAACTGAAAACAAACGGAGTTTGCTCTGGCAAACAGAAAGAAGAACGAGCTGCAGGACGCCCAAAACTTCTTCCTTTTCCTCCGGCCGTCTGACAGATCCCTACAGACCCCCAGGAAGCCCCAGCTCCGAGGGACCACGCGGCACCCGAGGGTGGCCTGGCCGAGGCCCCGCCGCCCCCCGCCTCACCTCGGCCCGCGGGCCGCCCCCCGCGGCCGCCGCCCCGCCGCCCCCCAGGGCCTGGTCGCTCTTCTTGCGCTTGTACTTGTCCTTGTAGATCTTGTTGCGGTGCCGCTTGCACATCCAGGGCTTGCGCTGCTTCACCACCTGCGTGGTGGTCTCGCTGCAGCCCTCGTACGTGCAGCTCTTGCACTCGCCGCCCGCCGCCGCCTCGCCGCCCGCAGCCCCCGGCACCGCCGCCTCCTCCTCCTCTAGCTCCTCCAGGCTGGCCGTGCTCTCGCCGCCCGCCGCCTCGACCTCCTCCTCCCCCACCTCGACCTCGCCGGCGGCCCCCAGCTCGTAGAACACCATGAGACCGCCGCTAGCGGAGGGCGGCAGCTGCGGGTCGGCGTTCGGCTGCAGCACCACCCCCGCCGCCCCGGCCGCCGCCTCCTCGCCGCCGCCCGGCTGCATCACGAGCAGCGTCAGCTGCTGCTGCGGCGGCGACGAGGAGGAGGAGGAAGAGGCGGAGGAGGCGGGAGCGGCGGCGGGGCTGCCCTGCAGGGCGGCGGTGCCCGGCCCGGCCCGGCCGGTCCCTGAGCGCGCCTCTCGCGCGCAGCTCGCGCGCCTCCGCCGCACTGCCCGCGCGCAGGCGCCGCGCGCACGGCGCACGCGTCCCGGCCGCGCTCAGGGGCGGGGCCCCGGTAATGGCAGCACCGCCCCCAGGGGGTTGTGGGGGAGTTTGCTTCGGGGCAGTGGCGGCCCCGGTGGTCAGGAGTTCTTGCGGCCGTGTCAGAGCCGCCAGTGTGCTTTGGCCCTGGGTGGTAGATCGACCGCTCGTGGTCGAAAGGAGCGATGGAAGTCGGAGGGTCTGCAAGGAATCAGAAAGTTATATTAGTATACCGCGCGCTTGGCGTGGGAATTGGTTTGTTAGCCCGTGAGCTACTGTGTAAGCACGGCAGTGGGTTTGGATACAGGGGCAGGGTGAAAGGAAAGAGCGAAAAGATGAATTAGAGGGGGTGAGGGGTTAGAGAGAGGAAGAGAATATTAAGAAAGGAGAGAAAAGAGAAAAAAGAGGTGCTGCCCAAGTTTGGAGGGGGGTACCTTTTCATGGACAGGTTTCTCGCTTTCTCTGCAAATTAATTATCGCGCACCGTCTGCTCTTTCAGATCTTTTGGGAAATAGCTCAGGGAGCTTTGTGAAAAACGACAATCATTTGTTTTTAAAATTTTAAAAGTTTAATAGTAATAAAATGGCTATAAAAATAGCAATATAATTAGAGTAATAAAAATTTGGACAATTAGGATTAGGACAATATGAGACAATAAAAACAAGAGTTACGGACGGTCCGGGTACCTCTTTTTGGGCAAAATAAGCCCGAAAAAGGACACATGTTAACAGAGAATTAACCCTTAAAAACGATAGCCTGTTGCATGTTCATACACCTCATACTTGATGCATAAATTCCATTCAAAGGATTCTGTCTGGTCAGTGTCAACTTCTCCCTCTAAATCCCTGACGGCGTTTTCAGGCTGAGCGAGGCGAGAAGAATTCGATAAGAGAGCAATAAATTCTTCTCTGAAAGATTTAGGTGTCCTGTGGCTGCTATCTGGTGCGAGTCCTCTCTTTAAAAAAAGTATCTTACACAGCATAGTTTCTATTTTAACATTATGTTATAACCTAAAACTATATTTAACACACTACTTAAGAAAATTAATACAGCATAACTTTCTAACAAAACACACATATAATATTCATTTTAATATTTGCGAAGAGCCAGTCATAAAATACGCATTTTTCACAGCTTCAAGGAACTTTGATGGTCTTGATCTCCTCCCACAGCCCATGCCCACATCTTGCCCTCATTCCCATGCTTGTGTGATACTGCTCATCTCCAGGAACTACACAAGGCTGTTAGTCGAGGAAAAGTGCCACCCTCCCTCCGCCTGGCCTCCGTCTCCAGCCACGTCTTGTTCTTTCTTACAGAGCATTAGCATCAGCAATCCTCGTCTGTTAGTGTAAATAACCCTTGGTTGGCTCCATTGCTATTCAGCTATCGGTTTTGAGACATACACATAATCCCATCATCTTCTGGGAGTCTATGCCTGGTCAGCCTGCTCAGCCTCCTGTCCTGCTGTGGTCTTGTGATGGCTGCCTAGACCCAAGCTTTCCTGCTGCTGATCTTCACAAGTGCTGTCTCTAGGCTGTACTTGTATCCTTGCTCTTCATCCACTCTCACTTGAGAGTGCAGATACAGGGATGCAGTTTGGCTTCTCCCACTTAGCCTTTTTGTTGCCTCTAGTGACAGCCCATGCGGCTGTCAGCATGCTGCTCCTTGCCCTTTCTTCCTTTGGATATACATTCTCTCCTTGGGTTACTTGTGCATGGCTGCAGAGAAGTCCCACTGACTTCCATCTCCTTGATCACCTGCTGTTGGCCCTTCTTTATTTGTCTTACTTCCTTACTTTCCGTGGGTTCTTGCCTTTCTCATTGCACACAGCAGTTCATCCCATATTAAAGAACGCTACTCTCCCTGGCAATTACTGCAGCTCTCTTTTCCTGTCACTAAGATAAATGATTATGCTGTTCGCAGTTGTAGCCATTCTGTTTCACCCTCAATCTTGTCATAATACATTTCTCTCTCATTTGTCAAAATAGTTAATGATGGTGTAGTCCTTGAAAAATTGCAGTGAACTGAGTAACTCTGTCCTCATTGCCTCTCACCAAGCAGTCATGGGCGAGATGACCTCCAGATCCAGGGTTTCAAAAGGAATTACAGACTATATTTGTCAGTGAAGACCTACGTTCCCCACATCTGCTTCAGTGTCTTTCATCTCTGTTACACCCATGCTAGGACAACTTGCCAGAAGTTTTCTTTAGGACTCAGCCTTGAATTGTGTCAATGATGAAAAATACAGAAATTACATGTAGCCATGTCTTCCTCCTGCTTCTTAACTAATTTGATGTCATCACAAAATATTTGGGGTTTTTTTCACATTATAGGACTCTTGAAATAATTTTAGTTTATTTCTTATGCTTTGAATGCATCTTGAAAGAATGTCTTCCTAAAATTCCAAGTTCTCCTGACATTAATTAAAATAAAAATCCAGAGTAATAATGAATCAAATCACATTTTTCTCCAGCCATACTCCCTGCATGTTTCCACATGATAACTAATTAAAAGAAATAGGAAACTGATAACCTTTAAATTCTAGGGAGAGTTGTTTGGGCCCTTCATCCTTATGTGAAGCCCCACTGAGA
The DNA here is from genome assembly GCF_022539315.1 of Serinus canaria. NCBI lineage: Eukaryota > Metazoa > Chordata > Aves > Passeriformes > Fringillidae > Serinus > Serinus canaria. Next base: position 49,521,295 of record NC_066313.1, on the reverse strand, counting down.
CAGCAGGGTTTGGCATGGGCCAGTCTGACCAGCAGACCAAAGCAGTTAAAGACTACATGAGAAAATTATTCATGGAGTTAAGGTTTCCAACCAAATGCTCTGCTGAAAACTCCCTCTCTTGTAGCATAAGTGGAATTCTACCTTAGACACTGGTAACACTTGGGGATTTCCAGGCAGACTATGCCTGGAAGCACACTTCAATTCCGTGGTTCTCATTTTCTCTTTTGAAGAAAAAAGAGCAACAAAAAGCCACGGATAACTAACAGTGCATTACAAAGATATTGAAGGGGTTAATTAATTAACAAATTGATCTGATATTTACTGAGTCTCTTACTGTACTGGAATGCAAAGTGTTACCAATTTTTTTAACCCAGAACCTTGTAATCTGCTTGTTTGAGGGCACAGAAACATACACAGGTAGTAAATTAGTGACAGCTAACAAAGCAAGTTCTTCTTAAAAAACTGCCACTGGTGTTCTCTTCTTCTTTTCTGCCTGGTTTGCTCAGAAAAGAGAAACACTCCAGTGGAAAAGAAATCAAAAAAATAGTTGTTTCCTTGGGCTGCACTTCTGAAAATATGTCTGCTGGAGAAGGAATGTCATGTTTGAAAAATTTTATCACCAGTCCATCATTGCTATCCAGTCAGGTACAGTCATATCGTGTTTTGTATTCCCAGGTGCAATTAAAAGGAGAGGACAAATACAATTATTGAAATGTAAGAAGTTCATTTACTGAAATGTAATAAGTTCATTTGTTCTCAGGCTAACATCTCTTAATAAATGTTTAAATAGATTCTCTTATTTTTTTGCTGTCTCTTCTTTTATGTTTATGATAGTTCATTTTAATGTTCTAGATTTCTGTGCTAGTTCTTACCATCCATTTCTTACTTGTCTTGGAAACAACATGCTTTAAAAAACAGATACCAGTTAAGATTCATAAAGGCAATAATCATTGAAGAAGCTGATTTGTCCTGCTTACAAACCAAGATAGTACTAATGATTATAGCTGAAGTAATATTTTCAAATTGTTAAAGTTGCTTTAGCAGTCTTCCAAAGAGATTATATGAATTTTGTTCACTTGATATCTGTCTGTGTGTCTATCTATCTATCACACAAAAATGCATTTGCCTTTATCATGTGCTGTAAGAGCACAGGCCATACTAAGAACTTCTGTGAGACATGGGACCCTGAAATTCTTACATCCAGTGTTGTGATATCCCTGCAAATATAATCTAAATGCAAAGTGTCTTGTAACCTTATTGCTATTGGTTATTTGTGCTAAAATTAACAGCTTGAGTCAAGGAGAGCATTTGGGTTTTTAAAACAGAAATGAATGGAACTTGAAAGATAACCAGGAATGAATGAAGACTGCTGGAGGAAGCTGAGAAGTAATAGTTTTTAAAATACATCTCTTTAGAAACACATTGTTTGATTGAGGGAATCCAAATGCAAGTATATAATCAAGAGAGATTTTTCTGCTTTGTTGTACCTTGTACTGCTTAGCCAACTCCCCCTTTATTCTTCCTCCTTGCTCTTGGTGTTCAAGCCAAATTGAACAGTGATACAGCCATGGAAAGATTCAAAAGCTCAGCAGTCTGAAAACAAATCTGCCCTCAAAGGAAGGTGATGTGCAGAGTGATCAATGTGCTCACTGATTCAATACCCAGGTGCCAATGAGTGCAGGAATCTTACCACAAATAGCAAAGCAAAGGAGTTTAAGCTACTGTAATCAGTCTGTTAAAGCTTGTTTTTCAGGTAAATGTACAAAAATTTGATGCCAAATTCATCAAATCTGATAAACATCTCTCTTTGCACTGTTCAAGTATACAAAATGAGGGTATTCAGAAACTCATTAAGCTTTATGAATTACAGACAAATTTATTTTTTGCAATCATAGAAATAAAAAACCGAACTAAATGGAAGTTTAGTTTGCATTATGATATGTATTCTGGTTTTAGTATATGTGTTACAAAAAAGGCCATTAGAAAGAGGTTTCTTTCCCCATGCCCTTCTCATTTTGCATGGTTACCTTTGTCCCGTGACAACAGATAAATTAAATAGGTATGCTGAAAGAAAATCTCCCCTTTCATATATTTACACATAATTAGACATAAGTAAATCAGCTTTTTAATAAAATTAAGATTTACACAAGATAGTAAATTTTTTAAACAAAATTTTTAATAAAATTATGATTTACAAGATAGTAAAACCAATCAAAACCAGACATGAATAAAAATGTGCAGGACAGGCATTAGACTATACCTCAAACCTCACACTGAACAGTTATTAGCCCCTGTTCTCTCCACAGCTTTAGTTACTGGAACACTACTAATTTTCAAGTGTTTCTTTGATGTTCTTTTAAATTTCTGAAGTAAAACTTAACTGCAGGCCATTTTGTTAGTCTAGGTGATTTCCATTTGCAGTGAATGGATCATGTTTACTGCTTTTGGCCACTGGGTAGGATCAGTGTCATTCTGGATGTTGTCCCCCATGCAGAGCCAGCATCCTTGGACATGTCCAGAACTGTCTCCTAGTCTATGTGAGTTGTTATATATGCCTTTGTGGTATGGAACAGTGAGTACCTTGGCAGAAGTCAGCATTGCTAATTCTAATTATTACTGTTTCACAGGTTGATTCCCTCTCATTCTAAATAATTGAATTCAGGCCTACTTTAAAATAATTTTTCTCTCCTTATAGCCAAAAAACAATGAATAACAGAAAATTGCTTACTGTAAAATAAGTAGGTATAGTCACTATGGTTAATAAAGCAGTAAATATAAAACATGGGATACATTTGCAAAAATGAAAAAAGGAAGGCAGTGAGCTGAGTTTTAGACTATGGAACATTGTCCTTCAGTAGAAGTAGGGAGAGCCTTGCTTATTAAGAAAGTTAAAACTAGATGGAAGCAAAGCTCTAGATAAGGGAAGCAATCCTCTCCTGGCAGGGAAATACGTGATTAGCTGCTCTGTCCATTGCCAGCGACTGTGGCTGCCAAATACAAGCAGCTCATACCTGTGTCTGAACGTCAGCATCTTTTCCTTCTTATCTTGTAACAACTGATAACATTGATCATGTGTTCTTCATGCTGACATTCATAGAATCACAGAACAGTTTGTGTTGGAAGGGACCTTACAGATAATCATAATCATCATGTCAGGGAAGCTCTAACTTCCCTGCCATGGACAGACACCTTCCTCTAGGCCAGGTTGCTCAAAACCCCATGCAGCTTTGGCCTTTAATGCTTCCAGGGACAGGGCATCCACAAGTTCTCTGGGCAGCCTGTGCCAGAATCTCACCACCTTTATGTTGGGAACCCCAGAGCTGGATGTAACACTTTAGGTGGGGTCCCACAAGAGTGGAGTAGAAGGGCAGAATTCCCTCCCTTGACCTGATGGCCAACCCCCTTTTGGTGCAACCCAGGATATGATTGACTTTCTGTGAGTAAACGCTGCCAGTCCTGTTGAGCTTCTCACCAGGGACTCTGTTTCATGATCTAAGGGAGTTACACCATGGGGTCACTCAACAACTTATTCAAAGGTTGTATTTTGTGAATAATATATCACTTTAATCAAGCAGTGAAGTATCTTCTGTATAGTTGTCACAAGTATGTTTTGCATGTCATTTCAAGCAAAAGTTAGAATATTTATTTCTGGCATAGTTATTTGGACAGCAAAATTTATATTTTCTCACATTTCTCACATATAAGTGTAATCAAAGGTGTCTAGTTTTTCTGGAAGATGTATTTCACACTTGAGAATCGCCTTAGTGAAAAGGGTGCCTCTAACCTATTAACAGGAACTTCTTTCTTGAACTGGAGCTATTTTTGCACACTTCTCTGGCATTTTGTTGAAGCTGTGAAATAGCAACTTTGTCCCTTCTTTTTCCCAGTCATGGAGGCTTTTCTGTTTTGTTTTTCAATATCAAGGTGGGGGGGTGTTATTTGATTTGCTCTGTTTAAGTGACAGTTCTTTAAAGAGCAAGAGAATCAGAATCACTTTGGCTTCTTTATACTGCAGTGATGTTGGGGGTACCCACAAAGGGAAGGGCAGAGACATACAGTGTTCCTGGCTCAGGAAAGTCAAGATGCCCTGGTTTATGAAATTGCATAGTAACAACTGTCAGTAATTAAGATTTGTTGGCTCCTCATTTATATGCTTTCCTAGCCCACTCTTTTTTTCCTTTACAGAAAGTCAGGGAGAAAGGAGCCCAGTTCATGGAATGTAAAAGCTTTTGTTGTATTCTGCTCAATGACTTATACCTGTTCTCTTTCAAATTCTTGGCAAATACAGGTACAAAGGAAGTTCATATCTAGGGACTTTATTATGATCAGATTCATACTATCAGAGACTGAAAGCAATTAATTTTTGCACAATAGAAGGGAAGGAGTTATCACTGTACAGGACTGAAGCATGGCTTGATCCTCAGTAAATGGTGTATCTGTGCCTAAGAAGCTGTTTATTCTCTCCTTTCTCAGACTGACATTACAAGACTTTATTTATGTACAGGAATAACCTTTTCTAGACAAGTGTGCTGTCTGTGTGCCATGTTCATACAGCTATTCTGCCTTTCATCTTGGCAAACAAGAGCATGTTTGTCTGAATGCTGGCCCTGAAGCATCCATGATCAACAGCCTGTTCCAATGCCCTTGGGGACCCAGCTGTTTTCAAAGCCATTCTATTAAAGATGGATGTTTAAACAGTTTAATTTTGGAGGAGTCAGGACCCAGACTTCCAACTACATCAAGCTGGTTCCAAGTAAAGGAGCCTGAAACCAGTTTTCAGGAAGCTCAAAAGCGATTTATTAAGGGGCCATTAACACATGCCTTAGTCATTAGCTTATATCTTCTAATTACAATTGCCTTTATCCTTTTTCTCTTGCAGAGATCTAGGGACAGTTCCTTGGTTAGTTACGAGATGCCCTGGGACTGCTACTTCACATGAAACATTTTTCTTAAACATTTAATTTCTTGGTCCTGTCATGCATCATCACCTCAAGCATTCATATTGATCTACAGTCATTTTGGCATTTGCAGTACATATATTGTACATATATTGAGATACATAAACACACACACACACACACATACATATATATATATATATATACATAAATAAATAAATATATATATATATATATGCATGTATTTCTGGAGGCGTGTCACACCCTTGTACTTAAGCATCAAAATTTCTGGGCAAAAGAGCTCTTCCATGTATTTTTACAGAAGGTTTTTGTGTAACCCCAAAGTCCCTGGTGTCACCATTTGGCTGAGGCACATCTGTTTCTGCATAATTTTTTATGCGTTCCTGCCAGAAGGATAAATGTTGTAATCCACAGGCTGAACTTCTCCCAGTTGGGGTCAATGGCTAGTATTATTCAGGAGACACTTGGACCTTGTCCAGATCCTGGTTATTGTTTTAGAAGTAGCTACTGGCATACAGAAAAATGGAAGTTAGTTTTTTCTCTGCAGGCTTAATCGTTGTGCTGAGAAACTACTGGTTGCATATTCTGGTACAGGAATGTTAGTGAAGATCCTTTTGTACATCGGAGATGGCCAACTTCAGATACAGAATTTTTCCAAGAAGAGGCAGATGTTCACGGAGCTTTGTAAAGGAGTTGCATGCAGAGGAGACAATCTCCTTAAAGAGACGGGCACAATTTTCCCCTTTGAACTATGCCAACCTGACTGCTGCAGATTTTCTCTAATTCTGTTCAGTACTGGAAAATCAAAGTGTTGGGGCTGCAGCAATGGAGTTCTCTGTAATGTTTTTTTGAGTTGACAATAGGTAATAAAGATTATGAATTCTACAGAGTAACTTGTAGAAAAGTAGGATTACTCACTTCCCAAGGGCCACAAGTAATGTCCTAGAGGAGAAAATGTTGAGTCTGCAAGTCTGCCTTAGAAAGCAGAGAGATCCATGGATAACTGTGTGGGAAACATGGGAAAAGTGCTGAGGGTTCTTGGCATATTAAATATTGAGAGAAGTAAGGACAAGTCCTCCATGAGGACTTTGTATGTGTAATTGTGAAGTTGGTTTTATGTTCTAAATAAATGGCAACTTGTAGGCTTATGGAATTGTTAGCATTCAACATCTTTTTTGGTGTATTATGAATGTCTCATAGTGATCTGTACCACACAATCTATTGAAAAGTGTTTGGAAGAGAAAAGTGTGCAACCTAGAAATTTCTGTCCTCCGCTCTCAATTTCCTAGACTTGTGCATCCTATATAGAGCTGGGCATTTAAACTATTGAAAGAAGAGTAGGAAGCATAAAATGCAATTTCAATATTCTCAAACCATTAAAACATTTTATTTAGTTCCCCATATATTGACATGAGGATAATTATGACTTATCCTCTTTTCAACAGACTATTTTACATAAAAAATTGTCACTACTTCTAAATGTTCCTTTTTGTATTGCAACTGTTGAATGATTCTTTGTAATAAAGAAAATGGTTTCCATGGTATTATTGTCTTATTATAAATTACTTGTCATACAACAGCTTAGTGAAGACAGTCTTATTCCAAGTAATTTTTAAAAGTTGATTAAGAACCAGGTAATTCCTGCTCAACTGCTTTTTCTCAATAAAGAATTATAATTCATGCTTAGAAATGTGTCAAAGTCTGAAAACTGTAAATTCATTCCTTTTTGCTTCTCTTTGGCACTGTCACTTGATCAAGAGTTTTCTCTTTTTTTTCATACTGAAATGAGGAGGACCAGTAGTTTTGGACCAGTGCTCTGAGGATAAAACTAATTGACATTCTGCAGTGTAAGGAGTACACAGATGCAGATTTTGGACTTGATTAGTGGTGGTGAAAATGCCAGTGCTGTGTTTTATATAACAAACACAAGTTGGAAGTTTAAATCATTGTGCTTCCCTGAAACTGCCTGTATTTCAAAAGATTTTTAGATGCAGAGAATCTAGATGTTATGTTCTGCCCTTTTTTCTCTTTTAAATAGGCGCTGCTGATTTGATTGTTTTCAAAACGGAATGAATAAAGTGAGTATATGTCTACATATACTTGTTCACTGCCTAGTGTGAGGAATGGCTAATTGCAAAATCCAGCTCTGATTTAAAGCCTTAACAGCCACACTGAAATCAGTAAGAGCAAAGCCAACCCTGACAATTCCCACACAATTGTACAAATACCACTCAAAGCAGAATTTGGACCTAAAGCCCTTTAATTGTTGACAATTCTTCTACACCTCAAGCCTTACTCTCAGGGAAATCACAATACCTTTAATTACTCAGGCAATGTCTGGAAGATCCATCTTTCTTGTGGGAAAAAAAAAAAGTATAAAACAAAAATAAGTCACCACTCCTGACTGCAGTGGGATCCCCACAGGCTGACAGCTCATCTCACTTTGTTTAGGCCTCCTAGTTTCCCCATGACCTGGATCTCTTGTTACAAGGGTAGGTGTGTCAGATGTTTGCAATTACATGACCAATTGCAACTGAGTTTGGCCTATTTCCACGGGCAAGTCAAGTATCAGACTTGAGCTTGCATATCCTTAATTTCTTGGTAGCTTGCTGACAGGCCAGACAGCCAGCATGTCTTCGTGTATATTAATGTAATCCACGAGAACTGCTCTTTAACCCACATGTAGCCTTGTTGGTCTTATCTGCTTCTTTACTCCCACATAATAAAGTGATTGTACTCTAAGTAATGGTCTTTCAGGCATGTCCTAGTCAGGCAAATCAACACTTTTGATCTTTTAACAGTTTATAACAAATACATCGTCCTATTACATTAAAGGCATAGAATAGCAAGGGAAGGTTTAGACTGCCAGTGCTAAGGCATTATTACACCTTCTAACAATTAGATTTAATTTACTTACATGCAGGATGCTAAGTGACAGATTATGATAAAGAAAAATTAATCACAGAGTAGAAAATCAGGGAGCCAGTAATCAAGACTAATTGCAGTCACTGTGGAAAAAAAATCACCATAAACAGTAATTATAAAAACATATGCTACTCATAAGGATGCACATCACGGATATAGGAGTTAACTTTAAAACAGAAAATAATTGAGCAAAATAGTTTAGGAAAAAAATCAAAAATAGTCGATTTAAAAGAAAATTTTATTAGATGGCTAAAAGAATTCCAATCTATCAGAAGGGACATTTTTGTCTTAGAGCCAATCTTGGCCTGATGCCTCGGGTTTTAGGGTTTATATTTTTCAGGTTCTGTGCTGCTTTAGTGTGTGGGTCTGGCCCTCATATTAAAGGATAGTAAGCTCTTTTCACAGAGTAGGTAGACAAAACAATTCCTTCTCCAGCTGGTGAGCCAAGGACAGCCAGTGCAGATCTCAGGCCCAAGAGCATAAACAGCAGTGGACTGAAGAGAGAAAGACAAGAAGGATGAGACTTCATGGACTATAGCTGTAACTGGACAATTAAATCCAATATGCTAAAGGACCAGAACTTATAAAAGGGAGAGACCCAGTGACCGGTCGCGCGTTTTGTGACCATTTTGGGTTCACCTAGGGTGTGGCCCTGGCTGGGCTCTTGTGCTGCCCAAGGAGTATCCATTGAGTCCTCCTAATAAAAACCTGCTTTATTCTTTAGCTCCATCTAGTTAGTCTCTGTTCTAGGCCAGCCTTCACAAGGCATCAAGCCCAGTAATGATGCCAGGTCAGGCCTTGTGAATATTAAATTATACGTAATGAAAAATGGGTAAGGAGGCATATATGAACGTGAAATATAGAAAAATGTTGGCATCACACAGAACTAATGAAAAGCTGAAGATTTTTAGAAAATGTGTTCTTCCTAGGCCTCCTGTTAAATGGAGATGATAACATTTTTATGAAGGAAAAAAATAGAGGCTTGATAAATATTTCTGTTAATTCATTGAAAATATACCATGCTTTTTTCTATCATAAGAGAAAATTAAAAGTGTTTTCCAGTTCTCTAGCAACTTAGGGCAATATTGAATATCTGCAAACAAAAAATTAAAAAAAATTTGAAGTTCACTCAAAAACCCCCCAAAGACCTGACATGCGATACAATATCAATATAAGTAGGTTTTTGAAGAGAAAGTAATAGTAAATGAATTAATTAAGTTGAATTAAATAGGGAAAACCTCTGGAGGAAAAAAAACAAAACAAAACAAAAACCAATCAACCAACCAAAAAAACCCCTACCATTTTCTGGAAACTAAAGTCATACAGATTCAAATAGGACATAAGGTGCAAATTTTTAAGAGTGAATGTGATTAATGGCTCGATTAAGCTAATAAAACAGTGGTAGATACTCCAGCTTTCTGTGTTTTGGATTCACACCTAGCTAAATTGCTGGAAAATGTGTTTAGTCAAACACAAGGTAGCACAATAAAAGGGGAGCTGTGTGATACATCTGTGAAATGGCCTGTGAAATACTGGAGATTCAAATCACATGATCAAATACTCGCTTCTCATGGTAAACTCTGTAAACCTCTTTCCGTCAGCTATAGGCACCATCAATTTTACTTTTGATAGTGATGAAGTTATTAATATCAAAAGATTATAGATCTTAGTCATACTAGCTAGAACAGGTTATAAAACTGCTATTTAAATATGTTGGTCAAACCAAATCTAGTGGGAAAATGTCCTGCAGAGATTTCTTTTCCTTTCACTCCATTCTTGGAAAGAAACATTCCTCTCTTACGTAAAGTCATGTTTCCAGCAAAGAAGAAACTTATCTTCTTTTCCAACTCTTCCCTTATATTGCCTCTGTAGTTGTTCCCTGTACTCACTCACAGGAATTCCCTGCAGCAGGACAATGGTCAGCACCTCTACCTGTGCTGTGCTTGTTTCTAGAACATTGAGGGAAGCAGAGATGGGATGTTGACAGCTGGGTATTTCCTCAGCTGTAGAGACAGGCTCAGTGGCTTTGTGGCAGTCATTCTCTTCTGTACAACTACTGGGGCTTTCCACAAGGTTTTTAAATTTCTTAACATTGGACAGCAGTTTGGGAATTTGTATCTGCTCTTTTATGAATTAGATGGAGCAAAGCATGGCTCATGCAAAACTTCAATTCAGATAATGGTTCTACTTCACATTTCAAAATAGGCCCAGCAAAGAAAGACCTGGTAGCTTTGCATACAACCAATTATATATCTGAAATGGTCCAACCTGAACGATCTTACAAAGAGGAACATTTTCTTACAGAGAAGTTGCTGCTGTAGTGGCTGTCCAGCAGGCTGAGATCACAGCAATACAGTCAGATGAGAGACAGGTTTTGCAGATTATGTGGGAACAATAGAAGAAACAGGCAAGAATTTCTGTCTCCGTCTTTCCAAAGATCCAGGCAACCCCATGATGATGCTAGCTCTGGCAGTCCTCACCATGAAAGGACAAAGCAACCTTACAGCAAAGATCCCTGTCTGAAGCTTTTTGTACTTTGAGTTCCATTCTCTCCTAAAACTGCCTTTCTTCTTGCTCTTTCCATGTGTATGCCAATAGACAAACTTCCCAGCAGAAAGGCTTGGCTGAGGGGTTTATAGCTGGCAGAAATCAGGAAGTGTAATGTACATTGACACAATTCTCTGTACCATGCAGAGTGTCATTTCTACTTTTCTAGAGCCATTCTGTGACTTCTGGCCCAGGGAAAAGAAATTGGACAAAATTCTACTTCTGAATTTTCTTGTCCTGGGTTTTCCCATTAAAGGTTTTGTATGATAGCTAATTATTTTCTAGTCCCACTGTCTGAAAACAGTCCATACTGATATCCATCTAAAGAAATTAATATGTTCCAAAATTAAAGATTAAAAGCTTCTAGCTTGAGGAAAACTGGTTTTGCAGTTTGATCTGTGAATGTTTGAGGTTATTTGCAGAAAAGACACCTGTACTTCACAGAGAAGAGAGAGGGAGGAGTGGAGAGGGATGAGGTATGATCCATCAAGAAAAAATTCTTGAAAAGAAAATGTGTTAGGTTCCTATTCTCATGTGGGTATGGTATGTTTTACCTACTGGATCCTGTTCTGTCTGGTACGTACCCAGAAATTGCTGTGACACAGAGACTGTCTCTGCCATTTGCCATGCTGCGCCTACCAAAAGTCCCAGAATCATCAACTGACACTGCCAAGAATCATCACAAGAAAATGGCATGAGCTAAAATTGTCTCTGTAAGCTAAAAGCCTGTTAAACAGTCTAAATAAGTTAATACAGGTGAAAACCCCTTTGTTAAATGCCTGAATGAAAAAAAAAATCTAAGAAATCAACCCTTCTCACCGGTCTCAAAACACAATAATAAAAGAATCAATTAGATAAATGAAAATGTGATAATAAGAAGGAACCAGTGCTCTCCTGCTGAGTAGAGTTTGCTTCTCTCAGAGATTGTGGTGTCAGGAAGCAAACTACAGTGCACTAAGGAAGGAGGCAATTTCCGTCCCCCCCTCATTCTTGCAAAGTCTAGAGAGCTGTTACTGAAATAGCAAAATCTAATCTTGACTAGAAATTAACTTATCTTATTTATTCAAAGCTAAGGGATTTAGATTTGTCTTCAGACAACTTCATGGGATTCTCCAGTGAATGAAAATGTTCCAAATTTCCCAAGAAAGAGATGACTGATATTGTGAGTGCCACATGATTCTGGTGGAGCTGTGATAGGTTAGTTTGGTCAGTCTAAATGTAGAATGGTATGTGAACAAATGAATGTACTTTTAAACTTCTACTTTTCCATTTTCTGCACAACAGGTCTGCTCCATAGATAAGGCTCAAGAACTAGGAGTGTCCCTTTAGCATCAGCATCTCTGAATGGCTTCAGTAAATCAAGCTGAACCTGGTACTGAAAATGTTATGGATCACCCATACCTAGTTTTTTATTTAGTCCTCTCTCCTTTAGCATCTTTATCCTATTTTGGTCATTCTCAAAACCATTCTTTTTTTCAAATGAAAAAACTTTTCCTGGTTTTCTATGAGTGCTATAAAAGTCTCTCTAAATCTCGGATAGCACAACCATGGCACTTCTGGTTTTGCTGTCATTTAGTTGATGCTGTCTCTTTTCTTTACATATTCATTTTCTTGTTTTCCTGATTAAAATTCTGCCTGTCATTACTCAAATTTCAAACCCTAATTACTTGTCAAAACCATGAGAATGCTAAGAAGCCTCTTCACAGTGCAGTTCTCCAAATAGTGCCCTGTGTTTGTGTTGACTCCAACCAAATCTGTATGGATAACACTGAACTAAAAGAATTACTTTAGTATTCAAAACCTTTTGCTGAATCAAAATTAAATCCATCTTGATCATTGTAATTATAAATTGTGGAAGCATTTCCTCCCAAATAAAAAGCTTGGAATGGCTGGAGGCTCCTCCTTCTGGGGTGGTAGCTAGCAGTGTCAGGGAGCAGTGGCCTCAGAAGCCAGGTCATTAAAGCTCCTTAAGGGACAGTCCTCTGTGAGAACTGTGGAGTCTTAATCTAAATCTCCTTTTGGTACAGTGAGTCTTGAAACACTGCTCAAATGCTGGCTCCCTGGAAATGTCATAGCCCTTCCAGAGAGCTGCAAATGCTGTCAAGGAGGTAATGAGGTAAATCAAAACTTTACTTCTAATAAAACCTCTCATTTAAGACAGTTCCTCAGAGGTTAGTAAGAGACATGAGTTATGAGCATATGTGTTACTTCTTTGCACCTCTAGCATCTTTGCTGCTCTTGCATTTGTTATCCCAGCATCAGTTCATTGGTGCAAGGATATAACCTAGGCTATTTTCTTATTATTTTTCTAATATTTTTCTATTGTTTTTTCTGTTTGCAAGCAAAAAGCAGCTAGTGTATCAAAAACTATTAGCACAGCAATGGCAATCAAAACAGAAAATAATATACACAGTTTGCCTCTTGGACATGTTCAGTACCGTTCTGGTTCTGTCTCAAGGGTGATGACAAAACTGGAAGAGGTACAGAGACAAGGGATAAAGACTGTCAAAGGTATGGAACTGCTATATAACAAATAGACAAGTTGAATAGACTGGCTGAGAGATAACTGTAGAAAAGTCTGTGAAAAGAAGTGGCTGGAAAAGACAACTACAAATTTTTGTTATAACCTGTTTCATCCAATACGAAAGCAAAAGACCTTCAAATAAAAGAAGCAGATGACTAGATAAAAGCAAACAAAAGAAGTGAATTTTTATACAATATTCAATCAAGCTCTGAAAAGTTTCCCTGCAGAAAGTTGTGGTGGCTACAAGTTTACATAATTCAAAGAGTGACTGGACAGTTTCATGAAAGAGAACTTCAGCCAAAATAAAATGCAAACCTGTAATGTGCAGTGGTACTGTACATAAAGGTATACAACATATGTTTAGGATATCCATTGTGTACACCACAATTGCATTAAACAATTGCATAATACAGTTCTAATAGACATAGTGACATTATCTCTGGCTCAGGAAGTCCTCAACTGATTATTTGCTGGATGATTGCCATTAGAACATTTGGAGGAAGCACTACTGTGAGTGTACTGTTCTTATTGCCTTCATCAAGTATGCTAACCGCTGTTTTCCTGGGGATTGTTGTTTTCTTCCTTTTCTTCCTCTTATTTTTCCCTCTCAAGAGAAACCTAGCCTTACTGAATTCAGTGCCACAATCTGCTCTATAAAATGTTTCACCAAATATCCCTTAACTAGGGATATTACCATCTGTTCCTGGCACCTTTGAAGTTTGGCTGCGGTGGCAGGCACAGTATTGACTAAAATGCTTCACTCCACTGGATGGTGCTTTTGTCAGTGAATGAGAGAAAAGGGAATAAAGAAGTGAGGTACTGGGGTCTGCCAGGGCCTTGTCTATCACTGCCCTTGTATTCAGAGTCTGTGATTTCCAGAAGCACCAGTCCTATTACCAGTGGTTGGATATTGGCAATTACTTATGATCCATGCTGCTGGGAAAAGGACAGTTTTTGCCAAGAGGAACAAAGCTACACTGAGGCTGAATGTGCCTCATGTGCTACCTGTGACAAACAATATAGTAATGCCTTTGTAAGGCAGAATCTTGGGCTAGTTGGATCCTCCTGACCCTTCTGGCCAATTTCATATTCTTAAATAACACGAGGAAAATATTTTTCTTGATCCTACTACAATTTCGTCTTAAGCTGACTCTTTCATAGTAACATTTCTAGGAGAATTTGTTCAGACTAATAGCTGAATATCCTAGTGAATATGAGGTTTATGAGACAAGTGTCTTGAAAAGTCTCTTGTGTTGATTTGGAAAGGGCATTGTGGTTATTGTAGACAGCAGCTTGCAGCCTGTCTGGCCATGATTCCATATCCATTTACAGCTGGATCAGCAAGGAATTGGCTTCAGACTTATGTCTGTGAACTAGACTTGAGTCCACAGCTCCAGATCCACAGCAGGAGACCTGATTGAATCCCAGGGGTCCTGCATTAGCCACAATCAGAGTAATCAATGGAGTTCACTACAGTTAAAAAAAATATAAGAGAATGTCAGAACTTTTTTTTTATTTTTTCCCAGAAGCTGGAGAGGAATCGGAATAACAAAACAACTAATGCACGAGCTGTTATGAAAGTGGTACTGGGAAATTGTGCTAAAATCGGCACTTTTGGCTTCCTAATACCTCCATCTGATACATAAAATCTTAAGAGGGAAAAACTTCCTTGCAATATTTTGCAGTTTTTTGAAGCACGCAACTAGAACGAAATTGTCACTATAATTTCTTCCATCTGCTCCCTTTGGCTACAGGTACATAACTGTCAATTCATCATACACAAAAATAAACCTGGGGCCAAATTCTCTGTTGGCATAACTCCACATAAGTCTTGGACTTGATCTTCCAATGAAGAACTGATTTGGAAAAAATCAGTGGAAAAACAAGAGAAAAATGGAAATAGCAGTACTTGACCATCTTTTCTCATAGAGCATAGAATCAGAGAGAAGATCTCAGGATACTGTTTGTAACAGATTTCTGAGACAAATACCTTCAAGAGCCAAACACCAACAAAGTACTGAAGCAGTAGGCCATTCCTGTTTTTATATGCAATAATAAATGCATGGCATCGCATCAGTAGCAGATGCTGGATGCATTGTCATGGAATTTTAATGCTTGGCCATCCCTTTTTGCAGATTGCTGTTCTTGCTATCAGAAACACATTTCATCTCTATCTATTAATCAGTCTGTGAAATGTTTTGGAATAAAAGATGGACAAGTGGACCTGATGGGGGTCGTAGTTTTTTGATGCCATATCTAATATTGATAGGTTTTAGAAGAGGAAAATGGGACCTCTGTTTTCTGATGGTCTTGAAGTCTATTGTGTTTGCCTACTGTATTATGAGAAGATTTTCTTCCACTAAAACAATTTGAAAAAGAGGTTATCATTGTTTTCAGAAAGTCTGCAGAGATCTCCAAAGCAAAGACATAAATGGAATTTGAGGTGGGACACCAATGTCACATTCCACATGGGTTACCTTAAGACCTGAAGGTCTTGAGTAAAGTCAGGTCCAACTGTGTCCACAGTAGGCAAAAGATTTTAATTTATGGTCGGTGTTGTCTCACCTGAAAAACCTAAAACATAATAGTCTGAGAGAGTTGTGCCTGTTTAGCCTGAAGAAAGCTCTGGGGAGACCTTAACACAGCCTTCCAGTACCTAATGGGAGCCTATAAAAATGTGACTTTTTACACAAGCAGATTGATAGGACAAGGGGGAACATTTTTAAAGTAAAAGAGGAGACATTTACATTAGATGTTAGGAAGAAATTCTTTACTGTGAGGATAGTGAGGCACTGGAACAGGTTGCTCAGGGAGGTTGTGGATGGCCCAGCCCTGGAAGTGTTCAAGATCAGGCCTTGAGCAGCCTGATTTAGTGAGTGGCTTCCCTGCCCATGGGGAGAGGGGTGGAACTAAGTGATGTTTAAAGTCCCTTCCAACACAAGCCATTCTATGTTTCTCTAGAA
Organism: Serinus canaria; assembly: GCF_022539315.1. Taxonomy (NCBI): domain Eukaryota; kingdom Metazoa; phylum Chordata; class Aves; order Passeriformes; family Fringillidae; genus Serinus; species Serinus canaria. The sequence continues at coordinate 49,505,417 of NC_066313.1, read as the reverse complement.
CTACATGGCAAATAATACTGGCATCCAAAAGAGCATTTCTATACACACCCTCTCCTATATCATTGACCTGTTATTATCAGTTACAGCAAGTATTAGCAGTCTCTAAGAGCCATTTGCAAGAAAGAGCAGAACATACAAAATTTCTAGAATAACCATTCTGTGTCCAACTCCTGGTATTGGAATTACAAGTGTATACAGTAAACTGCAGATTCCTGTTTGGCTTATACCACCTGATTCTCCTGCATGATAATGTGGATATGTACATATTTCTGAATGGCCTATGCTGGTTAGGCTCTGCCATCAAGTGAAAGGATGAGAGAAAATGACCTTAAGTTGTACCAGAGGAGGTTCATACAAAATATTAGAATTTTTTTTTCCACTGAAAGAGTGGTTGGGGATTGGAATAAGTTGACCAGGGAGGTGGTAGAGTCACTGTCTCTGGAAGTATTGCAAATGTGTCTGGATGGGGCACTTGGGGATCTGGTTTAGGGGTTATTATGATGGTATTAGATTGACTGTTGGACTCAGATGATCTTGAAGGTCTCTTCCAATCTTGATGATTCTGTGATTTTGTGATCTGACTGTGTCAATTCAGAAAACATGAGATAGATTCCAAGAATTGTAATTACTCATAAGTCACTGCAACCCTAACAGGATCAGCATCTCTAAAACTGTAAGTTGGCAATTAATTGTGCACAGCATTTGTTTTGTTATGACTCATGATTGACTCATAATTCTCTTGCAGATGCAGCTGGCACCAGCCCCAGGAGAGGTGACTGAGGGGGGAAAGTAAGAGTCTCATCATGGGATCATAATATTGGTAATGTATTCAAAAGCTGGGGAACAGGGAGTTTGAAGAACCCTATGATACAGGTCTCAGTAGCAGTTATATCTGTCTTATATTTAGTTTTCTGGAAATTAGGAACCTAACTACTACAGGGAGTTTGGACTGAAGTTGATTAGTGCTGTGACTGAAGCTAATGAGATTTCTGGGTTTAAGTTAATTTGAGAAAGATCCACGAAACCTGCTGATATGCCTCCAAGACAGGTATTACAGTAAGAAGTAGACCTCTAGCCTCAGCAAAGGAGTCAGAACATGTAAATTAGGAGCCAAGGAAGGTGGTGTGAAGAGTTAAGACATGGAGTTCATGAAGCAATGCAGGAATCTGCTAACACCATTGTTAGAGTGATGTGGTGGAATGCAAATGCAGGAGAGCATCCAGCACTTCATTCTGTTTTCTGCATGAAGCATAGATATATTCTGGGTAATTTCCAAAGAGCAATCTACAAAACACAGGAGTTGGTGTATGAGGAAAGATTGGTTGAGATCCAGTCCTTTTCCACCATTAGAGATAGGAACCCAGATTAAGTGCCTCCATCAACTTGAGTGCTACATACAAGTACTTCACAGAGCAGAGTTCACCTGTTCCATGAGTCTAAATCATCCAGAAAGTGTGCAAATTATTTTGAACACCCTCCTTGATCTCAGAGGAGGCAAGTCATCTACCCTTCCTTCCACCAGTGTATTGGCCTTAGTGCTGTGCCTGTGAGAGGGTCAGGGTATCCACTGCATCTCCCTCCAGGTGAAGCCTCTAAGCAGCCAGGAAGGCAAGCACAGGGTGTTCAAGAGATGAATCCTTGAAGAAGGCCTCGGTTCCCTCCTCTGAAGTGATCACTAGCTTACAGGGTCCTTTGGTAAAACCAGAAGTTACCCTCTGAACAGGAACTCTGACCTTCAGTTCCCCATGTTCAAGTGCAGGGTGCTGTGGAATTGGTGGGATAACAGATGTAGGGAACTGTGGATGAGGTTGCTGCTGGAGTTGTGGCTTTTGGATGACTCTTGTGATAGGACAAGAGGGAATGACTTTAAAAAAAAAGAGGAGAGATTTAGATTAGATATTAGGAAGAAAATCTGTCCTATGATGGGGGAGAGGCACTGGAACAAGTTGCCCAGAGAAGCTGTGCACTTGGAGCAACCTGATCTAGTGGAAGATGTCCCTTCCCAAGGCAGGGGGGTTGGAGCTGGATAATCTTAAAGGCCACTTCCAACCCAAACCATTCTAGGATTCTGTGATAAATTGCAAAGTCATTCACCTTTAGATTCAAACACAAGCAAGCACACGATCCAAGATATTTTTAAAAGTGATGCCATGGAGAATTTAAAGGGTTTTTAGTGGTCTATGTGGAGATGGAATTGCCATAGCCCTAGACCTCTTTTCTTGCTGTGTGTACTAACTATTTGAACAAAGAAAATAATGGATTTATTAGGAGTCTTTCATTCTTTCTTGCAAACATAACTAGTTCTTCTAAATTACGAAGGAAGTAGCTCAAAAAAGAAGTCTGTGTAAATGTGCAGTCATTTTGTTGTATCATTAATGCCTGATGACCTAGCTACTTATATAAGACCACACTTTCTTATTAAGAGGCAGAATGATGGCCCAGGGAGATGGCCAAGATCATGGTAAAGATTAATTAGCTGCAAAGTAATAACAACAGTCCATTTCAGAGGCAAATGAAGATAAGGAAAAAGCAATAGTTATTGCACTCCCTGTTCTACAACAAATACATGGATGCAGAGAGTTTGTGCTCAGCTTTCTGCTTGTCTGCCATAGCCACACCACCATGTGCTGTCAAAGGATCACCAAGAGCTACTCAGTGAATGGAGCCATCAGGGTTGCTCCTGTAACAGAGCTGCTGGTGTGTTCCCTGGCGGGTCACACACTCACAGAGCAGCACAAAGCTGGCCCACATCCAGACCCAAATCGTGACAATGATGTCAGGCAACAGTGAAGAGAGAGAAACAATGTCATCAAGTTCCTCATCATCTGAATGGAACTGTCACAGCTTTGATTCATGCCAAGGGTTCTGCTTGTACAGCAGTTTTCTGTGCCACCTAATAATGCATGTTGGAGGGATTTTATTGGAACTCTCTTTTAGGACGTGCCAGCTGCGTGATCAAGCACTCTGAAAAGTTCAGTGATTACATTGCTGCAGGCTTTCAAGAAACCAAGCCATCAGGAACAATTTATGGCCCAGCTCTCTCTTTGCTGCCATGTTTTGCTCCTGATGAGATGCAGAATCCCTGAGGGCCTGGTCTTATATCATGTGAATGAGTAAAGCTTTGAAAAATTGATATTTTATAAATTCCATTTAACTGATAACACTACCCAGTCACCTTCCAAGCTTCCTTGACTGTCCCACATCTCTCATTCTGATTTGAAATGGATTTTGTTCTTCAGAAGCACACAGTAATTCCCAGTGGTGATTTTTACTGATAGCTTATACTAGAGCTCAGCTGTGCTGCTCCTAAATTTCTAATCAGCTTAGCAATGACAGAACTGCTGTTAGGTAATTGCACTACACCTATTTTATATTCAAAACTAGACAAGCAAAAAAAAAAAACCAAAAACCAAAACCAAACAAAACCAAAAACAAACAAAAAACCAAACAAAACCACCAATAAAAATATTTTTCTATACTTGATCACAAAAAATAGGATAAAATAAAAAGTGGTGTACACTTTTCACCCATGGGGCATCTTCTGCTAATCCCTGGAAGTTAGAAGAAGGAATGACTGGCTGCATGAACAAGTTACTGCAGGGCAAGTCTATACCACAGCTCCTATTCTGCTGTGAGAGCCTGTCAGAATGTTTTCAACCCACAGCCAACGGGAGGTAGCTTAGCCTGTACTCATGAAGGTACAAAACCACTTGACACTCGACCACAATTTAAAGAACAGTCATTGCAGTTGCAAATCCACAGTTTGTGTCGCCTGTCAGTTGTTTGTGTTGCTGCATTCAAAGTATCAGAGAGGTTATCACTGGAGTGGTCTCCTCAGGATGCTTAAATGCTGTAAACAGAAATCAGAGATGGTGTTTGGCTGTAGTTTTGGGTGCATATTTATCATATTCCTAGTTTCTTTTCTGCACAGACTGGTCAAAGACTTCCGGATGACCTTTAGCAAACCACTTTGGCTCCAATCCTCAGAGATAATTAGTCCCACACTTCCACTGAATTAATGATTAATCAGCTTTGGTGGTCTAGGATTAATCCTTCATTTCCTCAATTGAGGAATAATAGCAGGAGGCAGTAACATCCTTGTTATCCTTTTTGTCTATACAGCCTGTAGCATGTTTGGGAATGAACCACAATTACTGCAGTGACCACAATGTAGTGTAGATCTGCCTAAATTTGAAGTAGGTGTTTTTGTGTTTTGGGTTTGTTTGTTTTTTTCCTCAGAGTGAGAGCTCCATGGTGGAAGACCGTGCTATGAGGTTTCATAGAGACGAAAAGCATTTGTCTCCTCTGATGGCTGTCACTTTGAAACCAAACCATCTCATTTAAAATGTGTAAAAATTGCCAGCTACTGATTGTTACATTCAAATGTCTATTCCTCTGTTTGCCCAAGAAGGGATATATGCCACATTTGCTTAGCAGTCAGTGAGGAATGAAGCTCTCTGTGACACTTATTTTGGATTTTGATGACTAAAAAAACTTACATCTTGTGAAATGGATGTAAACCTACTCTGAAAGAATCTAACCTTTTTTTCATTCCTGGCACATTCACACCATGGATGCCTCAAGATCATTTAACATTTTTAAATCAGTGAGAAGTGCCTGAAATGGATGCACTTTTTGTCTGTAATCTCTGTAATGAGCAAAAACTGCATTTCAACAGGACAAATTGGTTTGATTCTCAATAATTGTGTGTAAGAGGACTGAGGCATCCTTCTTTCTTCATGTTTCTCTGGAAAGCATCAACCCGTTGTGAAAGAGCAGAGAATACTGTGCAGAGTATTAGAGGGGACAAGTTCCTTTCTACTCCTCTGCCCTCAGTGAGCCTGTGTCAAGTCACACATCAAGTTAGCCTAATCACATCAAGCTGCAGAATTGTGCAGGGATGTAGAGAACAACAACACTGCAAGAGAAATAAAGAATTCCTGGCGCACCAGCCTGTGCTGAAGGTATGAGGATGATTAATCTTCTATTAGTGCCAAATACCAAATTCAGAGTAGTGCTACTACTAGAACACATTGATGGTATGTCAGCATTGTATGTGCCTTCTATGTCTTTTTGTGTGAACTAGCAGAGGGTTAACAAGCTTAGGAAAGTAGTCTGGCAGAGTATGAACCTACAATCTGCCAAGCTGCTGAGCCATCCCCTTAGTTTTTCAACTGTCCAGCACTCTGGGTAGATGTCATTTTTGGTTCTCAGTGACACAACACAGGATTGACCTTCCTGTAGTTTCAGAAATAATTGTCCCTTAAGAAAAGCCCCATGGACTTCAAAGGCAAAATTTAGGTGCTCCTGGATTTAGAAAGAGATTTATTGATTCAAGAAGACAAAATGAACATTGTGTCTTTAATTGAAGGCATCCAACAAAAAGGAATATGCAATTTGGTTTATCCCCACATTTAAAATTACTAATGTGAGAAAAACATGCTTTCTCAGCAGACAACTCATTCTTGGGTTAAAAACTAGCTAGAATAAATGTTCTTAAGTCTCTGTGAAGGAGACAAAATGACTGTGCATTCTTTGTGACTACCATCACACTGAAAACAACAGCTGGCATTTAAAGAAACTGCTCACAGTAAACAAATCAGTTTAGCAGGTGTACACATATTGATTCTTTAAACAGAATAATTTGTCTCTTTCTATAAAAGATAGAAAGAGACAAATTATTCTGCCATCTTGTATTACAAAGGAGCTCTAGTAGTTAGTTTTATTCATTTTTTAAATTTATGATTCATTAGGTCCCAAATAATTTTTTACCAAAGCCTTTGTCTGTACTAGCAGGAGAATGGAAAAATTCCTTAATTCTATAATTCTATAGTTCTTAATTCTATAATTAACTAATCACTGAGGATTTAACAGCAAATGCTCTTGCTCTACCTGCCATTGCTATGGCTTCATTAATTTTACAGAATATATCAGAGTGCATTAGTCTGATGTATTGTCAAAAATAATTATTGTATAGTCATACTCTGGAAAGCAGATATGTAAAAATGCCATCTTCTTACACACAGATCATTCCTGTGAGCATACTGTCAGATCTGCCTATTTTGTGGTAGAAAAAGTCTTTTATGTGTTTCAGTTCTTCAAGCACCTTGTTTACATAATATCAATAACACTGAATGTGTTGAATCCCTCAAGGACATTCTCATCACAGTGATCACCGAACCTTGGGTCATGGAGTTGTGCACGAATTTTAGAAAAGCACAGCTTGAGGATCTTATTGCTGATGAATCTTGAATGAATTCACAGCTTGATTTTCCATAGGCATCAAAGCAGACATAATGAGAAGATAATCTAGTCTGAGTTTTAGAAGGCAGGCAGAATTTCCAGGGCTAGCAGAGTACATCTCTATTGATAGAAGCAATGTGTTTGATCTGAAAGTAATTAAACTATAACAAATGTGGAACCCCAGAATGCCATTTTGAATGTCTTCCATTTTCAAATAACACTGTAAAATTAACCTCTAACTGTCTGATGTAACATTTTATTGTGCAAGAGCCTTGTTTCAGTGAGGCTGCTCTTAATCATGTTGCTTCATTTCTTTATTAATTCACATAACATAATATTGTAGGTTGTCCATCTTTGCTCATTGTTGACTTCATCCTTACGACCCTAAGTAACTTAGTTTCATCAGAAATATCACACCAGCCTATCACCCACCTACTCTTCCAGCTCTTTCCCCTTTTATGTCAAATATCAAAATGATCTCCCATAGGTCCCTCCAGTCTGAAAATCAAACAATTGCTCCTGTTTAGTTTTCTATCTCTTTGCCATTTACTCATCCACAAACGCACTCCTTGCTCTGTGGTTGCTTAGTTCCCTAAATGATCTTTGGCAATGGGCTTAGTTGAGTCTTTTGGAAATCCAAGCAGTTGGAATGACCTTGATAATCTCCTTCTGAACTCTTGTTCAATCACTTAAAGACCTTGTTCATAAGGTCTTTTATTTCTCCTCATAAAAGCCTTGATTATTCTGCTCAATTAGATAATTTTTATTCAAGTGTCCACTAATTCTAATCTTCATTATACTTTCATTTAATTTGCCTAGCAGAAGCATCAGGATTACAGACCTAGAGTTCCTCAAATCTCCTCCAGAGTCTCTTTCAAAGTTGGCATCACACCAATTTGCCATCCTCCAGGTTTCTGGTATGAAAAGAATCCAGCACAACGACTTCCCAGACTACTGTGATTTCTTTATTCATAGAAATGTAACAAGCAGAGAGAAAAAGATTGAAACAAGCAGAGCCTTTATCCTTTTCCTTCCTTCCTTCCTTCCTTCCTTCCTTCCTTCCTTCCTTCCTTCCTCCTTCCTTCCTGCCTTCCTTCCTTCCTTCCTTCCTTCCTTCCTTCCTTCCTTCCTCCTTCCTTCCTTCCTTCCTTCCTTCCTTCCTTCCTTCCTTCCTTCCTTCCTTCCTTCCTTCCTTCCTTCCTTCCTTCCTTCCTTCCTTCCTTCCTTCCTTCCTTCCTTCCTTCCTTCCTTCCTTCCTTCCTTCTCTCATTTATTTTATTTTAAAATTTAGGTTCCTCAAGACTTACCCAAGCAAGTCATCATATAACTTATTTTGTCAGTATCTCTGCCAGTCTTCCTGCAACCAGTTGCTGACAAGTCACCTCTTTTGATTTCTTCAGGAAACTGTATAACTATTTAATAACCTAGGAGAGCAAACTTTCAGTCTTTGTTACATCGTTATTTAACTTGGTTTGGAGCTTTGATATTCCCATTTTGCAGACAAGAGCTAAGTGCTTTTTCTCAGTTCCTTTTTTTTCCCCTCCCTCTTGGACTGATTCTCATTCAGACTGCTGCCCTTCCTACCTGCAGCCATCTGGTTACCAAAGCAAGGCAGTATTTGCTCTACTGTGCCATGGCTATAATGTGTAAATACCTAGGAAAATATCCATAATATTGCCTGTGCACTCTCCTTAGGTTCAGACCTGTTCCACAATGGAGATCTGCAAATGAACTTCAGGTGGCTCGAGTAGTCTGTGCTGGTTTCCCAGCATGGACCATGAAGCCAACAGGACAGGACCAGGAGACAAAATCTGCACATGGTTCAGAAGCCAGCCAGCAAAAAGGAAAGCATCCTGCTCTTAGGTCATGTAGTGGTAAAAAGGAGCTCAAGGCCCGGCTTAGGAGGGCAGAGGATCATGAGGCAGCAGAGTACAATGATCCCATGACATGGGCTAGTTCTGGAGTCACAGGTTTCTGGTAGGAAGCGTGAAAACATAGGTTTAAAAAGGCCAAGTGCAGCTGATGGTTCCCTGAAGTTGGAACACAACCCTCCACTGCTGTAAATGACTGTTCAAGATGCTGAAGAGATTTCAGTGGAGTTTGACAACCTGCACTGTCTCTGTGCTTGATTTATGTTGGAAACAAGGGCAAGTGTGGAAGCAAAGGATTCCTCAGCTCCCCACTCTTTGTGCAGCCCACTGGGGTGCAGCCAAGCTGATGGAAGGTAATAGGCAGCCGTGCCTTATGTCTTGCAGTTTAGCACCTCGATATGCTGGGCTTGGCCACAGGTGTTTATCTTTGTATAATTAGCAGAAGTGACAATATCAACCTTTAATTCAGTGGCTGCCATTAATTTTCCCTAAATGAGAAACAAATGTGCAGGTGAGCGCGGAGTTTCAAGCATTCCCCAAGACACCAACTAAATGGTAAACTACATTAAACAATAAAAAATTACCAGGGAAGAGATTAGTATTCACAGCACTTTTCAAACTAACTGTGTAGGTGCTTGCACAGCCCATGCTTGGCAAATGGCCTGAATAACAATACCTGATAGCACAACTGTGTGTGTGTGTGTGTGTGTGTGTGTGTAGAATACACAAAACTGTCTGGAGGACATTTGTCCATGTTAACTGATCATGTTCAAGCTGAAGACAACCATAAGCCCCAGTCCAATGCTATTAAAGAGGAAGAGTGACAATCAATGGATTAAACAATAGCCAGAGGACTGTGAAGAGAGCTTTGAAACAAAGGAGTCTGCCTGAAAAGAAGTATAAAAGAAGCTGAAAATTGATTTGGGGTTGGGGAAAATACCTTGAAGGGTAACCATCAGTAATCAAACCTGGTTTGACACAGCCAGAATCTGCCCTGTCAGCATTGCTACCACCACTTACCTCAAACAGGTCATCATCCTTATGGAATTCCTCATGGAGCTGGTGCTCAACATGGCATGGCTGGATGAGGCACAAGTAGGGGCCCACACGCAAGGTGCATATAAGGGGGCTTGTGGAGGGACCTTTCTTAGCCTATAGGAGACATGGTTTATCTCTGGTTTATTTATACCAATAATGCTATTATTGTTATTGATCTGGAATTGTACTGCAGGTGAGTTATATGTCATTAACAAATCAATACATTGCTTTAATCCTTATTTGGCTTGAATTATGAGAGCTGGGCAGTTTTCCCTTGCTTCATTATTTGGACAGTGGATGATAACACTAGAAAAATCTTTCCATTTCTTCTTTGCTAAAGAAGCTTTTTAACTATCTAGTGGCTTACTTTGTATAAAGTGGGTTGAACTTGCTTCATCACACACTGATGGGGAAGCTGCACTGTGAAAAAAAACAAACCGTAAGAGAGTGTTTAAACAAAGGAGAGTGCTTTAAAAAAACCTTTTTTTTCCTCTGCACTCTTTGCAGCTGTTGCACAAAGAAAAAGAAAAGTCTTTGGTCCTGATTGGTAGGGCTTATTTGTGCAAAGTAGGGAGATGCAAAGCTACTACATCTGCTCTGTGATAGTTTTGCAAGCAAAGCCTTCAGAGAGCAGAGGTTTGTTGAAGTCACCTGCCCCAGGGTAAACCTCTGCAGTGGCAATCTGAGCTGGTCAGTCTGGACTCCCCGACTGCCAGTTTGTCTCATCTTCAGTAGGAGATGCTTACCCTTAACTAGCAGTTAGTGACAAAAAACCCCACAAGCCCAAACCCCAAAGCCAACCAAAGAAAAAGAACCCTACCCTGAGGTAGTGGAAGTGCTTGAAACTCATTTAGATGCACAGTTGCACAGCTTGAAAAGATAAATTTTTTCACATTTTATCAGGTGATGTGTAAAAGAGATGGCTACTTAGCACTGAGTGTATGTGGCTTTTGTTTGCTGTGGGGACAGCAGTTAGAGGGCCTCTAATCAGAGGCTTAGAGACACAAAGAACATCTGTGCTCTAAAAGAATTTTCAAAGGAGAGCAATCCTGGATTTAAGGTAATGAGGTCCAATCCGAGGTTTGCTATATACCTCCAGTATGACCTTGGAAAAGACATTTAACATCCCACTTGAACGACCTAATCAGTTATCTGCAAAGAAGAAAAATAGCTGTGGGAGGGTTTTTTTTTCCCCTCTCATTTTGTTTAGATTGAGCATACTTTGGGATTGCCCTATGCACTGTTGCAATTTCATTTGAGGCTGCAAGTATAATAAACAAGTCCAAAAGACTGTTTCAGGAGTAGTGCTGGTGAACAAAATCTGAGGTGAGGATGTCTCCACTGGAACACACTGCAAAGGTATCCTGGTCTAGTACATCCCACAGTGAGGTCTCACTGTGACACCCAAAGTCAGTGATTTCCAATGCCTAGCACCAGAACTCAGCAGGCAGCAAGGGGTGGCTGCACAGCCTGATTGCAGCAGGAAGGACCTTCAACGCTGTGAAAAATTGTTGCTTTCTGAAATGGATGAGCAGGAAACAGAGTGCAAAAGTAATGCTTTGGCAAAGGTTTTCAGTCCATGCAGTAAGCCCAACATTTCTGTAGTGTTCAATGACCTTCCCACATTTCTTTTCTATTTATGCAAATGTATTCGTGCCTCAGATTCAGATCCACACTGAGACCCAGGCTGGATTGCAAAATGTTCCAAAAATCCTTTCAAGAAGATTTTCCTTTTATTACTCTCTCATAGAATTTGCTTCAATTAAAAATTATCTATTACTTGAAGAGGTAGTTTTGCAAGTCATTGCAAAAGATACTGTACTTGATAACTGAGACAAGCCACAGATCTGAAAACAGCACCTTGAGTGGTTTAAATAAAACTGAAGTGTTTTTTCCACCTTGAATAATGCAGTCAGGCTTGAAAGATGGTATCTGATGCTCTATTAACTTTTCCTTTAGAAAGACAATCACTTTTTTAGGTAGTCTTCTGTCAAATTCTTTGTGTTTAAAACAAAGGAAAGTAGAACATAATACTGCTGTACTCTGGTCACCTCATAGGACATGACGCCTTGTGGTAAGACAAATGCCTCTGATATGACAAAAGACCTTGAAGTATTTATTGTCACTCCTGAATTTAGCGTAGCAAATAATTCTAACACCTTGGAAGGACTGAGATAAGTTGAGTTTGTGATTCTGCAGAGAACAAAGCCCTTCTGTGATTTTCACTTTTTTTCCAGCTGCTTAATAGCAATTTCAGCAAGTAGTCTCTCTGAATAAAAGTGGAGGTGTGTGCTCAGAGGTTGCATGCCACTGGTTGGGAAGCCAAGTGCCTTCAGTGGTCAGGAGTGATTTTTCTCTCAGCATGGTTAAACAACTCATATGAGAAGGTGCTTGCAGTTTTATCAAGTGTTAGATTTTGTGATTTAGGCTGAGATCTCAGGAATGTTATTTGTTTTGCTTCTTCCCCATTACCCCCATTTTCAGGTTGAGACTAAGGAGCTAAACAGAGGAACTGAGATTAAAGAAAACCTACAGCCATAGAACAAAATAAAAAGAAAGAATTGGCTAAGGCTTTTAAGGAAAAATGTGTAAGTAGATAAAACCAGTAGAAATGTGGTTGGAAATGATTGAAGGACAAATGAAAAATACAACACATTTTAATGAAGGCCACGTCCTGCCTGAAAAAAGGCTGCCACTTAGGAAAACATCCAGAAATTGGTGAGGGGACTAAATTTCGCACAAGAGTTTTATCTGACTATAAAAAGGTTATGTCATAATGAGAAAGGAAAATGGGAGCATTTAGGAAGTAAAGGAGATCTAATAAAAGACCTGTTAATTGCCAAACCAGACATGGACTCCCGGAAAATATAAACATGAAAAAGACAGTCGGTTCAGGTCATATGGGGACTGTGGTATTTATGCAGCAAATGTAAGGTTTAATTGGGAGCAGTCACATTGCCAGTTCCTGCAGAGCCTGAGCCAGCTGAGATGGTGTCTGGGAGAAGCCATCAATCCCAAATAGCTTCAATGACACTCCCAGACTTGGATGTGCTCTCCAGACAAAGACTGTCTGCTGGACCACAGCAGAAAAGGAACAGTTTGCAAGACACTTCCAACAGTGGTTTAAGGGTTGGACCAGGAAGAAGTGGATGAAGAACAATGAAGAGACTGCCTGTTAGTTGGTGGTGTCGATCTCAGGGTGCAGGAAACTTCTCAATAAGGCAGCTGAAGCTCTAAGCTGTGTGTGAACAAGAAGAGAAAATCAGATGTAGTTTGGTTTCTCTGGAAGGGAGGAACGATCCTGACAGTTATATTTGGATGAGGATAAGCTCCCATCTCACTTTATGCAGTGGAGGGGATTCTGAGAAAAGAAAACCCCAGATATCTGTGAAATGAAAGCAGGAACCACTGAGAACAGTGCTATAGACATTTCCTGTCCAGTGCAGCAGTCTGTAACTCTCCCACAGTATCTATGGCTCCATACATGGGCTGCCCAGGCACCCTTCTTCCTCCCAGGCCCTTGTCTCTGCCACAAACAATCAAAATTAGGGAAAAGAAAAGCAGGGGATGTAACAGCAGCAGGTCTTCTTTGAATGTAACATGCCTAATTCTGTTGACAGCTCTGACACTTTACACCAATATAATTACATTTCTGTAATGCACTAGATAGAGTCAGTTATGAAATATTACTCAGATAATTGTCTTGATAGTTACTTTGACTGGGATAAAACCTCCCTGAATTGTAAACAAAGGGCAATGATAAACAATAATGTGTTGGGTTGGAGCTTGGTGGTTTGCTGCTGAGACTGCTATTACATGCAGGCTTGTTTAATGATCTCAATGAAGGTGCTAATAGAGTATTAAAAGAAATCCTGAGGGTGAGCTGAAATGGAACAAGATGAGCACGGTGGGGCAAAGCACTGATGAAAGAATTTTAAAAGAAAAGACTGTTTGGGATTTGGATTTAGAGTGGACCAGTGTCTAGTTTTCTGACTATACTATGCACAACATTCCTCTGCCCAGGTTTTCAATGGTACTGATTGATTCCAGACACGCACAGGTGATTTGGAGTTAAAATATTATTAAATGTGAAGTTACTATGAGATATGGCCAGTTTGGGTCTCTGTATGCAGAAACATCCCCTTGCAAAGTGGGAATCCTGCAAATACTCTCTGTGACTCTGGGGTGGCAGGAGCTGCAACACTGAGTGGGAGGCTGAGCATCTTCCTAGAAGAGATTGGAGAATTCAGAGAAGAGTGACAGAAGTGGCTGGGAGGATTGAGGAGTTTGGTGGTGTACACACAAGCACACAAAAATAGATGTGTATGTGAGAGTGACAGAAAGTAGAATGAACTAATTTCTCGTTGTCAACAAACATTTGCAGGATGTCAGGCAAATTTGTGCTTCATCCGTATGTACTGAAAAACATTATTGGGAAACTTGTTTTGGTCCACAGCTTTGTGAAATCATAGCCTTGGCAAATCAAAAAACCTGCACTGAAAGTGTTTCTTTAATGTTTTTAATCCTGACTTTACTACTGGATTTTGCAGGGCAGCAAAATTATCCCTAAATTATAAAGATGACTTGTTACTTGAAATTTGGTAATTCAACCCTCTAAATCCAAAAATCTTTGGGCATTTCCAGAAAACCAGGATGCAGTGGTGAAGAGGTTTAACTATTCAGATGGGGGGAGGGAAGGGGCAGGGGGGCAGGAAGAATGAAAAAAAAATGTATCTGGAAAATAAAATGTATCTGAAATAATGTGTTCAGAATGGATATTTTAGGGTAACACAAGCAAGAAAGAGAAGGAAAGAATTCTTTCAGAGGTGATCCCATCCCATAAAGCCTAGGTTTCTAGAAGTTCACTTAACAATTCCTTCACTGTGCATACACAGCAATGAGTAGTTTTATTTGCAGCACCCACCCTGGGACGTCTATCTATCTATCTATCTATCTATCTATCTATCTATCTATCTATCTATCTATCTATCTATCTATCTATCTATCTATCTATCTATCTACTTATCTTTAAAACTAATTAATACCAAACGGAAGAAATTAAATAGTCCCAGTGAATGGCAATAGAGTATGTAATAGTGGTAAGGGCATTTTGGTAAAAATGCTCATAACTGTGGCAGCACCACCTTTAAAGGTTGTAACTAATTGATCTAACCTATCAAACATACTGCCCAAAATGGTATTTACAGCATTTCCTGATTAAACTGTAGAGACTTTCCCATAGCATGCTCATCAGGTAGGCTCACTGAATTTTCCAGGACTCAGGAGATGCTTGGAGAATGGTTGCTGATAGAAATTCAAAATCCAAATGAGCTTCTGTATGTTGATATCCAGATGAGAGGTATGTAGCTAAAAATACCCCTTGTCAACTGAGGTTTTTGTTATGCACCAACTCCACTTGAAATATGCTACAGACAACCAAGATGAGCAGAGTGTGCTTGCAAGAAATATTTTCCCTCCCCTTTTGATCTAAAGCAGATGTTTCAGATTATCAGCAGAAGGCCTGTGTTGCCTGCTAAGAAAGTCAGTACTGCTCAGTAAAGGGTAAAGATTACGTGAGAGGGGATAGGCCATGTATTACTGCTGTCAAATTACCCAACTGTTCCACTGCAGTTTTTGTTGCAGAGGTTTTCTAGGCTTAGCATAAAATATCATGTACCTAGGACAGGCAGTAATTTCAGGAAAAACACAGGAACTAGGAAAATCCAAAGAAAATAGGAAATGGGGGGGTACCTCCATACCAGAGGAGGCAGTTGAAGTCACTGTCATGTTTCACCTGAATAAAACCCAACATACTTTAGGTTGTTGCTGATGCTTTTGAGTCCCTTCTTTCCCCCCATGGAGGCTGAATTATTGTATAATGTGATTAGATCCATCCTGTGGACAACTCACCAATACCTATCCCATAATGGAAATTATCTACTCTTCCTCTGCACCACTCTGAGGGTCTCTGCATGGCAGTGCACACAGTTCAGCTACTGACTCTCAGCTTCTCAAAGCAGATGTTTTACACATTTTCAGAGATGTGGTTTTCTGAATACAAATTAGCAGAAGTGGCAACGGAAATGGCAATCGGTGGTATTTGTAACTCAAATGAAAACATTCACATTTACCAACTGCTCTGTTTCTGGAGCTCTAATATAATGTTAGCTATTTTTCTTGTCTGATTACATTCTCATTTCAGCATATATTTCTTTTTCTGTTTAAAAGTCAGTAACTTGGTCTCTAAACAGCGGAAAAATTAAACACCAATTAGAGCAATTAGAAAATCACTAATTTTGTCTGCTGAGTCTGGTTCTGCATTCCCTTTAGATGCATAACTTCCAAGGAGGTCAACAGGAGGTCTGTGTGCAAACATGCATTAGGATCTAGTCATAAAGGAAAATTTGATTAAGGTTTTATAAATAAATGACTTTTTTTTTTCTTGATTGATTAAATAATTGAAAAAAATTAATCACAGGTCTATTTGAAGTAAATTTTCCTCACAAAAAAATTATTCTGTTTTTGAAAAAAGAATTTAAAATCTACTTTTTAAACAGGATTGTTTTAAAAGGTTAACCAAGATTGTTTCATTTAATCTTTAGAGACATGCTTTGAATACTTCATTTTATAATAGATATGTCTGAGTCACCTTTAAATATAGTGCAAAACAATCTGAGAACAGTGCTTGTTTCCAAAATGTTGTAATAAAACATTTCAACTAATAATGGTGTTTATTTAATTCAAATAATTAGATGAGACAGAAGTGCATCAAGCTCATGACAATGAACTGTGACCTGTGTTTTCCAGTGAGCACAGAAGACAGGAAATATCTGCATAGGACTCTGCTGCAGGTTTGGCTGCTTGGAGGCTAATTCCAGTAGGATTACTGCCCAGTGCCTGCACATTATTTGTTTCAGAAACAGGACAGGTATCTACTTTTTTTTTCCGCTGAAAACCATGCCTCCTACCCTGGTTTCCAAGCTGCTGCATTGTTTTAAGCATAGAAATTATCTTTAAAGTTATCTTTAGATTTAATGGAGTAGTAGAAGGACTGGGGGGAACAAGTGGGTTTCTTCACTGTAAATCCTGTGATCTTCGAGGATGATGTATGGCAAAGTCAGTCCCTCCCTTCTGTACTCTGCCTTACTCTCATTCTCCTTCTGTTCCTTTATTCTCTTTGCCACAGCCCTCATAGCAGCAGACATTTCCAGTCTAACGCGAGTCACCATCTTCAGATACAAGTGAGTGATATAAACCTCAGTTCTTGTATTCCTGCCAGGCAGAGAAAGGTTAGAGAACCAGTTCAGGTGCTCACGAAGCTGTCCTAAGGTATTTATAGCTGGTCACTGTGCAGATGTTCACAGGGGTCACACTGTCTCCAGCAGCTCCTACAGCATCCTGGCTGCTGGGAAGAGGGAAGGCAGTGGATGGTACCCACTGGCCCTGGGCATGTGAGGATGCTAGGACAGTCCCTGAGGCTGTCTGCAGGGGGTGTATGTGGAAACAGATGAGGAGCAGATCCTGCTTGCTCAAATTCCCCTCAGAGCTCATGGATCCCAGTGTCACCAAAGGCAGAGTCCACCTGCCCATTATTCCTTGTTTGCAGAGATGGCTCTGTTTCTCCATCTCTGGTGCATTTCCTGCAGCAGCTGAACACACATGGGCAGAGAAGGTACCATGCTCCCCAAATATTTAATCATATCCATTTTCCTAATTACCCTTCCATTTATCTATTTTGCATGGCAGGTTTCTAGTTGTAAATAGGAAGCAATTGGTGGGTGGTTTGCCTCAAAGCATAACTATTTTTTTCCTCTTGTTTTTCTGCAAGCTTTTTTTTCCCCTAAGATAGAAAGACAGAAGAGGTGCAAATTCAATTCAGTTCCAGCTACACAATTTTCAACTAATTTTGCTTATTCTGTTTATTTATTTGTATACTTATTGATTTATATATGTATTTCTATTCTCATTAAAGCTTTCTTGGTTTTTGCTCTTCACATTTTCCTCTCCAGGGATCTCTCTTTGAGGAAGGAAACCAAAGAGCATCCCAGAAGGCCATCCCAGCAGGATTACTTTAAGAGGAGAGCTACTCAGATGGACTAGGGCGCAGGAGGGAGCAACTGCAGAGTTCTGCCTTTTTGATAACTACTGAACAAATCCAGATGACAAACGATAGGAGCACCCAAGCTGAGCAAAGGTCAGTCTTTCTTCCTGATTTTTCCACTTTTTTTCCCTCTGCAACAACCCTTTTATTACAGCATTATAATCCAGCATTAAAATTATAATTTTCTGTAATGCAAAATCATGCAGGTTTTTTTTTTTTTGCTGCTTTCTCTTCCACTTCAGCTGAAAGCACTCTGATTTGTAGTACCCAACTAATTGCTTTTGATCTTGCCAAAGTTCAAGTTACAGTATCTGATTTTTTTTCCTCACAGCACGCTCTGTTTCCACTGAATGAATACTAATGAGTTAGACACTAGAAAGTGCCTTTGGTCAAACAACATGCCTTGTTCTGAATTCTCAGTAGATCTAAGCAATTATAAATCTGCTAGCACAATCTTCTTTACTTTCAAAATTAACTACAATGTTTTGTAATAAATTTCTAAAACTTTTATCAAGAGTTTTTTTTTTCCTGGAGGTTTTTCTTTGTGTAGCATTGGGCTGCAGGGTTCCTTTTCAATGTCCACATTTATCTGGGCATGGTCCTTCCCGATCCTCCCTGGGCCACCAGCCCATGCAAGAGCAGAAGAAGAGGGACAATGTGGCAATGTGGCAGGGAATCTGTGTACTCAGTACCCTTTCTGGGGCAGGATGGGACCACAGGATCTCACTTCACCCACTGTGAAGCTCAGACTTGCCCCTCACTTGACATCAGCAGGACTGACAGTCTCTTACAACAAACACCATGGAATCTGGACCACCTGGGTTTAATAGAATTGTCTGGCAGATCTAACTCAGCCTTTAACTCACTGTTAGGAGCTTAGGGTTGCCCTTTTCCCCTACAGGCACTTGTTGTCATAGTGATGGCTGAAATGGCAAATTTAGACATTTCTTCCAGAATATAACATAGGACCATAATCTGAAATAGAGTATTTGCGAGGTTCTCAAATACAGAAAAGTTAGTGAAGGAAAATTATTCCTGCAGAAATACAGTGACATGTTCACTCAGAAGTTAACTTATGAATAAAACCAACCTCAAAGCATGAATGGAAGCTGAAAACCATGAAGCAGATTCTGTTTTAGGAAACTACTAAAAATGTGCATTACTTGTTTTTCAGGCTTCTTACTGCAGAAACTGGGCACACTCCTATGGGTTTTCCAGCAATGTTACAACACCATGCAAAATTAAATGTGAGGATAGAGGCATTTGTCATTGAAAAGCCCTCTCTGGACATGTAAAGAACAGTTTTTGAAGAGCATCCAGGGAGCAGGAGCAGGATTTGCCCTGAATGAACTACACAGGGAATCTCCATCCTAAATGTGTCCTTTACACCAATTTCTTACCTGTCAGCAGCTGCTGAGCCCAAGCTCAAGAAAAAGCCACACAAATGATTTATGGGTTTTGGCTAATATTCTAAACCAAATGACAAACTGATCCCTGTGCTGAAGGAGCAGTGAGGGCACAACTCATTAACTAGAAGCTTAGTCTCTTATATTTAACCAATAATACTCTGTAACAAACAAATAAAAAAGAGAGATGTAACTGTACTCTGGGACCAGGTCTATATGACCAGATCAGCATTCAGTGTTAGAAGTACAGCTTCATAAGTAAATATGTGTGGCAAAAATGCCCTGACAGACACCTAGAAATTTTTACTGAGGATAGAAAATTTGGATAGAGTAATTTTTTGTCCCCTTAAATAGTAGAATGTCTTACCTAGAAAAATCTGTGGACAAAAATAAATATGTCAGCATAGCTGGCATAAAATGCTCAATTTTTAACAATTCAATCCTATAGCTTTTTGCTTTAGAAATAGACATTTTGGCAAAAAATATAAATTTACAAGGAAAAATTCTTTGTTTGTAAAAAGCTATATATTAGATTATATGTTTAAAATGTTTAATTTTCTGCTTCTGATTTTTTTAACTGAAACTGTTTTAAGATATTTATTGTATTAAAACTGCATCTTTTGGTGCAGTCACTCTGCTGCTGTCTATAAAGGACAGAAGGCGAAGTGAAACTATGCCAAGGAGCCAGTCCAATTTTCAGAAGGCACCTGGAGATTCCATAAACATTGATATCCTACTAGCCACCAGCCCTTTTCAAACTTTCAGGGGGTGATCAGCTCCCACTGATCTAAACCAAAGAAAACAGAAGTGAAAAATAGCTCAGCTCACCTGGTCCTTGAATGTCACCTTGAATGTGATTGTCATGATTACACGAGTGGGCTTACCTGCCCTTGGAGGGGGATTCACAGGAGGCTGATGCTGCTTTTATCTGCAAAGCACAGTGCTGGGAGGAGCTGGGAGAACACCTGTGTCTGGCACCAGGAAAGGGACCTTGGCCAGTTTGGGTGGTGTGAGCGAGCCAGGAGCTTTGTGGAGCAGAGGTGCGAGCACAGGGCTGTGCGCATCAAACTGCCCGGCGTCACTCAGGTGTGAAGCAGCTTGAGCGCTGCTCCCGGCAAGAGCAAGCCCACTTTTCTTGGAGAGAAAACAAAAAAGGGCTCCTTCAGGCTACTTTTGCGCCCTGCATTCGGGGCATGTAATTGTCGGCTGTAGCCACAGAGTGGGGCCCTTGTCTTTGGAGCCTGCGGAGGGCAGCGGAGGCGGAAAGGTCACTGAGCCGGGAGCAGCCGGGCTGGAACTCACCAGGTCTCCTGGGACAGCCGGAGCAGATGCAGCGCAAACAGGACTAGCAACAAGAATGGGAGGTACATGGAGCTCGTACATAATCTTCCCACGAAGGTGTCCTTGCTAGGGCTCTCACCGAAAAATAAAAAACCCTGAAGGGAAAAAGCTCAAGTACAGCAGGACATGATGTTCCTTGGGGATTCAGCCTTGCTGGAGTGCCACGGGGTTAGACAGTGAGAGGAAGGCAAACACGCTGCACAGAAGAGGAGTAACCCTTGTTCCCAGGGTAAAAGACTTTTGCTGGAAATCCAGACAAGACTTTCAGCTTACAGAGACAATCCTTTCAGGTGAGCTTGCAGAGAAGGGCTGAACACTGAAAATAATTTCAGTGGAATAAACTCTACACAGAGCTGAAGAGTTGCTAAGTGAAAAGCATGACATTGTTTCAGGATGGGAATAATGTGGTAATCTTCAGGGAGATAAATATAATGGGTTGACTTGACAGTAGGGCTAAGGTGACAGTGCCAGAGTGTCTTAGATATAGAGGCTGCTACAGCTTTCAGCAGGTACTCTGATTAAATAAGCTTGAATGGGCCATATTTGGTGAACTAAAGCCAGAAGACTCTGAGTTTTGCTGCCTGAGGATTGTTTGATCCAGTCCTCTTGCCCAAAGCAGGGTCAGCTGCAAGCAGGTCAACACGAGAAAGCACCACAGCCTCTCTGGACAACTTGGGCCTGTGTTTGATTGCCCCCTCAATAATCCATTTTCTTGTGGAATTTCATGTGTTTCAGTCTGGCCTCTTGTTCTGTTGTGGGCACCACTGGGAAGGCCCAGACTCCCTCTTTTTCCTTCTTCCCATAAGGTATTTATAGACATTGATGAGATCCTTCAGAGCCTTCTATAGACCAAACAGTCCCAGCTCTCTCAGCCTCTCCTCCTGTGGGAGATGCTCCAATCCCTTAATGATCTCAGCAGCCCTGAGCTGGCCTCAGTGCAGTATCTCCACATCTCTCTCTCTTCAACTGGGAACCCAGAACTGGACACAGCAAAAAATATCCCTGTAATTCTAGTTGGAATAGAATTATAGTTTACAGCTGGAGGGTATATACAGTGATCATCATATCTGTCTGACCATCCTGGGGCTGACCAAAAGCTAAAGCATATTGCAAACAGCATTTTCCAAGTGCTTTTTAAACACTGACAGGCTTGGGGTATCCACCACCTCTCTAGGAAGCCCGTTCCAGTGTTCTCAAGTTAACTTGGATTCTCAGGTGGATTTCTTTTCTTCTTCCTCTTTTCTTTTTTTCTTGAAGAACTGGTACTTAGCAATCCCCAAAAATGCCATTGTGCTTTTCGCCTGTGGCTTCTCCTGCTGGTATTTTGTTGGAACCTACTTGTTTCTACTCTGTCCTGAAGAGAACAGACGCAACTCAGCTGAAATTGTGATGACTATATGGTCCTGTATGTCACTGCTGAGTGGAAAAAAAGTTAATAGCATCTAGTAAACTACAAAGCAAAATAAAAAGTGTGGTTTCAGTTATCTTTGCTATTTTCTGCAGTTGGAAAAATACTTTCTGTTCTGGTGAAGTTTGACACCAGCTCACTGAACACAGCCGATGGGGCTTCAACAGTTTGTATTTTAATATTAAATGTCTCTATATCTGCAAGTATAAACACACTGCTGGGAGCAAACACCCATTTTGACCTGTGGTCTCATCTCTGGTTTTGATTAAATTCCTCCATTTGCAGCAAAGGAAGCAACAAACTTACAACTTTGTCAGTAAGGGAAGATAGTCAAACAGTTGCTCTGTCTTGATTCACAGCTCGTTTATTTCTATCTGCCAGTGAACATACAAATACAGTCTGTAACAGGTTTGGGATTTCAAAGAGCTTTCAGAAGAGAAGTAATGTTTCCTGATCACTTTTAAACAACTACCTCTTTTTTCAAGGCCATTTGTCAAATACAGTGAAAAGTGACATACAAAAAACTTTTGTCTAGATGAATAGAACATTCCAAGCTGTAAATATATCCATCAAACCAGTTTGGCTCAGGGAATCTGCAGGTTTACATTCTTTATTAGTCAGCAAGTTCTTTGGCCTCTGTAAGGAACTAATCACCACCATAAATCATTACCATTTACCATACTGCATGTCTACTTTTAAAATCTGAAAACACCAACTCCAGCATCATTTGTATTGTTTGGCAACAGCAGCTACATTTCTAATGATTATATTTACACCAGACTTTATAAATTTGTATTTTAAAGCCTGTGTAGTTAATGGCAGAGTCTGTCTTGTTAACAAATGCATGGACAGCTTGGCAAGAGGTATAAATGTGTTTGGGAAGTGTTCCCTAACCCCTCGGCCTGCTGGGCAGCAGTGCCACGTGAGGGGAGGGCAGCTGCTCTTGCTGAGATAATCCCATCTCCCAGAGTTACACCTGTGTTATGTCAGTGACAATGCCATTCCTTTCTTAGGTCTCTCTTGTGACTTGGATCCAGCCATGAGAACAAAATTTGCATGGGCTTGGGTGGCAGGAGGGAGCTCTGCTCACACAATGCAGTAAGGACAACAAGGCAATTGCACCAGTCTGGAGTTGTAGTTCTAATCACACTTGGCACTTCAAATCATAAATTTGAATGTTTGGCTTGATTTAAAGCCCAGCTGACCACAGGATTCAGTTCACAAAGCTGCTCATTATTTTACTGCAGAAATGGAGTGACATGTTACACTTTGAGCAGGGGAAATGATAACCCAGAAAATGACATGACAAAGAGGACTGAGATTGTGAATCCATTTCTCTTCCCCTCTTGCTGGCCTTCCCTTATTCTGATGGGGAAAAGTGGCAGAGCCACTGCCATTTATCCTGCCCATCCCTTCCTACCCTCTGCAGGTACACCTTGCACTTCCTGCAGGTCAGAGCTCAGGTCTTCCTGGACATTGTGCAGATCCCTGTGTGCCCCCCTCCACCCAATGCACATTTCTGAAATCACAGGACAAAGGCTGGCCCAGAAGGCCCTCACAAGTACAAGGAATTTCTGTCCCTGCTGGCCCTGCTCACGTGAGTACAGTCATGTTTCTAAAGGACACTTTAGGAGCTCTTCGCTTGCTGCCTGTATTTGGTAAATGCAGGTCTTTCACAAGAAACCACTACTTGGTCCTGGTATCCAGTAAGAATAAGCTGCAGTATCGGTGAAGAATGAAAAGGAGTTGTGTGGTATTTATGATTCAGCAGCAAAAGCTGCCCCCTGGAGGAACATGTTATTAGGCAAATAAGAAAATGAGATGCAACGGGGTCCAAAAATACCTCCACACATTCAACCGTGAGCATCATTATTGTAGTCGCTTTACTAGGTTAACCAAAGAGACCCAAAAACTGAAATACAGACTTTATACAGAACGAGTCAGGAGTACAAATAAACAAAAGCAACATTCTTCAAGAATTAGTTCTGTTTTATAAACATCAATAAACACTGAAAAACATGGGAAAACTAAAAAGAAAAAAAAAAGGAAACAATATCAACAACTTTAAATTGTCCCAGTATTTATCATTTAAGCAGTTTTTTTTGTACTTTTGCAATAGGGATTTAATCCAGAAGTCCTTATATAATTAAAACAGGAAAATAAAAACAGTGAGAATATTGCTGACACAAGACCAGGGAAGGGGTCACAATTAAAGCAGAAAAATGACACATTCAGTTAGAAGTGCATTACCATTTGGCAGGAATACTCTTAATGAACACTGTCTATGTGTGAGAAAGAGACAGCATCACTATTACAGGAAAGAAATGATGATCAGGTATCATTCATTATCCATTGTCCAAAATTAAAATTAGTTAAAGGGGAAATGAAAACTAGAAAAGGAGAGGGGGGGAAAAATAAGGAAACTTTTAAAAAAACCTCTTGATAATAGTCTTCTAAGGCAAATGTTACATGCACTACCTCCCCAAGAAGCTAGACAAAGCTCTTCCATTCCCCGTGTGTTTCCTTTCATTTGTTTTCATGAAGAAAGGTTTGAGAGAGCAGAGCGCTGGGAAGAAATACTGCAAACCTCTAAATTAGTGAACGAACTTCCAGCATCACTATTGTACTCAGGGTAGGAGGAACTGGAAGAAATTATGTTTTTCAGCCTCTGAAGTGCAATGATCAGTAGCAAAAGGAGAAAAGCTAAGAGACTAAGGAATATAGAAACATAGACATAGACGTTGGATAAACGGCCAGGCGATGAATCCACTGAAGTTGAAAGGGATGTGGGATACAGCTCCAGGAAAGTCCCATTTTCCATGTTTCCCACAAATCCAGATGAAGGGTCGGGTTCTGACATTACTGAGTTTGTGTTTTAAAAATCACAACAGATCTTGTATTAGAAGGCAGCTTTAGTGGCATAAAAAGGATTTATATTAAGCGAACATTTTTCCATCACAACGGTGAGATGACAAGTCAGCCAGTGAATGAATTTATCCTTTACTGCTCAAGCCTAGGACAATTTAAGATTTTATCCTTCAGAACTGCAAGAAAAAAAAATAAAAAAAGAAGCAAGGTTACTTTAGTAGCAGATAATGTGCACCTGATATAATTTAGGTCTTAAGAGTTACATTTCTTAGCTGGAAGATGCAATTCTTAAAGAAATAACTAGCAATTATCTTTATATCTCAATTTTCCAAAATGCAGGGATTAAGGGAAATCCTACTGAATCCTAATGGATTGACTCTTCCCAACCATGAGCTGATTAATTGCAGAACAGCACAATCAAAAATGTTCTTTATATGGGACAGAGGTACTGGAATCCAATTTATCTTGTGATAAAAAACCTAGTCAAGTAATGAAACTCCCTCTCAAGACTTCAGCTCCTCAACCTAGATGAGCAAAGTCACTCAACATCACAGCTGACAATGAATCCATTAGCTACTTACTCCACAGTGTCTTGCCAGAGGTACCCAGAATTAAAAAATCTGCCAGATTTGCTTTCTTGCTGTATTTATGAAATGTTTTGAATGGTTTCAAACATCAAAATGTACTTCGCTGTAATTCTGCCATGGAGATCTCAATGGCAGGCATGTTTCAGTGGAGTGATGCAGTTTCTGACCCCAGCAAGGAAAATCTCAAGGAATTTTGGGCAGCCCTGCCAGCCTAGCAAGCATGAAAGGACTATCTAAGGGCTATGGACAAGAGGTTACATACTAGATGTTGTTTTATTGTTTATTTATTGTGTTTGCTGTTTTATAGTGGAGCTTTTGGTGGTCTTAAGCATACCAACAGCCTGCAAGATATGCAGGAGTACAAAACTGCATCTGCAAATACCAGATAAAAAGATTCTTACCATTGTGGTATATAACTCACAGTGATGCATAAAATATACTAAACTAAAACCATTTTATCACCCTAATAGTATTTTGCCCCGTAGGAAACCGTATTTGTTGTACCTCCTGAAATAAGTCACAACAGACTGAGCAAAGAGAGATCCTTATGAGATTATACTCCTTTTGAACTGTCTTTAATGTGGTGATATAAAATTACTAATGGAACAATATGTGTTCATTTCATGTTCTGGAAATAGTCAAGTGTGTTATACCCTTTTTAAAAGATAGGCTTTGATATAGAAGATGTTTATTCTTAATTACGTGTCATAATGAAAATTAGATCCATTATTAATTTAATTGCTCTATAATAACTTAAAGAATTACTTCACATGAATTCTTTAACATGGCAGAAGTTGAAAGCCTTTAAATTTTTCACAAATTTGAAATCTACTACATTCTGCTTTTACTGCTAGCACTTGACCCTGGTACAAGGAATAACTTTGGTTTTTTTGAGGACTTTTTTTGAAGATAGTGGAAATTTTAGAGTATTAAATAGGACTAATCAGAACCTCAGTTAAGCAGAGATGTGTTTTGCTAAATCAGAGCTTTTATAGGTCTTACAACATCACCCAGGCTATTTTTAAATGAGTACTTTGTAGTGATGTAAACTCTGATTCCAAATGAAGCTATGAGTAGTTTATTCAGTGCACCACAGCCACCACTTCAGCTCAGGTTCCTGTTTCTACTGGGAGGGGAAGGTAAGTGCCATGAACTGTCTGTCTGTCTCTCTGACCCTGATCCTCCTGAAGAAATAACCCCCAGAGAGTCAGATGGCAGCTTCACTTTCTTGTTAGGTAATTAGGGGATTTTTTTTTGCAATTCTGAAAGCTATATACAACAACATCATAAGATTTAGCCCATACCTAGTCCCCAGAAATGATTTGGAATTTTGCCATTGACATCAAAGCATAATGGCAAAGCTGGTAAACTGCAATAAACCTGTTGTCTTTCTGAGAGCTGTAAACTGACCCACGAAATGAACAACAGAGGCAAAGTTTTCACATTCTGTAGTGGTCCCTGCCTTTTCCTCATCTGTTTTTGGAAAGCTGAGTTGGTTTAAGGCAAAGAATGAACTGCAAATATTGTTCCTGAATGACTGCAGACGGAGAACTCTATCTGACAGGAGCCATCTTTCCAATTAACCACTCTTGAAAACTGCTGGGACAGCAGAACTGGCACCTGTCAGCAGGGGGACTCAGGTTTTGTGGTGTAGCTGGATCTGGATTACTTTGTCAGAGGCACCTCTGCAATGCCAGGACAGGGCTGTGTGACTTGAGGAGGCTCCCCGAGTCTTCCAGCACAGCCTCACTGCTGAAAGCCCCAGATCATACTCTGCCTTTCTGACTATGGCTGAGTTTTCCTGCTGCTGGTTGCTCCTTTGAGACACAGCCTTGCTGCTCCAATGGACAATGTGCCTAGAAGATTCACACATTTCCGTAAGGTCCAAGAAGGCACAGACTTTACCTCCACACTCCTCTGGTTTTGGATGTACAAGAGAGCCAAACCTTGTTCTGCCACTCAATTATGGTCCTCACTTATGAGCATTGGCACAAAAGGAAAGGCTCTCCTAGATACAAGGTGTCATTTGTACATCCTGGCTTTTCAACCAGAGCCACTATTTAGTTATATTCTCCCAGCTGTGCATTGTTTCTTCATTCATGTCCTTGGGATAAATACCTCTCACAGGTGAGGACAATCACTCTTACTCCAGAGGTAAGCCAACTTGGCAGATACTGTAGGCAGGCTCAGCTGGAGTTTTTAATATTTCTTTTTATCCTGTGATAAGAAGGAGATGGGCAAGGTGGCATTCACCAGAAGAAGGGCAAACTGAGCAGGTGAGGGATCAGGCAAGGCACTGTGTATCACTGTGCAGGTACCAGCAGTTCCATGCCTGAGCAGCCATGCCAAAGCTAGCCACTATTGCATATCTGATGGGACCTGCTAGAAAATCCATTTTCTAAGGAAATGCAAATGTGGTCAGGAGCAGAGGCCTCACAATTAGCATATGCCCTGAGTGCCAACTTATATATAACATGTAATTTAATCTTTAGCATTGATAAGATGGTAGCCATCTCCCAGTTCAGACCAAAGTGAATATTGAATGAGACTGCAACACTCTGCAGGATAGCATAACCAGAGCTTTTTCATAGTTCCAGTGTTGTAAATTTTCTTTACTGCCTGTATTGTATTTCTTCATATATCTTGATGCAACAACTCTACTTCTCCAGGCTCAGTCAGATATAATTTAATGGCCTGCACTCACGTTACTGAAACCCTAAAAACTGAGGAACAGGCAGCAAAGATTGGTCTGGTAGACTCAATTTCTTGTGAGTTTATCAGCCACAGAAAAGCACTTCATTTTCTTGGCTCTTCCTGTATTTTTGTGACTACAAGCTGAAAAACATCTCGGTTGTTTCAGTGTCTTCAAAACATTTAAGCAGAGACTAACTGACATCAAAGAAAATCAACGTTCGTGTATTACATAAACTGACACTTTTGTCACAATCTCCTGTGAGCTGTTTCTTTACAGGTAGAAGATATCCTAGAAAGCCCTTATGGTAAACATTTTACAGATGAGATCTTAATTTGCCTTTAGCATAGTTACAGCAGAGAGGTCCCTCATCTGGCCAAACTTCAATATGCTGTAACTGGGCAGGAAGAGCAGGAGGAAGATTGTACAGGTTCCCAGGTGATATGGTGATGCCAGTTCTAAGACTTATCCCTAGAGATGTGTTGCTCCTCCCCCAATTTCTGCTATCACAGTGATTGGTCCCAAAAGCTGGCAGCAAGTCTTCACTAGATTGATATATGTATGAACGCCAGGGAGCTCCTGGTTTAATTCTTTAATCTTCCCACTCTTGTTTTTTACATTTATTTCCTTCCTAGGTTACCAATATTTCCCTTCCAGCAAACATGTAACACAAAATATTTAATGCCAATAAAATTACATTTGCATGCTCATACTAAAGAGCTGAATGAATTTTACATACCAGGAGCCCTTCAGCCTTGAAAGGCAATATGCTCTAGACTGGAAAAGTGTAGCAGTTTAACACCATGCAACTAAATAAGACAGTAGCTCTAGACAGGAAAAAAGATGTGAGCAACATTTTATTCCATTGAAAATATAGGTAGGAAAGGCAAAGAATGACTTCTAGCCTCCAGTTTAACAAGAATGTGATCCTTAATGCTTCTTCTCAGATACATGCCTTTGGCAATTAAAGACCACAAGTAAGTAGGATCCTTCCTTTTTCCATTACAGATGGGCCTTCCAGGAGCAGAGAATCCCTTTTCCACTCTGCCTGGGAAACAGGATCAATTGCCAACTGACTCAATAAAATAGAGCACAAAAGGAAAAGAAAAACTATTTCCTGCCACAAGCAAAGTTTTCCTTTTAATTTATTGTCTAATTTCATTTTTTATTACGATTTAATATGATTTAAATTTATGTCTTTGAAAATCTAAGAAGGAAAATGCCCAGATGGCTTGGTTGCAGGTTAAAATCAAATTATATTTTGTTTGGGGGTTTGTGTGGGGCTGTAAAAAGGAAACCCTCTGAGCCATAAGGACACTTAGATTAATTCATATAGGCTCCAGTGATTCTCTAACTTACATTTCCCATGGATCTGCAGATTATAAAGTCATTTATATCAATGTAAATCAAAAACATTGTGACCTGGGATCAGACCCAGAACCCGTGAGTTTAATCTGGTTTTTAAAAGTAAAAGAAAAATGAGCAGGGAGAAGGAATAAAATACTTACAAGCAGGAAGAAGACATGGAAAAAGAAGCTAAATGTCCAATGCAGAGGATGTGGTTGGTGATCACGCCCAAATCTAAAGGGACTGCATGCTGAGAAAAGCCCCTATAAAAAAGCAAATAAAAGTGGGAGAGTTTAGTAATAACTACAATAATAATAAAATAAATGAAGGGTGAGTGCTGAATTTTGACTGCTCTATTGGCAGAAATTTCAGGGAAAAAAGCCCAATCAACTGGAATCCTGGCTTGTGTTTTATTCCTGCTAACAACATCCTTCTGCTGCCCAGTTACAGCACGGCATGTACAGCATCAAACCCATGATCCTGAACTCTGCTTTACAGACAGGCTTTGATAACACCTTACTCTTGTTCTGCAGTGGGCTCCAGGACCAAGACAGACATTTGTCCTCTGGCACATTTTGAAGCACTAGAGCACTGTATCTGCTCTCCAATTCATTTCACATTATACCCTAAAGACTCCTGCCAGGAATCAGGTCTTTTGGATTACACACTATTATTTATTCATCCTCTTTATTTCTGACTATCTGCAGTTTAAATTTTCACATACTTGAATTATCCAAACTGAATATGTTATGTGCACAAGAAAAGCTAAAAGAATTTTGTGTGCTACATGCATTCAATGCCTAAAATTAAAACATAGCCCCTGAATTGTTTTTAATAAAGTAAATTAAATTTCTTGTTATGAAGAAATGATACAGATTAAAGCAAAAGAGGGCCACTCTCAAACAGATTTTCCCCTCTGGGAGACAAAAGACACTTTCACAATCATTAGAGCTCTGCCCCTTCAGCACATTTGGTTTGAGTGTGCTAGAGAAGCAGATCTCTGGGGATGGATGTTGATGCATTGTTGTGCTGCTTTCATCCCTTCAGTCACTGAATCACTTCTGGTTTAAGCCTCTCCAAGTTCAATAAAGAAAATTGTCTAGTGCAGCTGTTAAAAGACAGTATTGTTGAAATCCAAATGTTTTGATAACACTGACTATACTAATGTTCTGTGAAAGGCAGTCAGACAGCTTCCTGACCATCTCTTTGTGAAGGAGAGGTAGGAGGCTGCAGTGAGCCCTAAAGTCAGCCGCCCCAGAGATGGACCCAGCATATGCACTGGATGTGAGGGTGTGCACCCGTGTCACCTCACCCAGCACTGCTTCTGAGGCTGGGGCAGGTGTGGTGCAGGATGGAGAGGGGGTACAGCAGCCCCCATATGCATTTCCTCTGGCAAATATGCCTCACATGGCCAAGAGCTCTACCTTATGCCCCTCAGTTTTGTCGGCTTGTAGCAGAGATCCTTTTCCTCCCCTTTCTTTCTTTCCTGGGGAACAGAGGAATAGATCTCTCCAACAGGGCTGTATCTTCAACCAAAGCAAATACAAAGTATTTTGCTCATTTTTCTTGGGAGAATCTTTGTTAGTCCATCTCCCCGCAGATACACAGAGCACTGCTTTAGCCCACTCAGCCCCTCAGTCAATACAACAGTGCCACAATCTCCAGCAAGGCAAGGGGACCAGAGCCTACCAAATCTTGGGCTGATAAAACACAAAGTGAAAAACACAAGAGATCCTCGAGGCTTCCTAAGTGCAGGCATTCATATTCAAGTGCAAAGTGTACACAGTGAGGCGGGGAGGGCAGAACTTTCAATTATCTCTGAAGAACAGAGAAATACTTGGACCAGAACATCAACAAGCTTATCTTCAGAACACCCCTGGCCATACAGAGTTGTATCTCAAAGACCTTCATCCTCTTAACCACTCTAATGCTTCTCACAGCTATTTTCTATTTCAGCTGTAGTAGTAGCCTATAGAAGGATTTGGCCCAAACAGTGTATTCATTCTCTCTGCCAGTAAGATATGCAAGGAGTAGGGATCTATCTGTTCCCTGTAACTCTCAGGATGTGGAGGGGGCAATGACTCTCACTGCTGTGCCTCTGAGAACTTAGATAGAGAAATGGGGCCCTACTGGTCTAGCATCCTATGAGACCATTACCCAAAGGATACAGTCACCAAGGGAATCAGTCTCCTTCCTGTGCTGGTTTGTTAAAAAATATTTATTTCTCTTTTGAAAATTTCCTGTGGAAAAATACGGGTCACTGAAAAAACCCACCCAAAACTCAACAGCCTACTCTTTGCTGACAATAGTGATGGGTAATATTTGATTTCTTGGTGTCCAGTCCCAAATTTATTCCCCTTATTGCCATTCTGAGTAACTTTTGTTGCCACTCTCAGCCAAATTCAACCCAGGCAGAAACCTCAAACAGATTTGAGCCCCTGAAGTCTAATGACAGTGGGTGATCAGGAAGAGAAGGCATGAAGGTTCACACAGCCATTTGGTTGCCCATAACAGCTTTAAATCTTAGTAATTGACTTCTACAGTCAAAAACAGCCACTAAGGTGTCACTGTCAAAGTGACAGATCCCAGCTGGAAAGGAAGTCCACGGCAAGGTTAGCCAGGGAAGAGGAGAAACCAGCAAGTTGTCAGGAATCCTTAATTTCTGCATTTTGTGTAATGACTTCTTCTTTGATTTCTTGCAACATCTGATTTGGAAGTTTTGTTTGAACAGAAAATTTAGTGTAGTGTGGAATGGCTGCTTGATGAGAAATTAAATTCCATTAAAACCTATTTTCCTCAGTGGAACAAGTATATGAAAGTTTCAACTGCTTCTGCCTTTTTGCCTTCTTCGTGGTTGAGTTTCCCATTCCTGCTACCCCTTCTTTCCAAAGGCTGTGTGGAGCATCCCACCAAATGATAAGCCTCTCAGGAGACTCCATCCAGAATACGTCAGTGGGGCATAGCAGTGATGCAATTAATCTCAGAACAAACTAAAGTTAATTAAGCTTTGCCACTTCACACCTGACTCTTAACATGGGCTCCCACCTCTTTTATTTGACACAGGCAGAGAGCACTGGACTCCACAACTGAGACCAAGTGGCCAGTGCAGTGGAGGGCTGTGCACTGTCTTCACACTTCCTGAAGCCACCACACTTCTCATGGGGCAGTGCTTCAGCTCCTGCACATTGTTCATTCAGACCAAAACCAGATGTATCATACCAAATATATCTTACCAGATAAAATACAAGCTCCAGGGCAAGCAGACCTTGTTATCTGAGCTTGCTTTCATTTTCCAGTCACACTCATGTGTGACACCAAAAACTTGCAGCAATAAGTCCCTCAGGTTCACCTCCAGGTAGAAGGGGAAAACCCCTCAAAAGTGTCATACCCATCACCCTGATCTACAAGGAATGCAGTTTTAGGACAAAGTGTGGCTAAATCTGGAACTGAATGGACTTCAGCTCTCTATTGTCTCTGCCAGTGCTGCAGCACTTCCTCCTGCCCGATGCCGATGCCGCGGCTGCAGGCACGAGCATACCTGAGAGCCCTCATCTCTCTCCATGTGGCCACATCCACTCCTGTCTCGGGAGAATTCCGGGCAGACTGCAGCAAGGAGCAACAGGCTTTGCTGAACAGTAAGAGCCCTTTAACTTTGCAAGTCAATGGGGTTATTGAGTATCTTAAGTAGCAAAGATGTGACTCAGGAAGTAGAGTCTGGAATGATAGGAAAACACCTTTCTTTTGCAAAATTCAGCTGATATGGTGATTTCCATATATTTTATAAAAACAACAGGAATAAATCCCACATTTTTATAAATCACAAATTTTATAAATCCATATCACACCCAAAAATGTCAAGCAGATTTCATTTCAACCTTGTTAGGAACTTTGTCACAATATAAAGCTAGGACATAATTTTTTACACTGGGTGTAAAATGATGCATTAACAGAAATTTCTGTTAATGCATCTTTTTCAGATTTTTTTTTCTCTCCAAAAAAGTGCAGATTCAATATCAACTACACTTAAATGTCTGTACACTTAAATGTCAAGGGAGTTTTAGGCACAGATGTGCTATCACAGTAACTCCATTCACTGTAACTCTGCTTCCTGACTTGGGTACCTTATGCTTTACTAAGAAAAGTAAGAAAACACCCTTTCTTTTTTGATTCTCTGTTTCCCCTCACTGTAACAGAAGATCCCTATCCTCACCATTCCTTATTTTACCAACACAGGCTGCATGCATGCCCTCCCCTGATGAAGACGCCATGGCATGTTTGTGTGCCTAATATTCACATATAGTCCCTGTTTGCAAAACAGCCTGCAACGACTCAGGCAAAGAGTCAATACGATTGCAAAGGGAGCTGCAGCGAGCCACGCTGTGCTGTGCAAACATAAGGGGGCAGGGTTGCACCTGAAATGCCAAAAAAGAGCAAGTGATGATAACGTAGGCTACGGAAGGAGAGTTTCTGCTGGTGCTGGATAGAGTGATCTGTTCAACAACTGCCTCTCAGATGTCCTAGCTTTAGAGGATACTGTTGTGCTCCAGTCCAGAGCAAGTGTAATTACAGTGGCAGGGATGATGACAGATACCTGGTGAGGGCTCGTCTTAGCATCTCACCAGATGGCTGCTGAAGGCATCAAACCAAAGCAAATGTGCTGGGACATTTCAAGGAAATTAAAGGAATGATGGACAAAGTGCCTATATGAAGTTACAAGTAAGCACAAGGTGGAGCTGGGAGAAATGCAGAGATGATGGCTTGAGGGGGAAAGGTGCTGAGAGCACAGGCTGATCAAAGCCCAGGGGTACATCCTGGGAAAACAGGAGACTTGGTACCTCATGTACAGGGCGACTGTCAAGGACACTTGAAGCCTCAGACTTCCATGTCAGATGCAGGGGGAAAGAGGGAGCAGCAGAAGGACTGACAAAGAGGGGAGATGCAGACAAGGTGGCAGGCTAAGAGGTGGGTTCTGCAGCAGCGCCATGGATCGACTCTGTCGTAACAGGATTTCCTCTGCGCAAGCCAGGAAAAGGAGGCAACCGCAGTCATGAAGACACAGGGGAAGGACTGCTTGCAAAAGAGTGCAGGAGGTAGAGGTGAAAATATACTGACTTTTTAGTATTTAGATTCCAAGTCTCAGACCTGTAAGAAACATCAGATTTTTCAGCAACTTCTGAATGTACTCTTGTTGTTGAGATAATTCCTCTTCTGCTTCTGTGTAGATAGGGTGCAAGAAGGAAAGGCTCTGTTGCTTCCTGCCTCTGATGGGGAATTTACAGAATACAATTTACAATTTGCACTGCACCAGTAAAACGCAATTATGAACAAAGACACTTGGCAGAGGCGAGTTATCCCAGTTCAGCCTATTACATCTGAAAAGGTTAGCAAAATGCCCATGACAACAACTTCCTTTGCCAAATAAATTCACATATGTACATATATGGTGATAGTACAAGGTTAGACCTGGATGCTGAAATCACCCAAGACCCCTTCTCCAGCAGTTCCCGGTCCTGCAGCATATATCCCGTTGACAGCAAAGAACACGTACTGGATACAGCAAGTAGCAGCCTGCAGACAGGCCAGCCTGTGTAGCAGAGCTCAGGAAAGCTGGGGAAACATGAGGGAGGCAGGGGAGACATGCCTGCCTTTTCTTTCCCCACCTTGGTGATAGGGGTGACCCTGTCTGAGGAAGAGGTGGGAAAGGAAGGCAGCCAGTAAACAGCTACAACCAGCAACCATCCCTAAGGGGAACAAGCCCTTCTAGGCATAAGAGCAGAGAGAAGGCAGCTGGTGGTTTCAGATTGCCTTTTGTTTCAGTCTGTTCAGGCACAGGAAAGTTAGAGTGGGTTCAAAATGACTGTAAAAAGCAAAATCATAAGGAAACAGACGCGACATTCCAGCTGGATCCCTTGTCATAATAAAACTGCCAGCACTATATGCATCTTATATGGTCCAGATTTTATACATTTCTCCTATTAAGCTTTCTCCCATTCTGCCATAATTAGCTGAGAATTAATTAAATAATAGCTACTATGCATTCCTAATTGTCTTTGCTTATATAAATGTTAATCAGTGTGGCAAATTGTCAGCCCTTTACCACTATTTTCACAATCTTCCTCTAACTGTTTAGCATTTGCAAGGCTATGAAGAGTTTGCGTCACTTGATTTCTGTTCCAAACTTTATTGCATCTAGCAAGATGATGTTGAAACCATCTTGCATTGCAAGCGTTCAGGCAGCCATAAAATGCTTGCAAAGGGCATATTTTGTGCATCCATCCTGTGTTTTTCACATGCTGTGCTGTCTAAGCTCAGCTCTTCTCCCACTACATTGGATACACATGTTACAATTTATTTGCAGAGGGAGCAATGCTTTCCCCGTCATCTTTCTGCAAGCATTGTGGAAGGGCACACGGGTGGCAGCCTGTGCTTACGCCCGCTGAGCCAAGAATTTGCTTGCACAGTGATGACCCAATGGTCTGCGCTATCACACCCCTGGGCTGCAGCATCTTTCAGCAAGAGAAACCAGCCCGTGCCTCCCTTCTCTCCGCATCCCTCCTTCCAGAAGATGTGCAGCCCCGTGCTGTCACCACGCTCCCCCAGAGCGTTCCCCTTTTTTGCCTCCGCCGAAAGCAGTTTCTCCAAACCCAAGAAGAGTTCGTTCAATTCAAGCATTCGCCAACCCGCCAAGTGAGTTAGGTTCTTTCCGAAAGACGTTTGTGAACGATCAAGCGCAGGCCACAGAACACATACCTCAGTTAAACGCTTGTGAAAATCAAATGTCCTTGGTTACAGCACAGGACAAGCAAACCGCTAAAGATGCTCCCTCGGAGCAGCAGCACGGGCGAGGCGCAGCGGGAGCTGTTCCGGGGCGCACAGCAGCTTCCCAAACCCGCCGGGGACCCGCCGGGACCGTCCTCAGCCGCCGCGGCACCGCTCGGCGCCGGACAGCGGGAGCGAGCGGCCCCGGCGCTGCGGGAACGTGCGAGCAACAGCGCTCGGCCGCCGGGCAGCCGCGCTCGCCGAGGCTCCGCCGGCAGACAGAGCACGAACAAGCACCGGGTGAGGGCAGAGGCAGGAAAAAACACCCCACACCCGGAGTGTCGACCTCCCTCGAAAAGCAGACGGCTGACGCCGCCGGGATGCTCCGGCTCGGGATGCTCCGGCTCTGGATGCTCCGGCTCAGGCGCAAGCGGCAGCGCGGCCCCTTCCCTCCCGCAGCCGCCCCGCTGGGGCAGCTCCGCTCCTCGCTCCTCTCTCCCTGCTCCCCTGCGCGGCTCCAGCCGCGGCTCCAGCCCCGGCCCCGCTCCCGCTGCCGTCCCGCGCGGCCGCGGAGGCGGTGCCGCCCCCGGCCCGCCCCTCGCCCGTCCCCGCCGCCCCCCGCCCCGCTGCCGGGAGGGGCGGCCGCTGCCCCAGCGCCCGGACGGGGCGGGCTGTGCAGGGGCAGGGGCTGGGGTCGGCTGTGCGAGAGCTTGGGCGAGGCGCTGCGCTCAGCTGGAAGTGGGGCGGGCCCCCCACCTCACCGGCGTTAGGGGATGGAAAGCACCGGGCATCGTAAAAACCCACATCGACACCTGGCTCTTACCGTCCCGGGGCTGTCGCACAGCATACATCCCTGAAAAGAGCCGGGGCTGGTCCCTTAAAAAAAAAAAAAAATCCCATATTAAGCCCGTATTCCACCGGGCAGAGCGGCCCATGGGAAATGCGAGATCCTTCGGAGCAGAGCGTCTGCAGAGGGGGTCAGATCGTGGAACCATAATGGGAACTGGACCTAGCGAAGGAGTGGGTTAGAAAAGAGGTTTCCTGGAAAGTGAAAACTTGCAGATGACTTTTGAAAATTCTGCCAGGTTTTCGGCTGGCTGCTGAGACCTTCAGGGATACTTTGATATCATGTACACTGGAGTGAATTAATAGTTGTGCTAAGATCAACTGATATAATAAGGTAGTGTAAATGAAAACAAAACCCAACTTTCCTAGTTCATTTGGAGAATGACTTACAGATATCACATGCTCTGGAATGAAATATTGAGAAAGTGTTGGCTGGATCAGACACATTTCCTTCCATGGACACTGAGGAAGGAAAGGTTTATCTGGCCTCTGGTACGCTTGTCTCATCCACGCTTTTTTTTGGCCAAATGACTTTACTGTTGGTTAGATATCAGTGATGATGAGCGCTGTGAAGAGCAGATGCATCCTCTGCAGCTCAGTCTTGTGTCTGGCTAATGTCCATGTGCATTTCTGAAAGGATGTTGGAAAAGGTTGTTCTTCATTTTAAATTGCTCTTAGGGAGACGTGCAGTTCATAATGTGCTGCGGAGGCACTTCTGAGAGATGTGCTTTCTTTGATACAGTCTACACAGTTTCAGTAGAAGAGTAGCTTGGAATGCCATGAAACACTTCTTGGAGGAACAAGACATATGAATAGATAGGAAAAAGACAAAACTTAAAGGAAAAATAATTCCCAAGTATGAGCCTTATTTCTCCTTGATAATAACCAGTGAATGCAGTGGCATATAGGAGATGGGTTTGACTTTCAAATGGCAAAAAATGCTCCATATTTCACCTATGAAAAAGTAAATCAATGTTTTTGTGGGCTTTTGTGGGTTTTTGTGGGGTGGTTTTTTGTTTAGTTTTGGCTTTTCAGAGTGGAAAGTCACATGCATGGCATATGAACAAAAAAAAAGAATACTGTATCAGTTAGTACTGTGATATTCCTAACTTGGAAGCAAACCACTGGCTCACTTCAACTTGCAGCCACTGCAGAAAAGGGCACATTTGACAGTGAACTTGCTGATTGCATTAATTTCTGTGGAAATAGCAAACAAAGCCTGTTGAAACTGTGGGGAAAGAAATGTTGTAGACACCTATTGCAGTACTGGCAATGGTTAGATTAGAGGTGATAATCCTAATGGAACCATTTAAAACAATGTAGAGAATTTGCTCTATCCTTTTTTATTTGTATACTCAGAATAGAGGTAGAGACTTTCTGGTACAAGCCCTGTGTCTGGGATGTCACTGGATATAAACAGAGACAGATGGTGCATTGAAGTTCTCAGCATTGATTTTGCATATAGATAAGTTCCCAGGTACAAAATTCTATGGAGATAAGAGAACCAAAAGCAGTAAAGCAAAATGTTTGAATCTTGAAAATAAGAAAGAAGTCAATGGAAGGGTTTCTGTTATATCTCAATTATTCCAGCAGTGGAATTGCAACCTGGGACAGGCAGAAAGAATTTTCCCAAGGTCAAGAAGGAAGATGAATAGAAGGAAAGGCAAATGCAACAGAGCTGAGGTGGCTGCTAAGACAGATATGCTGTTGCTAGGACTGGCGAGAAAAAAACCCAGTGCTTTCTAAAGGAAACAAACTATGATTTTGTGGATTTTTGCTCAAAGCCTAATCCACTGAAGAATGAGAAAATTCTCAAGTGCTTCCTACTGATGAATGTTCTTACCCCAGAGCATCAGGCATAGTCACTAGTAATCCTTGGCTTTGGAAGCAACTGAGAAGTCAGATCCAGATCTATCCACTGTGTCTCACCGTCTCAGCACATGCAATGCAGGCTAGGTCATATCATCCTAGCATGTTCAGGTACAAAAAATACGAGTACTTAGGCCACAAGTGAGAATTGGTTTTTGCAGCTGTGCTCTGATTTTTCATTCTTTTCCTGGATAAAGCACCTCTCAAGGGGAGGTGAATAGCACTGCTAGAAGAGGATATGATTTGTTCAACAGAGGAGAGAGAACAGGGCAGAAAGACTTTTGTGCTTTTTGGAGGTCACTGCTGTTTCTGTAAGTTTTTTATCCTGGGCTACGTCACTGATGTCCTGCCACTTTTTGTGGCTCATTCATTTGCTGTGAGCTGCTCAGTGACTTTGGGTAAAGCTGCACCAGAGGAGTTGTCAGTGAGATCAGGCCTCTCTCACCAAGGCTGGTGTCTGCATCGGGACCTCATGCAGAGGCTGTGGCAGCAGCAAGCACCATGGCTCCAAAGTAATTAAGTTGCTCTTTTACTGCTCTTCCTCCTTCAGGCTCTCTATGCAAACGACACAGTGTGAGTTGGCCCTTCCTCAGGACAGTGTCTTTCATGCAAAATGTGTTTCAAAATGTTTTGAAATTATAAAATATGCCAAGAGTATTAAACAGAGAAATGGGAAGACAGTTATTTTCAGAGAAGGTTTGAAAGAAAGATGACAGTAAAGAAGAAAAAAATGCATGGAATCTTGAGATGGTGAGCATTTAAAAAAAAAAAGTAACAAATAGAACCTTTTCTTTTTATTTATTTATTTTTTTTTTAATGCATTTGCAGTCAGATAGGTACTGACTTTTCCTTGGAGTCAGAGCAACAGGTTGAGGGTCTGGAAGGGTCTGGAAAGAGCACATCAAGGAGATGTAGCTTGACTGATGCTTAGTGTGATTGGACCTCCAGAGCTCAGTGTCATTCCTGCTGCTACTAGGCTGTCTATGAGACAGCATGGCTGTAGTGGATAGCTTTTAATAGCTTTTCTTAGAATACGGAAAAACATGGAAAATTAAATGTTATTATTGTTATTATGACTGATTTGATGGTTCTTGATATTATTTCCTGTTCCTTTTCAGAATCATTAGATGGTGGAATAAGCAAACATTGACTTTAAAAACTTCCAGAGGGAGTTCTTACTCATCCAAGTTTGAGTACAGGAATTAGGTGTACATAACCTTCTCTGGTGGCCTTAAAGCAATTTCTCTTCCTCATTTTGACTATCTCAGGAACTTAGGAATTTCCTCAGAAAGGTCTTCTTCATTGCACTCCCAAGATACAGGAACATAGCAGTTAAATGAACTAAATCTCTCCCAAGTAAATCAGATCCTCATCTGCTCAGCTGAGCTCTCCACTTTAAACATTTACATCTAGAGAATGCAGCTCTACTGAGACCCAGGTTGAAAATAAAACCTTCTGCTATTTGGACATCAAGTGAATACTGTCTCTCCCCTCATTCTTTACCAAGATCCCAGGAGAAGGCAGTGAATAATAAAGCCTTCCTGAACCTGACCATGTCCTCTTAGTGCCTGGATTTGTACTCAGCTTGTAGTGCTGCCTTGAGAAAACACCCGTTTTGTCTTGTACTTCTTTGTGGACATGGTGGCTGAAAGTTAATGAGTTTTGAGGGTAACATTTTCCAATATTGAAAAAGCTTTGGCACTATAATTTGCATAAACATTACTGTTTAATAATGGCCCACACAGAAAATAGGAAACATCTTTGAAATCTTACTGAGACAATATATGACTTCTAATTCCTCCATCACATAAAAGCTACTTGTTAATGCAAGGACATGCTAAATGAATTCTAAAGCTCAATTAACTCCATCATTAGATGTTTTTAAAATACTGTTAGACCACTATTAGACTTAGAATTCTCCAGATACCTCTGGTCTTTTTAATTACCTGGAGTCATTATAAGGAGCAGTCACTGAAGTTCATTCATTCTCTCCATGCTTCCCACTAATCCACTTACAAACTTTGCCATCGAGCAATCTCAGGAGAAGCTATCTTTAATGAGACCCCTATGGAATAATGGGCTATTCATTTTCCTAAATGTCACTTGGATCATATTAATAGATTCACATTCTAATAAGAGGACAAGTCCCTCATACACTGCTTATCTGTGATATAAAACCTTGGCATGGATGAGCTCTGTCTGTTAGTAGTCAGCATTTTTCATAGAATCTTTTTATTTTTTATAAGTTGGCTCTTTGTTTAGGACATATCTGCAGTGAGGTACATTAAGTACACGGATAATGTCCAAGGTCAGTTGGTGGTGTCATCTCATGTCTAGGGACTGCTGCTTCTTCTGGGAATCAGGATTCATTAACAGTCAACAGCAAATCCTATATGGAGCCAGATGAGAAAGTTGCACTTGATTTTTAAAGGCAATGAAATTCATACATAACTTATGATGAATAAATAGTTCTGCAGGTATTGCAACTGCAGAAGTTTTCTTGGAGATTTGTGTCTTGTGGCTAATTACTTCTTGTCTTCTCAAAGACACAAACTCCACTTGAAGTTTTGCTAGGCAGAGAAGTTATAAGGTGGCATGTATGTATATGTAGTTTTTCTGATGGTCTGTCTCTCTGTGAGAAGGACGAAGATGTTTCTTGCCCTAAGTTCATAAGGTCTAATTACCCTATTTCAATGAAATTGATTCTGGTTTATTTACATGTTGGTAACATCAGATTATACCTATTAAACAGGGGCATCTTGCCCACAGATACCATCCATGACATTTTAGATGTCATAGGGTACCAGAGACATTGTGGAGTGCTGGTAGATATGAGCAGGGCCTATAGGAAGCATTCAGATTTCTTACTTGGTAACTGGGATGCAGGCAGGATGCAGGCAGGATGCAGGCAGTATGCCTTAGGCCATCTCAAGTGGCACTGAGCTGAGCCCCAGTTCTTCAGTATCTGTATTGGAGTCTTGGGCACTCATCTCCAAATGTAAACATATAATTAAGTATTTTAAGGAAAATCCAACCAGCCAAGTCCCACCCTTTTTTTTATTTTTTTAAATATATAGATACAGTTTATTTTATTACTTAAGTAAGGGGGGGTGGGCAGTTACTGACATCTGGAAAGAGTTTTCTGTTCACACAGGTCTCACTGTGGAGCCAGAAAAGCTTTAAGTGCCAAGCCAGGATTTCCAAATTCTAGTGTTCTTCTGTGCTTTTGCAACCCACAAGCTCTCCCAAAAGCACATCACTGCATCAGGCAGTACAACCACTGTTTTCAGTAACATGCCATTTGAGGAATAATTCTGTATTTCATCTGTTCACATGCACACTCTTGGCGGCTATTGCACCTGTATTAGGTGATCTGCTTACAAATACTGGATACAGCAAGGCAGAACTACCCTGCTACCCTTATCTGTGACATCTCAATGTTCATGTCATTTTCAGAAGATAGTTACATACCTGTCAGTTAATCAAACCATTACAAATCTGATACCCATGTACTCAGCAATCATCTAATACCATTCTGTCAGAGCAGAACTGCTTTAAAGGGGGTACAAATTTGATCTGAGATGATTCTAAAGACCCATTACACTGCCAGAGTGCTTCAAAGTGGCCTAAGTATAATTGAAAATCAGGACCTCCATCACAAAGATAAATGATCTCGCCAAAAGAACAATCTCGTCTCCACAAAATAGCAGAAGCAACAACAGTAGAGACAAATCTCTTCAGGGGCCTCCTGTTTGAAGTCTACCGAGCCAGCTGCAGAGCCCACAGCAAGAAGGGAAAATAAACCCAAAGTGCAAGACAGATCTCACGTGGGGCTGCCTTTTACCCAGGGGATGAAGCACAGCTACTGCAGCTCATCTATTTATGTTGGATGAAATATTCCCAAATGAGTCCTCCCTCTCTTTAGGATGCATCTTTTTTTTTTTTTTTTTTTTTTTTTTTTAATACAGTAATAAATTCTGAGCTGAGGAAAAAAAGCAGTGTAAGGAAAGGTTGTTCATTGGAATTCTGAGAAATGTGAGGTTTTTTGATAATTTTAACATCTCAGAGGTCAGTGGCTGCTGCTTCTTTGTTCCTGAGGTAATATTGCCTTTTTCTGTTGTGTCTCTTTTTCATCAAAGTCAGAGAAAATCTATGAACTGTGTGATAACCTTAGGTAATTTTTCGGAGTGGTAGCATAAAGTGCTGTGATATCAGCACTGAGATAGAATAATTTTGATAACATATCAGCTCCTGAGTGCGTCTGCACGTACCAGCCCAGGAACATATACACTGAGAAGATCAGCTTTTCATCCCAACCCTATAATAAAATGCAAGTTCTGTCACCAACCAAGAGTGAAGAAATAGCAGCTGTTCCTGCCTCTTTCTGTGATCTATTCACATTTGAAGCACTAGTGAAAAAATAAGTGGATTCCCTGCTGGTTTAGAGTCTTATAATATCAAAGGCAAATAATCACAGGTTATCTGTGGACAGAAATGCCAAACATACACAAAAGGGACTTCAGTTCTTTTTCTTCTCAAAACTCAGCCATGTTAATAGAAAGTGCAATTTTCATAAGCTTTTCAACTGAGACAGTGTTTCAATAAGTTGGATCTGATTCTGAGGAGTACTAAACATGTGCTTAGCAATACATGAGGAGAGTCCTCTTTTGGCACTGATATCAGATCCTTTGCCTTTGGAATCTCTTGACTGAAGTCAAGGATGCTAAAGCATAACAGAGGCAAATAAATCTTCTCTGGACTTGCTTATCTCCTTGTTGAATGTGGAGTTTTGCAATTTTCTATGCTCTCACCCTAAAGCAAGCACATAATATATCCTATGTTATGCAGCTGTACTTCAGGCCTCTTATAAACTACAATTCATTTATTACTACCTCCCTAGGTTTTTTCTTTTATAGTCTCCCTTCAAATTTTAAAAATAAAACTCATGACTGGAGTTGTTACACTTTCTCATCCAGTTTCATGTGTACCTAAAAAAAGACAATTCTTTTTTGCTATTCCTTTCTGACTGTGTTTCAGATCAGAGGAAACCTAGCAGACAAGCTCTTCCTGTGTTGTACC
Organism: Serinus canaria; assembly: GCF_022539315.1. Taxonomy (NCBI): domain Eukaryota; kingdom Metazoa; phylum Chordata; class Aves; order Passeriformes; family Fringillidae; genus Serinus; species Serinus canaria. Next base: position 49,461,962 of record NC_066313.1, on the reverse strand, counting down.
TTTGAGGCTTGGAAGCTCAAAGCTCTGCTAAGGTGTAAACCAGAGCAGTAAGGTAAGATGCCTGACCCAGCCATTTGTAGGGATGGGTTTGTTTGTGAAAGGCAGATCAACAAGGTCATGTTAGATTTTTACATTGTGATCTCCAGCCAAGGTTCACACCAACTACAAACAATTACCCAGGACCAGCCAACACAGGGAGGGTAATGCAACACTTGGACATATGCAGGTTGTGTCATGAATGCAATGTCCTGTATTTTGTCGGTCTGATTAATTCTAATGTTAATTTTTTCTTTTTCCTGATTTTCAGTTTTTGTAGGTAAGGTTGAAAAACCTTACTTTTCTTTTCAAAAACCACTCAAGGTGTATGAAAGGCCAGGTCTGTAGTGGGAGAGACAGGCAGCATGTGAGAAATAGGACCTGACTCGGTGTGTCTGATGAGCCTTCTTCATGGCCTTTCCCAATGTCCTTTCTTTTGTGGTAGGCTATGTAAGAGCTCTTTCAATGGAAGATGCTATAAAAACATTTTATTTCCTAATGATACATAATTACCCAATGAAATGGGGCAAGGCTAAATGCATCACTGTTGAAAGCTCAAGGGATGACTGAGAAAGATGGTTTAGCAGTTTCAGGATGGTGGGCTAATAGCTGCATGCTGGGGATGATTCACTTCTCATATTATTTTGTGTGCAGTTCCATGGGCAGCAGTGATTCACATGAGTGGCAGAAGAAGGCCCTATAAGGAGAAGTGTGCCACAAACTGATTGATTTATTCCCATTGCTTAGTGTGGAAGACAAATTTCTTGAGCCAGGTTTCTAATACTGAAATCCATGAAAGTATTCTGTTTGGCAGCTATTTCTGATTGTTAGCAGAAGAGCTGTGTAAGATGAATTTTTGATTTGGTTTATTTATAATCTCTGTTCCAAGTTGTCCTTCATAATTAATTAAAACTGGCTGGTGCCAGTTTTTCACCCCCTGCCATTGCAACAAATTCATCACTGCTTAAAATCTGTTTTTCATGAAACGAAATGAAAGATTCCACCAGCTTTTTCAGATACAACCCATTGTTGCTTTCTCATAATTTACACATCTATTTATGAATGCATTTTAGTAAATTGCTGGGTTTCTTGGTCTGTAGCCCTGATTGTCAGAAAAAGGTAAACTTGTCCCTGGCTCTGGTCACATGAACTGTGAAGTACTTGACATTTGGAAGCATGAAAACACCAAAGAGTGCTATTTAGTCAACTTTTAAAGTTTTGGACAAGCTGTAGTGTAATGAGTGCAAAGTCCTCAGGAAATAGCACCACTAATGAAAGAAGGATTTGATTTACTATTTCTGTTGCCCTTAAACTGAAGTAATTGTTTTTAATACACACAAAATAATTAACAATAATAAATGAGTTATTACTACACAGCAGTAATAAATTGCCAGGCAATAAGTTGAATATAGGAGTTTGATTTTTACCTTTTTTCCACCTAGTAAAGAGAAAAGTATCAGAATTAGTTTTAAAAATTCACCAGTTTTCAATGTGAGGCATATATTCGAGCCTTTATCCCAGGGTAATTTACTTCCATTAAGACCAAAGTCAGTAATGACCAAAGTCTTCAGTTTTACCCTTTTCTATTTATTTGCTAGTCTCTCTGAAAGAGGACTGATTGTTTCAAACCATCACCCATGCCAAACTGAACGGATTAGCACAGCTCTTTTCATGTCAAATCACCTCACAAAGGGAACAGTACTGAATGTGTATTATAGCTCTAAATTGTACCAGTGTACTTTCTGTAGGCTTTAACAATAACCCCATGGAGACTTGGAGCCTATGCTTGTGTTTTATTGCTTTGATATGTTCTTTGTACAAGTACCAGAGACACAAAAAGTCAAAGTTGTCACTTGAATTAAAACAAAGGCATCACACTTTCCTCCAAAATAAATTTTTATCAAACTATTGTGCAGGTTTTCTATCATGCAAGTGGTGACATTATGCCTCCTGCCTTCCTATTCATTGAGGTGTACTAAATTATAAGCTGATAGAGGATAATAGTTTTTCTTTGCCTTAATAATTCTGTACATTGATTTATCTCTGAAATATCACCTTTGTGCATGATGGAGGGACAGAGGTCTAAAAGCAGGAAAAGCAGTATAAGATTCAAGTACAAAAAATTAGCTGTGCTAGTGAAAGACACATTTCAAATTAATTCTGTTACTGCCTTATGGAACAGTCATATTTTCCTCTATTTCTCACCCTTCTGTGGGCTGCAGAGATACAGGTGGACATAGAGCAACTGCAGCAGAGACAGCCTGCACATTGCCACAGGTCTCAAGAGGCATTAAAACTACTTCCATCCTCTGAATTTTTTTTTGCACATTATATCCTATGGTAGGATTATAAGGCCAGAATTTATCCCTTAAAACTTTACAGGGTATACCAGTTTCTGTAGTAGATCACTATTCTGAATTTGGGAAATATTTACAGTACTTTAAACTCCCATCTCCATTTAAGACAGTCATCAGCCTGGAGTACACATGTATTTGCTTCTATAGGATGCCAACAGTCTTGTGTGAATATGCTTCAGCTCTTCATTTATCCCTCCTAGCTGTCCTATTTTATATGTTGAGAATATTCTTTCATTCATTTAATCTTATCCTGGAAGACACTGAAGCATTTCTAAGAGGTCGCTTAATTTCATTAGCTACAAAAGCACAGCACTAACAAACACCTAAGTAGAAAAATTAAATTACTAGGTAGAAGTCAGAAGAGGGAAATGCCCCTATACCAGCTTTAAAGGCCATAGACTATTTCTAAACTCATCACTGTAGTAACTAAAATCATTGCCACGGCCCTGGAGATCAAACTTGCTGCAAGGAGGAACAAGATGGGGTGACCTAATCCTGCTCTTTGTGCGTCAGGACAACAAGGCTATGTCTGAAATGGAAAGTTGTCAAAGCAGTCTCATGTGATCCTGGTCTCTTAATCAGATAGTTTTACTATAATATTGAACATTGTTCCTCTCTGAGCTACATTTTGTCTCCTTTTAGTTAGTTTCTTAAAGCTATACAGAGAACAGTAATTAATAGCATTTTTAATCTCAGGTGTCACTCTGTAGGCAGAAAGGGATGTAGGATGCAAAAAAGTAAAACAGCTTATATTGGCTGTAGGCTTTTGTGAGTATTTCCAAGTCTGGAGACAATAAAAAGCCTGATTGTAGGGCCGCTCACTGTTATTTTACTTAGGAGTTAAGCAGAATTGTAGCTGATGGTAAAATTACTGGTTATATGGCAGTCACTCAGACATTAATTTAAAGGAAGTTGAATTCACCCCACCCATTCAAAGCAAATCAAAGGAAAGATATTCAGTTTTACTCAAGTGGTCCAACTTCCACATTTCAGTGAAAATTTTAATGCAAAAGCATACTGGATTTTTTGCCTTCTTTCTAGTTTTTGGGACAGAGATTTTGTCACTTCGGATCCTCAAAAATTCCAGTCAGGGAAGAGTCAGCAGCAATGACAATGGGAACAGCAGTGGTTAAACATGAGCTGGTGACAGAATTTCTTCTCTTATACTATGAAATCTAATTAGCATTAATATATTCTTCAAGCTGAATTGCACCCAGTGTTTTGCATACATAAGTACAGGCAAATATAATTTAATAGCTTGGTAGATCAAAGTGCTCCATGTAAGACCTGAGTATCTGCTACACACAGAAGCAGCAGCACCGGTTGGGATTTGTGGCCTCTCTTGCAAGTGAGCAGCATGATGGCATGGAGGAGGAGGGACTGGGAGGATGGCAGTGGAACCTAAGGATGTGGAAGTGAATCCCAGATACCTTATGGATCTACACGTTTTAAAGAGCAGAAATGTCCGAGTCCAGATGCCTCACACACATTAATTCTACCTTTGAGCGAAACAGGTAAGCCAAAGAGGCTACAGATGAGGTTGGCTTTTGAGAGATTTTGTTCAGAATAGACACTAAAAATAGAAGAGATGCAGTAACAGTCTTAGAACCATAGCCACAGATTGGTTTGGATTGTAAGAGACCTTAAAAATCACCCAGTTCCAACCCCCCTGCCATGGGTAGGGAGCACCTTCCAGTAGACCAGGTTGTTCAAAGCCCCATCCAACCTGGCCTGGAACTCTTCCAGAAATGGGGCATCTACAACTTTTCTGGGCAACCTGTTACAATGCCTCACTACTGCCAGAGTAAAGAATTTCTTCCTAATTTCTTCTTATCTAATCTAAACCCAACCTCTTCCCATTTGAAGACATTCCCTCTTGTACTATCACTACACGTCCTTGCAAAAAGTCCCTCTCCAACTTTCTTGAAAGCCCCCTCTGGAGCATTCTCTTCTCCAGGCTGGACAGTCCCAACTCTCTCAGCCTGTCTTCACAGAAGAGGTTCTCCAGCCCTCTGATCATTTTTGTGGCCTTCCTTGAAGCCACTCCTTTCTGGATGCTTGTTTTCAAGCATCATATTATCCCTATTCTGTATGCCATATTCCAGCTGAAAGAATAGCTAGTTTTATCTCTTTGTTGCAAGGAGTTTAATATATACCATATAATTAATATCATGCAATGCTTACAAAGTATTTTGAGAAAAGAACGTGCGAAGGGCTGTTCGTGTAATGGATGTCTTAATTTTTTTCACTAAAGTCATGTAGCAGACAGTTTTAAAGCAATATCATGAAAGACTAGGAGCACTTATTAGTTTGATGGTATGAAATAAATAATGGATATCCATTCCTGGGAGCTTTTGCTTCTTTGGGTAATACTATTTGTTCCTTAATTTATTACATCTTTATCCCAAGACATATGTGGCTCTTTGAATGCCTTAGTGAGATAGATTAGAGCAAGAGGAAGAGAGAAGGGGAAGAGCTGGAAAAAGAGGCTGAAGAGTAGCACCACCACTATGAATATTTAAGTGGTTAAAGATGAAAGTGTCAGCTCTTTCCATTAATTTTTAGTGTTTTCCCTGTGCAGTTTAGTCCATGCCCTGGGGAAGGAAACACAACGCATTGATGCAGCAGGATACTCCATTGGTGGAGTTGTTCCAGGAGGAGAGAAAGAGCAGGTAAGGTGCCAAGTGTGGGCAGGTGGAGTTATCCATAAATCCTTTCAGGATGTATTGGTAGGAAGAGGTGGGGCTGACATGATTTAGGAGTCTGAGGTTCTTATTTAGAGTACAATCAAATTTGAATGGAAACCATAATTTTTTTTTTTTCTGCAGAGTTGTTCAGGCATTGATTTTCATGAGGGATCCCCATTAGATCATTTGTATAGGAATATTTGGCATCCAGGAAAAAATACATGCTGACCATGAAGAGGGAGAGTAGCTTTCACCCCTGGAGCAGAGAGAGCACTACCAGAAGGTTGCCATTCTGGGTAAATTGTTCTTGGAGTGGTGTCAAGACATGAGGAAATGCCCAGAGAAACCAGAGGGTATCTCTCAGGCACTTAACAATGTGCTTCACATCTTGGGGTCAGTCAGAATTGCTGGCAACCTCAGGTTGGAGGCAACTAAAAGTCAAGCTAAAATCTATTGAGAACAAATATAAAAATGTTTCTTCCAATTGTTTGGGACCTGATGTAGGTAAACTGAATTTTAAATCCTTTTAGAGGCTGGTTCTTCTATTCCAAAGTGAACCTTTCCCTTTCTTCCCAGTGGTGGTTTTTTTTCTGCTGTGAAAACTGAAGTATTTTCATTTGAGGGTATGTACGGACCTTTGGAGTAACCCAGTTAAATCAGATATTAATGTTTAAATTTTTGCAATTTTCCTGCTTTTAAAAGTGTTTAATTATTACTTATCTGATAGAAGGAAATCTGTTGTGAAATAATCCTCAAGCACAAGTTTGCATTGCTTTTAAATTCAAAAAGAAACTATTTCTTCTGTCATTTCCCAGAGCTTGCAATCAATGTTCCACTAATTAACACACTGAGATACACATTAGCTCCTATTCTTGCTGCCATATAGCATACTGACTGATCCACACTTCAGCTTTTTCCTTTCAGCATTCAGCCCTGGGAACCAGGCTGAGGTTTTTAGGTGCTACCACGGGGTACCAATGAGGTGAAAGACCCTCTGTTTTCACTGTTTCCAGCTCCATTTGAACAACTGTGGCAAAAACAATCAGTTTGTGCAAGGGCCATTTGTTTACACCTCTGTTTTTTGGGTTTTCTTGTTTTCTCTTAGGCTAAAAACCAGTCTGTTAGTAGTAGTGTTCTTGGGTAGGATGGTTTGTGCCATTCTCTGGTTGTAGTTAAGAAAAATTTCAAGTCATAGTCAAAAAGAGTCTGAAAAATCTGATAAACACAGATCAGAGAAAGGAAGCAAGGGGGAAGAGGCGTGTCTATGCCCATTCTGCAAGGATGCAAATACCAGCTGATCCTATATCTGCTTCTTCCAGAGTCTTAATGATCTCATCAACTTTTTGTGGGCACCACATATTCCCCATCTCTTGCAGGTAACACTATCAGCACCCTCCAGAAATAAATCTGAGACAGCAGCAGATTGCATGTCAAAGGTGTGTGGTAACCCAGCCCTGCAAAGGTGTCAGATATTAACCAGACATTCAGAAGCACTTAAAGCTCTTTCATCTTTTTCCTGCTGATTTACAATGTAGTTTGTATTTGGACAACTGGGCTGTTCTGTCTTCACAAAAAAAAAAAAAAAAAATTATATATATATATATATATATGTATATATAGTATCCCGGCTAGTATAATAACATCTGATTTATAAATGTTTGCATTTATGGGTTCCAGTGTACATACATGACAGGTACATTGATGTTTGTACATGTATAGTGCTTAAAGAGCATTATACAGAGAATTATTAAAATATATGCATAAGTGAATATACCATTCCAGCCTGTACTAACATATTGTTCTGTTTTTTGGTTTGGGTTTTTTTTTTTTTTTCAATCCAGAAATTAATTCTTTGCAACTAGAAAAAGAGGTTTCATACTGAAAATTTTTTGCATGGCTCCATTTGTATGTACATGCATACACAAAGCAAGTGAAGATTTGTGAAGTGCTGAAGTATTCTTAATATTGAATTATGTGAAACAAATTCATGTTTATCTTTATTAATGTGTAAAAAAATTATATTCTTTCATATTTCCTGCTCACTCTCATAGTTTTTTGGTTGATTTTCAATCTCAAGATGGACTCTCTGCTTGTGTCTTCATTCAACTGAATATGGAAAAGTGACATTATATTTGCTGAAATCCAGAACAATTTCATAATCCATCTTGTACATCTTCTTAATGTTGACGGAGGAAATTGTGCCAAAAAATTTCAACTAGTGTATGATTTTCTCCAGACCTTCAGCAAATTTTGTTCTCTGAATTCCCTGTAGCCCCAGTGCAGAGCAGCAAACAAGTCTTCCACTTGCTTTTTTGTGTATGCTCTGACAAATCTTCTAACCTGAAACTCTCTTCTTAGCAGAACCTTTTTATAATGTTCCCTCTCCTCTTGACTACAGCAATTTCAGATTATTTTATCTTCAGGCACTTTTTGTTCCCTCTTCTAATCCTTATCAACAGCATGGCTTGGATTCTTTAATTTTACAGATCATTATAACCGATGATAAAAAGACTAGACTAGACATGGGTAAATGCCAAATCTTGGCATGCATTTGTTGCAAAGGTGTAGCTTACATGAAACCTGTAAGAACATGATACTAGTTATTTGCCAGTCTGGGGTCTAAAGTGTCAGCATTTTTGTGCCCCAACAGGACAGATACTGGCCCAGTGGCTGCCTCTTTCCTAAACCTTCAGTTCAGGTTTGAATGAGAAAATGAAACAATTGCTTTCACATCTGTGGTTCCCTGCCCCGTGGGTTCTCCAATGTTTGATAATGTGACTGAGGTCAGTGAGCAGGCTTTCCCTCCATCCATTAACTGATTTAAATCTGTTCCCTTCCCCACATCGCTGGTTTGCATTAAATTAGTGGGATTTAGTAATTTTGAGATTTTTTCACTGAAGTTGGCCAACACTGAAAAGGTCTAAAGAGACAGGAAATTATATGCAGGTGAGACAGACAAGATTGTGTCAGCTCTACTTCCATAGGAAATCAGGAATGCAATCTGTAAAATTTACCTTCTTGTTCTGCAAGAAACATTGCTCCTATAACTCTCAATGTAAGTATTAAAGAACCATTTTTGTGGCTGGTACAGGACTATATTTCTGTCAAATAATGGGGCAGATTTCTAGTAGGATTATAACTACATACAGGTAGGAAATGTCTGATGCAAAGAATTTCCAGTTCAGCAAGAAAAATGGTTTCATAAATCAGAAAATTGATGTCACTGTCATTTAATGGTTTTTAGTAGCTGCAAAATGGTCCCTATGTTACCATCTGGAGAGATAATTTACACATTATTATGAATTTATTCATTTCTTAAAACTATCAGTTCTGTTTATTTGTTTTCATCAGATATTTCTTCACAGTCTCATGAATCTCACCCACCTTTTTGTCATCTTTTTTTTGTTCCTAACATCTCAGATTTTAGCAAATTTTCAAAGGACCTTGTGCTAATTCTGCCTCCCAAGGCCTCACAGGAAGCTCCATCTTGTGTCTGCTGGACCTCTATGTGCAAAGAACTGAGATCACAAAGTTCAACTCTATATTAGTTTCAGAAGTGTAATGCTTAGCATAAAAGACAGGAATCAATGAAGTATAGCTGTGGTTTTGCACTATGGTTTATGTAGAATCTTACCTGGGATTAAATTGCAGAAATACGAATAAATAGATATTTGAAGTGGAACGTCATTGTTTAAAGACTAAATGCAACATCTCGTTGTTTTTATTCACTAGAAATAAATAATGTGAATAGTGAATAAATTATTTGATTCACTAGAAATAAAAACTTTTGTTGGAGTTACCACAATAAACTGTGTATATCATTATTTGAGTTTGCTGTTCTTTCTAAATTTACTCAAGCACCTAAGGACTTTGAATTGTAAAGTTCAGTTGCACGTCTGGATAACACAGTTTTGCCCTTACTCCATGGTGCAGAAATACAGACTTTCCCTAGTCCTTGTGGTGGTGCAGCTTCAGTGTTTTGGTGTGCAGAGTATTATGGTGTGTGAAGAACTCTACAGTTAATTTTTGTGCAAATCTTAGAGACATGTTTCTAAATCAACATCCCATACAATATAATTTTGAGTTGGTTTTTTTTTTCTCCTTTGTGCATTGCCTGTTTTACCATCATTGTAATAAAATAATACTGTATGTTTTAAGGCAAGTGGGTCCATACATTATGTCAAAAGCTTACTTATTTATATACCATGTCAACTTCATTCTCACAGTGGGGTTCTTTTTGGATAATGGCTGCACTTCAGAGATTGGAAAAGGCATAATTATAGCTCATCCCACACTGACTCATATATAGGGAGTGAAAATGAAATCTAGAGTAAGGATATTTTAACATAGAATACCTGCATCTTCTAAAATAACAGCTAATAAGCTACTTTTCCTTTAGTAAAATTCTCATACCTGCAGGGCTGAAGAATAAATTCTAGATAATTAAAGTTCCCTGTTGATTATGTGTTATTTATTTGTTAATACTGTAGTTTTCTTTTTCTCTATAACACCAAGCAGATTTTTGTGTTGCAATTCTCTATATAATCTAGAGCTAATTAAGCCAATTTTTTAGATGCATATCCCAATATCTATTCCTGTTTAGTGAAACTTGCATCCACCAGTGGAAACTTGCTTCCACCAGTGGAAACTTGCTTCCATTATCAAAAATCCTGTTCCCAAAAAACTAATTGCAGGTAGTGCTGTGTGAAGAGGATATCCTGATCAGGTATTTGCTGACAGTTCCATTTAGCATCAAACAGCTCATGGCTTCAGCCACAGGATCACAGAGTGGCTTGGGTTGGAAGAGGATGTAAAGATCATTTCATTCCAACTCCCCTGCCACAGGCAGGGACGCCTTCCACTAGACCAGGTTACTCAAAGCCCCATCCAACCTGGCCATCCAACGTTTCCACAGACGTGGCATCACAACTTCTCTGAGAAATCTGCTGCAGTCTCACATTACAAAAATACTTCTTCATTTCTTTAAATGTTACTATTACTTTTGATTCCCTTATTTCTAAAAAAAAACAAGTGCAATTTGCCTAAAATAGAAAATAGGAACTCAGCCTTTCTATTACAGAAATTATGTTTGCAATGCAGAGCACTAGTGAAGAGCTGGTCTCCTATTTTAAATTATTCTGCACAAAATACAAACACACACATTTTTTGTATAAAAACCTCCATGTATTTCTCGTTAGCAGGTGGTTTCCTTCCCCCCAGGTGATGGAGAATTTTTGTTTCTTCACCCTCTTATCACTTTGATGGAAGTGTTATTTGTCACAGTCACTGGCTCTGATTCTCATAAGGCTTCAGGGACTTGCACATTTCCAGTCCTTCACATTCACAATAAGAAATCTTTTCAACAAAAACTTGATGGTGCAGATCAGCCTTTCTACTTACTATGATGACTGAGGAGAGAAAAAGATATTAAACATGTTCTATTTCATGGATTAACTGTTTTCAGTTTTCCTGGAAAATGTGTTCTGTGGTTCAATTTCGATAGATCAAGTCCCCTGAACCCATTAATCACATGAAAAATGTGAGGCAACTGGATTTTGTATAGAAAAATGACTCTACTTCAACCAACACTTACAACACTGGCTTAGATTTCTGGGGAAAAAAAAAAAAGCCTGTCTTCAGAAGGTAAGGTTTTCTCTGTCCAGAATTTTCTCTCACTTCAGCGAGGAAGATATCACATGTGGCATATTTTAGCTTATTACCATCAAAGTTAGCTCTGTCAGTTCCAGTGGTTAACCACGAGGTGCAGATGAATCCTATAAGCCTCCTGAAATTCATTCTAAAATTTTGGGTTGGATTGTAAGTGTTTTGAAATTCTGTGCATTTGCCTAAATTAAATACTGCTTTATTTTATTCAAATAATTATGAGTGTGCTTTCTCATATGAGGGATTTTCTTTAACCAGAACTAAGCTTGGTTGCAAGTGATTTGAAGTCTTCTTAAGCCAGCTGGCAGAGCAGACTGTGTTCTGTTGTTTGATGAAATGCAAAAAAGAGCACTACTTTCCTGCTTGTAGGCTTAATTAGTGCATATATTCCATTATTTTCACAGGTTTTTCCCCATCCAGACTTGAATAAAAAGCCTTCTATTTGCAAGAAGCTCTCTTGCCCTGTCCTGCTTTGATTAGCCTGAGAGAGTATTCACACTGCATGCTCAGTTTTACCTAACATGGATATTAGTAAGGTGCTCCTTATTTGCCTTGTCCTGTTTTTGTGGCTTTTGCATTCATTCTCGTTTATGTAGCTTGAGAAAATTCCTCTTCCTTTCTTTCATTTTCCCAATATTTGTGCTAAGATTTTTATGGACCTGAGCTACATTTACTGCTCATTACTATTATTTGTATTTAATAGTTGTTTGCCTATTCTCTTAATTTAAGTTTCCATGCCACTTCCATGTCTCTGTTCTTTATTTGTGTTCTTTGGATACCAAGAGTTACAAAAGACGTCCCTGAGCCAGCCACCACCTTCTCTTTTGTTTCTGATTTTTCCATGCTTAGTGAAGGGTTTGGGAAGACCAAATGGGTTTCCAGGGCTTATTTTTGCTAACTGTGCCCAGTTCTGACTGCTGTGTCCTGTGGCCACATTAGAAAATGAAGAGCCAGCACATGTCCTTTCTCCGTGTTCCTGCAGCTTGGCTCTTGGTGTGTTGGGGTGGCATTTTAGCAATACATTAATACAGAACTATATTAAGTCAATTAGTTATCAAAGCATATTGTTCTAGCTAATATTTTTTCCCTAGCTGTTCAGTGTCCATGGCAGCAAGATTATGTTAGGTATGTGATGTAGGCTGGCTTGCAGCAAGAGTCCTCTCACTACCTTTTAGGGTTAAGCTGCAATCCCTGTTTTTCAGGGTGGTGGATAGGAGCTCCCAAAGGTGATAATCATATTAGATGGTTTACCAACTCCTGTAGCTCAAAAATGAGTGGGTTTATCTCTCAATAACTAAGTCAAATCAATTACTGCTCATTAATATTCAACATCAACATTAAATCTCCATACATTACCTAAAGGGATTTGTGCTTGCAGCACTCACGTCCCCACTTTTTCCAAAAGAATTGCTCCTATTTATATGCCATTTGTTTATGGCACCTGAAACATTTAATTTCCCTGCTGCAGATCTCTCCCACGCCTGCCTTGACTTGATGTTTTAAGTCAGTTGCTGACAAGCTTTCAAAGACCATCATACTGCCTGTACCTTGCATAGGTGCAGTTCTGCTGTGCTTCATCAGCCGCAGCAGAACATGTGTCTCGTACCCGATCACATGCAAACCCAGAAATTACAGTAGTCAGCTGCTGGCTGCCTTCCCCACCAGAGCCTTGTACGAATACAAATGATCCTGAGAGGAGGTTCATGGTTAGGTAACTTACCCCGTGTACTGTGCAGTCTGTACGTGTTTTGTACGAGATGACTGAAAAATGAAATTTGGCCCATGCTTAGAATTGTTTAGGTTGGAAAGGACCTGTAAAATCATCCAGTCCAATATTAAAACCTGTTCTTAAAGTCAGATGGACTCCACCTAGTAATATTTAAACAAATCTTGCTCTTGGCATCCTTTCTATGGCCTAGGAATGGATGAAAGTTGTTCTTATTTGACAAACTTTAAAAAAAATTAAACAAACATTTCTCTAGTACAGTCCGAGGATGTCTGATTCTCAGTGTGATGGGATAATAGCCCTTCTGCTTGACATTTATATAATTCTACTAAAATCCTAAGTCCCAAAATAGACCCCAAAACCTGCATTTAAAGGAATCTGTTTTCGCTTGCGCCCCAAAAGCAACGTTTCTGTGTATTATTGCCATTTTTAACAAGAGGAGGAAAACATGTAAGGTGAATGAATTGCCTTGTCTTTCCCTATTATCCATTAAGATACAGGATCTATTTCCTCTCCATTTAAATACCAGTTATTTTAGTACTGTAAGTTAATAAGGACTTAATTTCTGAAATGGGATTTTAATAGGTGTAATAGAAGAGGTTGGAACGTGAATAATTTTACCTTCAGGATGAAAACAAAAGGAGCTTCTTTCTGTTCATTGGATAATAGAGAACAAACCCTCTGATGTGCTGATGTGTTAAAGGCAGAACGTGTTTAGACTAAGGTGCTGAAACAACTTAATTGGTGGCAACTGGTAAGGCAGTTGGGAGTGTTTGGTTGTTTGTCCTGACATTCACTGAAAGGTGAGCAGGGGTGGCATTATTGCCCATAACAGCAGTGTGATGTGAGTGCAAACCAAACTGTGGTTAGCTAACACCACAGGGTATCCCGATGTGCACTACAGGACTCACATGAGGTGCTAACTGCTACACTAGTTAAGTAACTCATGGGTTGATGTGTGTGATTGCAGCTCAAGAAGATTGTGGTTTACACGATTTGGTTTCAGATTCAGTGATAAAAGTTACTGTGTTAACAAAGAAGCAGCACCTTCCTTGAGATACAAAATCACAACTACTTTATGCCTGCTTTAGATTTCTATCTATTGGGGCACAGTCTTTTTATGTGACTTGTACTGGAAAAAGAAATTGTCAACAAAAATTGTATTTCCAGGTGTCACCTACCACTTAATAATCAGGAACAATCTTCTTCTTTTTTTCCCCCAAATGAAGTTTCTAGCCAATAAGGTGTGCTCAGATACCAACATATAATATAAGCTTTTGTGTAAACTATTAGGGTATATTTTGAAATTAGTTTAAAAACAGGCCATGACAGACCAGTTATCACTTACCCAGTTACAAAGGCAGGTGTTGTCAGAGGATGAGCATGGTCCTCAATGTACCTGTAGCATTTTTATGTAAATCAACGTAGAGAAATGAAAGCACCTCATGAAAAGCAGGGTAGAAGCTAATCTTTCTTCACCATATAGTTATTGGAAGACAGAGATGAACTGGTGAATGAGAATTCAGAACAAATTCACTGGATGTTATGCTTTATGGAGACACACAGCTCACTGGCAGGCAGTAGCCAATCTATGATGAGCTGTGAGAACTGTGTGATCAAGGCCAGGTTGGAAGGGGCTTTGAGCAGCCTGGTCTAGCGTGTGACATCCCTGCCCATGGCAGGGGAGCTGGAACAAGTCAATCTTTAAGGTGCCTTCCAACCCAAACCATTCTACGTGTCAATTAAAAAAAAAAAAAGTAATTTTGAGTGATTTCCTGAACTGTGGCTCAGGTGATGCTGCTCAGCAAGAGAATGATTCTTGTATCCCAACACAAAATACACAAGACCATGTAAATTGTCATTGTCCTTCCTATTACCAGGGTATACATATTTTCCTTTGTCTGGTGTTGACATTTGAGATTAAAGGAGAGGCAACGAGGCTGTTTAGGTTTAACCCAACGTTATGTATAGAATATATATAAAAGATACTCAGGGAAAATGTAATAGGAAGAGCTCACCACAAAAATAGGTAATTTCATGGCCAGTGCACTGCATTAAATTTGTTTCTCTTTTAACTAGCCATATCTACAGTTAAATATGTCTTTTATCAACACAAATGAGAGATCACAGATGCTCCAGTATTTGTAGATTGTTGGGAACCAAGAGCTGTAAGTGAAGAGCAAAGATGAAATTAGTTCAGCATAGTAAAATGTCTAAGAATAAAGAGAGCCAGCTCCTGTCCCCAGGCAGCTGGTTGGTAGCTGTAAAAGTGTGTGAAGGACCCAGATCCCTGACGCTGGGTGGGTTAGGAATACACTGCATAACAGAAGTAGGAGAAAGGCTTTTTTAACAGAGAAGAAAATTCCCTTTGCTTGAGGTGTCTGTGCTAATCAGGTGAGAGGGTGATAAAATCATAACTGTTAGGACAGGATGTGCTTAACCTGAACCAATGTGGTTATTTGGGAGCTGGGGTGGTGCATTATATACTTGTGAGTTTACCAGGACCCAAGTAACTTTTTATAGTAGAAATGCCTAAATATAAATAAATCCATCTTTAATCAGAGAAATGAGGTTCCCCAAATGCACTGTGGAATACATGACAGGAGAGAAATATATATTTAGGTTACATCATCT
This sequence comes from Serinus canaria, assembly GCF_022539315.1. Classification (NCBI taxonomy): domain Eukaryota; kingdom Metazoa; phylum Chordata; class Aves; order Passeriformes; family Fringillidae; genus Serinus; species Serinus canaria. The sequence goes on along the minus strand of NC_066313.1, from coordinate 49,446,858 downwards.
AGGTTGTAAAAGAATAAGTGCCTGGAGCAATTCTTTGGCATTTCCCCAAATACAATACCTTTAAAATATGACAGATGTTGTTCTGCTAGGTCAAGAAAATTGCAGATTGAGAAGGGATGACAAGCTGCTGCATAAGGTTTGCTTTATGAAAGAATTGTTTCAAATGTCAATGATCAAGAGTGCTATTTTTATCTCCTGGGGTTTTGTGGTAAGTTCAGAGTTAATGGCCAAAACTTGAAACCTTGCAAAACAAAAGTGATAACTGGCTTCCATAATCTCAGTCCAGTCTGAAGCAGACAGGCAAAGTGGTCTGGGCTTTAGTTAAAATCCTAACATACTTTTTTTTTACTACCTGTTTCACAGGTTTTTTCTTAGATAAAATACCTGTAAAAGTCTCTGAGTATGAATAGAGATCATGTTTATTTTTGTAAGAATCACACAGTTCTTAATGTCTAGAACAAGACAAAGGCTGCTGTGTGGGAAGAGTGGGAAGAGCGTGGTACAATAAATGCACTTAATCAGCTGCCAATTATCTAATTAGCCAATGTAAAAATGGAAGGAGAGATTTAGAGAATGTAGGGGCGGTTGCCATTCACCTACCAGCATTTATTTGTGGAAGAAGGTCAAGATGCTCCTGTTTCTTTCCACAATAAATGTCCTTTTGCACTCTCAGATTAAATTATACATTTCAGAGAAGAATAGGGCAGATGTGAACAGAATAGAGCTGGTGCAGCACTGTGAGTGAGGATCTCTCTTACTTTTAGTCATCCGAAGACCAGGAGCTGCTTCAGTGGTACAGCAGGAGAAAGGCTCTCCAGGTCCTCCCACCCTTGGCTAAACAGACAAACCAGATTTTGGAGGCACATGAGTGTCTCCTCTAACTTGAGAAAGCCCAGACAGTTTTCTTTGACTAGAAATAACCTCTTAGAAAGCTCAGTTAAATAAGAAAGAAGCCTGCTGATACCCTTTGACAACTCAAGGTGGCTGAGAAAAATCCCATTTTTTGTCTATAGATTTCTTTCTTTTTTTTAAGGGTTATGTAACTATTTGCTACCCTCCTTATCCTTATCTACATGTATCTGACATATGCTGAAAGCTAGAATTTTGCTCCTACATGTGCATAGCTAGAAAACCATTAAGCATTACTCAGTCAATATTGAGCCTGCTGACAGCTGAATTAGCACAGCCAAAAAGGCCTTAGAGCTTCCTTCCTCGTGTGGATGAGCTTCTATGTCCTTACCATAACTCAGAAGAGCAACAGGAAAAAAAATGAAAACCTTAAATACACACCTATCTAGATTGTTTCTTGCATGGAAAGGTCTGAGTGAAACACACGAGGTCAAAATTTTGACACATTTTAGAAAGACTACAGAAACCATCCTAGAAGCCTGGTGAAGTCAGTAGATATTGACTTAGGTTATTATAATGTTAGATTATTATGATGTTAAATCAATATCTTGTATTTATGCATCAATGTTTTTTAAGTAACATGAACAGGGGATTTATCTTCTTTCCTGAGTATTCATTTCATGCTCTAGCAGAACTTACAGGCTTGAACAGGACAGGACTCATACAAGTATTTATAACTTACTTTAAAAAGTGTAGAAGGACTGTAATTTTCCAATACATTCTCTCAGACCTTTTTCTGTGTGTATTTTATCCAGAAAGCATTTTGCCTCTTGTTAGCAGAAAGTCTCTGGAAACAAATTTATAACTAAATTTCTCCAGTTCAGTTGTCAAAACCCTTGAAATAGCTTTCTTTGTTTTACCATCCTGCTCTCCTGCTTTCCACAAACAAAGTAGTCTTCTATGGCATAAAGAAGGTAAAGATTTGTAGAGACTTTCAGAAAAAATGTTAGTGACCCCAAATAATTTCAGTCAATAGTTTATGTGCTTAAGCACTTTGACTGTTGCCTTTTTTGTTTGTTCATTAGTTTGTTTGTTTTCCCTAAATGAATGAAATTCCAGACTAGGTAAGAGTTTCAAAGCTCCCACACCAGAGCTTTTAGTCTTCCTTTTTTACACCGTGTTTTCATGTTTGGAGGGAGACATGGTAACCTGTGTTTATATTTCTGCATTTCATATTTTAATATTTGCTTCTAGCACTATTTGAAGATGCAAGTTTTTTCCCATTATTTTGAAATGGAGCAGGTATTTACAGCTCCTCACATGTTTAAAAAATTCAGTGTAGTTAAAAAAACAGATGGGAGACTTCCTAAAAAATGAAGGAAAATAAGGAAAGTATGAACCACTCCTAGAGAAAAGGAATAACAGGAGCTGAAGAAGCCAGGGCAGGTAAATATTTGGGGTGCTCAGTGCTGCCAGTGTGTTGCTGGGGGAAGGTTCTGATTCTTTATGAACAGGCCCAGAAATGAGTCTTTGCACAGTGCACAGTGGTGAGGCTGCTGCCCTCCTTGTACCTGGGAAATGAGTAATTGGTGTGCCTGCCTTCCTTGAGAATGTTTGTCTTCTCAAAAGCGTGTCTTCTTCTGAGGTTGGGCAGGGGTCAGAGATGTTTGTGCTTGAAAATCCTGCAGTGTGTTCCCACCAAGTTCTCTCTTAACAAGTGATTTTTGTCGCTTTTCCCTTTTGGTTCCTCCTCAGTTGCACACCAAACTAGTTTGCCATTTGCCAGCTCTGCTGACCTGCAGGTGCTGCTTTCCAGCACTAAGAGAAACAAAAATGCTTGGTGTCTGCCACTCTCAGTGCTGGAGGCTGCTCAGTTTTTATTTTTGTTTCCTGGCATGATTTGCCCTAGGAGTCTTTTAGTGGTGGCTGGGGCTCTCATTCTCCTTCTGGGTCTAAGCATGCACCTACCCTCATGCAGCTCTTCATCCAATGCACTGCTCACAGAGGAGCTATGAAAACAAAGAAGGAAAAGGATATTTCATAGGCACTAATTACACCTGCACACGATTCTTTCCTGGCTTTCATCCTCTGCCCACTGTTAAAATCAACAATCTCTGTATTATTATTTCAAAGCAGTGACTACCCCAGGAGGGAGTGTGCTAAAACTTTCACACTCCTAATTCTAATTAAAAGCAAGAGCTCATTTCTTTGCAAGCAAAACAGGTAAGTAATATAGAAAAAGGAATGGAAATACTATAATCTCTTCTCCTACTTCCCCAAGTCAAGGTTTTGTTTCCACCTGAGTTCTTGACTTTTTCTGGTTTTCAGAAGCAAAAAAGGCAGAGTTTCAGTCACTTACACCCCTGAAAGGAAGAACTGTCATGTTCCATGGCAGTGACTGGAGCTGCCAAGAGGGGTCTGGCTACCCCAGCAAGGAAGAACCACATTGCAGCAGCTGGGAGGTGACAGGTTTTTTCCTGCTGAAATTCACCCTCATCAGCAGGCTGTCACATCCCCAGCTTTTAAGCTTTATGCAGACCATATTTCTTTGGACAGGGTTTCCTGATATAACCTGGATGGCTGGCTGACCATCTCCTGTGCTTTCAGAAAGTCTTATGCAACACAGACACTGTGCCTTGAAGGAGAAAACTTTTTTTCTTTGGTCATTAAATATAAAAACACTGCTTGGATGTGATAGTGATAAAAGCCTTTAGAAAAAACCAACACAATCTCCCTGGTGGCATTTTGGGATGATTTTTCTGTTGTGTATACAGCTCTAATCCCTATCCAAATAATTCTATCTGGCTTCTTCCAAGCTATTTCATCAGAAATAAGCATAAAAGAAAAAGACAAAAGACAAATGCTGCAGTCAGTTGTTATAGGGAATAGCAATTTTGTGAATTTTAAGATAAATTGAATGTTTTACACAGTAAAGAAGAGTGACATTCAACTCTTTGTTCCTTGAGTAAATATGAGGACACCACAAAGAAGATATTAATACCACCATAAGTGAAAAATACATACATTGATTTTAAATAAAGAAAAAGGTTCATAAGTGTAAGCCCAATATAAGAAAGCACACGTCATGCTGAGGTAAAATGAGATAGTGGATATGAGGAAGAAAGCAGTAGTTGTGAAAACACATAATTTCCTTTTTGTGTTACGTGTGGGAGGTAAAATTGTACCACCTTTCTATGGCAATTGCATCTGCTACTGAACATCTGTTTCCATCCATAGGATTAGTCTCTGAATCCTACTAGCACCTCTCCTTCTCTTTTACACAAAAAAAAGGAAAGACATATGCAGGTATGTTTGCACTTCTCTTTGGAATATCTCCATGCTCTGGGGTGTTGGGATTGTGCTCCCACCACACTGAGATTCTTGGACACTCTAGCAATAGCAATCACCCTGTGCTGCTTTCTCCCAGACTGATGCTAGCAGTTTTGGATAATATTTTTCCTACTTGAAGTGGTTGTCTGTATGTGTGGACAGAGCAGTAGGATCAGCACAGACAGTCTGGACTGGGGTGGAGCCAGACACTGATGCTTTCCCCCTGGGGGCCACAATTGACCCTGAACCTTGCAGGGCTCAGAGCCACTGCCATCAAGACTCATAGAAAGAAAGATGAGTGTGTGAAGCTATAAAGCACACCTGGGAGAAAATGTGTCCTGGAGATATCCAACTGGAAACAATTAGAGAGAGACAGAGAGAGGAAAGCAGCACTAGTGTATTTTAAACAATGTGTGAAATGGTTTAGATGTGCAGCAACACGTGTCAGTACCACTTTGGCCCCACAGCTGCTCTCTAATTACAGTACTTCCTTAGTCCTAGCCTAAGTTTTGCTTATACTGGGGCTAAATCATTTCCTTCCCCATTGTTTTACATTTCTCATAAGCCTGCATGACTTAAAGCCTGGGTATCAGGTTGGAGACAGGAATCAGTCCTTCATTCAGACAGTTTTTTCCATGTGCTATTCTCCCATTCTTTCACCAGATATCTGCTTGGGACACATCCCTCTGCCATGTGCAGACCCCAACATCTCTGTTTGGTGCCCTGCTACAATGGCTCCAGGGAGTGTGCCTTGAAGCTGCCTGGAGTACTTGGCATCCTGCAGGATTAGTCATTCTCAATTCACATTTCTTTTGGGAAGTTCAGCCTCCCATTTTTCCTTCCACTAATTAACGTCAGAAATATTTTATTGTCATGCTGTCTTTATCCTAGTGTTCCTCTAATTAGCTCTCTGAGTTATTCAGTGTGCATTTGAGGCTGTGCAGTGTTAATGAGCCTGTCAGTCACAGTCTTCAAAGACTCACAGCTTCAGAAAAGCCAGAGATGGAAGGGACCTATTAAAGATGGTTAGTCCCTGTCTCTCAAAGCCAGAGTCCTCCAGGCTTAGTTTAGCCACTTGTAGAATGGGCAATGTTTCTTCTCAGCTTTGAGGGTGGCATATGTGTTTTATTCAGCTCAGCAGTTTGACCAAAGCAAACTCTGCATGCTGAAATGGAAAGGTACTGCCGTGTGTCAAAGGCACATGGAAAGATGATGCCTGATTGACAATTACCCTGCTCTGCATTCTAGTCTTATCTTCACTGCATACCTATGCTGAAACTGCATTTTATGTAAGTAAAATCCTTTCAGAGCTTGCTAAAGTAGGGACACTATAGAAGACAATGACTCCTCTAAAATGCACATGGTATTTTTGGAAACCAGCCACACTGGAGCCAGGATGGTAACCTGGCCTTTTACCAGGACCTGAGCTATCTTTTCAATTTAGATCAATTTCATGCCTATCTCCTGAGCTGGATCCATCCCATATGGCTGCTGCTGCAGACTTTCATTGAGCCATACCTCCTCAGAGCTACCTTTGGCTGGCCCAAAAAACCTTTTCCATTTTATTTATCTCAGCTTTAGCCACTTGAATGGCAGCTGGATGTCAGTTTCTGTGCACTGATGTCTCTGCTGCAGAAGGGGCCTCATTCTGTGGCTGCTCCATCCATCCGCAGTGCAGAGATCCAGCCTTTCATGCACGGAACTGATCTGGCTGTCTGCTAAATAAGTGGCTTCACTGGCTGAGATGATTTGACAAGGCTGAAATTTGATAATCAGAGCAAAAATTTGGCACTAGCACATCACAAAAAGGGCCTATTTTCATGGGGACCCTTGTGTAGCAGTTGATTCAGGTGTATAGATATTTCTGACAAATTGTAAACATCCATTTGCTTTTCCCATCTCCTGTCTCAGCCTCAGCACCATATTCATGACAAATGAGGAAAGTAGTGGCAAGGTCTTTAGAGAGATTTATGCAAGTGTGGTTTTTATTTGGAAGCTGCTCAGAGTCACTACTGTGATTGAAAAAAAAGCTGCAAAGCTCTGGGGAGTTCAGCAACATCTCAGCTCCAAGCCCCTCTGCCAGGCAGAGGAGCTGTGGGGCACAGAGGGCACAGGGTTCTTGGCTAGAGATGCAGGGCTGGTTGCTTGTGTTGCATTGCCTCAATGACATTGATATTTGCTAATGCTTCCAAGCAGCTGTACCAAAAAACCCTGCAAGACTTTTCAGCTTGTCACTGAACTTATTAAACACAGCTCATCCTCAAGTGGTTGCAATGCCATCAGGGAGACTGAAGGTGAAATGCCGTTTTTTTCTCATCCATCCCACCCAAACCCACCCATACGGTTTCCATGGGGCTGTTTGGCTGCAAGATCTTTTGGACTGCAGTTCTTGCAGAGAATTGGAGGACACAGAGCTGAAAGATGGACAGGAAGAGGACAGGCTCTTACCAGCCTGTCTCTCAGCTTCCTAGGAGCAGGGCAAGCCCATGACTTCCCACCAGCTCACACAAGGAAGAGAACAGCTTCTTTTCCTTTTGGCAGCCACCTCTCTTCAGTCTCATACCTAGACACCAGCCTCCTCTATGCAGACTAAACAACTTCAATTCATTCGATCTTTTCTCATCATCCCTATCTTTCCCACTTCTCCAATAATTTTATTTGGTGTTTCCAGCACCAAAAATTAGTCACAGGAACCCAGAACTGACCATCCCATAGCTGAGAGAAGCAGACAACTACTTTCCTTGTTGGTAGGCTATTTTCCTGCTGAGGGTTGATGTTTGTCTGCTTTGATTTTCAAAACCATGCAATTCCTGCCTCATATTCAGGGGTGATTGTAGCTCAACCTGTCTTCTAGCAAACTGTCTTGGGACATTTATTCCCAAATAATCTCAGTAAACCCATTACAGTTGATACATCTGGCTTTCTTCTAAGCGCTTCCAGAAAGCTTCTTTTGTTTCTGAAACTTTCTGAGACCTAAAGGCTGGTATTTGCCTGGCTCTTCCCTGATTTCTCACACAAGCTCAGCAGTGTTCCTGCTTTTCCCAGCTCCCCAGAAGCTCATCTATTTCATGGCTTCACAGAGCTCTGCCCTCACTGCAGCTGCAATACTCCCTGAGGTGCATCTTGTCCCCCTGTCATGGGTATGAAATGATTAGCCAATTGATTGCAGTTAACCTTTTTTACTAAGGGGAGCAGAAAAAATATTTTAACAGTTGCAAGCAAAAGGCTTTAAAGACAATCCACTTCTATTGATAAGGGATTACACATTTTCTGTTTGTCTCCTCATTACTGCTGTTCCTACAGAAGCTAATAAGAAATTCTATGACCAGAGAGAGAGACATCTCATATCATGTTTTTCTTTTCCCTATTTCCCTGTTTTAGAGTTGCACTCACTAATCTTTTCTCTCTTGTCTGTGTGCCCCATGATCCTGGGTCAACGAAGAACTCAGTAACCAGACACACTCACCTCTTTCTAAACTTTGCATACCTCCTACTCTCTGGGACAGTTGGCAGTTTTGTTTTTTAAGAGCTGTTTTTTTACAAAAACAGCTGTCTATTCCATTTTCAGTTTAATTGCCTCCCATGAGTTCTTGCTGCCAGTTGCCTGAGTCTATCAAAATCTGCTTCCTCAAAGGCCATCTTACCTTGCTGCTCTCGCTCATGAAGTGAGTCAGTTTCATCCTGCTATGGTCCCTTGCATCCTGTCCTTTCCTTGGCTGAAAACAAAGATGATCTCCCCTCCCACAGCTAGCTTTCATATATAGACTAAGTGCTCCATGTTCTACTTCTTTTGTGGAAACAGTCTGTGCTTTACTCAGTCTCTTTGGGATAGGTTACATTTTATTTTTTCTTAGCTGGCAGCTCATGGTTTTTGTCCTTGTCTACTGGTTTTAACTGGGATAGAATTGTTTTTATTCCTAGATACTATGTTTTGAATTTGTGATGAAAACAGACATACCGATGCTTTAGTTATTGCTGAGCAGTGCTTGCACAGTGTAATGGTCTTTTCTGCTTCCCCCACTGCCCTACCAGAGAGTGGGCTGGGGGTGCACAAGAGGTTGAGAGGAGAAACAGCTGGAACAGATGACCCCAAATGACCAAAGAGATATTCCAAACCCTATGGTGTCATGCTCAGCAGTAAAACGGGGCGTGGAGGAGGCTGTTCAGAGCTGCTATTTCTCCATTTCTTGGGATCTAGCTGAGCAGCCATTGGTTGGTGGTGAGCAACTGGTATTTTTTTGCATCACTCACTTTTCTTAGTTGCACTTTGTTTTGTTCCTTTAATTTTTTTGTTGAGTTGCTGATATTTCTTTGCGGGGAGAATGGGGGTGGGGGGGGCAGCTGTGTGCTATGGGTTTGCTGGTTTGTTTGGTTTTTAACTATTATACCATCTTTATCTTGAAGTAAGATTTTTCACACTCTTACCCTTCTAATTCACTCTTCTATCCCACTGGAGATGGGAGTAAGTGGCTGTGTGATATTTAGGTGCCTGCCAGGGTTAAGCCATGACACCTTGCCAAACAAATTCTCATTCATCTCATGCCTTGCTGCTGAACCTTTAGTTTGCTCACGTGTCTAAGTCACACATGATTAGATGTAATTAGTCCTGAAAAATTTATGCTCGAGCAGTGAATTGAATCAGAAGCAGCAGAATGACTGTGATGGAAGTGCTTGTTTAATGTATCAAGAGCAAGGTCACGGACAGTCCTAGCTTGTCTGCATAGATAGATACAGACAGGGCCTTTGCAGGTTATGTGAATAACCCTTTGCAGGCTTATTGAATCCCTAGAGCTGGCTCATAGCTTGGAAATGTGGAAGGGTGTGCACAAGTCTTTCTGTATCTTTCAGTATCTTCACGCCCTTCATGTAGAGGAATGTGCCTCTCTGCCTGTTGACCATGAGGTGCAGGGTGCAGCTGTCAAGGAAGAGAATGAGAACAAGGTCTTGTTTTCAGGTCTGCTGAAAGTGTCCAGGTACAACTGCAGTCCGTGCAAGCTGTCCTGGCATACATGAGGGACAAGCCATTTCAGAGACACAGAAGAACATGGACCTTCGGTGATACTTTTGGCATGGCAGCAACCAGACTGTTCCTCTTGTAGAAGAAAGGCTCAGCCTTGCAGATCCTAAGTAAAAGCCAACCCAACCTTCAGGCTTCCTCCACTGAGGAAGTAGGTGTTAGATGACCAGGTGTTATCAACTATCTGTTCAATGGTGTGGTATCTCCAGATCAGGTTTTAAAATCTGTGCCTGAAGTTCTTCAGTATTTTTAAGAGGACCAGAGATTTCAGAAACAGAAGTTTTTTCTTCTTGGTTAGCATAAGTTAGCAAGAAGCCTCTTTGCAGAGGGTGCTTTTCAGCTGAGGTGTCATTAAGAGCCTTAAAGTCTATTGAGAACTTTCCTCTGCTACCAGAGGTCATGCCACTGTTTTTTTAGAGTGTTGAAATTCCAGCTGTTCATTTTCTGATCCTCTAGCACCAGAGCACATGTAGTGCTGGTATCCATCTCCAAACAAATGGTATGGTTTGACTTAATGGGTTCTGTTTAGACAGATGAGCTTCTGTGATGGACCAGTTGAATACCTTGGAAAGGCTTCTGGAGAAAGGAGAATGCAAGAGGAATTTCAGTAGGTCTCACCTATTTTCACCTCTTTCCTGAAGGGAATTAATTTGCACAGCCTGACATGTATACAATGAAAGTGGATATAAATTAAAATGTGATTACTGGTTTGTAAATGCACAGAATTATTTTCTTCATTAGCTCAAAAAAATTAATAAACAAAAATATATTTGTCATTTAAGTATTAACTAAAGCTCATCTAGCCAGTAGAATCTTTCTCCAACAGTAATTTGTTGTGAGATACTTCTAATCTTGACTTAAATTGGCAGTGAGTTTCTGCTTGCTGCCATGGAAATTTATCCACTAGTGCAAGCTGCTGGTGGACAGGATCTGTTCTGTTTTGCCCTAGCATTCTCTCACATGAGAGGATACAATCTTAGACATAGCACCCTTAAAATCAATGCACAGTTTTAATAAAAATGGTCTCAACCAAAGATTTTACAATCAATTTTGTACTTTGCTTGCAGAATGATTTGACTTTAGCAATTATTCCAAGCCTACACTATTCTCTGCTGTAGGAGAATATGACCTAGTAGCTTTGCCACATCTTTAAATAAAGATGTAAAAAAGAAAAAAAAATCAAATTCAGATGCCTATCTGATACATATTAAAACCTTCAAAGTACTATTGTAATTGTAAAATGCCAAACAATCTCAAGAACACAGTTGAATTTGCAGTAGAAGGAAACATGAAGTTTAAATTTCTGTCATGGGAGAAATTAGCATGTTAACTCTGAACTAAGTGCTGTTTTTCCAATGGTTGTAGTCTCCCAGGAATAACCTACTTATCTTAGCACTACAGACTTGATTTTGTTGAAAGAATACATACACACACACATTACTTTCATGTCAGTCACACAACTCTAAGGTTTCTTTTACCTTCCTAAATATTAAAAATACACAGTGAGTTTTGCCTCCATAACTGAAGGGGTTCTACTACTTAACTTACCAAAAAGAAATGCAATCAAGATGAATTCAGAGAGCCTCTGTTTAGCATCATGAAAATGAAACTTTCTGAGTCTTTTTGCTAGTAAAAATGAATAAATTGAAAAACAAAATTATATTTTCTCTTTCTCTAGGCTGTACCTCCTACATTTATGATGCATATACTTAGATGTAATCACATAATTCTAATCAAGAATAATTAGAAATAATTATATCAATTGTCAACAAGTTATTTGAATAACTGATTTGACATGTAGGTGGAGTGAGGCCTTCTGTAGAACCAGATTGTAAATCAAATTTTTTACTTTGCTTTATCTGATGAGTGGGGTTTGTTTTGGGTTGGTTTTCGGGGTTTTTTGGGGTAGGTTTTTTTGTCTGGGTTTTTTGTTTGTTTGTTTTTTTGGTTTGGTTTGGTTTAGTTTTGGTTGGTTGTTTTGGTTTGGTTTTGGTTTTTCACTTCTGGTTTTAGTGATTTTTACTAGATCCAGAATTGTGATAACAAAAGATGCAGCAATATAACACTGTGTGGGAGAAAAATAAGCACAGGAGTAAGAGAAAAAGAAACCCGTTTTCAATATTTTTTGGTACAAGTTTATCAAATCCCTTTTTTGTTAAAATTAGCTGAAGAAAATTACAAGAAAGTTCAGTGCCAAAATCCCTGTTTTCACTATGTGAAAACCTGCACACCAGAAATGAAAGCAGTGGTATCAATGCTCCAGAAACAGAATTTTATAGAGTTCACCATATTAAGAGCGTCCAAGTTTTGTTCTCAAAAAGACTGAACATTTGCAAGCTTGGTTTCAAGAACCCAGAAATTCTGGAACACAGCTAGATTCTGGGCTGAGACCTCTTGTGTGCCTGTCCCCTCTCTTCAGCTTGCAAATCCTCCCCTCAGGAAGTCCATCACTCCCACCTGGCTTCACCAGCCTTTCCTTGACAAGGATCTGTACGCCTGGCTTGGTGCGCCCAATCCAGAAGCCAAACTAGGATAAGCGTTTGGATTGCAGCCTGTCTCACCGAGGCTGCACAATTCAGCTTTGCAGTTGGGATTCAAACCCATGTGCGATGGGAACTACATTTCTGCTGCAGTGGGTTTGTTTGGGTTGCATTTTGTCAGGGGTGGGGTAGGGATGCTTGTCATTTTTGTTTTGTTGGTTGTTTTGAGGTTTTTTTTCACTTCCAACAGATAGTTCAAAAGACATGACATTTCCCATTGGAATGCATTTCTCAGAGTGCCTGAAGAGCTGAGTAAAGGCCTTTGAAGAACTTTTCCCAAGAAAATACAACATAATTTTTGTATTTCCAATTTTAGTACACAGTGTAATTAACATGTGGAATGAATTGAAATAGAAGATAAGGTCTTGTCAATGTGGACTGTAAGAACATCTGTAGTTATAGCTAAACAGTCCTCCCCAAAATTATCCTCAATTATATTTTCTATAATTTTGATACCAACTGACAGATATCAGGGAGAAGAAATTCCAGCAGTGCCACCAAGCTCTGAAGCAGCTGGTACACAGCTCTGTGAGAGAGCAGCTACAGGGTTAAATGGATCACTTGGGCAAATGTTAAGTTTAAAAGACTAGGTCCAGTTGAAATTTCCTTGCAAGTGCACATGAGATACCTGCAGCTTTTCCTTACTTCTGCAGCTGTTAGCAAAGATGAGGGTTAGGCAGATTTATGCAACAGTGATGTGAAAGGAGACTATTCTACCCCCTCTCCCTTCCCCTGCAGACAAACCCAGAGATTTCAGAAGCTGTTCTTCCAGTATTGCAATATTCACCCTGTGTGTCTTTCCTATAAGAGAGGCAACTTTGCAGAGCATTCATTGTATAAGCCAAAGATCTTTAAAAATGGATGTCACAAGTTAGACCCTTGAACAGGCAATCTGCATGGCAAACATTTGAGCTCCTGCTGCTTCTCTTGCCTTCAGGAGCACTCAAATCTTTTCAAATTTGAATTGTTCAGTGAGATGTGTACTATTGACCTGGTAAGATTACAACAGGTAGCTTAGTTTAGAAACCTGAGTTGTGTCCCAACTGATATTCAGCAAATTACTACGAACAAAATTAATTTACATTGTCAGCAATCAGATAGCACTTTCATTTCTAAGTATAGCATCTTATAACAGCATTATATTTACCAAAGTAGAATTGCACCCACTATATTAAGTAAGATTGCACACATGGTACACAAACTTCTTCCTTATTCCAGTAGCACCTCTATTAATGCTGGCTTGTATCCCAGCTGAGAATTGATGGAATAACAGACTCAGTCTTTGCTTTCCCAACCTACTGTGGGAGACTGAAGTGTTATGGTTAGTGGCTTAAACACTGTCGTGAAGGACTTTTTGTCCATTATAGGAAAATTGTATAAAGAAGTTGTGACCACCTAACCCTTCCTGAAGGTACCTCCTGACCGGAACTTTGGACTGAGTTAAGCTGCCTAAGGGAACTTGAGATAAAATAAAGGTGACACCCTTGTCCAATTATCTCAGGTTCAGGAAGAAGCAAACAGGGCTGAGGGAGAACCATGTATCCACAAGAAAGGCAAACCCAGCAGCTATCCTGAAAATCAGTTCTGGCCGGGTTTGGGATGGGTAAGGCCATAGCCCACAGAGCCATCTGCTGAGGCCAGCTTTGTGCTCACTCCACCCCAAACCAAGGGGGGAGGAGAGTTTTGGGGCTGTGGTGTAACCGCTGGTCAGAGAGAGTGAACATCCATCCTCCCTCACACAGACTGGCTCAGCTGTAAAACCCGCCACCCTGGGAAGGCCACATCCACAGGACATTCACGTGGGGGGCAGCTGAAGGGGTGTCATCATCCATCAAAGACTCCTGAAGGGCCCCCCAGACTGATTCCTGAGGCCTTGCACCACAGAACTGCACAGGATCCAAGTGATGCAACAGATCCAGAGTCTGTTGCAAGAGACTGTGTCAGACTTGCCATCTCCCTGGCGGGTAGCTGGGCATTCCCACCTGGCCCAAAGGTATATTAACCCATTGGATTCTGTGTTTTGGGGGACCCTCACCACCAAGAAGATGAGAAGAAGAGGATCAATGGGACACCATCAGAATCCAGAGTGGTGATATTTTCTACTTAATCTGTCTCCCTGTCATTCACTTTCTCTCCATTTCTTTTTCTCTCTTTCCCTCCCTCACATTTACTGGTAAATAAAACCCATGCTATTGACTTCAGCATTTGGTCTCATTTCCACCTTAACTTGGGCAGAGGCACCTCTCTAACAATTTTAATGACTGGATCATAACACCTACTCTAGAGGAGTTTACTAGACCTGATCTTTTGCTCCCTGCAAAGTGTAGGCTTTTTATAATGAAGCTGTCTATGGCTGTTACAGTTTGAGTCAAGATACTTGTAAAAATAATCCTTCTTAAAAAAACCCCAATGCAGTAAATTGATGAATAATAAAATTTATGAACTTCAGATTTAAAGTAAATTTAAACTAAAGTAAGAGTAATGATCGACCTCAACAAATATGACTTAAAGGAGCTCTTCAAAATATTTATTGGTAACTCTTTTTGTCTTTATTAAATTCTGTTACAAGTTCTCTTATCATACTCATCAGCAACAATTAAAAGAAGATGTATTTTCATCAGAATTCTGTTCCACCTTAAATCCATTGTTTAGAAATGACATTTGCATCCTCGCTGAGGAAAAGTAACCCACAATCAATACTTGTACCACACCGGCTTTCATCCTGAAGAGTTGAGATCTTCAGGTTCTCAGTTTCCAGTTCCACCACCAAACTGCAATGATTATTGCTGCAGTGGTCTGAATGCAAAATACCAAATATTTCTGAAGGTTAAAACTGACATTCTCATCTCACAGTTTGTTCCCTTAAACTTTCTCTCCCTTGAGAGGTGCTAAGAAAAAAGCCTCTAAAAGTACATGCTGTAGCAACTACTTGAACCTTACTCTGGGAACCCAATTGAAGGTGAATGCTGTAATAATAATAAAGAACTATGAACAGAAGTTTGGTTAGAGGCTCTGGCAAGAGCTGTGATAAATAGACTGCTTTTTTTTCCCAAAGTTTGTGCCTGCAGGGAGTCATTTCATTAAAATGCCTCCAAATTTCATCCCAGTTCTGCTACCTTTACTAGTAATGGCAGCACTTATTGGAAGACTGCCAACCTCTTCCGCCACAGAGTTGAAATTTAGGTCACACATCCTGATTTTCTCCCCTTCACCATACTTCATTTAAAAATAGATTATGACAGTTAAATAAGAGAATTAGTTGAAGTTCATTAATTGGACTGAGGTGCTGAAACAGAAGTAACAATAGCATCTGAGGTGCTTTTAAATGCTTTTGGCTGTGCAGTGGTCCCTTAAGGTAGGAGTCTGCCATGACGGAGGAGTCACGTATCTTCTCTCACAGAAGAAAACTATCTGTCATCTTGGAGCATCTATAGTTAAAGAAGGTTGCATTTATAGAAGACTGTTGTGGATTGTAAGATGCAAGCACCTGAAAAGTGGTTCTAGAGGAGGCTAAAGCACACTCAGGCACTTTTCAGTGGGATTCTGAAGTCCAATTCAGTATTACTAAGTATTACTGCAAAATGAAATGCAGAAGGAAGTTCAGCACTACAGCTTGATTTTTCAAACATGGCAAGCAGAGAAGAATCTGGTCACTGCATTAACATGGCCTTATTTTCAGGACTGCTGCTGATTTTGATTTCTTAGAATGGGTTTAACAATCTGCTTTAAGCTTAAAACTTCAATTCCCCTAAAGACAAAAAGGGCCAAACTAAAACAAATGCTGATTTCCTTTTCTCATCAAATGTGGGGGGGCTGATCCTCCCCATGATGGGCTAGAGCACTGGAGGGGTGTCACCAGCAGTGGAAGGAGCTGTTGTGTTGTGAGACATCATATACCACATTCCTAAATACCAAGAAGACACTCGGGAGCCACAAGGCTGCTGCATGGTCCCTGGGTCTTGCATCTCCTGACGTAAATCTCACAGAAGGAAGAGGGTAAAAGGAAATCTCCTGCTGTGGTTCCCTGTGTGATGGTATTTCCCTCCCTGCAGGATGAGGGACAGATAATTCCATAATAGTTATATTAAAACTGCTAATGAGAACAAATCAGGAACAAAACTTGAACAGCCCGCCTTGGCTGGCCACAGTTTTAAGTAACAGTTCATTTCCTGCTGGGCTTTGGATGACTTCACCCAGTTTTCTCCTGGGCAAAATAGGGGTATACTTTACTCCAGGAAGAACCCAAAACCAGACTCCAGCAGGTTTGGCTCCCTGTGCCCCACACAGCCCTATGATGCCATCCCAGCTGCCTATACTCCCTCCAACACTCTTGTTTGTCCTTCTGCCCCATGTAAAGCTATGCAACACGTTCTCAGTTTCAGGTTTTAGAAGCAGCATTCTGGTGACCTACAACAACAATGTAAGGTACTTTGAACAGAAAAAAAAATGTAAAAAAGAGTGCACTCAGGTATTAAACCCACAAGACATTGCATAGGATGTAGGAAACACTTCGAGACAAAGGCTAATAGATGTAGCCAACTCTGTTCTGCTCTTCTCTGCTCTGCTCTGCTCTTCTCTGCACTGCACTGCACTGCACTGTGGTGAGCACCAAGCCATGCAGGCAAGAGCCAGCTGATGCTCCTTGACCTCAAGACCATGTGCTTCCTCTCTGGCTATCTTCCACTTGGTAGTGTAGACATAGATTGTGAAACCTAGAACTGCCAGAAAGGAGCCATCATGTCATCTCCACCCACTGGCCAGTTTTCACAAGACTCTGTACTCCAAAATAGCAGGGATTGTCCTACTTTCCTATTTGTGGGCCTACCTGAAAAAAATAAAACTTTTCCTAGTTAAATTCACAAGCTGGAAGAGGTAGCAAATTACACCAGCCATTTTCCTCTCATGTGAAACCAAGAAGCTTTTGAGCCAGAGTCCAGACTTTCCTGACTGTATTTCCTATGACACCAAAATGGCACCTGTAGTAAATGCCAGTGCAGAATTCTGTTACAGAAGAAATTCTTAGATATCCATAGCAAAATTACAATGGGTAACACCTCACCAACATTATGTCAGCAGGGTTAGAATACAATGGATTACATGCAGAAATTGTGGAGCAAATATTACACTGAGATTCATCACTTCTTTTTAAAGGTTTGTTAAAGGTGACAGTGAGGGAATTGTATTCTTATGGAGAAGACACCTTGTTCTTTACAACCCCTCCATTTGCAGTCTCTTTCCTCCAAGAGATCATTGAACCTCCTTCCCAGAAACCAGTCTATGTCATTTTTATCCATACCTCTCCAGAAAAGTAAAGCAAAAAAAAAAGAAGGTAGAATTTCTTATTTGTTTTTCAAGAAATTTTATTTTTGCTTTTTAACTCTTTATGGTATTCTTAACCATGTCTGACCAGCTTCATGGGAATAACACCCATTGCATGGAGGACAAGCAGAACATGGGGACCTGCAATGCAGACCTGCCTCTCTATTCAAACAGCCTTGGGTGCTGGAATCACCTCTGGGCACGTGTGCAAGTTCCCTGTGCAAACTCCAGCTGAACACTCACCTCTGTTCTTCCAGCCACATGCAACAACATCACACTGAAATACTTCTGTGCTGAGTAGTCTTCTGTCTCCTTTGAAGGCAACTCAGGTGCCGGGAAGAGTCTTGCTATGCCAGCAAGCCCTGGGAAGAATCCATCCCCCATGCCCAACACTTACTGATGCTCAAACAACTTCATTTCAGACTGCAGCAGGTACCATGAAACTCTATGTGGGTTGCACAGAGCAGACATATGTGGTAGAGAACTGGAGACAAAGGCTCTGCACAGAGAGTTCCACCACATCTCACCTCAGCTGAAACTGAGCAATTTTCAGAAGCAATTTTCAGAAAATACCAACCTGGACAGGGATATAACCTTCATTATGATAACTCTTGTATCTTCTCAGCAAGCCTCTGAATAATTTAGTGCCCTGGTTCTTTCTGTCATATCACATAAGATATTCAGCTTTTATGTAATACAGAAATGAGAAACTAAGTTTTCAGTTCAAAGATGTTATATTTTTTTTCTGAAATGAAAGTGAATGAGAAACCAATGAAAGTAAAACTGAAGAATCTGTTTTGAGTGAGGTATTTTATGTTGTCTTTTTAGACCTCCCAGAGACAGATGCATGTGACTCAGAAAGATGCCCAGATGTTCACTTCATGGAGAAAAGAAAGAATAAAACAAAGATCTTGAGAGATATATTTTCTTTTGCAAACATGAGGTCTTTTGCTTTTTGGTAGCAAGTATTCATTCATTTGAGGTTTAGTGTCCCCCAGATGCCAAAGAAAAAAAGAAAAATGCAGTTCCCAGTGAGTGACTGTTTCTCTGTGAAGTACTTAAGGCTGTATATAAGAATGTTCAGAGGATTATTAATACAGAAAACTAGAAAGCAGAGTTTCAGGAGAAGTGAAGAACCACATTTCAATGCAGCCGGTGAACCAGACCATCAGTGCACACAGCAGAATAATTTTGTCTTTATCAAAGCATTCAGTGTCAACTGCAATCTATTTTTCAGAAACAATTAAGCAGTATCCAAAATATCTCTTATTAGAAAAACAAATTTTTGTTTCTGAGAAGCAAGAATACCCTGACTTTTGTCAGATCTAATGTTTATTACTGTATTTCCTCTTTGCTGATTGATAGCTCACAGAACAAAGAAGTGGGGAGAAGGAAGGTGAATTTTTTAGCAATTAGATAAGGACTCTGGGTCTGTAACTACTAAAAAGAGGGGAAGAAGAGATACAGAAATGCTTCAGAGCATGTGAGAAATCTATCAGACCCAGATTTTGCTTAAGTCCTGTACTTGTTTCGCAGGTGTTCAAATAAACAATAGCTTAAGGCCACAGCTATTCTGTATTCTGTTTGATGGGAAGTTCTGAAAAAAAAAAACCCAAGCTGGATTATACCCACCATTCCTGAGAATAGCTAGAGACTATGGGCAGAACTCAAAACCACACATATATATGTACATAAATATACACAGAAATTATATCTCTGGTTGATTTTAAAAGCTTTTCTGTAGGAGCATGAAGAGTCAGTGAAAGACTCTTAAAACCTTATAAATCTACTGGACTTGAAAACTTGACTTTTCAGCATCTCAATGCTTATAATACACTTTTCAATTCTGGGTTTAATGAAATGTTCCCTCTGGTTCAATACACTGCCAAAACCCATGAATTTCATTCTGTGTCTTAACAGCAGAGACAAGAAGAAAGCAAATGGCCAGAAGAGAGTGAAATCTGTGAGACAGTCTGTAGATGACAAGTTGAAATTCATCCCAAATAGAAAGGGTTCAAGGTTCTTCTACCAGGCATTGACCATCGGATAGTCTGTTCAAAATGCTGGTACACTTCAAGTGGGCATCAACGGGATTCCCAGGGTCCCCAGGAGCCCACAGGCAGACATTTACCTTGGCTTGAGGATGCCTTCATATTTGGTGATCATAATCCACCAAATTGCCATAACACAGCTGCACACCTGCAAATAATGCAATGCCCAAGGCAGAGTCCTGTGAACCCTTAAAAATGCTTTCAGTATTTCAGCAGTATTAGGTATTTAAATACCTTATAAAATAACCATCTGTCATTAACCACATCAAGCATGTGGCCACCTCTCCTGATTTGGTCTCTGGTTTGGTTCCTTCCCTTGGATCCACAAGAAAGGTGACAACTAAAGTTGAAGTTTGTGTAGCCAGAGCCAGTTGTAAAATCATAGAATAGTTTTGGATATAAGGGACCTTTAAGGGTCATATAATTCCAAACCCCCTGCAATGAGTAGTGACATCTTCAGCTAGATCAGGTTGCTCAGAGCTCCATCCATCCTGGCCTTGGAGCATTCCCGACTTTGTGTGCAACTTGTTCAAGTGTTCTACCACCTTTCTTGTGAAAAAAAAATTATTATTTATATCTACTCTAAATCTAATCTATTTTAGTTTAAAACCTTTACCCCTTGTCATGTTACAATATGCCCTACTCAAATATCCGTCCTCATCTTTCTCATGGCTTCTTTAGATGCTGGAAGGATGCAATAAACTCACCTCAGAGTTGTCTGTTCTCCAGGCTGAACAGTCCCAACTCTCTCAGCCTGGCTTCACAGATGTGCATTTTTGTGTTCCTCCTCTGGATCCCTTCCAACATGTCCATGTCTTTCCTATGCTGAGGTATTTTCTGTGGCTGGATGCAGTTCTCCTTATGGGGTCTCGTGAGAGCAGAGTTGAGGAGGAGGCTCGGTAGAGGCTACAGAGGTGTCTCCCTGACATTGTATTTGTTTAGCTCATCTCTGCTTTGCCTGGACATGTTCTTTGGATGACAACATGAAAGGCTGTATCCAGCCCTCTATTAAGGATGCTGCTGTCAGAAGTGCAAACAGAAATCTACAAAAAGGCTCACTTGGGGTAACTGATATTTTTGAACAGATTCCTTTTTTTGCTGCCTGATTAGCTCTTGAAGCAGGACTTTGTTGAATTGGATCAGCTGGAAATAGAAGTCCTAACAGCAGACAGATCTGTAAAAATGGAGTGAGGCAATACACTCCATTCTTACAGATGGGAGCAGGTTGGGAGCATAAATTTTGCCCGAAGATGGTTAAAGAAAATAACAGAAACTCCATGTATCCAGTTTGATCCCAGAGCCAAATACAGGTGCTACCAGGCAGTCAAGAGTGTGACCTGTGAATACAACCCTAGAAAACATGTTTTCAGTGTTAGGTGAAATGTTTAAGATCCACCTTAATTTAGGAAAGACCTCAGCTGGAATCTTTCAACTTCCTCTGAAACTTCCAGACTTAAGTTTTTACTAAAATGAAAATTAAATGCTATAGATATCTGCTACACATGCTCTACTCGGCTTGTGATCCTTGACAAAGTTGTCTCTTCAGTTTTGAAAGATGATTCTCTAAATCTTATCTCTGGGTTCATTCTCACAGAAAGTATCCACTGAGCAGGCTTTACACTGTTGACAAGATTAAAAATAATAATCAAAGAATGAGAAAATAATTGCTAGTTGTGGACTTACATTCCATCAGTTCTGCCCTGTCAGTGTGGAACAGCTCTGACCACAGAAGCACTCAGGCAGCGAAAATGTCAAGTTTAGCACATTTACTGCAAATGTGAGGCAGTTTGAAAAGATTTATTGAAAAAATTATATAAACTGGGACATGAAAATGAAATAAACAGGGACATGACTCCCCAACTCTTGACACAGCAAGACCATGACCATGGGACATATAAACTGCAGCAATCCAGCTTTGTGACAGATCCATGGGTGATGATATGTTTCCCTACTCTTATCCTTCCTTTCTATTTCTTCATTTCTTTTCCCTGATACATGTTCTTAAGATTTATTGGTCATGACTTTTTGGGCACTAGAAGAAGGATCATGGCTGTGACAAATTCTCTCCTTGGTCTGCCAGGCAGAACTGCAGTAAACTGGCAGGTGAGGTTTTGGTGTTCCCTTGTCAGCAGTGTAGATGCTGCTCTTCTCCCTGTGTTTTGGTGCAGGTTCTCCAAGAAAGGGGCTCCTGAAATTTAAGAGGTCTCAACCTCTGAAGTTTGGCTCCTAAGTTGCTCAAAGCAGCACGACATCAGTAAGAACCACTTGCCAGAGTTTTTGTCTCATGTGTTAGACTGCAAAACCTGAAGAATTAACTTGCCTTTTGGGAGTGGAGAGAAAGCTGTCACAAACATCCACCATTTTGCCCTCTTCTGCAGCAGCTGTTTGTGTTCAGTCATCCTAATGTGTCTTTATGTTCCCATGTTGGTACCAGTGCCCCCACAGTGCAGAAGCAGCTCCATCTCTCCACTGGGACTTGTTCCTCCATGTTACACCACTTTTAACTTTTTCAAATCTCAGCTGAACAATGTCAGAGTTCAAGCAGTTTATTTATCATCTTATCTGCCAATAAACTGAGAGAGATTTGCAGTAATGGTATTAGTAAGAGCTTAGAGTTTGGCAAATTGGAAGCATTAAGGAAAAAAATACAAATTGAGAAAACTAATACAAAACAGTCCCAAAACCCTGTTTTCTGAAAAAAATGTACCCAAATTGTTATCTTGAGTAGAAATTAATTAAAAATTATCTTTTATTCTGTCCAATTCAAGCACTTTTGGGCACTAAAATTATTGAGATTGAAATCAATAGAGGAAGGTCTCTCTCTCTCCCTCCCTCCTCCAATGCTATCAAGGGCGGACTAAAACAGACTTTCAAAAGATTCCTTTGATTTTTAAAACATTGGTTTGTCTTTTAACAATCTTTCAGCACCCTTACAGTCAGGATGATTAACGGCACAATTTGTTGCAGACCGACTATTGAATTCAAGAACTTAGTCATCAAAAGTTTTGGGTTGCACCAGATAATTGATCAAGAGAGTTGCAGTCAATTCACTTTCATCACTGAGCAGTACTAAATCACACAGAGAAATCCATCCTGATTTAGAAGAGTGCTTAGGCTGAATGAAAAGTTTGATTCAATTGCCTTTGCCATCAAGGATAAAAACCATAAAGAATGATCATTTTACCACCATAGCTCAGAATTCAAATGGGCTCAATGAACCTGCTTAAGAATGAATTAGGCTGCAAATTCTTTGCATGAATTATTGAGGAAATAATTATGAATGACAATTACACTGGGAAAAATTAGTCTTTGTTCACAGAGAACTGAATAGAAAGAATATTCATAAGTTCCTGGTTAGAAATTGTTTACCCTATCCCAATGTAAACAAGTGAAATGAAATAAAATAATCACCAAATGATTTGAAATCAAATCATTTTGAAAATATAATCATAATTTCATTGAGCTTAGTCACAATTTATAAAAACAGAAGCAAATTATATGCATGTACACATATATATGTGTGTGTGTATATCTATATATATCTCATGTGCATATAAACAAGATAGAGGACAGGACATAAGCATACATTCTGTTTTGTCTTAGTGAATAAATATTATTTGAAAGGTTCTGTTTTTGGAAACCCAAAAGAATAAATTTTGCTTGTGGATTTGATAAAAATAACTTTCAAAGACATTATCTTGAACAGATACTTACTTAATTTGCTTAATATTTGGGCAATTTATCCTAAATCATCAGGTAATTTTCTAAATTTAACCAAATGATTTGTTTATTATTTTTCACAATTGCCTTTGTAAGAATTTGAAAGGTCTTTGTAAAACTCAGGGGAGGTGAGAGGATGGGAAGTCCTGGTGCTGAGCAGCTACAAGCACAAAGGTTTGCCAGGAGGAGAGTCACTTGTGTAAAGCAGTGACTTTATTCTGCTCACTGAGCTCATTCTGCTTTGTGTTTATGGGGACAGTTCAGAAAAGCTTGGCAATTCCTCAGGGAAAGAAAATGGCCATGAAAGGATTCCCTGCGAGGCTTCAGTGAGGCACAAACTAAGGCTCAGTTGTGCTGCAATGACTGAAGAAGAAAGTCATCAGAGATTATTAATCTCCTGACCCGCAGAGTGGAAGACATGAATGATTTGAGCACAGCATGACCCTCTCATATTCCCTCATTAAGAAATGATACATAGGCTTACACACCACTGGGAGATTACAAATATTGCTATTCCACAGACAGATGACCAAATAAAACACTCATTCCCTGTCACTTTGGAAGGCTGGTCAGAAGATTTATGACCACTATTAAGTTTAGATCTGCTAAATAGGATGGTTCCTTCATTAGCATATAGAAAAAATTTGCTAAGTGTATTTTCATTGTGGTGCCAGCAATGAAAAAACTTTTTTTCTCCTAAAACAAATACAGTGCGGCTGAAGTGCTACTATTTATTTTATAGACATGGGGTATGTATCCTAATTCTGATCATGTTCTCAGGAGGTGGTTAATAAGATAAGAGGACCAGAGGAGACTTGATACCTGGTGAAATCCTAGAGGACTATCTCTCTGTGTCAGTTGATAGAGTCACTTTTCTAGTGCTGATTTTTCTGTTAGCAGGAATGCTACCACTTTGTGACACTTTTTCATTCTGTTTGTTTTTTGCTATTTATTGTTCATTTTGTTTATTTAGATGCTGATGAGAATCTAGGGGGGAAACAATGAGCAATTCATTATAGACAGGCATCTCTCATTGTAAATATAAAGGCCTAAAGAATTATGAACCAATGGAAGCTTTTCCAAAGAAGGAAAGGAATCAAGTATTTCAGCAGCTTCAGGAAAGCTAGTGCCTCACAGCTGTCCCTTCAGGATATTTATTAAAGGGATAGTATTCTGGGAGCTGCCTGGATTTGCCAGCGTGCTCCAGTTCTTGGCATTTCCAGAAACTTGAATGAAGCTGATATAGCACTTACTGATCATCAAATGTCACAACAGCTTTAGATTGAACTAACTTGTGATCAATACTTTGTCAAGAAAGAACAGGGCAATTACTCTGTCAGAGAAGAAGCTTCCAGGAGGTGCCTGAGAAGTCTAAATCATGTACAGAAAAACATTTTCAGATAAAAATAAAGAGCATCTGTAAGAAGTAGTGAAGAAGTAGTGAAGTGATGGATGTCCAGACATACATATGTACAATACTGCAGCAAAGAAGATAGACATAAAAAACCTTGTCCTTGTCAGGAGCAAGATGATGAACTAGCTGTGGATGAGTCATGGCTTTCTCCCCAACCTGCATTTAAGGTCAGTGTTCCAGCTTCTGTTGTGTGCTTCAAGCTAGTAAAAATCACTGTGAGAAAATCAAGCTTTGGCCACCATCTCAAAGGAAGGCAGATGTAATTTGCATGGACTCTGGTACCTGCAGGAATAACCACAAGCAGGTACTCCTGGGTTTAGCAGAGGGAACAGGTTCTGCAGTACTGATAAGGTAAGGTGGCCATGGGGATTGATATTGATCAACTTCCAATTCTTTTCAAGGCAGGGAAGCAAAGGCTTAGGGAAAGGAAACACTTCTTTCTTTCACAGAGCAGAATCGTTGCAAATTTGACAACCATAGGAGCTTTTGCAAGATCACTTTCTGAAACTGCAGAAATTCACATGTTCTTTGCAGGTCCCTAAAAGGACATGAAGTGCCAAATCTGAATCACAGTTGTTCCAATCTACTTTCTTATGCTAAGAGGTGAAAGATGCTCAGGCCAGATACCATCAAAAATTCTCTCTTCCAACAAGTATTGCATGTAAGCTATCATGCAAAAAAGTTCATGATCTTTGTGATGTGAATCCCCTGGGCTGAATCCAAAGTATTTTGATTGACAATTAAAGCAGAAAGGAATTTGTGCAGTGGTAAGGCAATTCACTCCCTAGGACCCAAAGCAGCTTAGGAAAGCAGCTTTTTCTGTTCCTGACAAATCACTGAACACACATTAGTGATACATTCAAGGGTACAGAGATCAACAAGACAAAAATCTTTGTGAGCCAGAGCTATTATCATGTAGGCACAAATTGTGTGCAAGATTGCTTTAGTGAGGATTTGGAGGAAGGGGAAGGGAAGCACATGGTTCAAGCTGTGCATATTGTGCATATTGTGGAGGAGAAAGAGACCAGGATAGGACTGGTGGGGCTAAACATGTACATGAGAAAATGAGGCTCTCTATGTCTGAACTTGTCATCTAGGTACATCCAGGGTGTAATTAATTTGTCCTAAAGGACCTGTCTAAACCAGACTACTCAACACATGTCCTGTAAGTGACTTTTTCTCTGCTGCCCCAAGGGTAACCAAAGCTGTCAAATTCAGGTGTAGATGAGTACACGGCAAACATTCAACCAGCCAGGAAGTCCCTTGTTCCTGTCTTAAGATGACTTATATCTTCATCAAAGGAAAGTGTTGTATTTTTTGTCTGGTATACTTTGAGAGAGCTTATGCTTCACTGTCACTAAGAATTTTTAATTCTTTTTTTACCATGCAGTATTTGAAGTTTTGGTAGTAATGCTATAATAATTTTCTTTAATCACCAAAAGGGAGTATTCTGTCATTCTAAGGACAGTTACCAAACTACACTTTATTCTCTCTAAGGAAGGCTTCAGCTCTAAATATTTTTGAAAATACATCATTACAGTTCACAAAGTTAGATAATGCCAATTCCTGAAACTTTTTACTTTTAAAATATTTTTCACCATCTGTTAATAGCATCCACAGACATTGAGAGGAAGACTTTCTTTCCTGTTCAGACTACATTTTTTGGTTAAGGAACCTTCTTTGCCTCGAATGGGAAACAGCAGATCACTACCCAAATGCTAAAAAAATATACAGTAAACCACCATTTTCATGTGCATGATTAAAAGCAAAGGATACACATTATTTATAAAATACAACAGAAACTTTACTCACTTTTGAAAACTCTTTGTTGTTGGAAGTTTGCAAGTCCAAAGCATTTTTTTTCTCCCTGTCCATTAACAGGTGTCAAAAAAAAAAACTCTGTTGTTTGTCTCTCATTTTTCAGCGTGGAGTTACGTCTTGCAACCTCCTTAGAGGCACAAATGGGAATTGTCTGAGAAATTAGGCATATGGAGCTTAATACATATATATACTAAATGTAGGCTTTTTTTTTCTAAGACCTGTGAGGATTGGAGAAAGGTTTTGCAATGAGAAACTTTACAGGATCCGATTGTTTGGTGTACCACAAGTAGCATGACTGATGGCTCAATGCCTGTGACAAAGTACCTTTACAGGTAATAAAATCTAGATTCACAAGAAATATTAAATCTAGTGGAGAAAGGCATATTTGGAAGAGTGTATAGACATATTTGGAGGCTGAAGCTATGCACATTACAGTGAGAAATTATACACACATGTTTAAATGTAAGGACAATTTCCCATTAAAATGGATAACCAAGAGAGGAGTAAGATCGTCCACCTCTTGCGGTTTTCAATCACATCCTTATTCATCCTTCTAAAAGCTGTTCTTTACTCAAACAAATTGTCTTCATGCATGGATGATTGTAGCATCCCATGAATTCTCCCCCTCTTGGTCAATCCCCAAGCCCTCAGCCCTGATAACAATAACTACTTACCATAGAGTCATGCCTCCCAAAGGGAAAAACAGTCTTCCCCATGGACTTGGTGTTGCAACTTCCTCTGGTTTCTCCTGTCACTGGCTTGGTACCCCTGCTGGCCTCCCCTCTACCCCTGGAGGCCAGGTCCCTCTGCCCAGCCCTTAGCTCTGCCCCCCACCCCTTCCCCTTTATAAGCTGCCTTTTCCAGGTGGTTCATCCTCTTTCCCCGGGTTTGTCCTTTGGTAATGGTGTTACTCTGCTGGAATAAAACCTTGCAAAAGAGCCTTTCTTGCTTCTATCTTCTGAGCCAGCTGTGGTGAGTGTTGAGTGGGGTTTGACTGCATTGCCTGAATGTTAACTCAGCTTGCTTTTCGACAGGAGAGGCTTGCTGGGGACAAGGGACAGGCAGCAGCTCCTACCACTTTAACACCTGCATTTGTAGATGACTGCATTAAGTGCAATAGCTTGTGAAAATGGTCAGACCTGATGATGTAAAGCTCTTGTTCTTACACGTAGTGAGTGTAGGAAGTTACTCATTTATGCAAAATTGTGGTACATTATTACTGCACAGGAAGGTGAACCTTCACCTTTCATAGCCTGTAGAATTTCCATTCAGTCTTTGTAAGTTAGAGACTGCGATTTTTTTCCTTTCTATTCAGCGAAAATGTATTTATCTAAGATCAACCTGATTGACAGCTTCAGAATTTCTGTTTCCTTACTGCCTATGTACTGAAAAGTACATCACATTTTTTTATGAAGATGCTATCTCCTGGAAGAAAGTCAGGTATATTGTTTCACTTTCTAGTCCAATAAATGCAGAGATGAACAGTAACTTGCAACTGGTGGGGAATGGATTGAAAATCCCTGGTACAGGTGACTTAAATCCTACTTACAAACACAGGTGCTTTACAGAAGGATTACACCAGACCCCTGTGCCTAACTTTTCCTTTGTGTGATCCTGGCTCTGAGTTCTACACAGTACCCTTCCAGAAAGCCAGAATTACTTACCTTCATGGTGCTTTGCTCTCTACAAACAGCAGTGTAGGTAATATACCTTTTTTGGGGTACTCACCCTTATTAGAGAAATTTTCATCTCAAATTAGAAATAAATCTCCAACAAGCTTAATGAAAAAGGAGAGATAAGACTAATTGTGCCCACTACAGGAAGGACATATCAGAAGTGGGGAGAGGGATGAGAAAAAAAGGGAAAAAAGAGCATTTTTATCTGAAGAGGCCACCTGCATTTTTTCAGTGCTTACAATCTCCCCCAGCAGGAAACACTTCAGCATGAATCACAGCTGTCAGTCTTTTGGTAGAAGCTGAGGAGGGATTCATGGATTTGAAAACTACAGAAGAGGACCTGCTCAGCAACAATGCTGCCAAATGGTCTGGTACTATAAGCGCTCCATTTCCACAGTTCTTGCAGGGTTTGGTAGGACCAAAAGGTTTTCTCTGTGGTATCACATTTTGGCCCGTGCCGCCACGTGATGGTCCACAGTAAGTGAAAGCCCATGTGGGGATGCTTATAGTCAGTCACACCTCCTCCATTCCCTGGGAACAAAGCCTAAGGGGTAACCTGAAAATGTACCCAAGAATGACAGTGATCTTGTTTTTTAACTCACAGGATCCAATGTCAGGCATTTGGTCAATGTAATAATGTACTAATGTTTTAAAATTCCATTGTTTTTCTTATAAAACTTGAGAAGTTGACTAAAAGCTTAAGCAGATTTGATTTTTCATTATAGGACAGAGACAAGGAAACTCCTAGACATATAAATAAACAGATGAGTATACTGCCAAAATCTGAAATATTTTTATTTCTGCAGTACTAACATAAGATTATACAAGATCTTTGTCTTTTTTAAATAACTGGAGCAATTTTAATATTCATACCTAAATTCAAGTTGTAGAGGCTTTGAAAAGACCAATTGGTATCACAGGCTTTGGAACATAATGTTAAATAATGCTACCAGGAACAAAACACCTCAGTTAGTTGAAAAATTTTGGTCTAAATTAAATTCTTATCCACATTAATTCAGCACTAAGAGCCAAGTGCTCAAGAAGTTGCAGATTTAATGAGTAACATGGACACCAATCTGAAGCAAAAGGGCACAACACCAATGTGATGATCTCAGAAGCCCTTGTGAGTTCCTTCAGCTGATGGTGAAGGTGGCTAAAATATTTTCCTATATTAAAATACATAACAGTACATGCATCATAAAGGGCTGTGTTACCAAGAAACATGTTATGAACCTCATCAAAGGCAGCTGCTGTTTTCCACACAAATTTCCCCTGCTTGATGGAGTGGGCAAAGCTACAGCTCTGAAACTTGCTGGCTCTCAACTCCCAGCAGAAACAGCAATTCATTTAATGCTAATGGCACAGAATATAATTAGATATATTTGTGTAAGTCAGAATGAGAACCCTTTCCTTCTCTTTTTTTTTCTCTTTTTTCTTCCCCATGTGCTGTTTTTCAGCACAGAAAAATATATGAATACAAGCTATGAGCCATAGCATTAGTGGATAGTCAACCCTTTAGCACGTACTCAGCTACTGTGACGCAGGTGGTGCCGGTCTAGCAAATTTCCATGTTACTAATAACAAATATCTCTTGTTAAAGGCTTCTGGCAAGGGAGGAAGAGGATGAAGGTTTACAACACAGACTACCTCTAGATGTGACGAGAGCAGAAAGGCTGAAGCCTCACATTGCAGAATCTGAGATAATATTTAGATGTTTCCCTTCACCATTGTTAGAGGATCAGTGGCTCTATCATTAGAACTTCTTTTCTGTTCACAATATCCTCTGCAGACAGAATTATCACACAATTCCCTTACTGCAGATACTCACATACAGAGATTGTTGTTTTGGGAAGACTTCATATTTTCAACATAATTTAAGTGATTCACTTGAAAAAAAGCACTTGTTTCTTTTTTCATTTTACATTAATATCCTAATATCTGTTTTCTCCTCTTTTGTCTGTTTTCTTTTCTTGCATGGTCCAGTCATTTAACTTGATTTTTCCACAACAGGATAGAATCATAGTATCACAGAATCACAGAGAGTTTGGGTTGGAAGGGACCATCTTTGTTGGAACAAAGTTCCAACATGGAACTTTGCCATGATTAGGGAATCTTCCACTAAACCCTGAGTTGCTCAGGATCCAAATCCAGCCCAATCTTGAACACTTTCAGGGATGGGGAGTACACAACATCTCTGAGAAATCTGTTCCAGTGTCTCACCGCCCTTAAAGAATTTCTTCCTAACATCTAATCTAAAGCCATTTCCCTTTGTTCAATCACTGCATGCCTGCCTGAAAAGTCCCTCTCCAGTCTTACCGTTGCCTTCTTTAGACTCCAGAAAGCTGCCTAATGTCTTCCTAGAGTGGTTTGGGTGGGATCCTTTGCTACCAATTGCCCAATTCATTTCCCAAAGCCAAAATGGGAAATCATTCCCAGCAGGAAATTATTTACACCTTGGCCTGTGAGCCTCTGGGAGGATGTGGTGAGGCTGTTGACGTGGCATTATTGCTTCCCACAGAGTGACTTGGAATCACTTATAATGTTATAATAGAGAAGCTAAGGATTTGCTTGCCCCGTTATTTTTCTTATCTATATTGCATTTTTTTTCTTTCACTGATGCTTTCTCGCTCCCTTTTACTGTCTGCGATAATGCCTGCACTCAGGGTGACTATACAGCAGAAACAAATTATTACATAATTGGAAAGGCAGGTACTTACATTTGAACTACATGCAAAAACACTCTCTTGGGTAACTTAACATGGAGGTCTTCACAAAAAAAAGGTCTCCAAGCTAAAAATTTCGGTTTCACTAATAATTCATTTTTAAAACAGATAATTAAGCAGAGAGACACTCCAAAGCCTTCATTACTATTCAATAATGCATGGCAAAATGCAGAAGAATTTTGGTGCTAATTTTTTCGTGAAAACCTTTCTGATTCTGCAGCCTTTGCTGAATTGGTTTTTTGTCTTTTTTTGTTGTTGTTCTTTAAAAATGCAGACTTTAGTGCAACATGTGAATCACTTAAGCCCAAGATGACAATTAGGTTGTAAAGCACAGAGTAAACACATATGTTTTGTAAAAAGTACATGCTTGTGATTCAGCTGTGAAATCCTGAGGCTGGTTGGTTTTCCTTTCCAGAATGAAACCTAACCTAGCAAGGTTCAATTGGATATCTGTGGGACTTAGTCCCTGTGTTGAACTTCTCTTTCCTCCTGATTTATTTACACAGATGAATATAAAAATAGAGGAAAGCAGATTATGATTCCATCCCATTAATGAAATTCTTCTGAAAACATAACAGGGAAGAAAAAACATCCAGGGTTTTGTACTGATTACTCATGTGTAATTTTCTGAAAGCTGTGAGGGAGAAAAGGCAGGGTTGCTAATTGTTGAATGGAATATGATCCAAAAGCCAGAGCCAGCAGCCATTGGAGAAGGGTATATATTGCAGGTTTGGAGGATGTTCTCTATAATCCAGAAACAGCTGGGGGCAGGTAAGGCCACTGGTGATGCCATTTCCTATACAAAGCTGTCAGTATGGCACATTTTCCAGTTGTTTGTTTGCAGGAACTGCGTCATTATGCAGCCATTTCTCATCCCTAGGAGACTTGAAGACTTCAGATCAATACTTGAAGTAGGTAATCAGTGGATATCAAAAGTGATACCCAATTCAAATTTGGATATCTAATTTAAAGGTGAGGAAGCAATTGGAAGCAAGCGGCTTCATGGGCTAAAATAACCAGATCACGTCATTCTTGTAATGTAAAGCACATATATGCTAAAAGATGGAACAGAAAATATTAAGTACTCATTTGTAAAACTGCAGACTATCAGATTCATAGAATCAAATGTCACTCTGAATAAAGTTATTGTCAAAAGATAGGAGAGCACTGTTTTATAAACCTGCATGTTAAATATTTTTATTCTGTCACTGTAACTAGCATTTTGATATAGGTGTCACAATAGATTAAATCCCTTTTCCAGGCCTTGTAGACTGTTTAATGTTAACATCACTGGAGATCAGCCACTGCCCTGCCCCACCATGTGAAGATCATCCAAAGTTTTTGCCATGGATGAGTGTGCTGTGATTGTGTCAGGTGTACTGATTCTGACAGCAGGGGAATCTGGAGAAAAAGCAAGAAAAGTATTTCAGTTCTCATCTGATTTTCTATAGGACAAAAAAGAGGATTATAGAAATTGAACAAAGTCTTCTGCATGATCTTGCAGGTTCCCTGCAACAGGAAAAGTTTGTGGAAAAAATTACCTAAAGTGGTAGGTGTTAATGGCAACAAAAGGTATTTACCCAAACACCTATAATTACTGCAAAACAGCTATAATATTTTAGAGGTGATACAATGCAAATCTCTCAATGAATGTTATTGATTCCTCATGGAAAAAAGAGAACCTTGAACCAAATTTATAATTGCTACTGTAAAACATAAATGTCAAACTGATAGAAACTCGAGCACCTTCCACTGAGACACCAGAGCCCTGTGAATCCCCAGCTGGCAGCTGAAGGAGGGACACAAGCTTCCAGTGCTGCTACAGAAATGTAATTGAGAGCAAGCATGGCAGGCCAAGGACTGTGATTAATCACTAGGGCTGATGCAGCAGCACTCCTGGATGTATATATTCCTAGAGACCTTACAGATAAACTCTGAGCTGATCCCTTACACTAGTAATATCCACAAAACCCTTCATATCACTACTAGGTATGTAACTACAACAGCTCTATGGAACTGTAAAGTAAAAATCAGTATATATATATATATTTTAACATGCAATACAATATTGGGAAAAGCTTTTAACTAGTGTCAGGTTAAGATGTGCACTCACAGCTCTGTAGGCTGTGGGAATACAGTGTCATGAAAACTATGCCAGCTGTGCTTGTAGACCCTCCAGGACTTCAGTTTTAGCATCTGTCCCAAACTTTAAATAAAAAGATGGTACAGTAGATGGGATTTTTTCTTTTACTTCCAGTTTATTTATTTCTGTTTTATCAAACTGTTATTATATACATATGTTTAATTTTCTTTATTAGAAAACACAGTAGTATCTGTGCTATGGTACAACTGGCCATAGCATTAGAGCTCCAGAGATAGTTTTAACGACATTGAAAGGCCACCAGAGAAGAAATTTAAAAAGCCTAATCTTCATAAATCTCAGTGGGATAAAAGGATGTGGTTTCATACTCTCAGTAAAAGACCCAATGTTTGTGGATTAATTGTAATCAACCAACATTATCATCCTCTTGTGAAGCTTCAGCTTCCCAGTCTGTCCGGCTTGACAAAGCATTGCATAAAAAAAATTATTTGTAAATATGAACCACCTTAGCAAAACTGTGAAAATTCTCTGTTCTCTATGGTCTTGAGAAGATCTTCCATTGTGTACAGTGCTATTAAATGGATTTTATTAAGTTTGTATAATTTTTGTATGGGTTTAAATTTGCTATTCTTCTCATTCTTCCTCCACATGTCTCATCTGGTTATGTATATACTTTATTAACTGTATTGGCTATAATGAGAGGTCAGGAATTAAAGAATTGTGCTGTACATAAATAAAATGCAATGGATCTACACTGTGTGTGCTGCCACCCTGAACATGCTCTAAAGGTGAGGGCTGAAGCTTTTATGTTTTTGCACCTTACTTGTGACAGTAAGTTAAAAAAGCTCGTGGCCCAGATCTTTAAATGTCTAACTGCAGTGATTGCAGTTTAGCAAAGAACATGATAGAATCCAACAAATCTGCTGCAGCAGTGATGCCTGCGTCCAGTAGGAGAAAACCAAGTTGTCGGTGAATGCCCCTTAAGAGGTTTCGGCCTATAAAATAAATTTTTATTCATCTTACCTCAGTTTACCATATAAATAATTTTGACAAGTATTTCTCAGGATTCTGGTGAACTGCTGCCATAAAAGGAAATTAATAATATCAATTCTACTATGTCTTGTTGGATCATAAATCGATCTGTCTCTAATGTGCTATGTGGAATTACCGTGGATACAGAATCTGGCCTGTTGTCCCTGATGGAAAGTAACAATTTGATTGGAGGGCTTTACTGGGTATAATTACTTCTGGACCTCCACTGATATTTCATAGGACATTTAAGTTATTTAACAGTTGTAAACTCATGGCTGGGTCTTTGTGCAACCCTATATGCAAGTCCATGAACAAGAAATTCCTGAGTACAAACACATTTCATTTAATAAAAAAGGGGACAGGAAATGAAATCTTGCAAAACAAAAATGAAAGGCTTACAAACATTCTGGAAAGTAGATATGACCAAATGAAAAGCAATTGAAAAAAAAAAACTAGAAAAAACAGAAATCAGGACATTTAGTGACTACAAGAAAAGGGTCTAGGAGGAAATCAGGTGCAGTGCAAAGGACTGAAACATGCCAAATCTAGGCTCACAGAGGCTGAAACAGCAGGAGTAAAAATTACAGAGGAAGACACAATTTTGAGGGGAAGATATGAGAGACAAGGCAACGATAATGAAAAAAACTAAATCATTGCAAAAGTGAAACCCATAAAAAGGCTTGGGATGCAATAAAGTGTAGAGACATTGACAGAAGCCTGCCCAAATAAGCCCAATTTAAATACTGGAAAGAGAAAAGACAGGCTTAAAAACACTCTGTATTGATGATAGGATCAAAAGAAAAACAAGACAAGAAAAAAAACCAACAAAAGAAATTATAATATTTACTGACTAAAAAAAAAGGCAGAACACAAAACTGCCACAACATGGCTGCCTCCTCGGCTTTTCCCTTAGGAACAGCCTGAGGCCAAGGCTGCTTTTCCTGCCTAGGGTTAGGGTTCGGGTTTCGCCCAGGGTTAGCATCTCAAAAACCACAGAGCCCAGAGCTCCAGGCACCCCGCAGCTGCGAAAAGCATTCCAAATGGAACACAAAACTGCAAAAACATGGTTTCCTCCAGGGCTTTTCCTGGGAGCAGACTGAGGCCAAGGCTGTTTTAATGCCTAGGGTTAGGCTTATGCCTAAGGTTAGCGTCTCAAAAACCACAGAGCACAGACCTCTAGACACACCGCAGCTGCGAAAGCAATCCAGAGGTGAATGAAAAAACTGCCACAACATGGTTGCCTCCACAGCTTTTTCCATGGGACCAGCCTGTGGACAAGGCAGTTTTTTCTGCCTAGAGTAAGAAAGGATTAGTGTTACGCCTAGAGTTAGGGTCTCAAGAGCTACAGAGCCCAGAGCTCCAGGCACACCGCAGCTGTGAAAGGAATCCCAAGGGGCACACGAACCTGTCACAACATGCCTGCCTCCACGGCTTTTTCCTTGGGACTAGCCTGAGGCCAAAGGCACTTTTACTGCCTAGGGTTAGGGTTAGGGTTAAGCCTAGGATTAGCGTCTCAAAAGCCACAGAGCCCAGACCTCCAGGCACCCCACAGGCGCAAAAGGCATCCTAAGTGGAATGCAAAACTTCTACAACATGGATGCCTCCACGGCTTTTTCTATGAGAACAGCCTAAGAACAAGGCAGTTTTTTCTGCCTAGTGTTAGGGCTCGAGTTACGCCTAGGGTTAGCGTGACAAAAACCACAGAGCCCAGAGCTCCAGGCACACCACAGCTGCGAAAGGCCTTGGAAGGGGAATAGAAAACTGCCACAACATGGCTGCCTCCACGGCTCTTTCCTTGGGACCAGCCTGAGGTGAAGGCTGCTTTTACTGCCTAGCGTGGGAGTTATTGTTTCGCCCAGGGTTAGCATCTCAAAAACCACAGAGCCCAGAGCTCCAGGCACCCCGCAGCTACAAAAGGCATCCCAAAGGGAACGCAAAACTGCCACAACATGGCCACCTCTACATCTTTATCCTGGGGACAGAATGAGGCCAAGGCTCATTTTACTGCCAAGGGTTAGGGGAGCGCAAAACTGCCACAAAATTGATGCCTCTCTGAATTTTTCATAGGACCAGCCTGAGGACAAGGCAGGTTTTTCTTTCCTCAGATTAGGTTTAGGGTTAGCATCTCAAAAACCACAGAGCCCAGAGCTCCCGTCGCACCGCAGCTGCGAAAGGCATCCCCAGGAGAAGGCAAAACTTCCTCAACATGGCTGCCCTCATGGCTTTTTCCTTGGAGGCAGCCTGAGGCCAAGGCTCCTTTTAATGCCTAGGGTGAGAGTTAGTACTAGGGTTAGCGTCTCAAAAACCACAGAGCCCAGAGCTCCAGGCACCCCGCAGCTGAGAAAGGCATCACAAGGGGAATGCAAAACTGCCACAAAATGGCTGCATCTCTTGCTTTTTTCATTGGACCAGCCTGAGGACAAGTCAGTTTTTTCTGCCTGGGGTTAGAGTTAGGCTAAAACCTATGGTTACCGTCTCAAAAGCCACAGAACCCTGAGCTCCAGGCACACCACAGCTGCGAAAGGCATCCAAAGAAGAACTCAAATCTGCCACAAAATGCCTGCCTCCCCAGCTTTTTCTTTTGGACGAGCCTTAGGCCAACACTGCTTTTACTACGTAGGCTTAGGATTAGAGTTACAGGTAGGGTTACCATCTTTAACTGTTTCTTTCGAGAACGGAATCCTTTAGGGTTACAGAAATCTTGTGACTTCAATGGGGATCAATTGGGCAAGCTCTGGTGCAAGTCCCTGCACTGCATGGCATGCCAAAGCTTTTTGATGGCTTTGACTTTGGCCATGATATTATTTTCTTTTTTTTGTTTATTTAAGTATCCACGCCATGTCCCTCATATCTTCCCCTCCAAGTTGTCTCTGCCTCCTTGATTTTTGCCCTTTTTTTGCAACACCTCTCAGCTTAGTTTTGGCCTCTTTTAGTCCTCTGCACTGCACCTTGTTTCTGCCCAGACCACTTTCTTGTAGTCACCAAATTTCCCATTTTTCTTTTTTTTTTTTCTTCAATTTAATTTCCTTTGATCATATCTCCATTCCAGAGTGTCTGGAAGTCCTTCTTACTTGTTTTGGCCTTCAGCGGGGATCAATTCTGACAAGGCTCGGTGTATGTTGTGCCTGTCCCTGCAATGGTTTGCATGCCATGCCTTTTCATGACTTTGACTTTGGCTGAAACTTTTCTTCCCTTTTTTTTTTTAATAAATATCCATGCCATGTCCCTCATATCTTCCCCTCCAAGTTGTCTCTGCCTCCTTGATTTTTGTTTTGATTTGCAACACCTGTCAGCTCAGTTTTGGTATCCTTTGGCCTTTGCACTGCACCTTGTTTCTGCCCATACCACTTTCTTGTAGTCACCAAATTTCCCAAATTTCCCTTTTTGTGGTTTTTATGCAATTGCCATTCTTTTGATCATATCTCCTTCCCAGAGTGTTTGTGAGCCTTTCTTTGCAGGGTCGCAAGATTTCCTTTCCCTTCCCGAAAAGAAATTTCATTTCCTTTTGGGAAGGGAAAAAAAATAGTGCGATTTTAATGAGGATCAATTGGACAAGATTTGGTGCAAGTCCCTGCAGTTGTCTGCATACCATGTCTTTACACGGCTTTGATTTTGGCAGAGATTTTTATCTTCTTTTTTTTTTTTTTTTTTTTTTTTTTCTTTTTAAGTATACATGCCAGGACTGCTTTTCCTGCCTTGGGCTAGGGTTAGGGTAAGGCCTAGGGTTAGCGTCTCGGAAAACACAAAGCCCACAGCTCCAAGCACACTGCAGCCACAAAAGGGAGCCGAAAAGTGTGCAAAACTGCCCCACAATGCCGGCCTCCACGGCTTTTTCCGCAAAGGCAGCACTAGGACAGAGCTGCTTTTCCAACATGGGGCTAGGGCTAGGGTTAGGACTAGGGTTAGCGTCTCGGAAACCACAAAGCCCACAGCTCCAAGCACACTGCAGCCGCAAAAAGCAGCCCAAGCAGACCGCAAAAATGCTCCAACATGCCTGTCTCCACGGCTTTTTCCTCAGAGGTAGCCCTAGGCCAGAACTGCATTTTTGCGCCAGGGGATAGGGTTAGGGTTACGCCTAGGGTTAGCTAATGGGAAACCACAAAGCCCAGAGCTCCAAGCACACTATAGCTGTTAAAAACAGCCCATGGATAGCGCAAAACTGCCCCACAATGCCTGCCTCCACGGCTTTTTCCTCGGACACAGGGCTAGGCCAGGATTGCATTTTCTGCCTGGGGCTAGGGTTAGGGTTACGCCTAGGGTTAGCGTCTCGGAAACCACAAAGCCCACAGCTAGAAGCACACTGCAGGAGCAAAAGGCAGGCCAAGGGGAAGGCAAAACTGCCTCACAATGCCTAGCTCCACGGCTTTTTCCTCGGAGGCTGCCCTAGGCCAGGATAACTTTTCCTGCCTGGGGCTAGGGTTAGGGTTACGCCTAGGGTTAGCATCTCGGAAACCACAAGGCCCACAGCTCCAAGCACACGGCGGCCCCCAAAGGCAGCCCAAGGAGACTGCAAAACTGCCCCAACATGCCTGCCTCCACTGCTTTTTCCTAGGTGGAAGCCTCAGGTCAGGACGGCTTTTCCTGCCAAGGGCTAGGGTTACGCCTAGGGTTAGCGTCTCGGAAACCACAAAGCCCACAGCTTTAAGCAGACTTCAGCTGTGAAACACAGCCCATGGATAGCGCAAAACTGCCACAACATGCCTGCCTCCACGGCTTTTTCCTCGGAGGCATCCCCCAGCCCTGAACGCTTTTCCTACCAGGGCTAGGGTTAGGGGTACGCCTAGGGTTAGCGACTCGGAAACCACAAAGCCAACAGCTCCAAGCACACTATAGACGCAAAAGGCAGCCCAAGGGGAGTGCAAAACATCCCCAACATGCCTGCCTCTACAGCATTTTCCTCGGAGGCAGCCCCTGGCCAGGACCGCTTTTCCTTCCTGGGGCTAGGGTTCGGGTTACGCCTAGTGTTAGCGTCTCGGAAACCACAAAGCCCACAGTTCCAAGCACACTGCAGCTGCACTATGCAGCACAAGGGGAGTGCAAAACTGATCGAACATGCCTGCCTCCATGTTTCCTCGGAGGCAGCCACAGGCCAGGACCGCTTTTCCAGCCTGGGGCTAGGGTTAGGATTAAGCCTAGGGTTGGCGACTCGGAAACCACAAACCCCTCAGCTCCAAGCACACTGCAGCTGTGAAACACACCCCATGGATAGCGAAAAAAAACTTCCACATGCCTGCCTCTACAGCTTCTTCCTCGGAGGCAGCCACAGGCCAGGACCGCTTTTCCTGCATGGGGCTAGGGTAAGGGTTACGCCTAGGGTTAGCGACTCGGTAACCACAAAGCCCACATCTCCAAGCAAACTGTAGACGCAAAAGGCAGCCCAAGGGGAGTGCAAAACATCCCCAACATGCCTGCCGCTACGGCTTTTTCCTCGGAGGCAGCCACAGGCCAGGACCGCTTTTCCTGCCTGAGGGTAGGGTTAGGGTTACGCCTAGGGTTAGCGTCTCGGAAACCACAAAGCCCACAGCTCCAAGCACACTGCAGCGGTGAAACACAGCCCATGGATGGCGCAAAACTGCCACAACATGCCTGCACCAATCGCTTTTTCCTCGGAGGCAGCACTAGGCCAGGACTGCTTTTCCTGCCTGGGGCTAGGGTTAGGGTTACGCCTAGGGTTAGCGTCTCGGAAACCACAAAGCCCACAGCTTTAAGCAGACTTCAGCTGTGAAACACAGCCCATGGATAGCGCAAAACTGCCACAACATGCCTGCCTCCACGGCTTTTTCCTCGGAGGCATCCCCCAGCCCTGAACGCTTTTCCTACCAGGGCTAGGGTTAGGGGTACGCCTAGGGTTAGCGTCTCGGAAACCACAAAGCCCACAGCTCCAAGCACACTGCAGCTGCAATAGGCAGCTCAAGGGGAGTGCAAAACTGCCCCAACATGCCTGCCTCCACGGCTTTTTCCTCGGAGGCTGCCCTAGGCCTGTACAGTTTTTCAGCCTGGGTCTAGGGTTAGGGTTACGCCTAGGGTTAGCGTCTCGGAAACCACAAAGCCAACAGCTCCAAGCACACTGCAGCTGTGAAACACACCCCATGGATAGCGCAAAACTGCCACAACATGCCTGCCCCCATGGCTTTTTCTTCGGAGGCAGCACTAGGCCAGGACTGCTTTTCCTGCCTGGAGCTAGGGTTAGGGTTACGCCTAGGGTTAGCGTCTCGGAAACCTCAAAGCCCACAGCTCCAAGCACACTGCAGCTGGGAAACACAGCCCATGGATAGCGCAAAATTGCTCCAACATGAGTGCCTCCACCGCTTTTTCCTCGGAGGCTGCCATAGGCCAGGACCGCTTTTCCTGCCTGCTGCTAGGGTTAGGGTTACGCCTAGGGTTA